>NW_017729034.1:24688700-24689207 GCF_001723915.1 Gavialis gangeticus
CCCGGGCAGCTAAGCTGAGCTCACTGGGAGCCTCACAACTGCACTGCGACCAGCAAGAGTCAGGCCTGTCAAAGACATGACAGGTCTAGGCGTTCCCCAGCCAGGATTTTGTGCATGTGTCTGTCTTTGGGGGGTCGGGGGGGGGCTTGCAGCTCTAGTTCTCCCCCTACCCCCTCTCCCTCCCCTGCCAGAAGACCTGGCACCTGCCTTTCCAGCACGCTTCATATTAATCTTTCAGGTGCTGCAAAAGGGGGGTGTGTGTGTGTGTGTGTGTGTGTGTGTGTGTGTGCGCGTGCGTGCGCGCGCGCGCGCGCACGCGTGACTTCTTTTGTATTGTGTGTTTTATTCCTTCTGTCGTGTACCTGCACTGGACTCTTCTTTGATTGTTTGCTTCAGTGTTAACAGCTATGTAAAAATTGTGTGCTGTCTGTCTGTCTTCTTGTCTTATGAACATCTGATTTTTCTTCTTTATATTGTGTGTGTGTGTGTGTATGTGTGTGTGTGTGT
>NW_017729034.1:24694207-24705562 GCF_001723915.1 Gavialis gangeticus
GGGAACAAATTACAATGCAAACCACTTTTCAGAGCTGGGCCTATGAACTGCACTTCATCAGCCTCCTAGGTAGTAGGTACAGAAACTCTTGGACTCTGTATACACAGTGGAATTCTGGCACACTGCGACCTGCCAGACATCTAACACCCCAGGCACCTCTGCATTTTTACCTGTGCTGCTACATCCCCCTTTTCCCCCTACCCCAGCCTGTCCCTCTCCCCCGCCGCCTCCATTTCCATTTTCACTCACTGGCTTTCTTGCCTGCACTGCATGCCAGGCCAGCCTCTGTCTTCTTTACTATTCCTTCCATCCAGGAGCAACTGCAGGTACTTCCTCAGCCTGACAAAGGGGTTTTCAACCCCAAAGCTGGCATCCCGGGCAGCTAAGCTGAGCTCACTGGGAGCCTCACAACTGCACTGCGACCAGCAAGAGTCAGGCCTGTCAAAGACATGACAGGTCTAGGCGTTCCCCAGCCAGGATTTTGTGCATGTGTCTGTCTTTGGGGGGTCGGGGGGGGGCTTGCAGCTCTAGTTCTCCCCCTACCCCCTCTCCCTCCCCTGCCAGAAGACCTGGCACCTGCCTTTCCAGCACGCTTCATATTAATCTTTCAGGTGCTGCAAAAGGGGGGTGTGTGTGTGTGTGTGTGTGTGTGTGTGTGTGTGCGCGTGCGTGCGCGCGCGCGCGCGCACGCGTGACTTCTTTTGTATTGTGTGTTTTATTCCTTCTGTCGTGTACCTGCACTGGACTCTTCTTTGATTGTTTGCTTCAGTGTTAACAGCTATGTAAAAATTGTGTGCTGTCTGTCTGTCTTCTTGTCTTATGAACATCTGATTTTTCTTCTTTATATTGTGTGTGTGTGTGTGTATGTGTGTGTGTGTGTGCATGCATGTGTGCAATCTGTGTGCCTCCCTGCACAGTGATGGTTCTCACTGGCAGGGAAAACACACTTCTTTTTTCAAAGTTTGCAAAAAAATAAAAGCACATATAAATTGAAAGAAATGAATTGAATAGTACTAAGAGATGCTAAGCTAAGCTAAGATAAGCAAAATAAATCCTACCCAATCCTTTCTAACAACAAAAAGAAGCAGGCAAGTTCAACTACTGAGTAAAGCAACCAAGCTGAGATGCCTGTTTCTGAGGGTACCTTTTTCACGCAGTTCCTAAGGGGGAACAAGCTTGCAAAAGGCACAGCTCGCCTCCAAACAGAGGATTTTATGCTGTTTCTAGGCCCCTCCCCCTAGACGCTGTCATTGGAAAGGCAGCCAGAAAGAAATCCTTCTCACTGGCCACCTACACACGTCAGTTCCCCCCGCCCTTCTAACTTTCACTTTTAGCATCTGAAGTGTCTGAAGCATCCAAAGCTTTTCCAAAGGGCTTCAGAAGCTCTGAACCACTTTGGACAGCTTGAATGAGCCAGCGCTTCGCTATGGGCATGCTGCTTTGGACACCGAAGCGTCCAAACTGGCCCCAGATCTGAAGCACAATCCGAAGCCTCACACAGCCCTACTATGTAACACATACCAATATGGATGGGAATTTGATCTCAGTTATAAAACTTGAACCTTGCTCAAATCTCAGGGAAACTGCTGAAAACCTTAACCTGTCTATTTAAAAAAATGTTGAATAGTTTGACTGTCCATGTTAAGGACAAGTCCATGTCATTTCCATATCGCCTTTGGGAGCGTCAACACAAATCAGGACCCATCTACCCACTCCAGCTCCAGATCTTAGACATGCAGCTACCTTAGAAAGACATGGAGCACCTGCCCGTGCATGAATGTTGTGCTCCCTTTCTTAGTTGTAGGTATTAGCATGCACTCAGCATTACTCTAAATTGACAAATTGCATCTTTTCTGAGATTTGTCCTGTGCTGTACAGAAAGGTGTGTGTGATGGGGTGGGTAGGGGAGGGGTACTTCATAACTGTGCTCCTTGGCATGGCCCGGAGACAGTGCACACACATACTAGAAGTGTAATACTATTTTCCTTATGAATTCTAAGCACAGAAGAAAAGCAGGTTATAAGCCTTATCTGATATAACACGTGCTTTAAAAAGCTCATCAGAGCTTGCCCACATAGATGCTCTTTTTGGTAGAAGTTTGTATTTAGTCAGCATCAATGGTTTAAATTAGAAAAGCATCAGCATATTGGCTCATTTTGCATGCAATTTAGATGCTAACAGTCAACAAATAGCTGTGCTTTTATATTTAATAGTGGAACTTTGCAGTTCATTGATTCCATATAATTTGGACTTGTCCTCTCTGGCAAGCTGTTACCTTAGAAAAGTATCTGCTGTGTTTGCAGTGTAGTTTCTTGACTGATGGCCAAATGTTAGAACAGCATTTCTGCCACCACCTTTGTTAATAAATTAATTCCTTTCTAGAAGCCACAGAACCAAAGGTAATGATGACTGTGTAAGCTCTTACAAGCTCACTATGTTCTGGTTGAGTCAATAGCTGGGCAGGAGGTTCTACACAAACTAGAGTTGATGGCTCCATAGCTGGCATTCTGACTTCTGAAGAGAAAACAATGCCCTACCTGTTCTCAGCTTTTCTTTTGAGCCAATTGTTGTGCTCCATCCAAAGAAGACAGAAGTTTATATGTCAGTATATCAGTTGGCTAGCATGCTACACTGAGACTCATTTGCAACAGTCCAGACTCCAGACAAGCTAGATCCTAATCTAGAGCAAGGTCTCTGAATCTTATGGTACTTTGTGTCATGTTATTCTACAAGTCCTGTGCCTGTTTCATTTACTTTTATATTTAAAATGGAGGATTTAAACCAATTAAGAATCACAAACATGAAAAATGTGTTCAATGCTATGGCATCCCTGTTTGTTTTTCATATTGTTTTTAATGTTTAGTATTTACATATTCATTTTTAATGCTTCTCTCATTTTTGCATTAAGAATTTCTACAATGCTGTTCTGTTATCAAGGGAGCACTTAAGGTTTGGACATGTGGGAAAGTGTGGGAGGAAGCTGGAGACTGTGAGACAAATGGATTCATTTTTAATAAAAACAGTAGAGAGAGAACTAACAAAGGTGATATTTGTCTGTTATCTTTAAGCTTCCAAGTCAGCAACCCTTCAAGGTGAATGAGGTATTTAATCTCTCTAAGAGTTAGTGCATCAGGTCATCAGTAGTGTCAAGTAGATGATGCTGCATTGGTCACACCTGGTTCAAATTTAAAAGGTTTTTCTCAAAACTACAAAGATTAATAGAATAATAAATTTTTGAATGACAACTTGAAGTATTGAAGTACAGTTCGGAAACAATTGATGGAATCTATACAAAATGTTTCCAAATATATGGTCTTTGTCCTTAGTGTTGTCACTCCTATATTTAAAGAAACATGATCATTATTGCTAGTTTTTGGGGAGTATTATTTCCACATATGGGGTAAAACCTTAGTGCACCTTATCTGCTCAGAATGTGTATGACTTAAAAGGTATATGGGTAAAACCAAAAAGTCTTTCAGAGTGAAAATATGCTGTAGGAATATAAGTATGCAATTTGTAAAGGAAATTATACTTACCCTATGGCAAAGCTTTACAAACTATATTATCATAGGAATGTGAGTAGTTTGGGATGTACGGTTTTGGAGAGAGAAGTAATAAACATAAAAATATAACATTATTGCAGAGAAAATCCTTTCAGTTTTTTCAATTAAACATTTCAGTGCCTAAGGATCTAAATGTCTGTAGATTCCTCATTTCCTGTAATAATGCTGAAGCTTTTAATCTTTTTTTTTAATTAATGAGCACTTTAAAATATGGGCGTGTCTGTTTATGTTGCATTATCATCAACATGTACAAAGTGAAACTTACAGCTAAGGATTTCATCCTGCAAATTGGCCAAAGTATACACCGGCTCATTAATTAATGTTTAGTTTTACCTTTTTAGATTGCGCATTTCCCTGGACAAGGGAATGTCATTATACATTGCTCGGTGTAGCAGGGCACTGTGGTGGGCCCAGCACTTCAAGGCGAGATGTTGCCTGAGGCAGTTTCCACGTGGTGAAGGGGCTGATTGCAGGCTCACCTGATGGGAAGACGACCAGGCTGGGTCTAAATAAGCCTGTTGCCTGAGCTGGTCAGGGAGCCTAACTCTGATTTCCTGAGGAAAGGAGTTCTCTGCAGCAGGGCAGAGGGACTCCTGAAGGGCCCAAGAATGGAAGGGAAGCAGAATCACAGGCCTGGGAACCAGAGAACACTACTCAGGACAGAGAAGAAAGGCGTTATGTAGGCAAGGGGCCTTTGTTTTATGTTGGTATTATTGTTTGAGTTGCAAGCCTTGAGCCCTGCTGGAAACAAGCTCAAGTCCTACAGAGAATTCCCCAGCCCAAAGAAGGGGCTGAATGGGGATACTGAGGGCCACCAGCCCAGAGAAGGGACTGAGTGGGGTATAAAGGACAAGAAAATAGAGCCCACCAGCCCAGAGATAAGGGGGCTGATTGGGCACAGAGGGGCCCCCAGTCCAGAGGAAGAACTGAACAAGGGAACAGGGCCCACCAGCTCAGCCAAGGGTTTATTGCAGGGTACAGAGGGTTCCCCAGCCTGAAGAGGGGACTGAACCAGGAAACCTATTAGAGGACCCACTGACCGGGGAGAACTGGAGTGAGGGATTAGAGGTGAGGTGTGAGAGTCTAGGGGGTCTGAGGACCTGGAGAAAGAGATATGAGAGACCCAGAGGGTCTGAGAGTCCCAAGAGGGGTTAGAGAAGCTGACATCCGAGCTGATAACACCTGCAAGGCTTGAGTGTGGTGTAGGGGAGGAATGAAGCTTCACAATTTGCCCATGAGTCTATAGGCACCCTGCAGAGTACCTATTGGCAGGGTACCTATAGGCACCCTGCAGGCACCCTGCCAGGCTGAGAAGGACTATTTTAGTATAAGGGCTGGATTGAGACTAGTGGGATATGGGAGGGACCCACTGAGGAATTGATTGGCTTTAGGCTCTTTCCAAAGCCCTTGGGTCGCCTCTCTTATTTAACCTCAGTAACAACAAGGCATGGCAGAAGAGTATTTAAGGGAGGGAAATTAATTAGAGACAGAGCTGGGCAGGAGCCCCACAGCCACCAGGGGGCATCATGGCTGTCCTCTGTGGTTCAAACCTGCTACACTTCGTAACAACATGAATGTTGATGTTATAAAATTATTGCTGATCAGAGTAAGCATCTGACTAAACACTTTCTGGTTGAGCTGGGGATTGTTGGTAACTGTGGGCCTTGTTGAACAGAACACTTTGCATGTGTTTTATTTAGATTATAGTAAGCATTACTATGCCATTAAAAGAATGTGTTCTGAGCAGTCTCACGGTAATGCTTACTTTGATCTCAACCCACTCTGCACAGGGCTGGAGCTGGCTGTTCCTCCTTAATCCTGACACTGACCCCAGCACCAGGCATCACAGCTCACATCCCCACCCATGAGAATATGCAACCTTCAGACCTGGAGCTTGCACCCTTTCCACCATGTGCAAAGCCCTACCCATTCCAAGAGTGCCTGCCCTTGGCACTTCAGGTGAGCTAGCTCTCTGCTTCTGGTGGCAGGTTGAAAGAGGTCCAGGGAACTGAATGTGAGAAAGGGTGCCACTTCTGCCACTGGATCCACTGGGTGAGCTGAGTCTCTGATACTCTCATTCCTGAACTGGCTCTCGCACAGTGTAGAGATCGGGACTGATGATTGGTTGATTGTCATCCCAGCCCCTGTACAACATAAGTCCTAAACCAGTCTCAGTGCCCTGCTGGTGACATGGATAAATTAAAATTTGAGTAATTACACTAAGTGGGATTCCAAAAATGATAAGCGTTGGCCTCCCATTGGAGTCAGTAATAACAGATTGACTTCAATACATGCAGAGGAAAAATAGGGCTGACTGCTCTTGAAACTTCTATTTACAACTCTAAACCCTCACCTCCTCCTCCTCATGATTTCCATGCATATTGTTCTTTACAACTTACTTGGATGACTGTGCGGCTTTAAATATGTGTTTGCTGGGTCCCTTCCTAAGAAATGTGTGAAGTGATCCTTGTGTGGATGTACTTGGCTTGTGAAGTGTTCTGCACAGTCCAGAGTCCTTGCTCACAAGTTTTGACTAAAGATGTAGGTTTGGTCCCTTTCTAACTGACTGTGCATATATCTTGCACAACAGCTTGGCAAGGACTTTGATAGGAGTCTTTATAGAGTGTAGATAGCTACTAGTGAGGCAGGAGGAAAGCACTGGGGCTGAGATAATAGAGACAAAGGTAGAAGTCTCCCTTTCAGAATTCTGAGCCACTGATTAAATGAATCCTAGTAGCTTACATCCAATTTTGATTGCTGCCTTTCCAGTTCACAGCATAAGATTTCGCTAATAAAAAGGACAAAAAAACAAGAGGTTTAGTGAAGGAACCTATCAATCAGGATAATCCATATCTTCAAGATGATATGCTTTAAGGATATTCTGATTATGGATTTATTTTCATTCAGAAACATTTCCATTTAAAATACTGCAGAACCAAACATCTCAAAAGACTAAACAGTGTTCATATCAGATGCCTGCATAAAATTCTTGGAATAAGATGGCAAGACAGGATGATACATGTGGAAATCTTAAATTGTACTGGTATGTCATTCATGGGAACATTGATTAATAAGAAAAGACTCAGGTGGCTTGGTCATGAAAAGTGAGTGCTGATCACAGGATCCTGAAGAATGTGCTGTACTCTGAAGTTTGCGAAGGATTTAGAAAGAGAGGCAGATGGCTGCACAGATTTTGGGATGCTTGCAAAGATGACTTAGCATCCTTTGGAATCTCTGTGGATGACTGAGAAAGGAGTGCAGAATGCCGTTCTGGTTGGCAGAGTCAGCCTACAGATTGAGCAAAGCTCTGCGAGGCAGACTGGATCAAGATGATTACCAGCATCAGAGGAGGAAAGAATCTGCTGCTCAGATTCAGAGCATTGCTAGTTCATGGTGTGCCCTACCTGTGGGCGGGACTGGCACTCACACATCAGGCTCAGCAGCCATCAAAGAACTCATTGGCACATATTCCATACTCTGTAAAGAATGAATGTGCCAATTGATTGATTGGTAGGGATACAGTATAATGATGATTAAGATTTGCAGTAGGGAGCTCACTGTTTTAGGCTATTATTCTTTCCAAAGACACCTAAATGACAGAGGAGACTAAATAGTGTTCAATGAGGTTTGGACTCAGTGAGAGCATCTACACGCTTATTAATGTACCGTAATTACAGCACATTAAGGTTAGTATCTGTAGTAACAGGTACTTATTGCGCTGTAATCGGCACTACTGCACACTAGCACAGGTGAATACTTTTTTGTGATGCTTCTGTGCATTAGACTAAATCTATTGTGCATTAGCATGGGCTTTGCCCACTGTGCTAATGCACAGAAGATTTACTCTAATGCACTCAAAGCATCTTGTGTAGACACACCCAGAAATGCCTAAAGTATTTACATTCCCGAGTCACATAGAAACACATCCACAAAAAAGCAAAAGGCACCTGAGATCAAGTATGTGATCCACAGTCCTTCCCCCACAAGTTACTTCCTAAATGCCTTCCAATTGGTAGACACTGCAGATTTTGCCTAGTGAAGTTCCCTGGGTTTTGCTATAGTGCATACCCCTATGCATAAGTCCCCTGAGGGACTTGATCAATTGTGCCTAACACACACTGACAGCACTAAGTTCTCTACAGCACAAAAGTCACAGTTGCTTTCATTTGAGAAAACACAGCCATAGGAGGAAGTGGGGGTACCCACTTTTAATTTACCCTCCCCCCACCCCTCCAAAGATTAGATAAATGATTCAGGGAAAAATACAAGAATCTTTAGACCAGAGAGTAAGACACATATCTGTAGCCCAGTAATAAGGCACTTATCTGAGAGAGGGAAAATCTAGGGATTTTTTAATTGTTCATAGGACTATTTAAGTATTTTCCATTAGGCAGTCACTGGATAAAATACAGAAGCAGGCCTAGGAGTAGAAACCAGAAACCAAGACTTCCTCCTTTCAGGTGAATGCCTTTATCACTTGGTTACAGTCATGGCCCTACTTGGTCTTTCTTTCTAGCTGCATGACTCTTGCACTTTTTGCTATACAGTGGCACAGATTTACCAGGAGAAGTAGAGAGTGCTCACCCTAACTTGCACTGATGAGCTCTATTTGACTCAAGAAGTCTTTGGGCTGACAAAAGGTAAGGTGTTGCTGGATCTGTACTGGCCAAAGGGGATGATCTAGTCAGCGACCTGAGGACCGAAGGGAAGATTAGTGACAGTGATTACAGGTTGATCACTTTCTCTATCCATCACAAAGCTGGCAAATCAGTCTACAATAAAGAAATCCTTAACTTTAGGAAAGCTGATTTTCATAAGCTCAGGAGGTTAGTTGTTGAGGCCCTGAGAGGCCATGATTTGACAGAGAGGGGAGTCCATGATGAGTGGTCGCTCCTTAAGGACGTGATTCTAAAAGCACAGGAGAAGTCCATTCTGGCCCATAGGAAACCTGATGACATTAAACACGGATCAAAACCTGATGACATTAAACAAGGAGAAATGCAAGGTGCTCCATCTCGGGGGAAAAAAGGTCACATCATACTTATAGGCTCAGCAGCACTACACTTACTAGCTCCACGACCGAAAGAGAGTTGGAGGTCATGACTGACCACAAGATGAACATGAGCCACCAATGTGATGCCACAGCTGGCAAAGCAAATAAAACTCTGGCTTGTATCTGCCGATTCATCTCAAGCAAATCCCAAGAATTCATCCTCCCACTTTACTCAGCCTTGGTGAGGCCACAGCTGAAGTATTGCATCCAATTCTGGGCTCCACACTTTAGAAAGGATGTGGAGAAGCTTGAGAGAGTCTAGAGGACAGCCATGCACATGATCAGAGGTCAAGAGGGCAGGCCTTATGAGGAGACACTGAGAGGCATAGGACTCTTCATCCTGGAGAAGCAAAGGCTCAGGGGTGACTTGGTGGCAGTCTATAAGTATACAGGGGGTGTGCATCAGAAACTGAGAGAACATCTGTTCACCAGGGCTCCCCAAGGGAAGACAAGGTCTTATGGTCATAAACTGCTGGAAAACCACTTTAGAATGGACATAAGGAAAAACTTCTTTACCATCTGAGTCTCTGAAGTCTGGAATAAACTCCCCCCAGAAGTGGTGCAAGCACCTACACTGTATACCTTTAAGAAACACTTGGATGCTTATCTTGCTGGGGTGATCTAACCCATCGGACTTCCTGCCCCTTAGGCAGGAGAGTGGATCTGATGATCTCACAAAGTCTCTCCCAGACCCTAATGTCTATTTAATCTATTGCCTCTAGTGTTGGGGTTAGGCATTCTCCTAAGAGATGGGGGATACAGGTTTGAACTTCTCAGCCTGAGGAGGGGCTAGACTCCAAATGTCCTGCTTTCCATATGAGTGCTCTGACTGATAGACCATGGTATAAAGGGTGGGAACTATCAATTCTTCCTCCTTTGGCCAAATTTTAAAATATCCCATAACATTAGGGAAAATTTAGGAATGTGGGTCAAGAAAAGGGATTTGGGTTATAAATCCTGATCTTAGAGACAGCTAATTTAGGGTTGCAGAGAGATGCCTAAAGGAGCAGGTTTTCAGATACACCCTGCAGAATTTCCTATTGGTTAAGTGCCCCCAACTCAGCATACTGGTTATTATGAATTCCATTGCTCAGTGCCTCATTCTACTAGTCTATTGTATATAATGCAGACACTTGACTCAGCTGTATATACCGCTTTTGGGGCCAAAGCAGTAAGTATGACAGGGCTTAATATCACCATGCACAAGACTGGGGCTTTCCTTCAGTATTTTAAAAACTTAACCTAATTTCTTAATTTACACATTTAGGTTGAGAAGCAGCTGGTAGCTCAGTTTTTACTTTTTACATTGAATGGTATTTTTAATTCATGGAAAAGACAGTGGGAGCCCTGGAGTAATGTTTGTTCATAAATAGATAGTAGCATTTTTATTTTTATTTATATGTCTTCTAATAGATATAATTGGAGCTGCTCTTTTGTGTCATAGATTCATAGATGTGGGGTCGGAAGGGACCTTGCAGATCTTCTAGTCCAACCCCCTGCCCTGGGCAGGAGAGAAAACTGGGCTCAGATGACCCCAGCTAGATAATCATCAAGCCTCTTCTTAAAGATCCCCAAGGTAGGAGCCAACACTACTTCCCTTGGAAGTTGGTTCCAGATCCTAGCTGCCCTGACTGTGAAGTAGTGCCTTCTAATATCCGGGCTGAACGTACTCTCCAACGACTTATGGCCGTTATTCCTTGTTACTCTGGGGGGCGCTCGGGGGAACAAGGTATCCCCCATTCCCCTCTGGTCCCCCTTAGTAAGTTTATAGATGGCCACCAGGTCCCCTCTCAGCTTTTTCTTGTGAAGGCTGAACAGGTTCAGGTCCCATAGCCTCTCCTTGTAGGGTTTGGCCTGCTGTCCCTGGATCATGCAAGTGGCCCTCCTTTGGACCCTCTCAATGCTGACTGCATCCCTCCTGAAGCGCAGCACCCAGAACTGGATGCAGTACTCCAACCGCGGCCTGACCAGTGTCACATAGAGGGGGAAGATCACCTCCTTGGCCCTGCTTGTGATGCATCTGTGGATGCATGACAAGGTGCAGTTAAGCCCTACTGACCGTGTCGTCGCATTGGCGGTCCATGCTCATCTTGGAATCGATAATGACTCCAAGATCTCTTTCTGCCACTGTGCTTTCAAGAAGAGAGTTCCTCAGGTATGCTGCTGGTTCTTATTGCCCAAGTGCAGCGCCCTGCATTTGTCAGTATTGAATCCCATCTTATTCTCATTTGCCCACCCCTGTAACCTGTCCAGGTCCAGCTGTATCCTGTCCCTCCCTTCTAGCATGCCCACTTCACCCCAAATCTTGGTGTCATCTGTGAATTTAAACAGGGTGCTTTTCACCCCCTCATCCAAATAGCTAATAAAGACATTGAACAGTGTGGGCCCAAGGACCGAGCCCTGGGGGACTCTACTGCTCACATCCCTCCAGGTCGAATATGACCCATCCACCACCACCCTCTGAGTGCAGCCCCTCAGCCAATTTGCTATCCATCTAATTGTGTAGGCATCAATGCCACAGTCACCTAGCTTTTTAATGAGAATGGGGTGGGAGACAGTGTCAAAGGCCTTCCTGAAGTCCAGAAAGACTACATTCACCGCAACACCTGCATCCAAAGATTTTGTGACATGATCGTAGAAGACAATCCGGTTGGTCTTACAGGACCTGCCCCTAATTCACAGATTCACAAACATTAGGGCTGGAAGGGACCTCCGAAGATCATCGAGTCTAGCCCCCTG
>NW_017729034.1:24710562-24711009 GCF_001723915.1 Gavialis gangeticus
CAGGCCCTTGACACCCTGTGCTGGATGGTGAATTCCAGCATAATCATAATCTTATAGTGCTCACTGAAGTTCTCCTTCACCTCAGGTAAATGGAGGGCCAGTCTGGTTTGTTGCAGACAGCTCTGATTTCTACAACCATAAATGCTGTGTTTGCAACTTTCCAAGTAGGTATTGTGTATGTTGCAGTGACAAGTATGAAATCCCAGCTAACCTTGAATTTGTGACAAAATAAGAACATTTACCTGATAAGTCATTCCCCCTATTTCTTCTACAGTACATTTGAGCTTGACTATAAATTGAAAAACAAAATAAGGTTAAAGGTGCTGAGTGTAGCGATCATGGGTTTCTTAGATATATCACAAACTATTGCCATCACAAACCTTTTATACATTTTATTAAAGATAAAGAAAAAGAAAGAGTGAATATGTGAAATGTAAACTACAGATT
>NW_017729034.1:24716009-24746289 GCF_001723915.1 Gavialis gangeticus
TTGAAGGTGTTCAATGTAGGTGCTTGAACCACCTCCAGTGGTAGGCTACTCCAGACCTTGGGGGCTTGAACACTAAAGAAATGAATGAAAGAAATGAATAATGAAACCATGCTGGTTGCCCCTGAGCATCACCCCTGCTGCTGGCCCTTCACAGATGTGGTCCTTGATAATCTTCTCAAAGAGCTTCCCCGGGATTGAAGTAAGACTAATGGGCCTATAGTTGCGCGGGCCCTCCCTCCTCCCTTTTTTGAAGATGGGGACCACATTGGCCTTCTTCTAGTCATCTGGTACTTGGCCAGAGCATCACAAGTGCTTGTAAAGCCATGCCAGGGGCCCTGTGATAACCCCTGCCAATTCCCTCAACACCATGGGGTGGAGAGTATCTGTACCTGCTGATTTGAACACACCCAGCCCCTCCAGAAGTCTAACTTGGTCCTCCCTTACCCTAGGTCTGGCAGAGTCTCTCCTGACTCCATCCCAAATGTCAGTGGGAGAGTCCTGGTCCCTGCACAAGAAATTGAAGGCAAAGAAATTGTTAAAAAGGTCTGCTTTTTCCTGTGGTGCAACCACCAGATTGCCTAGCATATTCTTCAGGGGCCCCACATTACCTGGTACCTTCTTCATACTCCCTATGTATTTAAAAAAGGACTTTTTGTTGTCCTTGATGCTTGCCCTAGTTCCGTATCTGCCTTAGTTTTCCTAACAGCCCTCCTACAGACCTGTGCGATGGAGGTATACTTTTCTTTGGTGATAGCCCCTCCCTTCCACTGGGTGTATGCCTCCTTTTTGGCAGTCAGCCACTCCTGAATGCCCTTGGTGAGCCGGGGGGGCTTTTGAGCACTCTTGCCCCCTTTGATTCTCATTGGGATTGTCACCCCTTGGGCTCTGAGTATCGTCTCCTTACAGAACGACCACTCATCTTGGGCACCCAGTTCCCCTACTCTCCAGGAAACCAGTGCCTCTCCTACCAATCTCCTCAATTCATTGAAGTTGGTCCTCTTGAAGTCAAGGGCTATTGCCTTGCTGCAGGCCCTTGACACCCTGTGCTGGATGGTGAATTCCAGCATAATCATAATCTTATAGTGCTCACTGAAGTTCTCCTTCACCTCAGGTAAATGGAGGGCCAGTCTGGTTTGTTGCAGACAGCTCTGATTTCTACAACCATAAATGCTGTGTTTGCAACTTTCCAAGTAGGTATTGTGTATGTTGCAGTGACAAGTATGAAATCCCAGCTAACCTTGAATTTGTGACAAAATAAGAACATTTACCTGATAAGTCATTCCCCCTATTTCTTCTACAGTACATTTGAGCTTGACTATAAATTGAAAAACAAAATAAGGTTAAAGGTGCTGAGTGTAGCGATCATGGGTTTCTTAGATATATCACAAACTATTGCCATCACAAACCTTTTATACATTTTATTAAAGATAAAGAAAAAGAAAGAGTGAATATGTGAAATGTAAACTACAGATTTCCCTCACTTTATGCGGGTTCTGTATGTGCAAATTTGCTCTTATGCGATGACCCCTTTTCTCCCCAAAATCCATTATATGCAAGATAAATTTACTCTTATGCAATCAGTGTGGTGGAAGGCTGAGTGCTTTTCTTCTTGCTTCAGTTGTTCTGTGCCCTCTGCCCACCAGGCAGTGAGACACTAGTGATGTTGTGCAGTTCTCAGGGCAGCGGGGCTCAAAGTGTAGTGCACAGCAGCAGGAACCTCTGCCCCTGCTCACTGGCTGCTGCCAGGTGGGGGGAGATCCCTATTGCCGCGTGCCATGTTGGGGTCTCTGCCATGAGCCCTCCAACCACTGCCCACTCATCCAGCCCCTCCACACCCACATGAGTGTCCAGCCTGCCCCAGCTCCCAGCCCTTTTAAAAAAAAAAGTCCCGATTCATCGGTTCCTGCCTGGTGGGGGTTGATCCCCACTGTCCCACACTGCATGAGAGGTTCTGCATGAGCCCCAGAAGGCCTGAGGTTGCTGCAGCACCCAGTGAGTCTAGAGGTTTTGGGCGGGTTTTTTCTTAAAGGGCTGGAGCTGGGGTCGGTGAAGCAGCCATGGGGGCAGCTTGGGGAGCAGGTGGGAGTCAGGGGGCTCATGGCAGAGCCCCCACATGGCATGGGGCAGTGGGGGGCAGTGGGGATTTCCCCTCGGCTGGGCAGCAGCTGGTGACTCCAGACTTTTTTTTTAAAGGGCTGGGAGCTGGGGCGGGCAGGGCAGCCATGGGAGGGCTGGGGGAGCAGGCGGGGGTCAAGTGATGCTCAGGAGGGCTGGGTCATCAGGCAGGGGATGGGGACTGGCAGGAGTCCCCCCATGGTCCCCTCCCACTTCCTCTAGCCTCCCCTCCCCCACCCCTTACTTCATAGACATTAGGGATGAGAGGGACCTTGGAAGATCATTGAGTCCAGCCCCCTGCCCCAGGTCAAAGGATCCCAGCAAGATAAATGTCCAAATGTTTCTTAAAGGAGTCCAGAATAGGTGCTTGTACCACCTCTGGGGGGGAGTTTATTCCAGTCCTTGGGGGCTTGGATAGTAAAGAAGTTTTTCCTTATGTCCAGCCTGAAATGGTCTTGGAAGATTTTGTGACAGTTTGACTTTGTCATCCCTTGGGGTGCTCTGGTGAACAAGTGTTCCCCAGATCCTGATGTACACCCCTTAAGAACTTATAGACAGCCACAAGTTCCCCCTTGAGCCTGTGCTTTTCCAGGCTGAAGAGTCCCATGGCTCTCAGCCTTTCATCATAGGATCTGTTCTCCTGCCCTCTGATCATGTGTGTGGCTCTCTTCTGGACTCTCTCAAGCTTTTCTACATCCTTTTTAAATTGTGGAGCCCAGAATTGGATGCACTACTCCAGCTGCAGCCTCACCACAGCTGAGTACAGTGGGAGGATGACATCCTGGGATTTGCTTGAGAAGCATCTATGGATGCGAACCAGAGTTTTGCTTGCTTTATCAGCTGTGAGATTGCATTGGTGGGTCATATTCATCTTGTGGTCAATCATGACACCCAAGTCCCTTTCGGCCGTGGTGCTAGCAAGTGTAGCACTGCCAAGCCTATAAGCATGCTGCGGGTTTTTTTCCCCAAGGTGGAGCAACTTGCATTTTTCAGTGTTGAACACTGTCATGAGATGGGGTCCTTCAGGATGGCTGTGATCTCCCCAAGGCCCCCTACTGTGCCAAATTGGACCAATGGACACCCTCGATTCTCACCTGCCACATCTTTGATGGTATGAATAATAGGGAGGCTTCCTTTCAGTTCTCTTGGACACGGTCTTGATTGACTCTCTGGACCCTGTGGGTTTCCGGACCCCTGGTGGATCCCGCTCCAAGACAGATGTCACAAAGGGTGTTTTGGTGGCACCCTAGGCTTATGGGCTATGCATGGCTCCAACCATCCCTTTACCATGCCCCAAGCCTCACAGATGGTACCGACATTGTTCGGTCTGGCCCCCTTGTCCTTCCTGGGTTCTCTGCAGCCCTATCTCACTTGGTACCTCACTGGCACTTGGGCTTTCAACAGCTCTGTCTCACTCAGCGCATCACTGGCGCTTGGGCTCTCCATGGCCCTGTAAAGTGCTGTGCCCTCTCTGACACCAGGGTTGGTGCACCCCAAATGCTGTGCCCTCTCTGGCACCAGTCAGTACACCCCAAATGCTCTGCCCTCTCTGGCACTGGGGTCCCCTACACTGCCATGGGTCCCCTATGAGGCCTCCTCCAATCCCCTAATAGCTTCACCCAAACCATCGGTGTCATGGAACAACAAACAAAACACAAGCCCCTGGGCTATAATATAATACAAGAGACAAGGGTGTGCTCTGCCTCTTTTAAGAGCATCGCACTGCATCCTCGGCACTAAGTCTCTAGTGAGCAAGGGTACCTGCAGATCTCATGGAGCCCCATTAGCCATGGGTGCAGCATATTAGGCTGTTGCTGCGTCACTGGGCACTTCCTCCCTGGAGGCTCCTTCCTCTCTGGCTGCTAGCAGGGAACAGCCCTGCCTGATCCCACCCCTGGGGTTTATATATGAACCAGGCCCTGCCCCTTCTGGTCAGCTGACCACTGGCAGGTGTGGGCCACTAGCTCGTTCTGACTGCCCTGGTAACCAGCAGCTGGGGCTTCCAACTCACTGCTAGGGCTCTTCCTCTAGTAGTTTCACTCTTTAAAGGAGCATGACACGCTAGTGTCCAGCGACAAACACCATCAGCTTTTCATCTGCTCATTTTCTGACCCTGTCTAGGTTGGCCTGGATCACCAGCCTATCCTCAGGTGTTGGCGTTTTACCCCAAAGTTTGGTGTCATCGGAGAACTGGGCCAGTCTGCTTCTAATAACAATGTCTACACTATGATGATTAACTTACATCTATTACCATTCTCTGGGTCTAACCTCGGAGCCAATTCCCCAGCCATTGGACTGTGATGTAGCCAAGGCTACAGTTGGCCGATTTTTCCATGAGGAGATCATAGGACACCAGATTGAAAGCCTTTTTATTAAAGCCAAGATATATGATGTCAATCTCTTCTTCCTTGTCCAGATGATATGTCACCTGGTCATAGTGTTACTTTAAATTCCAATTGCCAAATCAAGAGTGAGACCTTATAAAGGGGGATACGGTAAAATGCCGTGTTTATTGATTACATAAATTAGACATAGAGGTTTGGATACACCACTCATATAGACACACACAAACATCATACACATCATTACACAGAGACACACACAAACACAAAACAACCATTCCACTCTTTCAGGAATTATAGTTACCAACAGTAGTTGTTTAATAATAGCACTGGGTGGCCAGCCCAAGCCTATTGAGAAAAGATGCAGATAGCAGGAAGGGTGGTTATTATGAGAGAGATCCTGGAAATAGCAGCTTGGAGTGGGGTGAACAGATACACCTATGATCTAAAGAAACAGCAGTTGAGAGACTCACCCAACCTGGCATTTTCAAAGTCCTCTTTTATAGGGATTGGCATCCTTTGTTTCAGCACTTGGGGTTTTTTCCATACCCAGTTTCTGTTTTTGCAGTTGTTCCTCATACATCTTCTGCTTAGCTCAGCCTGAGGTCAGTTTGGTCATCAAAGTTGGTATCTCAGCCTTGGAGTGTTGTTGCTGCCCACCTGGCAGGATGTGCACATTCCTCCTCTTCGTTGTCTCCTTTGTGCCCTAGGTCTCAAAGGGATTCTTCAGTCATCCATTAATTAGTTTACTGACTGGTAACTTACACATTTGGCAGCTTGTTGCTTATATAAACAGTTAAATCTTCTTTTTCCTGACTCTATGCCATTTTCTCACCATTCACCCTTTCACACACACTCATACATAAAGGCAATACAGAGTTCTTTCACTTATGTCAAGCAGAAGGATACAAAGTGGAGTTTTCAAGTTGCTTACAGGACAAGAACAGCATGGTTACATTTTACTATTATTACACTCTATGTTAACATCAGCTACATTAGTTCAGTTCATGCTACAATAGAAGGAGATGTTATTGGTCAGGCAAGACCTACCTGCAACCAACCCATGCTGGCCATCCCTCAGGATGTTGCCATCCACAAGTTTGTCCAGAATGGTTTCTTTGATAATTTTTTCTAAGATCTTCCCTGGGGTAGAGGCCAGGCTGATAGGCCTGTAGTTCCACAGAGCTACTTTTCTCCCTTTGTTGAAGATAGGCACCACATTGGACTTCTTCTAATCTTTGGGCACTTCACCTGAGCGCTACGTGTTCTTGAAGATCTGTGCCAGTGGCTGAGCTATGATGCCTGCCAACTCCTTAAGTACCCTGGAGTGTAAACTGTCTTGGCCAGATGACTTGAAGGTATCAAGCCTCTCAAGGTATTCCTTTACATGATCTACATTGATGTAGGGTAACAATTCTCCTTCACCCTGGCTGTCCTGTACCAAATTGAGAAGGACCGTCCCTTAGGGATGGTGAAAAAATGATGTAAAATACCTATTCAGAAGGCTGTTTTTTTCCTGGGTGTCAGTTGTCAGTTGTCCCATTTGGTTTAGCAGGGGTCCAATGTTACCCTTGCTTTTTCTTTGGCTCTGCACTTATCTAAAAAAGGACTTTTTATTGTCTTTGATACATGTAGCCAGTTAGAGTTCAGTCATAGCCTTGTCTTTCTTGGTTCACTCCCTACAGGTCTTTTCCTTTGAGGTAGTTCCAGTCTTCAATCCTTTATAGGTCTTTTTAGGTGCAGGTGGTCCACAAGTTCCCTGCAGAGCCAAGGGGACTGCTATGCCCTTTTGCTACCTTTCCTTTGAGATGGAATAAACATTGCTTGTGCTTCCAGGATTGCTCCCTTGAGGAGCAACCACTCCTCCTGAACTCCCCTTCCTTTTGGGTCGTGGTCCCTTAGGGCCTTGCCAACAAGCCTTCTGAACTTGTCAAAATCAGCTTTCCTGAAGTCAGGGACTTCTACATTTCTGACTGCCTTGCCAGCTTTATGGTGGATAGTGAAAGTGATCAGCTCATGGTTACTGTCTCCCAGCCTCCCTTCAATCATTAGGTCACTGGCTAGATCATCCCCCTTTGTCAGAACCAGGTTGAGCAGTGCTTTGCCTCTTGTCAGTCCATAGACTTCTTGAGTCAGATAGAGCTCATCCATGCATGTGAGGAAGCTTTGCGACCATTCAGTTTTGGCTGAGTGCTCTTCCCATGAGATGTCTGGGTACTTGAAGTCTCCCATGACAACCATGCACCAGGAGCGTGCAGCCTTAGTCAGTTCCTTAGCAAATTCCTGGTCAAGCTCTTGACCCTGATTAGAAGGTCTGTAGTAGACTCCTACCATTGTGTCCCCTGTGCCATGTTCACCACAGATTTTAACCCAGAGGGTCTCCAGTCATCCAGCCTCAGTGCCAATGTCAGCTTGCAGGGGTGTGTTGCTTTTCTTGACATAAAGAGCTACACACCCTTCCCTTTTGTCTACATGATCTCTCCTGTACAAGGTATAGCTGTCTATACCTGTGGCCCAGTCATAGGTGGAGTCCCACCAAGTCTCCATTATCCCTATGAGATCATAGTAATTCTTGTATAGCAGGACAACCAGTTCCTCCTATTTATTCCCCAAGCTCCTGACATTGTTGTATAGGAAAGTAAGTGTCCCATTGGAGGCCTTAGTCTTCCCTACACATTGTTCTGGGGCTGGGATAGAGGTGGGTTCCTTTGAGTGCCATAGCCTGCTGGATTTACAAAAATTGCCCAGTGGGCTTGCTGTAACAGTAGTCTCCCTAACCCCCGGTGGGCTTAGTTTAAAGCCTGGTTGAGCAGGTCAGCCATTCTAGCTGAGAAGAGCTTCCTCCCCAGTGCAGTGAGGTCAAGGCCATCTCTACCCAGCAGACTACTGCCTCTCTCACCAAAGAGTGGACTGTGATTATAGAAGCCGAAGCCTTCACAATGACATCAGTGCCATAGTCTTTGGTTTATTACCTTGATTCTCCTCTACCTCCACAGACCATAATCCAAAACTGGGAGGATTGAGAAAAACATTACCTGCACACCCAACCCCCTAAGGTCTGCTCCCAGAGTCCTGTAGCCTCTCATGACCCAGATGGGATTACTCCAAGCCATGTCATTCATGCCCACATGGATAAGGAGCATAAGATAGTGGTCGGTGGGCTGGATGAGCTTTGGGATCCTCTTGGGTACGTCCCAGATGTGGACTCCTGGGAGACAACAGACCTCCTGGGCTAAGGGGTTGGGGTGGCAGATTGCACCCTCAGTCCCTCTCGGGAGGGGGTCTCCCACAGCGACCACTCTATGTGTGGCCTTAGGTACAGCAGGGATGGTAGCTGTAAGTGGTCCTCCCTTGCCTGCAGGATCTGGCAGCTCTGAAAGCTCTACTAGGGCTGCAAGAGGTTCATACCTGTTGCAAAGCTCCAGGGGGGAGGGGACCCTAGTGCAGCGGCCCTTGGGGCTGTTGACTACTTTGGTTCAACCCCTGACTGGACAGTGTGGCAGATCCTCAAGTTCTCCCTTGTCCTGGAAGATGACCTTGGTCTACCCTCAGCCTCCAGGGGATGAAGGGCCTGGCAGTAGGAGTCTATCTCCTGCTCACCATCTCTGATGGCACGCAATCTCTGGACTGTGGCCTGAAGCTCCTCTATCTAGTGCCCCAGAGACTCCAAAGTGGAATAAACCTTGCAAGGGGAGGTGGCCATGCTCCCAGTCCCATGTGCCTGGAATCATGTCAGGCAGTCACTGCAGCCTAGAGCCAGAGGCTCCATCTGCATGAAGCCCAGAACTATGGGTTCTGTCTGAGTGGAGACCTCAGAAATGCCAGATGGGGAGGTCTCAGACTCTGAGGGGACCCTCAGGGTGCAGCATGTGACCATCTACATTGTGCCACTGGTAGTCTGGCTACTGCTGTTACTACCTTCCCTAGGGCTCACTGGTAGCGCCTTGGGCCCTCCCACTCACCCTCCTGTGCAAACTCTCGTGCTAACTCATGTGCTGGGCCTAGAAGCACGCTGTTTGCATGTCCTGTTCATGAGGCTCCAGTCTGGGGGCTGGGTGAAGTAGGAGCTGGGGGGGGGGGGCTTGTGTCCCTCCTTGGCTCCACTCAGCTGCCCTGCAGCTGACTGGGTTGAGGTCCCTCCCTCCCCTGCCATGGGCCTCACCAACCAGCTTGGAGTCTGGATCCAGCTCCCTGCTGCAGCGGCAGGGAATGCCTGAATCACCAAAGCTCTCTGAATCTTTTCTGAATCAATTGAGAGAGCTTCAAATTGATTCAGACCTTTTAATTGGTCTCCAGATTTGATTTGAATTCAGAGATTCAGCCACAATTCAAAAACGATGTGGAGAAGCTGAGAGAGTCCAGAGAAGAGCCATGCGCATGATCAGAGGTCAGGAAAACAGATCTACATGGGGCTCTTTAGCCTGGAAAAGTGCAGGCTCAGGGGTGATCTTATGGCCACCTATAAGTTTATTGAGGTAACCACCAGTATCTGGGGGAACTTTTGTAACCACCAGAGCGCCCCAAGGGATGACGAGGTCGAACGGTTATAAACTACTGCAAGACCATTTCAGGCTGGACATAAGGAAGAATTTCTTTACTGTCCAAGCCCCCAAGGTCTGGAACAGCCTACCATTGGAGGTGGTACAAGTACCTACATTGAACACCTTCAAGGACAAATTGGATGCTTATCTTGCTGGGATCCTATGACCCCAGCTGACTTCCTGCCCTTTGGGCGGGGGGCTGGACTCG
The DNA here is from genome assembly GCF_001723915.1 of Gavialis gangeticus. Taxonomy (NCBI): domain Eukaryota; kingdom Metazoa; phylum Chordata; order Crocodylia; family Gavialidae; genus Gavialis; species Gavialis gangeticus. The sequence continues at coordinate 24,725,216 of NW_017729034.1, forward strand.
ATGATCTTCCAAGGTCCCGTCCAGCCCTAATGTCTATGAAATCTTCCAAATCAAATCAGCACCCAACACACACACACACACACACACACACACACACCTATCTATCTATCTATCTATCTATCTAGATATATATAGATTTATGCATTAGAATGCTTCAGAGTAGGCAGCAGGGGTTAACTGACTTCTAAGACTCTGGATGAAGAGTCATCAGGAGTAAAGGAGAATACAAAAGAACTTCAGAGCAGCAAAGTGTCCCACCCAGGTTCTTCCTCCTCCCTGAGAGGGGTTTCTTCCCATCACTCCCTCCTCCCCATCCTGCTTGGGGTCTCATCTTCCTCAAGAAGGGTCCCTGTCCCCAGAAAGGCTCCCCGAGACCACCATGGACAGAAGGCACACCACCAGCCTGTCTTATCCACCTCACTGTGGGGAGGTGAGCCTTGGAATTCCATCTCTATGCTGCTGACATGCTGACATATGACACCTAACAGAAAGCCTCAAAGTGGAGCCTGCATCCTGGCCAGATGTACTTTGACTCGTATGACAGCCCTAAGACTTGGTAGATATATAGAATTGCTTGATAGTTTGTATTGATTTTTTCTCTGTTATCACCATGTATCGATACATTTGCCTATTATCAAATGGAAAGGGTTGTGGTTGGTTCCCCCCCCCCCGTCCCCTCCCAGAACAAGGCCTCTGGGTCCTAAATCCTGACCAATAATGATTCTTTGTGTCTAGTTCTTAATGGCAAATTTTCATCCTCTCCAAAACTGCTGCACTGAATGAGACACTGCACTAGACTACCCTGGTTAGGGCAGTGTCATATGTTCAACTTAACTCTTACTAAGTGTAGTTAAAACACAAGTAGACTCAAGGTATTATTACATGTTATAACTATCACATACTACATCTTCTATGAAATGTTCAGTGATGTTAAAGTTATAACATGCTCTGAGCAGTCCCATGTTAAGGTTTAATAGCGCCTCTGACCTGTGCAACTCTGACTTCCCACTTGAAGGCATGACCAGGAACTAGGATCAATTCAGTTCAGAACATTTGGCATCACTGGGGCTAAGGACAGACAGCCAAAAAACTTGAGGCTGAATCAATTCAGTCTTTGCAGGTTAGTTTAAGCTGTGTAGATTGAACTGATAAGTGAACAGACATTCACTTTTGATTCTGGAAATGTAACCACTTGCCTGCAGTGGCCCAGGCCTGAAGATGGTGGGTGGTGTTGGGGGCTGGGGCAGGGAGAGGGATACTAGAGCATGCCTGCCTGCTTAGCTGGAGCAGAGAGTTTGAGTCAAGGCTAGCCCAACCACCTTGCAAAGGGGAGGGGGTGTCCATAGGGGAGGTGCAAAGAATCATGGGATGCTGGGGGACTATGAGTTAATTTGCATCTGGAGGGGGTCTGGGAAAGAAGTTCAATAACCTGATTTAACTTAAGTCAGTTAAGTATGATCCACTCAGGTTTATCATAAATGAGTTTTGGTCATTTTAAAGCAGATTATGTGCACTAAACTTCTGTAATGCTACAGATCTGAAATTTTTTTGATCACTTATACTGGTTTATGCATAATTTCTGCCCCTAGCCTGAGAGTCTTATATTGCCTACTGTGTTTATTGGGGTCTTTCCAGATGCTGAAGTTTAATAAGGAAACATCTGGTTTGATGGAACCTGTTGGCTTGGAAATGGCATTTAAAGGTCTGTTTTTTTTCTGGGAATTGGCTTATAGGTATAGATATATGCATTATAAGGATTCAAGATGGGCAGCAGGGTTTAGTTGGATTTCTAAGAGCTTGGGTCTGACACACAAATTTTATCCTAGCCTTGGAAGCAGACCGGCTGTCTAGCGTGACAAGGCCAACGGATGGACACAGCCTGGGAACTGAAGGGGGCATCCAATAACATGAGATCACAGCCTTCAAGGCAGACAAGTTGCCTAACACAACAAGGACACATAGCCTGAGAACTGAGGAAGTATGTACCATACTGTCCCATAACGTGAGATAAGTGAGACCAGCTACAGGGCCCCAGAGCACAGGTGGGGACTGAATCCTGGTTTTGGGGGAACAGGTCACATTAGGAGAAGGCCCAGAAGGCTACGTGGACATGCGACCACAGATACCCCACAGACAAATAGCCATCAGGATTCATCAAGGGGGAAGGAGAATATAAAAGCAGAGACTTGGGATTAACAAAGGGTCCCTCCCTTTGTCCTGTCCCTCCCTGCCCCTCCTTGCTGTCCCTCCTTCTCTTCCTTTGTTTTGTCCCTCCCCATTCCTCCTCCTTCTCCCTGAGAGGGGTTCCCGAGGCCACCATGGACAGAGGGCACACACCAGCAACCTATCTTATCCACCCCACTGGAGGGGGGCTGTTGGCCTCCAGACTGCTAACATCTAACACTTAAGAGCATGAGCCTCAGAGTGAAGCTTGCATCCTGACCAGATGTACTTTGATTCTGATGACAGTCCTAGGATTGGTAGATATAGAATTGTTTGACAGTTTGTATTGTTGCTTTTTGTTATCACTCTGTATCAATAAATTTGCCTATTATCAGCTGGTAGGTGTTGTGGTTGGTCCAAGGGTTATACTCACCCAAAACAAAGGTATAGGGTCTAGGTCTAAATTCAGTGCCAACAGGACCAGTATACTGAATCAGCTGTAGTGGATAGAGTGCTTTAAACTGATGCATTTGAGAAACTCCTATTATATTGAAGGCACTAATTCAGTGTTTAATGTCAATTGGTTCAGTTCCATAATAGTTATAGAAAATGTAAGGGTCTACTATAGTAAGGACATATATCTCACTTAGCAGCAACCAGAGAAGAATTGGTGAGGGGCCAATTAACTCTGCCAGCTGTGGTAAAGCAGGTAATTAGGAATACCTGCTGGAGCAGCAGCCCAGGTAGCATACAAGCTGGCTGCTGTGGTGAGCCTTTAGGGAGTCTGTGTAAAAAGCAACATAAAGAAAAGGATTCTGCCGATCAGGGAAGGTAGGAGCAGCCCAGGAAAAGAAGAGTCTAGTGTAGTGGGAGCATGGACTCACCAGGAGGGGAAAGCATAAATGTTGCTGGTGATGGTAGGGGAAGCTAGAGCCACCTGGGGGGGGAGGGGGTTGGAGTTGTGGGGGTATGATTTTTGCCTCTTTCCCTCTCAGCAGCTTCATAGAGCTCTGGTTTCCCCTAGTAGCTCAGAGCCACAGCGTTGAGCCACCAGGAGGGAGACAGACAAGCTCTATGCTTTTGCTGTGCAAACCCCCTTCCCTGTGTATCCAGCTCCACAGTCCTAGAGGAAGCTGGAGCATGGATTGGGGGGTGGGGAGTTTCCATGGCAGGAGCACAGAGCTTGCCTGTCTCCCTCCTGGTAGTTTTATGCTCTGTCTTCCCCTAGGGCTGTAGAGCTGCAGCATGGAGCCATGGGGAGGATCAGAGGCAAGCTCCATTGGTCTGCTTCGTTTGGGGTTGCTGGGCAGCTAGGGGGCCCAGCTGTGGCAGCCCTGGAATTGATGGGGGTCTTCATGCACCTGAGTAGTACCACCCCCTGGGCAGTAGAGTTTGGGAGGATGGGTAGATGATCCAGAGAGTAGGAATGGGGGGTGCTGAGAGGAGTGCATCCTGGGATTCTGGAGAACCCAAATTGCTTGTTTTAACTCTTAAGGAGCAGGCTGGCATTAATGCAACACAAGCTGTGTAGCATGACCCAGAGATAACTCTTGTCTGAGTGACATAACTTTGACATGTTGAAAGAGCACTTAGCATGAGTTTTCTTGTTTTAATGTGGGAACTAGGACTGTGCAAATCTTCGGATCACAATTCAGATTTGGAGATGATTCGGATGATTTGGAGGCCAAATATATGAATCTGAATCAAATCACTAGAAGCTTTAGGCTTTCCAAATCAATTTGGAGCTTCTGTATTGATTTGGACAAGATTTGGACAGGATTTGGTGATTTGGAGATTTGGCCATAGATTATAATGGGGAATCAATGAAATATCTATAACTCTTTTGTTTTTGGCTTATTTGGATGAAACATGCAGGAGTGATAGCATCTATAGAGCACATGCATCCTGCCAAGTTTCAAGGAGATAGGTGCAGGGCTTTCTGGGAAACTACACCTCAAGCTGCTGACAAGCAAAACTCATGTCACGTGTGTGTGTTAAGCCACAGTGAGGTTAAAATTGCAGAGGTAGTAGCTCCTTCTGAGGCCACAAAGCCTGCCAAGTTTCAAGGAGATAGGTGCAGGGGTTTCTGGGAAACTGCACCTCAAACTGCTGACAAGCAAAACTCATGATATAGGTGACACCGTGTGTGTGTTAAGGCACAGGGGGGTGAAAACTCCAGGCTTACTAGGACCTGCTGCAGCCACAAAACCTGCCAGCTGTCAAGAAGACAGGTGCAGGGGGAGTCTGGGTTCTGGGGCCTTGCATCTCTGGCCACAGGCAGGCAAAACTTGCTACATGGGTGCTTGTGGGACTGTGTTTGTGTTCAGGTGCACCCTTCCTGGCACTGGGGCCTCTGCACAACACAGAAATGTGCCCCCGTGAGGTCTCCTTCTCCCCTACAGACTTGTTCTGGTCCACTACTGTAAACGATGGCAGGTCAAAATAACTTAGCTGGCTCAACATCAATAGCACCAGGAAATTCATGGACTCAATATACACAGTGGAATTCTGACACACTGCAACCTACCAGATAGCTGACTCCCCAGATACCTCTGCAGTTTTACCTGCACTGCTACATCCCCCTCCCGCCCCACCTCCATTTCCATTTTCACTGACTAGCTTTGTTGCCTCCATTGCGGGCCAGGCCATCCTCTGTCTTCTTTATTATTCCTTCCATTCAGGACCAGGAGACACACCAACTGCGTGTACTTCCTCAGCCTGACAAAGGGTTTTTCAACTCGAAAGCTTCCTAAGATATATTTTTCTATTTCATTTTTTTCATAATAAGCATAGAAACATAAAAACACAAGATAATTCATCACACACCATGAGTAACATATATCCAACATTGCCATGTTGCGCAGAGACCCCAGCCCCAGGAAGGGCGCACCTGAACACACACACAGTCCCACAGGCACCCATGTCATGAGTTTTGCCAGCCTGCAGCCAGAGGTGCAGGGCCCCAGAACCCAGACTCCCCCTGCACCGGTATCCTTGACAGCTGGCAGGTTTTGTGGCCGCAGCAGGGGCTACCACTCCTGCAGTTTTCACTCCCACGTTCCTTAACACACACAAAGTGTCACCTACGTCATGAGTTTTGCTTGTCAGTAGTTTGAGGTGCAGTTTCCCAGAAATCCCTGCACCTATCTTCTTGAAACTTATCAGGCTTTGTGGGCTCACCAGGGGCCACCACCCCTACAGTTCTCACCCCTCTGTGACTTACCACATACATGTGACACAAGTTTTGCTTTTCAGCAGCTTGAGGTGTAGTTTCCCAGAAAGCCCTGCACCTATATCTTTGAAACCTGGCAGACATTATGGCCTCAGCCAGAGCTACCATCCCTGCATGATTCATCTGAATCATCCAAAAAACAACAAAGTTATAGATATGTCATTGATTCCCCTTTATTCCCTATGGCTGAATCTCCAAATCTCTCCAAATCGGCTCCAAATCGGCTCCGAATCGATTAGGCCGAATTGAATCAGAAAAGTGATTTGAATATCTGAACTGAATTGGCTGCATCCAAATCATCCATATCCGAATCCAAATTGAATAGTTGCCTGTTCACACAGGCCTAATGGGGATGCTTGTACCTTTAGCACATGCTAGTTGTAATTGTAGCAATACCCCTGGGCTTCAAGAATTTAGCATGTGTTCAGTTCCCTTGTTGGGTTGCAAATGGTTATCAGGTGAGGGTTCTCTCCTAACACATTAATTTTAATTAGTCACTACATTCCACTGATTTGCAAGTTCTGCAAATGGACCTGTGACAGGGCTCGTATTAGAGGTCTTTGGTAATATCATGATGGTGGGCGCTTACATCCCTCTAGCCTGTGCTCTGGTTCCATGGTTACAGAGTATTCTGCCTTCCCTGTTTGTCAGTCAAGCCACTTTTGCAAGGACTACATTCTTTCAAATGGGAGAAATATCAAGTGAATGTTAAGTGGCTAGTTTTCCTTTAGGTCCAAGGTACTTGAAAGGTCCACCACCCTCAGTCAGAAAGTCCTTAAAACTTCTCTCCTTTTTCTCTGTTGGCTGGGACAAGGTTAATCCCCCTGGAAAATAGCAGACCCTGTGTACTCCTTTTTCAGACAGAAAGCAACATTTTGCTACCACTTTAAAGAGAGCTAAATGTATCCCCTCCTTTGACAGCAGAAGTAATGTGGCAGACCTATTTTCATATCTCATTCAGAAAGCAGATGAGATGTGAACGAACTCACTTGACAGATGAACACCCTAGAGGGATCTTGGTTTGTCACAGTATGTGTGTCTTCTCTAAAATTACCAATGAGCTATAGGAGTAAAAAAACAAACAAACCTAGCCCATAAATCCCAACAATTCTGTGTTCTTTAATTCCCAGCATATAAAATACTCAGTTTACTCCTTTTAAACATAAAAAGCATCATTAGAAAGAGAAGCTTTCACTGGGAAAACAGCTGGTCTTTGCTGCTACTTCACAGCCAGGTAAAGGAAAGAAGTTGCATGAGGGAGGGAAGGGTTGAGAAGTCAGCTTCTCTTTATTTATTCATAGGCTGAAGAAAGAGAAGTTAAAGAAATCCTATGTACCATTACTCTCTGCACATACAGTGGTGGGACAGAGGACAACACACACACACACACACACACACACACACACACAGAGTTAATTCTACCCTGATAATCTCATTGAACAAACAAAAAGCGGTTTAGTGAGAAGCATGAAGTAGGGCACACTTAAATGTCCCAGTAGAGGCAGGTTCAAATCTGTATGTGGTCCAATTTCTCTGACATGTAACTGTTGGAATGTGTGACATCTCTTGATGTTATACCAATGGATGTTATTTGCTAACGGGAAGGTTTGGGAGTAAAGATCTGATACAGGACTTGGAAGGAACCTCCTGCTTCTCTGTATCTAGTCTCCACCTGTTTCAGGCAACCACATCTTAATCCCTCTCATCAGTTGATCAAGTTGCATGTCTTGCCTCTGCCACTCTTATTGGAAGGTTCTTCAAAAACTTCACTGCTCTGATAGTTACAATGCTTATTTCCAGCTGAAATGTTTTCATAGCCAGTTTATACCAATTTGTGCTTGTGCCAGCATTGTCATTTAACTTTAAATAAGTCTTGTCCTTCCCCTGTGTGTACCCGTATTATTTTATCCTCCTTCCACAATGTATTTGCAGAGAGCATTGATGCAAAGATAAGTTGACTGCTCTCTCTTTTTACAACTTGATTTCTCCCTTTGGTGTAACTACAGACCCAAGCATTTTTAACAACCAGCATTTTCCCCAGTAATAGGAATAAAACTGGTCAAAATGCTACACCTCTTGCAAAAGAAGATTTGAAATATTTGGGGGGGGGGGAATTCTCGCAAATTAAGAATTTGAGTTTTTAATGAGAAAAATGACCCTCCCTTCGACCACCAAAAAAACCCCCAAACAACTTTAGTTCTTCTAGTCTTCCTTTACCTCCAATTTCACTGAAAGCATGGGAGAGGAAAGGGAAGAAAAAAGGCTACAAGGAAAAACAGGTTTTGTTACCCTGAGTTAAAAAATTGGAAGTTTCACTTCCTAAGAAGCCTGTTTCTCTCTAATAAAATGTTTTCAATGGAAAATGCCAACTAACTTTACACAGATGCATGGCAAACTCAACAGTTCTCTGCAAAAAATGATGTTTATTTCCATGCCCTGGTTGCATGGCAGGGTCACAGTTGCAATGTAAACGGGTATCTCCAGCCTTTAGTCACATGCCTAAGCCCAGAGAAGAGGAAGGTGAGAGTCACGTTTCTACTGACTGCCTTAGGCAGCTTCCCACTCAGCATGCTGACCTGTGTGCAGCCAGTTTCCAAGGTGCCTTGATCCCCATCTCCATGAACTTTACAGGAAATGTATACACCCATTCTACAGGAAACCTATGCTCACAAAACAGGGCTCTAGATTATGTGCTGGGCACCAGATCTCATAAATTAGCTGTTGCAGTGCTGACTACTGAAATACCTAGTTTCTTTGTGAATCTAGCCTCTGGTCCTCTAGCTATAAGCAGTAACAGGCATGCACTACTGTGGACCAGATACTAAAGGAAGACATGAAATGCATGCTGAACACTGGGCTGCACCAAACTTAGCCCATTCAGATGTCAGAGATGTATTTCAAAAGGGTGGCATCAGGAGATGCAGGGTTAGGTATTCAAGGTGTATCATTTCTGTGTGCTGTATGTTATAGATCTGTGTTCTTATGCTAGAGTTTGGGTAAAACCAATAGCTTTGCTACCCTTTCTTTAGCAAGGAAGGAGAGGGAGGAAGAGAGAAGAATATTTTTGCTGCCTCTTGCTTAATATTGTGAGTATTAAGCTTTGCTAGCTGACCTTCTAACACTTATAAATTGCACTGCTTAATAAGATCCTTACTATTCATCCATTCTGAATTTTTTATTATTATTTAAGAGCCCTCTCTGATCATCTACTCTGTACTCTTAAATCCATCACAGGGGAGCTGGGTGCTGTGCTGAAGAGGGTGAAGCAGCTGCTTTTCTTTTCCTATGCACTCCTTTACTCACTTTAGTGACTGTCCTCTGCTTTCCTGAACGTCTGATAGTGGAGGTTTATATGGTCCCAGCAGGGTACAGCTATGGTCATTTCCATTGCAGTGGATATTCTATTCCAGTCCATGCCTATAATGTTTACCCTATGCCATTGGGTTCCAGGGATGGGGTACTACTCACTCAGCCCTCCATGTCTTTGGGGTTCTGTCCTCAAGTCACCATTCAGAAGAGACCGATAGGGTGGTAAAAAGCTTTATCATTATTAGGAACAGGATTCGGCAGCTCACCCACTCACAGCTTGCAGGGAGAACTGCAAGTACCCACCACCACAAACCACACCCCCAGGGCATCGGGGGGAGAGACTGGGTCATCCCACTGCTGGCCCCTTAAAGGTACATTCCATATACCACAATGCCCATTCCAAAGACATTTGCCAAAGGGAACTCACTGGAAAAAAACAAACTTCCTTTTCAAAGAAAATTCTGATCTTGATGTTTGTTTTCCTCTTGAATAGAAGAAAACCAAATTTCAATTTTTTTAAAAATCCCTACATTTAATATTTTTCTCTAGAAACAACCAGAGGTCTGTCCTGACTATAGGTGGCCCATGACACCAGGGTGGTTAAGGCACAATGTAAGGCATATGTAGGTGTGTTGGGAGAGAAGAGGTGTTGATCTAGCCAGTGAAACACAAGGGAATAATGTGGATAGAATTACTTCCAGCCAGCATTGATTTTTAAGTCCAAATTGCCAGGTACCTGTTCTTTCAGAAAGAGATTGGATAAGCATTCAACAGGCATGGTTTAACTTTAGCAACAGTGCATTCTGCACTTGTGCAGGGAGTGGGATGAGGTGATGGTTGAGGTCCTGTGCCACTTTATGATGCTATCCCCAAGTCTACTGGGGGCAGCCTTCAGCACGTGTCTGGAATAAGACTCAGATTCATGCTTCTGGATCTCTAGTGTGGCCACTTAACTGCTGTGCTGCTTCACCCTTATCAATGGAATACAGTATTTCAAGGCAAACTCAAAGAAGAGCATTAAACACCCCATTTCTGTTTCACAATTTCAATGTTTTTCCTTCAAAATTAACACATTCCTGAAAACTCTTTTTGTTATGACAAAATAGCATTTCCTGACAGGAATTTACTTCAGTGGGACATTTCTGATCAGCTCTAGCTCTGAGCATTTGTCCTCTGCACAGGATAAATGGTTTGTTTTCATGTGTGCCCATCATGTGCAGTATCAAAGGGAATGCACTTTAATGCTGAACTCTTATAGTGATACAGTATTTGACTATATTTCAACCTCTACTATGTGCAGTAGGATTAGATGTATATCCAGTGATCCTTTATATTTGCTCCCTAGTGCATCTGATTTCCCCTTTGTCCTTTTGCTGTTCCCTCGACTCCCCATCACATTCATCCCACTGTTGGCTGCCCTCCCTGATCTTCTTCCTTTCAGGACTGTTCCCTCTGATCTCCCCAAATACTCTGTTGGCTGCTCTCCCAGATCCCTGGTGTAACTAGTATCGCTCCCTTCTTTCTGTCTGCTCTTTTTAATCCCATGTTTACTTCAATCAGTTGGCTGCCCCCACCATGACCTTGAGGTGGAATAAGAAAGCATGGCAGATGCTTTGAGATGTGCACAGAAAACAATAGGAGACTTGAGAATGGAGTAAACTCAGCTGTCTCTTCAAGTGTTTTGGCACCCAAACAGACCTAGTTTACTACCAGCTTTTATACAGCATTTTATACTTGAGGACCACTTCTTCTGTTCAGCTCTGAGAATGAGACTGCCAATTGATGGGTTTTAATTGTAGAACATGGATCCAGATTTTAAACATGCTTATTGTTGAGTTTTGGGTCCAAGCCTTGCACTGCTGCAGATACATTGTTCTTCTTTTTAGGCCTCAGTTCTGGAGAAACAGAACATTATTTATCAAAGCTCCAAATATTCTTTTTAGGGCCCTAAGTAACTCCTTAGAGATATTGAGCATCCAAAGCATTCACTAAATCCAACAGGATTTGTCTTAGTAAGTTTTGGTTAAGATCCAGACTGTCCTCATGCTAAGAAAGATGTTTTTAACAACTCCAGTGGCAAGAATGGATTGTTTTTAAAAATATGATGCAGCAATAGTATGATGCACCAACCCTCTTACAGAGAACGCCCTGTTTTAATGAAGTCTTCTCCCAGCCAAGGGTAAGGGAAGTGTGGGCTGTTATAATGAGGTGGTATTGTGTTATTTCTAAAGAAAGGGTGGTGGCTGGGATGGCTTGGGCACTAAGATGCAGGGTTGACATCCCAGAGATTGTAAATTTAAGGACACAGCAGACACGCTTATGGGACAGCCTATCAGATTCCAGTAAAATCTGCAAATTCTGCTAAATACCTTGTCACAAGGACAAGGAAAGAAAGGGTGAATAATCCCTATGTCTGCTTTGTATGGAATGGATCTAAAAAGAGTCAGGAAAAAATTGGAGTGGGAAAATATAAATTTTACATTTCCCTTATTCCCAACTTCAACTGTACATATGATAGATTTATTTCTTGACCAAAATATTCGTGTGATATTGTTCTGCATTATTAAAGCACTTGTGTAGTTGACCTCAGAGGTAGTTGCAGTTCAATGGGGAAGGGTGAAATGATTGATATGTATGGAAATCTTTCTGGATGAAAGGTTCTATAGAAATATAACATTATTTATTATCTCATTTGACTCCACAAACTTATCCATCAATATTTATGATCTATAAAGAACTTCTGGATGAATGAAGCATTTCTAAAACTAAGAGAAATAGAAACATACATTTTATTTTCCAAAAAGCCTGGTAGCTAATTCCATTTTAATTAATGCTTAAAAGCTATTGTCTGGTGCATGTTTTCCAAATAAGGACACAGACAAGACCAGTTTATACAGTTGTGACCATTTCATATTTATTTAATGAATGCTTTACCCATGAAATGAATCATGGCATAAAATACAAGCCAGGGCTGTCCAAATTTGGCTCAGAGATTAATTTGTAAAAGTTAGGGTCTGGAAGTATTTCAGCTTTGAGTGCTAGTTGCATATTTAATGATTTGTCCGTAATTCAAAAGACTTCCTTGCCATTATAAATCCTGAAGTGTAAAGTCTGTTCCAAAGTCTACATGCCATACCAATTGATTGATTCCTTTCCAGTTTTGTCTCCTGACATGCCACTTTCTTTTTTAGTGGGTGGTAATTTCCCAATTTGCTAAGCCAAACTGAGTGAGTGCCTTTGTTTGTATAGCAAGCAGTCCTAGCCTAAAAGATAATGGAGTCCCGGCCACTCATGTATGATTTTTGATGTTTTGTTTCTTTGGGTGCCTATACATGTGCTCTGGGGTGGGGGGGGGAGAGTGTGGTTTAATTAGAGCGGCTCTTGGGAACCTTTCTTATTAGAATGTGGCACGGCTGGTGTATTCAGCATCCTGCATTTCAAAATAGCTGTAGGGGCACTTTAACTAAAGCTCGTTCGACAAACTTTAGTTAAAGCATCCCTGCTCCCATTTTGAAACACAAGATGCTGAATACACCAGACAGTCCAGCAGATTAATTGAGTCTCCTCCAAGGTGCTCTAATCAGAACACATTGGAACATGCATATAGGCATCCTTTGTGCCCATCTACCTCTCATCTGAGCTATAGACCTAAGGTGCCCCTGGAATTAGCTTCTTAGCACCAATCAGATGTAATGAAACAAGAAGGCCCAGAAGCCAAGAAGGCTAGAAACATGAATGGAAGACCCCCTACAGCCACACAGGTTCCTTTTGCATATGTAAGTCACAACCTTTCACAGAACTCTGAAGGACATGAATTACAGGAGCCTTTTTACTAAGGATGAGAATGTCAAAGCCATCTCTGGGCACACAAATTAAAAATCCCCAAATCATGTTGAAGATTTAATCATGCATTTTCATGATTTCAAGTGTCCCCTCAGCAATTTAGCTAATTGTGCTAGGTTGAGTAGATATGATGGGACAACTTGACAATACAAAAACTCACTAGAATGGTCTTTGGACTTTACCACTACTACTATTTAAGGTTTCTTGCTATTCTTTAGAACAGCATTTCTCAGCTTGTGGGTTCTCCTTTAAAGGAGAAAAGCGTGGGAAACCGTGGCATTTCCCTTGCAGGTTTGTCAGAGTTCCAGTCCTCAAGGGGCTGCTTGGGGCACCTTTGCCCCACGCGCACACCCCCACCCCACACACCCACCTCCTACCCCACACACTGGGGGGCTGGGAGCAGGGGGCAGCCAGTTGGGAGTGAGGGGCACTGGATCAGGACTGGCCATCAATGTTTACAAATGGGTCCTGGTACAAAAAAGGTTGAGAACCACTGCTTTAGAACCTACTGCCCAGCAAATATAGCTTGACTATTCATTCTTCAAGTAGTAAAAATGTCCTCCAGGTGGGTGTGGTTACTGCAAGAACAAGGTTTTGAAAATCAAAAATTCCTTATGTTATTTCCAGTTCATTCCTTCATCAAACTGAACACATCCTTCTTGGACAGGCAAGGAAGCCAGGCTTTCAGATCTCATGGCAGGGAAATGCCTTGTATGATTGCTGGGAATCCATCTTCATGCCTCTTAGGAGGAATTAAGCAGATGTATAAAGCCAAATCTTCAGAAAACCTTCATAACTCTGACTTAACTGGGCACATATTAGTTCACACCTATCATCCTGGCAGCTGGCTGTATAACTGCAGGACACATGCAGAGATTTCCTAGTTTTCACATACCAGATCCTCTCTTCATTTGGGATTGCTAGAACAACATGTCTCATTTATTTATTTATTTTTAAAAGTCCTACTGTTTTATGCTTTAATATTTTGTGTGATTTAATGCTCCTCTAAACTGAATGCTTTAGAGACCACACAAAAGTCATCTTTATTATGAATAGAAGGAGGGAAGGTCATGCAACAACATAAAGTGAAGAGAATGACATCAGATATTGACTGTAACTGCCAGAAATTAATGATTGTTTGTTGAGATAGAGACATAAATTAGGACTGTAGTCTCTGCATAGAAGCTGGGAAGGAAATATTTTTATTCAGAAATCACTCTGACTATAACCTAAATAATCAAATTTGCTTAAGAGTATGCAGTTTATATGTCAAAAAATAAAAATGAGATTTATCTATCAAGCTTTACCAAGCAAAGCAGAGGACTGAAGAAGGTAAAATTCTTCAGTTACATAGCAGCAGCAGTAATAACTGGGGACTGGAAATAGGGCCCTCACCTGCCTGTGGAAACAGCTTATGCTCAGGCATATAATTCCCTTGGTGTGCACATGTGTGAATGCAAGACCTGTCAAGAAAGTGTTTCCCTTTTCCCACCTGCATCAATCACATTTACTAATACTTTGTCATTTCAGTTGCGTGACTTGCATGACTTACAAATACAGATAACCATGGCTGAACATGGGAAATGGGCAAAACTTGCAACAGCTCAAGAATTATATATACAAGCAAAATATATGCATATGTTGTTTTTATTTTAGGTAATATGCTATATGCAAACCAGCATCTTGGATATGTTGTATTTTATATGCATATATACACATACTCCAAACATAGGACATGGACACACACACATCTATCTATCTATCTATCTATCTATCTATCTATCTATCAAGATAAATATGTATAAATAGTGTGTTTGTGTGCTTTCATTCCTATTTTCCTATGATCCTATGTATATCTATATATTAAAACATAATGTATACTTTAATATGTTGAAAACAAGGAGAACTGGTTAACATTAAAGTCCATTATTAAATCTGGGCATGGACGAGCATATTTTCTCAGCTGCTTTAAAAGAGGAGTGGCACTTCGGAGATGAAATTGGCTGGTAGTCTTCCATTTGCATGTTCCTATAGCAATACAAGTAAGCTAAATCACAATAGCTTTGACCCGGAATGAAGCAGGGTTAAAGATGGAGTAGTTTTGCTGAATTTGTATCACTATAGAATCATGCAGGTGTAACAGTTTCATCATAAAATCCTGTACCGGCATCCTTTGCTATCACCACAATTATTATATCTGACTGTATCCTAATTTATTGTTTATTCATTATTTATATTGCACTAGCACCTAAAGATCTCAGCAGTAATCATATAATCTTAGCAAATTAGAGTTGAAAGGTGTGGAGTCATCAAGTTCAGCCCCCTGCCTAAGACAAGATCGTTGCTATCCAAAACATCCCATACAAATGGATACTCTTGTATCCATCACACAAGAGTTCGGAGCTTGTTGCGGTTCCACACCTTCTGTTAAGTAGGAGATCAGTTGAGAAGTTTCCCTTCCGGCATTAAAAATCAATGAATCCCAAAAGCTCAGAAACAAGTGAATGTGACAAATGAAAGGAGAGAAGGAGAAGAGTAATGAGAAAGATGACATCTTGTACTGATCTTTTTTGCACGACTGTTAACTTTATTCACAATTGGAATTTGTATATATTAAGGTTGGTCAATCTTTTTTCAAGTAAAACAGCTTCCTTTAGAAAATGAGTTTGTATCAACGTTGAAGCTTTCCATGGGGAAAAGATCAATTTCAACCAATTTTTTTTTCTCACAGGAAAACTGAAATCTTGAATGAGGCTGACAATCTGTTTGAGCTGTTATGTTTCCTCATGGAAGCTATTGTTCTTGGCCCTTTAAACTTTTATTTTCTCTGTTGTGGGCTTTGTTCCCCTGGTGGACTATGTGTCCGTTGAGGTAACAGTGCGAGCAGCTACACATGACAGTACATCACTATAGCAATGCATTATGGTGACATAGCATCAGCAGGCACAAACCGTGACTCTGCAGCTACGTCACCTCAGCAACATGCTCCCTTAGTATAGTGAGTTGCTACAGCAACGTAGCAGCAAAGAAAAACCATGTGCCACTGGCACAGTGCAGTACGGGCTCTTACTGAGCCATCATTTAGTACTTCCACCAAGCAGTACTAAATGACAACATAGTAACAATGGTGCCATAGGGGCATGTGTAGATCAGCCCAGGATCTCATGTAACTTCCTCTACCCTCTACCTCATTCCTCATCGTCTAGCCCCAGTTGTGAAGCAAAAAATGTCAACATATTGGAATATCCAATTGTAATCATTTTTATCACTTCTAGAATGTATTGTGTAGTAATAATATCAGTTGTACTTGGGAGCCTTTCAAACAGCCATCAGTGACTGGTTGATTTCTTTCATGATATCTACACTGTGTAAAACATCAAGGCTTGATCTGTAAGGAATACTGTTCTTCCTTGGCCTTCATCCCTTTTAGCAGACAGGGAAAGTGCAGAGAAAGTGAGAGATATTGACTTCTTTCTCTGCCCCTTCTGTTTTCAACTTCTGAGGGCTGACTTCCCATTAAAGATATTAACGTATATTGAATGTATAATCTCACCACATGTCAGTGTGCTGGAATCAGCACACATTAACATGGATATCATTTAAAATCTTGAAACAAAACATCAGAAAGCGAAAGAAAAGTACATGGTATGATGCAGTATTGCACTGGTATCTTCACTATTTAAAGAGTTATAATAGGAGAATCCACAGCTTCATATCAGTGCAATTTGTTTAATGAGTTACTCAATTGATGTGGAGTTATAGTGCATGGTAGTGCAGCTTTATTCATTCAGATCTCTCCACTTAACATGATAATGCAGTAGCATGGCATTTCTTTAGTCTGAATTAAGAAAGTTTTAATGGCCAATGGCTTTTTGCTTTTGGGACAGGATGTTGCTCCTTCCATCTTGAATATCTGCCATTTCACTTGGAGCACCACCCTCAATGATTAGCTGTGAAGAATAATACTCAAAAGGTTAAGAGCCCAAACCTGGGTCAGAGAAATGTAAAGGTTCAGGTGTTTTAGCTTATCAGAACCTTTTACATCCGACTCTCAGATGTTCTAAGTTGGCACCCCTCCATGGATTTTAATGGAACAATACCAGTTTAAATTGGCTGAGAAACTTGTTCCTTGCATCTGCCAAATTTGTATGGACATCTTGCCAAATCTGGCTTCCTTATGATATTTTGATGGTTTCATTTGTGGATAGAGACTGCCTCAAGGGTGGGGAAAAACCCTCTTTTCAAATATGGGTGAATTCTGTATTGCACATGTTGTTTTTCCAGACTTGTTTTGGTCACCACAAATTGTAACACTTTCTTCTGTACATGATGAACACTTGATTTATGTAGTGCCTTCTAGCTGAGGACAAAAAAGTTGCTACAGGCCTCATAGTCCTCCTGTGTGTTTAGGGCTGTGAGTATGAGACGGCAATTTTTGTTACATCCATCTTACAGTTGAAGAAATGGGGGGCCAGAGATTTTAAGTGATTCAAGGTCAGATAGCTAGTGTGTTGTAGAGTGCCTGACTCCAAAAAAACTTTTTTTTTTAACCGTCTGGCTATTCTTCATCTTAATGCATACATGTTTCTACTGAAAAATCTGTCCTAGTATAGAGGCATCTACTACAAAGAAAAAATGACTCTTTTGTTTTTCCAAAATTATGTTTGAGGGCTTTTTTTTTCTATCCCTGATAAAAGAAAAATGTTTTGTTTTTGCCCTCCTCTGATAAAGATAAAATGTTTGTATATATAGGGTCAGAGGAGGGAGAACACTAGGGGAAGCGAACAAGTGTCAGAGTACATTATTGGCACTCTTCTGAAAGTTTTGCCTTTTGAACTGGGTGGCTGTTGAGTTGCAGACAGCCATCCGTTAAAACTGGAAGGAATGGGACAGAGGGTAGAGAGCTTCTGATGCATTTTGTCATTTTATGCCACCGAGTCAGTTTTGGGAGGAGCAGTTTACTGTATGAGCTTGGGTGAACTTTGTGGCAAGCTTGAACTCAGTCTTAATTTATCTGACAGGACTTTCTCACTGGGATTTACAGCCCTAAACAGCTGTTGAAAGCTACCTGTGCTTTTGAAACAAGCACTCACACTGTCTGGCGTTAAGAAGATTTAGATCTCTTACCTTAAGAAGCCTTGTCAACGTAAAAATTGAATTGAAATAGTGATTGTTCAGTGAAGATGTCTGCTAGTGTAGATGGATCAGCCTCAGCTACATTATCTGATTTGTGCTGACACAGGCTGAAGGAAGACTATAGGGTACTTGTTCCCCTAATTTGTGGAATGTTAAGTAGTGTTAAAGTTAGAACCTGCTGTGAACAATCATAAGCTAAGGGTTAATATCGTTTCTTGCCTGCACAGCTCTGACCTGCCACTAGAGGGCTAGCGACTAAGAGCCAGGAAATTTGGGCTCTGTTCCTGCTCTGGGAGAAAAGGAGCGTAGGAGCAGTGCAACTTGGGATGCTGGAGGACTGAAAATTGCTCATTTTATCTCCATGGAGCAGACTTCAGTTACCTTAACACGAGCTAGGTAGCATGACTCAGAGTTAATACTTGCCTAAACTTGTGTAACTTGGAATGCTCAGAGGACACTTAGCACAAGTTAACAAACCTTAACATGTGGATGCTCATGTTTTAAGTGCCCTTAGTATGGTCTGTGTGCAGTGTATAACTTCACCCTTAATAGCACTCTTCCCTAATGCTTCCCTAATCTGGTCCTGGCCCACAGGAAATTTAGGATGCTCCTGTGACTGATGTAAATAGAGCTATTATGAAGTAATTCTCTGTGGGATGATAAAAAGTTGCAGAGTATCTGGAATACAGTAAATTAGTCACATGCTCATCCACCCTTGACAGACCTTCTATGTTGTGGCTGGGAAGGGGGGCCACTGCACAACCGTTAAGTTGGCTTTATGTTGGGCATAACCCTCCCCACCATGCAACAAAAGGATAGATTTAAGGGATATTTCTGCCCTCCATTATGTCACTGAAGCAATCTAAAGGCTACTTACAATAGGGCAGATTATGGCTCACTGACTTAAATTGAGTTCAGCCTGATTACAACTGCCTGGCTTTTTTCTGCCGAATCACTTATTTACTGAAAACAATAACCTTGGTTGTGCTAAAACAGTTTGCAAATTCAGCTTGAAATTGACAAATAGTTTTGGCTAAACAATTCAGAAATGTCAGCATCATTCATTGCGGCATGTCCAGAACTCAGCATTTTTTATATTTCTTGCTAGATTTTCAAGGAGAGCAGGGTGCTATTCACAAAACTGGGATTAACTGGCAAAACCAACGTTCCCAAAATAGACACCATAAGATGGTAATGGTCATGGCATGGGGTCCCCAGGGATGGCCACAATATCCCCAGGGCCCCATGACCATGCCACCTCCATTCTGCAGTGCCTTCTAATCTCACCTGCCACATCTTGTTGGTATAAATAATAAATAGGGAGTCTCCCCCCAAGTTTATATGCAGTCATGATCCTGTTGAACCCCACTAAACCCTGTGGGTTCTAGGATCTTTTGTTGGGTCCCACTCCAAATTGGAGCCTTATGGACTAGATGTGTGGCCCCAAAACCTCCCCTTTACCACACCCCATGCCTCATAGGTGGCATATAAATATTGCCCCTCTGATTAGGTTCTGGGTTAACTCGGCCTCCTATTGTCATTGGGCCCCTGGCCCCTGTTGCTGTGCCCACTGGCACCAGGCTCTCTGTGGCCCTGTCACAGCTCCCCACTGGTGCTGGGCAATCTGTCCTCTGCAGCTTACATTCCACTGGCAATGGGGCTGTACACAATAGTGTGCCCCAATGAAGCCTTATCCTCCTCCCCTACTAGCCTCATCCTGGTCCACCAGATCAAATAACAAACATAAATATAACCCCCTGTGCTACAACATAGCAATAGCAATGGAGGTCATACTCTGCCCTTTTAAGAAGGCAAACCTCTTCCTAAGTATTGTGTGCCTCCTAGCCCCAGGTACCTTTGAGATCCTGGATCCCTATTAATCTTGCAGGCAGCAGATTGGTCAATCAATGTCCCAAGGTAGCTCCCTTGTGCAGGAAGCTGCTTCTGTTAGTGGGTGCCAGAGAACTATGCCTTGGCAGCGCTAGCCCTGGGGCTTATATGTGCCCAGGACAGTGGCGTACCATGGGTCTCTGGTGCCTGGGAGACAATGCTTGCTTTTAAACTCCCCCCGCCCCCCATCTACCAAGCAGAGTGGGGGGTGCTGAACAGAGCCTGGAAACTCTGAGCCTGGAAACACCACTGGCAAAAACAGATGTGCTGGCAGTGAAACCGGAAGTGCCACCAGTGCTTCTCTGTGCTATTTCCGAATACCTCCCAGAGGGCCTGGCCAGCACCCCCACGCCAGGCCAGCACCCTGGGACCATTGGCCTCCTCTTCCCCCACCCCGCCCATCAGTACACCATTGGCCCAGGGCCCTGCTTCCTTCTGGTCAGCTGACCATGTGCAGGTGCCTGCTAATTTCCTCATTAGCCTGCTGCCCAATCAACCTGCAGCTGTAGAGCTTTGTGTCACTCACAGGGCTCTCTAGCCAGGCTACTTCTGCCTTTAAAGGAGCAGGCTCGCCTTAGTGCCCTGTGACAGTGACATTCTGCTGCCTAAATGCCTCAAAAGTTAGGATGCTACCCTTGTAAACAGGAGGTTATTGCTGTACTGTGGGTGTTATGCTACCTCCCTGAAGGTGCTGCATTGTGGTGCTGTACCAAATGCGGGGATAGATGCCTATTACTATTCTTAAGTGAGCAGCATGCATTCCACTGCAAGACCAGTGAACAGGCCTGGACTCTATGGCAGAGGAGCCATGATTCCACTTCCTCCTTGACCTTTTTGAGACAGCCAATGAACCTCAGACATTAGAAATAACCCCTGAATTATAATGCTTGTAGAGACCATAAATGTGCCTGATTGCTAAGTAAGATTACTGAGGACTGGGTGAAAGGGAGACATGGCTCTCTACATCCCTGATTCACTACACATTGTGGAAACACTGAATATAATCTGGTCTTCAACTGTATTACCCCAGGCCCTTGTATCCATGACAGACCTTATGAAAATATTTCTTCATGCCCTACCTTCCTCACCTAGGTGGCTTATTTTCTATTCTTCAGTTGCCCGTGATATCCTGCATTCCACCAGGCAGCAAGGAGGTAGAGTAGTGCCTAAATTGCCAACTTAAAATATTTTAATATTTTTAAGGAGTATTTTAATTCTGTAAGATGATGAACTCTCTGCTGGGGCAGAAAGTAGGGCTACCTACTAAAACACATATTTCTGCCTCTGGGGGGTGGAATCAGCATTATTGTTTTATCAGGTAATGAAGACTCTCCCCTAGCACAGGTGGTACAGTTCTGCTTGTGAGTGCTTATTGCTATCCCTGCTAATGCAGGGAAGTTCTGTTGTTGCTGTAGGCAACATAGCCAGAATCATGAAGTTCTGGGAGGATACTGCTTGTTTTTCTTGTATCAAGATATCACATTATCATAAACTAGTGTGC
>NW_017729034.1:24751289-24769561 GCF_001723915.1 Gavialis gangeticus
GGCTACCTACTAAAACACATATTTCTGCCTCTGGGGGGTGGAATCAGCATTATTGTTTTATCAGGTAATGAAGACTCTCCCCTAGCACAGGTGGTACAGTTCTGCTTGTGAGTGCTTATTGCTATCCCTGCTAATGCAGGGAAGTTCTGTTGTTGCTGTAGGCAACATAGCCAGAATCATGAAGTTCTGGGAGGATACTGCTTGTTTTTCTTGTATCAAGATATCACATTATCATAAACTAGTGTGCATTTGGGTAATTTAGTGTTAAATACATTTGAAAATGGATGAGGGAATGTACGATTATTAGAATTTTTAAGTTAAACGTGCCTGCCATCTTTTAAAATATAATTTAGGTTCTTCTTTTTTTAGGCTCCAGCTTTTAAGTGAACAGTCAGAACATTATACTGACCACCAGGGGGGAGCCTATATTGTTTTTAGAATGCAAAGGCAAAAAACTGAGACAGAGAATAACAAGCAACTAAAAATATTTCAGTAGCAGTTGTGAAGTGCCTTCACTCAGCAATGCATGAGTAAGGGTTATACTGCAAATGTTCAGTTAGTGAAAGGTTAAATTGTGAGTTACTAAGCTGTAACATACATATACATATATTCAGAAGGGAAGGGATGAGAGCTCTTCTCTTGCCTCAGTCTCATCCCAAGTTTAGTAAAAGGCTGATGGTAACAGGGTTTGTTTTCAGAAGTCTCAGTTAGCTTTACATATAGAGCAGGCACTTAAGCTACTGCACATTTGCCATTAGTTTATTTCCAATAGAGAACAGAGAAGAGAGGACATATATCTCTATAAATGGAATAGAGGTATTTTGGGAGGGACAACAACATTTGAGCATATGGTCTAATAAAAGCATGTTCCCTAGATCCTACAACAATGAATAAGCTCAGAAAATGTCATGAAAAATAAGACTTTACATATGGTCTATACTGTTTCTTCCACAGTGAGAAGAGGCAGGAAGTGTTTGGGGGTGTGAGAATTACATTTTGGTTGCTGGTTTCTCCATAAATATAACAAATAATTATAATACTTCATAATAGAATGACTAGATCTGTTCAAAATCCAGTTTCAAAACATGTAGGTAATGCCTCAAATGCCCCATCAGGTTTACCTTAATAAGAGTGAAATTTACTCTTGTGCAAAGAGCCAGCATGGAGCCTAGGCATCATTAATTTCATCCATAGAGCTTTTTCCAATTCAAGATATGGCAGGTCTCCATAAATGTACATGGGCACAGATGAAGTTCTACACACTGTATGCACACATATACTAACTTCCTACCTATGTCAAAAGGTTAAAGGTCTGCCTAAATCTAGCAGCCCATTGGGCTAGTGTGGTTAATCCATACCACCTTCTCTAGTCAGTAACACAAAATAGGGTGGTGTGGGCAGCATTGTATCCAGTCCAAATGACCAGCAACCATTGGAAAACATCTGAGGTAGGGATGAAGCTTGTATCATTGGAGTGATGATGAGCTATCTTAACTACTCTGCCACTGCGCCTTTATCTACTCACCCAGTCCCCCTATACTTTCCTATGCTGTACATATGAACATGAACAAGACTCTTCCATCCAATAGCCTGTTTACATTGTGTGTGGAGTTGATGGGGAAGGGGACAGTGGGGAGAAACTGCATCACTCCACCTTGCAGACCAAGCAGAATTGTACCTCAGGCTGTTCTACAGAGACCTTTCTAGCTCAGTGATTGTCATAAGCTCAATAGCCCACTCACTAGACCCTAGACAAGCAACCCGTGTAGTGGCAGATCTTCCCGACCTTTTTGCTTCCTTTATGCTGCCACACAGCAAGTTGCATAGATCTGTGTGCTGCACTGTGTGGAGCATACACATTCCATAGAGAAGATATCCACATATGCAGTAGAATTACATGAGTTCTTCTTTATGGGTAATGCAGCCTTGGATGAGTGGCCTGGATTTAAATTGTCCTGCACATATAGCATATTCAACTCTTCCCAGAAACTGGAGGTAGAAACAGTCTGTTATTCATTCATATATGTGTCTGTACCTAATGCACATTTGCTTTGTTCAGCACATGTATCACAAATTGTCCAATGCAATTTTTAATGACTGAAGCAATGGGGCTGTCATCCCTTGCCTCAGGGAAGACTCAGCTGGACTCTCTTGTCTTAAGGGAGACTCTATGCATACTGTATCTATTCAATGAATCTGCGGAGAGTGAAAACAGTTTTTGCATCTGTGCTGTTTCCCAATCCAGCCTTTAAAGAATGGAAGACATAAGAAATTGAACCTTGTAAAGAGGGATGGCAAGTTGAACAGCCTTGTACTCTTGCCTTTGAAAAGAATTTTGCCAGCAGTTTTAACATAGAGTTTCTACTTGTGGTAGCCAGCTGAGGTTGCTAACTTGACTCTCCAAAGTGTACTCTGGGCATCCAGCCTCAATTATTTGAATAGATTGTCCCATGGGATACTTTGATCATTTAAATAGCAAACCCAAATGCAATCTCATTCACCTCCAAATTGCCTTGTCTTTCTGATGGCTTCTATGTTGGCTTTATGAAATAATACTATTAGAGAAGAAGATCTGTGACAAGAACACAAAATCAATCAATTTAATATAGGAGCAGACACAACAAAGAGTTGTTTGTGTTTTTAAACGGTCATGGCTGCCTTACACTTGTGCTTATATAATATAAAATGTAGCGTTCCTTTTCCCCCATATTCCTTATACTGTCATGAATAACCATTCTAGATTTTTTCAGAGCCTGGGGAACAACAAAGGGAAAAATATTCTCACATATCCATTCACATTAGTTGACATCATATTTCTGAGCAGGAATTTAGACTGTGGCACAAGTTAATAGCAAAAGGGATAAGACGATGGACATTGAATTTCAATCGTTATGTGGTTATTGGCCTTTTTGAAGTTTTTTCACCTCATTTGCTTGATGCTGTCTCACCAAATGCTATTCCTACAGGTCGTCTTTGACCTCAATTTCAATTTAATTACTTCCCAGCAAAGGGTCTTTCTCTGCTAACACTTCTAACCTGGTTAATAAACACGCACAGGACTGATTTTATAAAATAATTTGCAACATTAGGTCTCTACTCCACCATTAAAAATATTAGCTGTGTCTGTGATACAAACGATGTAATAAAAAAATCATTCATGAAGTTTTCACTAGCACAGCATAAACTGCCAAAGGACTGAAGGTCCAATTTGTTTGAGATATTATGAAGGTTAATTTAACCTCTTGGATCTAAACCCTGCATTGGAAACTACAATTGTACAAATGTTGTGAAATTCATTTTGTGACATTTTTTGCAATTCTTCTTCTATGTACTTTGAGATTTTACATAAATGTAATTTGATGAGAAAACTGCAATTTGGTTGTAAAAATATGCAAAAAAATTAACATGCCAAATCAGTATCGAGATGGTGTAGATATAACTTCCATTTTCAGCACAGGGACCAGGCAATCCTTGTGTGTGTGTAAAGATAGTTTATATCAAATGCACAACTGATATATTTAGTATATGGAAATGTTCTTTCAGACTTTGATGGACATTTCAGTGGGCTGAAAGAGTCAATAACATCTGAAATAGTATAAAATCAATGATCAAGCCTATTCCACATAATGAACATAATCCACACAGTATTTTGATCAGAAATGTAATATAGAAACTTTATCCCTGAGTAATGGCCTTGCACATGGCAGGGCCAGCTGCTGCACTGCTGGTGGTAGCGGCATGGCCAACCACCCACTATAGCAGGAGCTATTTCTATGCCCTTTCCCCACTCAAGGTGGTGCCCAGGGTTCCTGCCCCAGTTGCTTCCCCTTCAGTTGTGCTACTAGTTCCAATCCAAATTTACCTCTGCTACACTGCCCCAAAGCCAGCAGCTTAACTCATGTCAGTGCTACCTTTCAATTCCATGAAGGCAAACTTCAGTGGTTTCATACTGTAACAGGGGGCTGCTCAGGGCTGATCTCTGCGCAGCCCGCCCACCTGTTCTTGGGCTAACTGCCCGCCTTCTTGCCCGCTACACCTTGATTTTAATAATTAATTAATAGATGAAATTAAGCAGGAGGCTGCCCATTTTCTGCCCCGCTGCCAGGGGGCGCTATCTGTGGCTCCATTCCTTCCCTACACTGCAGCCCAAGCCTCGCAGATGACATCATGATGTTCCGATACGTGCCAGTCCCACACAATGGGCCCCAGAATCCTACTGCAGGACTGCACCTGGGTTCCTCCCTTCAGGTGGACTCTGCCGCAGTCATACTGGGCCACATATCTCTCTGCCACCGGTTCCCCTTCGGGTGTGGTCCCCTTACTGGGACCTTCAGCTCCTCTAGCCCTGGCCCATCCCCAGGCCAGTCAGGACCCCAGGCCCCTGGCTTTTGGGCATCCCTCTCGGTGGATCCCCTAGCCCTTCTGACCCCCCTGGTCTGGCCCCTGTCTGGGCCAGTCAAGGGAAACTCTGACAGGCCTTGAGGTATGACTTGTACTCTTTTCCTGGGGTCCCCCTCTCTGGGTCCTCCTTCACAGACATGGGGACCGGGGTACCTCACACCACAACTGGTGCTTCAGGGTCTCACAAGGGACTCTCAATCCCCGCCTAGACAGCATGTCGTGGTGCTACTGCCGGTGTTATTTTTGATCTACACTCTGCCTCCCAGCAATGGAGGACTTACTGGGGTCAGGACTCAGCTCTCACTCTCTCTGGCTGAGCCCCCATTCTCCCCTCACTGGGCTCCACATCACCTTCTCACTGGGGCTTCCGATCTCTGCCCCCTATTGCTGGGGCTCCACAGCACTGCCCTCTCAGTTCTCATCACCGCCCCCTCACATTGGGGCTTCTCGTGCTGCCCCCTCACACTGGAGCATCTCGCTCTGCCCCTGGTTCTCATCATGGCCCCCTCACACTGGGGCTTCTCATCGCAAGTGCTGCCCCCTCTCACTGGTGGTTCTCAGCACAGCCCCTTCTCACTGGGGCACCCCAGTGTCGCCCCCAGATCTCTGGCTCTTACTCACTGGGGCTTCTTATCACTGTCCCCTACAGCTCCTCCCTAACCTCCAGATGAAACTCAGCAGCCCTCTAGCCAGGAAGTGTTGTTGCCTGGCCTCCAGCAGCCAAACTGCCTTGTTTCTATGGGCCTCCCTGAACCTAAAATGGCTGCCCTCATTAGGCATCTGGCGGCTGCCAGCTCCAGGGCCTTAAAGTGGCAGGAACATACACTGCCCTGCCACACATGCATATTGGCATGAGATGGTAGAAGGAATTCATACATTGGAAGGATAACTTCACAAGAAATTTGCAGAGAGTCTAGATTAATTTAAACCAGCCCACTGCATAGCTGGTATCAGAAAGATATATACATATACATTTTGTGCCTAATATTTGTTGCAGCAAAACAATCATATCCATTGAGGGAGGCTAGGCCACTGACAACTTGGCTATATATCTCACACAGCTGATCAGTGGATTTGTAGCAGAGCAGCAAATAGGACTCAAATCCCATGCCTGTGTCCAACTCCCCAGGAGCATGCAGATACACAGACTTTTTACTTCAGTGCATGGAATCACAGAAAATCCCTGTGTGTGATGCATTAGTGCCTGCATAGCAAACTGGCAGAGTCCCTTTTATCTTCCATGAAATGTTGCCTGTTCAAGAGTAATTTGTTTGACTGATTTTTTTTTCAGTAATCTATCTTCCTCTCACAAAAAAATAACTAGGATTTGCAACTGTTCTCTGTATCCTTGAGTTAGCAAAGTTTGAGAAGTTGGCTAGCAAAAATGTATCTTCAAAAAATTTAGACTAGGGATAGACATTACACATAAACCAGTTTAAGTGATCAGAAACTGGTTTAAATCTGTAACAGAACAGATACTCAGTGCACACAAACAAATTTGAAAATGGCTCAAACTGGTTTGAGATAAACCTGGTTGAATGTAGTATCAGACTTAACTGATTGGGATCAAACCGGTTTATGCAATGTCTGTCCCAGACTCCTTCCTGGTTTAAGTTAAACCAGAGTCCTCCAGCATTCCAGATGTTTTGAGGGGCTATCTGCTGGAGCAGAGCAGGGATGGCCTCACTGCTCTCCTTCCTAGCCAGAGCACTATCACTGCTTTGGCTGGCTGAGAGACTGCAGCAGCTGCCGGGCTTCCCCCCCACCCCCACACTCCCCTCCCTCTGGCTGCTCAAGCAGGGATTCCCCTTCCTGGCCCTCTCTCATGAAAGGGACCCCAGTGCAGGGACCTGGCATCTGGCCATCGCCCCCCCATGCTAGCTAATGCTGAGAGGTGTCTGTGTGGGTCTCCAGTTTCACTGGAAAAAAGGCAGACAACTGGTGGCTTGCAAATATGCCCTGCAGATAAGAAGAGTTTGAAACTAATGAGAGAGATGTTTTCTTTTGTAGGGCTTGATGGGCTAATAAACTGGTAGCAATCTGTCCGTCTTCAAGAGGGGACAAGGAAAGGTGTTAGAAATGACCTGGTTTGAAGACAGTCTGAAAAAGCAGGGAGACGGAGACGAAAAGCTCAATATCAACAGATGCAGGATCTGGCAACATTCCCACCCCTTGAGCAGTGGGCAGGGAAAAGCCTGGTACAGAGCAGGTAGGGTGGGAGGTTTACACTCTTCCCTAATCAGAGCATCCTGCTGGGGCCTGGTCACTGCCCCCCCTCACCTTGGCACTGTGGAAGGGAAGGGAGGGCTACTCTAGCACTCCCTGACTTCTAGTCTGAGCCACTACAGACATGTGCCTACATTTCTGGAATGAAAAGGGAATGTCTATCCACCTCCAAAATGGTTCAAGCTTTGCAGGTTAGACTAATTTAGGCACAGGCTTTTTGAATGTCTGTTCTTCCCCCTAGAGTCAAGGTTTGCTTAAGACAGCAACCCAAGTATTCAGTGGTGGGTTGAGCAATCCAGACCTCTTTGACCTGCAAAATTGGCCACAAAATGTCTCTTGAAAATATGCTTTGCTTAGGTCATTGGACTGACTTTACCACTATCTTTTTTTCAGTGTTTTTTGCTCTTCCATTTGTACTAGGAACCAGAACATGTAAAAAGGTCACCAAAATATAAAATAATTGGGAGCAGGGAAGAGAGTGGGCACTTACTGAACTAACTTCCTTCATTCCAAATGCTCAGTTCCAAGGCTTTAAATTTAGGATGATATCAACCAATAGACATTTACAGTAAAACTCATTTTGCTGTTCTGCATAAAGTAACAGCTTATGTTAATTGTGTTTCTTCAATGTACTATTGCTGTTAGAACCAGCTTTCAGGCCTTACAAAGATCATGTTCTCTTCCCTTGGCGTTCCGGCTTTTGAAGAGTATGTATACATAGAGAAAATGAAGGCTGGGTTACTTAGGTAATTTTGAACTGTTTCCTTATGAAAATTAGCCTTAAAATGTAACTTAATGAAAAGCAACCACCACAGGTATAAGATAAAGTGCATCAGGCCTGGATAGGACATAAGGCAGAGAGTTTACTCATATAGCCAGCGCTGTACCTTTTTGGCATGGAATGGGAATATTATTCCTCACTGCAATGTTCCCTAATACAGTCCTCTGATAATGAAGTTCAGTTCAGTTCATGAGTGCTTTAGCTTTCTACTTTGGTGAATCTGTAAAATGCAAATCTATCCTGCTTTCCACTTGACTTCAGATGAATGTGGCTATTTGTCTCATTGTCAACATCTCCAAAGTGTTCTCCCTTTTACATGGACACTCCTATATGCAATGAGAATTAGATAAAATGGGTGTATTCTATTAGATTTTCCTGCTGAGCTTCCAAAGTACTCATCTTGTGAGCTGTGGGGTGGTGATATTTGTGGTTGAATATCAGACATGTTAAAATCATTTTCTTTATTAATAAAATGATAGATTGGCTTGGACCTCTTCTCTGCCATCTGTTGCTGGTGGCTTATTTGTCTAAAATGTCCTGGATAATAATATTGGTTTATTGATTCTACTCTATTCTACTCACTGAATTTTTCTTACAACTTTTTTTTAACCAGAATATAGAGCTGTTCCAACCAACAACTTTTCATAGGAAAGGTTTCACTTGAATAAACTTAGTGACTAGATTTTATTTTGGAGAAAATTCAGAATTCTCTTTCTAATTTCAACATATTCTAAGCAGAATTTTCTGCTCTTCCATTTCAAAATGATATTGTGTTTAGGAATTTAAGAGTAGCATTTTTTAAAAGTACAAATTGTCTAAATCAAAAGAAAAATATTTTTCATGTGAGTGATGCCAATGGTCTTAAACTTTTTCATGTAAAGATTCTGTTTCTTCATGTGATGGAATATGGAAACACTTTTGTAAGTCTCTGGGTTTTTTTTGGTTTGTCTTTTTGCTTTTTAAAATAAGATGGAACAACCATTTCCTATCTAGGTCTGCAAGAAAAGAGCCAAAACCACTAATGTATCTTTAGTCCTAATTGCCTATTACAGTCTGGACAGATGCAACAATGTAAGTAGACTCCTGAAAAATCCACTTTCCTCTCTGCATATTTATTGCAGTGTTTCCCATATTTTTGTTAGCTGGGGCACATTTTTTTTCTGGATTAAAATTGGCAGCACACTTCATTCCTTGGTTCACAGTAGGCCTGTGCAAAGCGGAAAGTATTTACTTTGAATTCAGATTTGTTTTTTCAGAGGGACAGCAATTTGAATCACTGTCTTGATTTGATTTGGCCAAATCTGAAGATATGTGGCACAGAATCTTATTCAGCCATAGACTATACAGGCAGGCAGTGCCAGCAGGAGCAGCTCAGGGAGCAGCCACATGAGTCCTGGCTTGAGCTGGCAGCTCCCTTGGGGCAAGGCAGGCAGTGCTGGCAGCTCCAGGAGAAGCTGTGGGGGCTAGGGGAAATGATCAGGGAGCTAGAGGGAATGATTGGAGAACTGGGGGATTGAATGGGGAACTGAACCGGGAGCTGGGGGGAAGCCCCTGTTTATTCCTCCAACCCCTGATCATTCCCCCCAGCCCCCGTGCTCCTGGAGCTGCCAGCACTGCCTGTCTTGCCCTGGTCGGGGGGTGGAGCTGGATGAGCTGCGGCTTGAGCTGGCAGCCCAGGGAGAAGCTGCAGGGGCTGGAGGGAATGACTGGGGATATGGGGAATCGACCCTGTTCATTCTCCCCAGTTCCTGGTTTGATCCCCCAGCTCCTTGATCATTCCTCCCAGCCCCCATTCATTCCCCCAAGCCCCTGTGGCCTCTCCCAGAGCTACCAGCACTCCCTGCCTCGCCCTGGCGGGTGAGCAGTCAGGGGAGCAGCCGGACAAGCTGCAGCTTCTCCTGGGGCTGCTGGCTCAAGCCAGGGCTCATCCGGCTGCTCCCCCAGCTGCTCCCAGCAGCACTGCCTAGTGCCTGCCTGTATGGTCTATGGCCAAATCTCTCTGAATCGATTCGGAGGCTTCCAGTTTGATTTGGAGAGATTAATGGGTCTCCCGGTTCAATTCAAAATCAGAGATTCAGCTGCCGAATCAGTCTGTATCTCCTCCGAACTAAATCAACTGACAAAGCTTTGCACAACCCTAGTTCACAGGCCTGATCCTGTCATGTGGGGCTGGTCTAGCTGGGGCCCGATCTTGCCCATTTTTCATGGTACACTTCCACTGGTCTCACAGTACACTAGTGTGCCATGACACACCCATTGGAAATCACTGATCTATTGGATCACTACTCACTCCGTTGTAATGTCTCACTGTCAGGGGTGTGACTTGGAAACAAGTCTGCATACAGAGTAATACATTCAAAATTAGAGAGAGGGTAGCCTGCCTTCTACTCAAAATTAGTGTTACATCAGCATTCACCTGATTGGAAGTGAGATCAGCTTCATAGCCTCATTGTAAACTTAGTTCACCTCTCCACTAAGGGTATGTCTTCCCCCCCTAGTACAACACTGTGCTGTAGTTCTAGTTTGTGTATCTCTGCATAAAATTTTACTGGGTAGGTGTACCTTGTGTTAGCACCAGCACATGGACAAAGAAGCAATTGTTTATGCCTCTCTGATATGAAGACAGCAATAACAACAAAAATTTCATTATAGGGCTGGATGCCTGCACATTGGATAGTAATATTCTTTTTAAAAATTATACATGTATTTATGTGACTTACATGATACCTTTTGCAAACAAAATGGGGTGACTTCCATTAAGACAGACAGAACAACTTAAAATGGCAACTAGCACAAGTAAAACAAAATAACAAATAACAAAATAAAGCTGAGACCCACTAAACAATGACTTAGTTTTGGTTGATAAATGCCTGCCCAAACAGAAAGGTTTTCCTTGCTTTCAAAAGATGTCCAAGCTCAGATTCTGGCAGACCTCAGGAGTCAAGGAGTTCCAGAGCTGAAGAGCAACTTCTGAGAAAAACTTCCCATGCATTTTTGCTAAGCAGTCATGGTGTACAGCTGGTACTTATAAGAGGCTGCTTTTGGCTGACCTTTGGGATTGAGATGGGATATAAAGAAGAAGGTGATCCCTTCTTTAAGTAGGACTCCTGACTACTTAGTATGGCTGTGCAAAGCTTTGGTCACTGATTCAATTCAGTGGAGATTTGGCCAAATTTGGTGGCCAAATCTCCAAATCCGAATTGAATCGGGAAACCCTTTAATCTCTCTGCATTGATTCTGAGAGATTCAGCAATTTGGAGGTAGGCACAGCTTAAATGTTTTTTCTACATACCTCAAGGTAGCAGGTGGCTTGTCAATGCTGTGATGTTTGGGCAGAAGGAGCATTCCACAGGAGCTTGGGGGGGCCCCTAGTGCGCTCGGCAGCATACCCAGAAGTAGACCAGAAGCTTCCCCATGCCCCCTTGGCTTGGCGACTGGTGCCTCCTGGGTCGGGGGGGGGGGCACTTCCAGGTTTGCTGCCAAGCATGCAAGGGGGGCCCCACACTCCTGTGGGACACTCCAATCACCCCAGCATTGCAGCATTCATGAGCTGCACCAGGTACCTTGAGGTATATTGAAAAAAATATTTAAAGCTGTGTTTATGGCCAAATTGCTGATTCTCTGAATCAGCATCGAATCTTCAGATTTGGATTTGCCCAAATTGAATCAGGGACAGTGATCCAAATCAACTAATTGAATCACTGTCCCTAATTTGGGCTGAATCCAAATCCGAATCAAATAGAGCCTATTTTACACACCCCTATTATATAGGACCATATAGATCAAAACCAACACCTTGAATTACAACTGGAAAGCCCTTCCCCTCTCCCCCCAGTACATAACACTCACACTTGTGCATGTGTGCTTGCTTGTGCCCTCTCTCTCTCTCTCTCTCTCCTCCTAATGTGCTGTCTTCCTGGGGTAAGACATACTTTACTGATAGGCATCCCTGCAAGGCAACCATGGTGTAAATAGAGACATTCTTCCTTGGATGTTTTTAAGCAGTCAGCCAGGCAGTAGAACCAGCCCACACTAATCGAGAGCCAGGGGTAACCAGCTTTAGTTTCAATCTCTGGAAATAAACAAGGAATACCTTTGCTCAGTGTGTCTAGTCAAAT
This sequence comes from Gavialis gangeticus, assembly GCF_001723915.1. Taxonomy (NCBI): domain Eukaryota; kingdom Metazoa; phylum Chordata; order Crocodylia; family Gavialidae; genus Gavialis; species Gavialis gangeticus. Next base: position 24,762,816 of record NW_017729034.1, read on the forward strand.
GTCTGTTTTTTTAGTTCTGGCTGGAACTTAGATGAAAAAAGATACTTAGCTGAGTTTGTGGAACAAAATAAGGTTTAAAGTAGAATTTATTTTCCTGGATTGCTTCTTACATTCTCAACAGACATAGCTTTGTAGTTAACTGCCTCAGCACTTGAACTGCACCTAAGGAAAGTGCTGCTCTGTGTGTTCAGGTAAATTAGATTCATAGTTAATTGGCTCCTTCCCTGAATTGCACTTGAGGAATGCTCTGCTGCTGCTTGGAAAGAAAATACATAGTAGAGTATGTGGTTTCTCACCAAATTATTAAAAATAAACTTTAGAGAAAAGAGAATTTGCCATAGGAAAAGTTTAAGGCCAACATTAAAAGAAGTATTTTATCGAGGTCTAATTCAAAACCCAATGAAGTCATTCAAAACATGTCTGTTGTATTGAGCAGGCTTTGTTTTTGTGTAACTGAAGACCTTGGTTCAGATTTTTAAACATATTCAGATACTTCACAGGGTGAAGAGGTGTTCACTCAGTGGGGTTTTCAGAAATGAGACTACATGGATTAGGCATCAAGCTGCCTCTGATACCCCAGGTAGTTAGCTATCTCATTCAAGTGGTTTTGGCCAGCTACAGACTTTCAGTTGCTACCAAAAGAATCACTATCCTCCCAGTAGAAACCAAAAGTATGCAGAGGTTCAGGCTTCTTCTCTGGGAGTAAAAATGGCTCCTCTGGAGAAAGATAACCCTGCAATAGCCAGATTTAAAATGCTCCTGGGACATTTTATTTTAGGACACTGAAAATCTATACAATCTCCTCTGCCTCAACTCCTCCTGGGGACCAGGAGTATTGGAGCCAGGGGAAAGAATCCCTACCTTCCTGAGACTAGGGTTGCCCCAGTCTTGAGCGCGCATGGGGGGCAGGTGCTCCACCCCTCCTGTAGACCAGGAGGTGAGGGGAGCAGCAGTTACTGCTCCCCTCCTCTTCTCCAAACCAAGCAGTCACCAGTTTTTGCCAGCTTCCTGTTGCTGCCTTGGAGAGTGGCTGCCTAGGTGAATGACTGGGCAGTGATTTGAAAGCTGGTGGGCAGAAGCAGGACTCAGGGAAACACTCCTCAACTAACTCTAACTGGTTTCTCATTGCTGCTCTGCCCCTGATAGCCATCCTTTCCCTGCTCCCCTAGCCAATTCCCCCCCCACCCCACACACATGCATACACTGCTGAAGCTCATCCCCAAAAGGACTCCAAATCCCAGATTCAACCACCACAAACCAAATTCACCAACCACAAGCAAATTCCCAGCCCTACAGGATCCCAGCCAGCCAGATGAAACAGCTCTACAGGCTAGATATAGCCTGAGATCCCTTTCTTGGATACCACTGCCACTGATCAATTCTTTGCTAAGGATTGGTGATGGGGCTATTAGGTGGAATCTATAATTGGACTCTGGCTCTCTAATTTTAGTGTTTGTCTTTGTTTTTTCCTCAGGTGTATTTAGGAATGGCATGTGGATCAAAAGGAAACCTATAACTCACACCATAAATAAATAAAATCATTTTTTTGTGCCTGTATGTCTAAGGCACACATGCACGTGCGTGCACACACACAAAATGGACGAAAAAGAATCATTTGGAACTAATTGTACATTACGTCTCCTGATACATGTTCTTATCTGACACAGAAAAATACATTCTAATTTTACTGCCCAAGGAAAGGGATTTTTTTAGTTTTATTTATTTTAGAAGGGAATTTACTCTGAATTCCATAAAATGTGATTTTCTAACTAAAGAGACTGTCTTTTTATTAATCCTGGGGCAAAATGAAAAAACTGCATTTCAGTTTCCCAGCTTTGTCAATTGCATAGGTTCCCTCTGATTAGCTCTTGTGGAACAAACTGTCGGCTATATTTATTCATTCAGAAGAACTCATGCTGACATACAAAATTAAATGAAAGAAGCTAAAATATGATGGCTTCCTTCACTCTAGCTCTCAAATTTGTACATTTCTTCACAAAAAATGACCTTTCTTGCCTGACAAGCCTACTGCCATCAGCTTAGCCCCTCAGGCAAAACCTTGTAAAGTAAACAAAGTTTGAGATATATCTTGGGAATAAGTACATTTGTCCTTTTGGTCCAAAGTGGAAGGGGACAAGAAGTTGTCTCTGCAAATGCCTGTGGTCGTGCATTGCAAAGCTTGTCTAACAACCCCAGATACACAGTTGGTCCAATAAAAGATATCACTCTACTACAACCTCCTCACCTCCTCCACCCTCTTTGGTGGTCACACGTATGGTGGTCACACATCTGGTGGTCACCTACCACCCTACACTAAAACTGAGCAGAGGATTAATCAAACTACCACACCATATACTCAATGAAGATCAGACCTTGAGGGAAATATTCCCAACCCCTCCGCTCCTAGCTTTCAAACAATCATGCTCAACATTGCCCAACTCATCATCAGAAGCAAATTCCCCACTACCCAACAGACATAAAGTGGGACATGGGCTTGCCTTATCAAGAAGTATTTAACCTGTCAACACCTCTCCACTGCTACTACAGTCAACATCCCCCATAACAAAACCAGCAGAATCCATGGTTCCTATAAATACCTTTCCCAAAATAGGATATATCTGATCAAATGCACTAAATCTCTTATGGCAACTAGGTGGGTGAAACCAAACAGCAACTATGCACCAGAATGAACCCTGACAGAAAAAAATATAAAGGACAGAGACAAACTAACATCATTAGGAACAAATTTCCAACAGAACAATCACTTCTTCTGACCTCACTATCCTCCTGCTCAAGTGAAATCTGCCTAGCACCTTTAAAAGGTGAACTCATGAACAAAAATGCATAAGCTGGCTGGATACTAAGAACCAAGGACTTACTACTGATAGTGGTTTTATGGCACGTTAATAAGCTACCAGATTTCTCTTCCCACTGTTACAACTGGGTTTTTTTACTATGCTGTGCTTTCCTTTACAGCTCAGACCTGATGAAGAATGTCATGCTTTTAAATGCAAGTCTAACTCTATCCCAACTATGCAGTTGGTCCAATAAAAAATATCACCCTAAGAAATCCTGGCCACTCACATTTAGTCCCTGCTGCCTCCATTGTCTAGCTTTCCTCTGAAGTTACCCTTGTGTTCTTACTCAGTTTTCCTCTCATCATAGCTCATCCCTTTCCCACTCAAATTCCTGTTGGTCCCACTGTTAGATTCCAAACAACTTTAGATGTCATTCTCCTCTATTCACTCTGCTTCCTCTTTCTCCCCACAAATCTATTTAATTACAACCACTCTGGATTCTCTCCCCTCCACCCCCTGCCCGCACTTCACTTTGTTTCTGTTCTTATTTTACTACCTCCTCTTTTACCACAGCAGGATTTTCCCATTCTCCAGTAACTCTGGGATGTACTAATGCTTCTTCTCCTTATTCCAACCAATTCCTTTGGAAATAAGGAACGCAAATCTCCCTCCTTCTTTCTGTTTTCCTCACCATGGTGGTGATTGCCTGCAGAACCCACTTTTTACACTGTTGAAGAACTACAGGGAGTTTCTAAATCAGCACTGTGGCATTTACTCTATTTTCTAGGCCCTTCAAGTTGTCCCTTGGGAGAGAATTAATAAGTCTTATTTGGAAAATAGGACTAGAAAAGCCTCCTGGGTCATCAGCAAGTCCAGTCCCCTTGCTCTTTTGGACACCATTTTATATAGAACTAATACTTTGAACATCTTGTCTCTTATTTAGACTAAATATTTAATTTGGATATACCTCATTTGACCACTCTAAGCATTTTTATCTCTCCTTGGTATTTGCAGTCTTTTGAAATCTGATGCAAATATGCCTATCATTTGGCACAGCCATGTAGAATTTTTTCATACTGTGTCTTTGGCACTGCTGGGTGCCTGATTCAAAGCACACCCACCTCTTGCTTGCACATGCCAAACCTGAAAACGTGGCATTGAAGTTTCTGTAGAAGAGCCAGCTGTCCCTGGAACAGCTGCATTACCACATTTCTAGATTTGGCAAAAATGAGTAGGAGTATACTGGTGGGGTACATTCAAAATCAGGCAGCCTGGTTGTGTGGGGGAGCCACTATTCAGTTCTTGAGTTCTTGGTGGTTGGCCACCATGTCAGTATCATAGTCATACTGTCAGGAAGAGATTTAGAAGTGCTGAGCTTTAGGCAACAAAACTGGAAGGAGGGAATATCCAAGATCAGAGAGAGATAGACCATTCACAACACTGTTCACTGTTCAGTAAGCCACGGTAATGTGTGTGTTGCGTGTCTCACTCTGTGAGTAATCCATAGAAGACATAAGTAGGCCTGTATGAGTCAGAAGTGATCCGATCTGGCTTCAGATCCAGCCACTTTGGATGCCAGGGATCCAATCCAGAGCTCCAAACTAGGTTTCTGCTTCAATCTGGACAAAGCAGCTCCGAAGCTTTGGAGCCGCCTCAGAGATCCTGCCATAGGGTATAAGGGGGAATCAATGAAATATCTATAACTTTGTTGTTTTTTGTCTTATTTGGATGAAACATAGCGGGATTTTAGATTCTTCTGAGAGCATGAAGTTTGATGAGTTTCAAGAAGACCTGTGCAGGGGTTTGGGGGGAACTGTACCCCAAATTCTTGAACGCAAAACTCATGTCACATGTATGTGTTTTAACACAGGGGGGTCAAAACTGCAGGGGTGGTAGCCCCTGAAGAGGCCACAAAGCCTGCCAAGTTTCAATAACGGTGAAGGGCTTTGTGAGGAACTGCACCTCAAGCTGCGGACAAGCAAAACTTGTGACATGGGTGACACTGTGTGTGTTAAGGCACAGCAGAGTGAAAGCTTCGGGGATGGTAGCCCCTGCTGAGGCCACGAAGCCTGACAGCTGTCGAGGAGATAGTGCAGGGCTTCTGGGTTCTGGGCCCCTGCACCCCTAGCTGCTGACAGGCAAAACTCATGACATGGGTGCTTGTGCAACTGACTGTCTCTGTCTTGGGGCAGTTGATTGTCTGTATTGATTTTTTCATCTCTTTAGTCCCTGTTTTTGTAGGTGTTAATTGATGGTAATTAACTGGTTACATTAGCTAGCTACTGTATATTGAGCTGGTCTCTGAGTGAATCATGATTGATTGGTAACTGATAACACAGTAGCTTAGCAGGCAGGCCTGCAGTAGTGTCTCCCACGCCCCAAGACAGACACAGTTGCACAGGCACCCATGTCACTAGTTTTGTCTGTCAGCAGCTAGGGGTGCAGGGCCCCAGAATCCCCCTGCACTGATCTTCTTAACAGCTGGCAAGCTTCCTGGCTGGAGCAGGGGCTACCATCCCTGCAGCTTTCATCCTGCTGCGCCTTAAGACACACAGTGTCACCCATGTCATGAGTTTTGTTTGTCTGCAGCTTGAGGTGTAGTTCCCCCCAAAACCCCTGCACCTATCTCCTTGAAAGTTGGCAGACTCTGTGACCTCACCAGGGGCTATCACCCCTGTAGTTTTGAGCCCCCCTGTGTTGTATCACACACATGTGACATTAGTTTTGCTTTCAAGAGTTTGGGGTGCAGTTCCCCCCAAACCACTGCACCTTTCTCCTTGAAACTTGGCAGACTTTGTGGACTCATCGCGGGCTACCATCACTGAAGCTTTCACCCCCATGTGGTGTAACATATACATGTGACATGAGTTTCACTTTCAAGAATTTGGGGTGCAGTGTCCCCCAAACCCTTGCATCTATCTTCTTGAAACTTGGCAGAATTCATGCTCTCAGCAGAGGCTACAATATCTGCAAATGTAATCCAAATCACACAAAAAACAGAAAAGGTATAGCTATTTCATTGTTTCCCCATTATACCCTATGGCCAGATCTCCGAAGCGGCATCAAAGATTTTCTGAAGCGCTTTGGAAGCTCTGAACCACTTCGGAAAGCCTAAAGAAGACAGTGCTTTGGTCTGCACATGCTTCTTTGGATACCGAAGCGTCCGAAGTTTCTCTGGATCTGAAGCTCTGTCTGAAGACTCACACAGCCCTAGACATAAGCATGTTACTACTGCAGGACTGAATTTCTGTGCTTAAGTGTAGACATTTTTCCTGATTCTAGTTTTGGAGGTCCCTGTTGCTGGACTTTCAGGTGTGGCCAGAGGTGAAGTAGTACTGGTCATGCCAGGCTCCCTTTTTGGGATGTTTTGTGTGCACTGTCAGGATACCTTTGGTGAGAGTATATTATTACTACTCTAACAACCTCATTAGTTGTAATAAAGAGACCATAGCCTCCAGTTCTTAGACTTTTGGGGGTTTATTGTTCACAAGCAACCAGATGTTAACATCATATATCAGGCACTGTGTCAACAAGCTTTATTTATGGGACATGCCATCAGCATAAAATATGGCCCTAACTCAGTACAAAGTATTCAAGGGTTCCCAGGCCCCTTGTATATATTGATCAATACAACGTTAAGTTTACAGCATACACTTTCATGTTCTACCAGTCACTAAATATGTTTAAGTGACATAATTTACATACAATCTTCACCAACCATTGTGATGTTCCACTAGATAGGGAGACCTGTTTACCAGGACACTCTGAGTCTGTTTTAGTACCATGTACCCATATTATCCCTTGTTTTCCATTGGTTTGTCTTCTGATGTGCCTGGAAGTTAATAACCCTAACTTTCCCAGTACTTAGGCTTTGTCCATGTGTGGTCTACTTTTTAGAAAACAAAGCCTATGACTCAGGCTGTTACTGAGGCCTACTTTGGTTCATGC
>NW_017729034.1:24774561-24774849 GCF_001723915.1 Gavialis gangeticus
GCCATAGGGTATAAGGGGGAATCAATGAAATATCTATAACTTTGTTGTTTTTTGTCTTATTTGGATGAAACATAGCGGGATTTTAGATTCTTCTGAGAGCATGAAGTTTGATGAGTTTCAAGAAGACCTGTGCAGGGGTTTGGGGGGAACTGTACCCCAAATTCTTGAACGCAAAACTCATGTCACATGTATGTGTTTTAACACAGGGGGGTCAAAACTGCAGGGGTGGTAGCCCCTGAAGAGGCCACAAAGCCTGCCAAGTTTCAATAACGGTGAAGGGCTTTGTGA
>NW_017729034.1:24779849-24794486 GCF_001723915.1 Gavialis gangeticus
TGGCCAGATCTCCGAAGCGGCATCAAAGATTTTCTGAAGCGCTTTGGAAGCTCTGAACCACTTCGGAAAGCCTAAAGAAGACAGTGCTTTGGTCTGCACATGCTTCTTTGGATACCGAAGCGTCCGAAGTTTCTCTGGATCTGAAGCTCTGTCTGAAGACTCACACAGCCCTAGACATAAGCATGTTACTACTGCAGGACTGAATTTCTGTGCTTAAGTGTAGACATTTTTCCTGATTCTAGTTTTGGAGGTCCCTGTTGCTGGACTTTCAGGTGTGGCCAGAGGTGAAGTAGTACTGGTCATGCCAGGCTCCCTTTTTGGGATGTTTTGTGTGCACTGTCAGGATACCTTTGGTGAGAGTATATTATTACTACTCTAACAACCTCATTAGTTGTAATAAAGAGACCATAGCCTCCAGTTCTTAGACTTTTGGGGGTTTATTGTTCACAAGCAACCAGATGTTAACATCATATATCAGGCACTGTGTCAACAAGCTTTATTTATGGGACATGCCATCAGCATAAAATATGGCCCTAACTCAGTACAAAGTATTCAAGGGTTCCCAGGCCCCTTGTATATATTGATCAATACAACGTTAAGTTTACAGCATACACTTTCATGTTCTACCAGTCACTAAATATGTTTAAGTGACATAATTTACATACAATCTTCACCAACCATTGTGATGTTCCACTAGATAGGGAGACCTGTTTACCAGGACACTCTGAGTCTGTTTTAGTACCATGTACCCATATTATCCCTTGTTTTCCATTGGTTTGTCTTCTGATGTGCCTGGAAGTTAATAACCCTAACTTTCCCAGTACTTAGGCTTTGTCCATGTGTGGTCTACTTTTTAGAAAACAAAGCCTATGACTCAGGCTGTTACTGAGGCCTACTTTGGTTCATGCTGCTAACAGGCCTCTGCATAATTCTGTATGCACTGATCCATGACTGCACCAGTCCATGCTCCAGTGAGACCTACACCTGTTTCAGTCTCTGGATACAAATAAGATAGTGGCTGTCCAAAAATATTGTTATTTCCAAAATCATTTCATATAATCTAATCCCTCCAGGACATGTTTGTAGAGCTTTCATAATATTTTTGTATATAAATTCTGGCATGGACATCTCTATTTTGTTTCTTCTCTTATTCTCCATCTTCCTCTTGCGTTAGATATTCCCTCCTTCCACAGCTTTGTTGCCAAAAGCCACAACTTTTTCTTCTAAGTCTCTTCAACCAGCAACCAAATCTTTTTTTTCTTTCCTTCCTCCCCCACACACTTTTTTTTTCTTTTGTTAACCTGATTGTTTATTGCAAGTTCATTTTCTAACGTTAGAGAAATGTGATGTCTCCTGAGGTAGCTCAAGTAGCAGGACAGGTACCCATGAGGAAGACTCAGTGAGCTGAAAAAAACGACAGCACAAGAAGCTCATTTAATTTGACACAGCTATGAATATTTAACATTTTATAAAGAAATACAGGGAGGCAATCAGCCTTATTCAGCTCTGTGCTCTGGGGAGTTGACAGTTTTCCATGTGGTGTTAATGCTTACATAAGAGGCGGAGGAAGGGAGGGGAACAACCTTATCCACAAGAGCTTCCAGCCTCTTCAGACAAACTTACTAGTGCATGTTGAAAGCAAGAGGGTAGGAGGGAAGGAGATAATTAAAATAACATACTGATACCTTCAACTTAAGTTAAAAATTGAATTTCCAGGGTCCTCATGCTGGATATTAAATTGAGATACTAAAATGAACCTGCTATTCAGGAACCACATAGCCTATTAATAAGGACTCTCACTGTTAACAAAAGAGAGGATAACATCTTCTCTCTGTGTGCTTAAGTGCTGTAGTAGCGTCTTCTTGTACTCATAAGTAGGACAATGTAATAGCTAGAAACAACAAGGTCAATACTGAGAGGTGTAAACCAGCAGGTTCCAATGAAAGCCATAGAAACTAAAGATAATGTGTAAGGTGTTTGGTGCCTGTTGAATTTGTGCCCATGTTCTATTGTGCCCATTTGTAAAATGCCTACATATTTACCACAATGAACTCGTGAAAAGAATGTTAGTTTTTGCCATTAAGGCAATGTCCTGGGAAGTAGGAGATCAGGATTCTATTCTTGAGTTTGTCAATAACTGCCAGTATGACCATGGAGATGTCACTTAATTTTTCAGTGTTTCTGTTCATCACCTGTTCCCACCCACTGGAAGTCCTCTTTTCTAGCCAGCCTCTTTGAACTACAGCTTCTTTAAAATCCCTTCCTGGGGAATCTCTAGTCCTAGGACTTGCATCTACTTGGGCCCTAGTGTGTCAACATGTGCAAATTGGTTCATTGTTTTCTTGATGGCTCATTCTCCCAACCTGAGATGCTTAGGGCAGATCTTCACAGAACCACTTCAGAAAACCACTAGCCCATTCTTTCCATGTATACAAGCCAGTCAGGGAAACAGAGGCATGCATGCATCATTAATGTACCATGAACACATTTAAGCCAGAAATATAGCAACCCATGACAGTGTGCCAAAACTCCTGAATGCCACAATCACAGCCTAAATTTAGGTGGCACTTTTTAGGGACTTGTATCAACTGAAGCTTTCAGGTCATGTATCAATTACTCTTCGATGTGTTTTACCAAAGGAAAACAGATATGATCACATTTATTCCTCTCTGGAGCCCAGGCTGGAGAGGAACAAAGGGTATGAAAATCCTGGCCCCAAAAGAACTGCTGTGTGCTGTAGTTCCAGCTTTCCCCTGCTGTTCTGATGCTAGCTCATTGTTAGACAGTTGCTGAGTACCCTAATCATCCATCCTCATAAACAAAGGCAGAAACAGACTTATCCCAGTAGGGACTCAGAAGGAAGAGTCCAGTTTCCTGCATGTTGATTGGAGTTTTAGGATGAAGAAAGGAAAAGACAATTTTCATTCAGTTCTGAAGAACATAGCAGAAGCCAGACAATACCCACCTGCCCATCTCCTAAGGACAGGATGAAAAATAGTTGAGATATTGGCAAATGTTCCCTACCATGGAGTATGGGCCCAGTAGGGAATGGATAGAAAAACAAGGAATTGAGATGGACTGGTCATGGCATGTGGCAGGCCAGCAGGGGGTGCTGCTGTGTGGAGACACCCACCTCGCCATGCCCAATCACCTTCCAGGCTCTGAGTGTCTTCCTGGTGGTGCCTCACATCCAGCTGACCCCCTTTCTGGAGCACACGTGCAAGCCTGTGGGTAACGCCCCCACCACCCAGGGTCTGCCCCCTGGGAAACACAGGCCTACTGTTCTTGAGGGGAAGAACTTGGGGTGCTTCCCTCAGTCTGAAGCACCAATAGTGGTCTCCCTTAGTCAGCTGAACCAAGGGGACCCGAAGGCATAATCTAGACCCACCCCCAATAAGTGTCCCATGCCAGGTACAGAGGAAAACGTTATTGGTTACAAGGAGTAGGTTTGGAATGGGGTACAGGGTTGAGCAATACCAGAGAAATCCCTTAGAGCAAATAGTGGAATGGTAGCCTTTGATTATGCATCTGTGTTACTGCAAGATTTATGTCTAGTTAGATCTCTGGTAGCTTAGTCACAAGTATCATCCAGTGGCAAGTGGAGCTTCCCTCTGGAGGCAAGTAGTTCGTTGAATATAAGTTTCAAGAGAGAGAATGAGTTTCAGATGGTCCAGCTTCTCTGAGAGTTCTCATCATGGCTGCTGCCCCCCATCCACTGGGCAGTCCTTAACTTATATAGACCTTATGACCTCATTTACCTGATCCAACGAAGGCCAGAAATTGTTGGCAGCCAGCCAACCAATTTGAAATGCATCACTGGTTGCCGGGTAGACTGGCAGGGTCTCTAGCCTCCTCCCAGTCATGATGACATTGTTTAGAACAATAGGGAGTTTAACTCCCTACCCAGGTGTATGAAGCCAGTCACATAGGCAGAGCGAGCAGGTTTCCCCCTTCCTCAGGAATGTATCCAGCTCAGGTTACAACTCGGGGTTACCTGAAACCTATAGGGCCAGAGGTGAGTGCCGTCTGCAGTGACCATGATAACCAAATTGTCAAATTAGTCATCCACCTGATAGCAGAGTTCAGGGAGAGACAGAGATGCCATTCTGCCACATGGCATCTGCCACATGGACACAAGAATCAAAACAAAGAGTACCATGAGAACACTGGCAAAGACACAAAGTATAGAGGGCCACAGCACACAACATGTACACACAAGCCCAAGTGTAGGGATGAACAGACATTATAGATGCTCATCCAGATCCACCACTCATTTCTCCCTTGCATTTCCCAATTTTCTCTGAGCTGGGCAACTCCACTCACCAACTCTTTATAACATTATCTTGTTAGATTCTTAGACAGCTATGAGAATCTACTTGAACTTTCATGCCACAGGCACAGAATTTCACCCAGTGAATTCTTCTTTAGAGCCGTAAGTTCTGTTGGAGTTATGTATCTTTCTAGAAACATGCGAGTCATAATATATGGTGTGCAAGTGAAGGAGAACATATGATGTGGCTTGGTGAGTTATTTCAATGGTTAATTACCCTTCCCATTAAAATTATGAGCCTTTATTTCTTGTCTGAATTTGTCCTGTTTCAGTTTCCTACCACTGCTGGATTAAAAGCCTTATACCATCAGCAATCTTCTCCATATTTATAGATTGTGATGAAGTCACCTCTTAAATCTCTGTGCACTGAGATTGATTTTCTTTAGTCTCTCACTATAAAGCAAGTTTTCTAGACCTCAAATCAATCTTGTAGCTCTTTTCTGAACCCTTTCTAATTTGTCAACAGGCCAGAAGGGGACATAGCATTCCAGTAGTGCCATGCCCAATGGCAGTGACATCTCTGTGCTTCTGCTCAATATTCCTCCCTATGGTTATGTCTTGGAAAGAAAACTATGTCTTTCCTTCAAGGACGTACATATGTTACTTTATCTGTTATTCAATTTTACCTTGAATTCAATCTTGGACCAAAATGACTTCATAACAAATCCTTTGTTAAAAGCAAAAATGAATAGTATTTTCACTCTTTTTAAACAAAAACTTTAACTACCCTCTTGTAGTACTTTAAATACCAATATAGTAGGCTCAAGCTAGTCCTGAAAATCAGAAACCGAAATGGATCATGAGCAGGACATGACACTGATTGCTCACATGTCTCTATCCAAGTTGCTGGCTGCTGCCTGTTGTGTGCTAAAGATACTATGCTGTAACATGGTGATAGTAATGGCAACTCCTGGAAAGTGGATTTGTCTTTTTTTCTCAACCCTTGTGTCATATTTTTTATTATACTGATCATATTCTTTCTATGCTTTTTTAGCTCCTACTGACTTCAGTGAAAACTGAGGGGAAACTTGTGCCTTGCCAGATCAAAGTTTTAAATGGTAGACTGGTTGGGGTAGGGTCTTGCTCCCTGTTTGACATAAAATTGCATGTTATTGCCTCTAGATGGAAAGCAAAAGCAACTGGTGTACTTTCCAATACATTACAGGACTTGACAAAGTGTTGCCAAGGACTGTCTCTTTACTTTGATTAACACACTGTGCAGAAACAGATGGTCATTCAAAAGGGAATCTTTTCAAGTGAATAGATTATACTGGTCTCAAAGACCACGCTTGCTCCAGTGTAACACAGTCCCACTTGTCTTGGAGAAACACCTACTTTTCCTCTCTCTTTGTTTCCTCAACAGAGACACCTAGATACACTTCACAATTATCACACTGTGTGGTTTTTGACAATTTAGCAGAACATTCTTTGCAACAAAATGAGGTGCAGATTTTTAACAGTGAAAGTAATTACATTGTAGCTTACAAAGAAAAAGGCAAATTTTCCATCACTTGAAGTTTTTAAATCAGGACTGGATGTCTTTTAAAAAGATATTCTGTCTAGCTCGACCAATAATGGTAAGATTGATAGAGGAATAATTTTGTAAAATTGTGTTACATAGGAGGTCAGACTAGATGGCCATAATGGGATGGTCATAATCTGTGTATCAAATGGTATTACATTTCATCCACTGAGATGGATATATAATTGTATGTAATGGAAATACAAGTATTCTGTTTGTTCACTTGCGCTGAACATAGGGAGACTAGAGAGAGTAGCATGGACATAAAAATATTATAATTTTTTTTCTGAGCACTTGAGAAGTTCTTTTTGGAGCCTCTCAAAATGAACATAAGCATTGTGGTTATTTGAAATGAAATGAGTCCTTATAGCTCTTATAGGTTGCTAATGCATAATTAATTCACAGATCTGTTCAGAAACAACGGACACTCATGTGCTTGAAAAATCCTTGGTATTCAGCACTACAATATTTTTACCTTGCATGATTCAAGAGTTCAAATACTTAAACCAGTAGAATGAGTCCACTTCCATTTACATTGTCTGTGCTTCTAGTTGGTGATGTGGCCTTTCTTAATAACACTGTGAATGGTGTGTGTAGCAGTAGGAACCTCTGCATTGCCTGTGCCTAATCAGGACTTACTCAGTAGATCTGAGCTCTAAGCAGGGTCTGCTCAGTTTTATGGAATCCAGTTCCTTCCACTCTGTAGGACTTTACTGGTTCTCTTTTAGGCCTTTGTGGTTGCAGGTTTGAGAACTGGGCTTTTTATTTAACAAACTGCTGAGATTAGAAGGGCATATTCAGCTTTGCGCCCTGGCTTGAGCTGCTGCTGAAAACCAGGGGGGAAGTATTTTATAATGGTTAATGTGTATATGTACAGCTGTCTCACAGGATCATGCAGAGCTTTATTGAACAGTATTTAAGAAATGCACAGTCTCTATCAACATCTCCAGGGGTCTGACAGTCAATGGGTTCATTTGGCACCAGCAGTATAGCTACTTCCATCAATGTGGCCACTGACTAGCTGTTTTGGATCAATCCCTCAATAAATAAATTTGATTGGCAGCCATTGATTAAACTTCCACTTTGAATCCATGTAGACCAGGGTGGTCTTCTTTACTTTGGAATGGGGGGCAAAGAAGTGGGAAAAAATGGTCCCTAGATATCTAGGGTAAATTGCACTGTCAATCACAGGGGTGAGGCTCCATATTATCTGCACGTTTGTGAATGTGAATGATTTTTACAACAGACGAAATCATCCTGGCTGCTACAAAATCATCAGACTTTCTTTTGTCTTGATGTAATCTCCTACTTCAAGCCTTCCCTGTGTGTGTCAATACCAGACTTGACATTGATTTTTGAACAAGAACATCTCCATTATCAAGGTGAAAATGCAGTGACCAACTTAAATTCCTTTAGCTTATTACTGTTGTATAAAGCAACTTGTATCCTTAGCTGTCACAATTTGTGGAATCTATGCACAACTTTTGAATTTCGGCTGAATTTGTAAAAACACTGGACCACTGAATGCCTGCATGTATGTGGAGTCAGCCATATGGAGTCATGGTTGTGTCAAACATCTCCCAGACCAGGGAAAATGAAAGGTTGTTAAATCTTGACATCTCTCATTTTGATATGAGAACCACATAACACTGCTAGATTAGAGTGAGAACACTTGTCTGGGAAGTGAAAAACTCAGGTTCTAGGCTCCCTCTCAGCCAAAGAGGGTTTGAAATGTCTTTGCCTGCCTCCCAGCAACAATGTTGTCATCATCAGGTCATAGGCTGATCATAAGTAAAACCCCATCCACCCCTATTGAAGCTGACTGATGGGGCAGCCCACAAGGAAAGCTCTGTGGGGTCAGAAGGAAAGTAAATTGGATACAGCCCTAGATCTCTTGTTTTGAAAGGAAGGAGGCCCTTAAATGCAAAATACAGAAACACCAGTCAGGGGCCAGAGCCCAAGGCTCCTTCTTTCTTTCTATGGCAGCACATTCCTCAGCAGGCCAAGTTCCCTCTGACTCTAAGGTTCTACTTTTCCATCAGAAAGGGATTTGAGCCTGGATCTATAAAACAAAACATGAAGCCTAAGGAAGTCAGAATAATCTGGATGCAGGAAGCTTGAGCAAAGGAGAGGGACAGAGGAACTCACTCTTAGAGTCTTGTTATACCTTATACTGTGAACTACCACAAATGCTGATCCACATCAGTGCTAGTTCGAATTTGGGTAAGAATCCCCCACTCCCACTGCTGCCTGGCTGGTGCTCTTCTCCCAGGTAAGCTTGCCCAGAGAGCAGCAGCACGGGCTGGACAGGCAGGTTAACTCTTCTTTGCCTGCTCCCCTGAGACAGACAGCACAGGTAGCCACAAATAAGTGGGGGAGGGGCAGGCAGTGTATGGGGATCTGATGTGCTGGGGAGCAGGGGGAGGCAGTGGACCTGTTTAGGGCCAGCAGGGGAGGGAGGTGGGTGGGGTGTTTACAGTAAGGTGTGTCCTAGAGTGGCCACACTTTACTGTAACATGAGCTGGGTTACACAGATGAGAGAGAATTCTGCCTTGAAGTGGTATAACTTTGAGCCACCTACTGAATGCTTAAAACTAGTTTCAGGTGTTAATGTTCAGACAGTCCAGGTGTTAAGGTTTTGAGGAGTCACAATTACTATGTAGCAAAGCCCTTATGATGCCGTATCCTGTTGAGCTATGTAAACAGCCAAGGAAGAAAACTGAAAAGTGAGAGACCCTGTGATTTGCATGAAAGATAGATCTGCATATCCCAGAGGAGTCTGACCTAAGATTAAAAAACATCTCAGAGTGGTGAGTTACAAAAGTTATACATCTGGTTTAAATACTGTATGTCTCTGAAGAGACAAATTGAAACCCCAGAGTATCTATGGGAGTTCTACAAAGTTGAAGCTCTGCAAAAGGTGGTGCTTAAGATTTGGCTGTGGGCAGCACTGGCCCTGGAAGTCTGGGGTACCTGGACAAGAAGTTCGGTCTCATTTCATTGAAAGATTAACAAAAAAAAATCCTGTGTGCAGGCTACAGGTCTGAGAAGTCAGGAAAAGCAGCTAGTGTTGCAGTGTACTCAGACCATGTAAAGCTTAGTATCACATGGCCCGGTATGGCTGGGACTTACTCACAGTAGTCAAGTGGAGCTAATACAGCTAGTCTAGTTCCACTGTGGAGGCACTTGCAGGGATATAGGACATTGCCTCTTTATTTTCCTTTAAGAACCAGCATTTTCAGAGCTGTAGCTGATGAGGACTTTTAGGAACAATTTTTTATGGACTTCATTGATTTCTGCCATTGCAGCAATACTAATTTCAAATCAGACCCTGAAAAATGCTTGTTCCAGAGTCTATTATTAGTTCTTGATGTCATCAGAAGTGCTTTTTTTTCTGATGCCCAGCCATTTGTTTTGTAAGATGCCTACGTGATTAGAGCCTCAATTTGGTTTTCCATCTCAAACACTTGGGACAAGATTCTAAAAGTTGATCTTTAAAGTCAGATACCTAAATTCATGCTGCAGATGTCCAAGAAGTGACTCAGTGAAGAAAACACTTACTAACTACTTAAGTCAGGGATGACAGCTTCACAGCACTTTTAAAGCATCAGTTCATTTATCTGGGTACCTAGGTATGGCACCAGTCATTGAAACGCTTGGCTTCTGAAAAAGTCTTTCAGTACTGCTCCTAGAAATGCTGAGGGGGAAGGATATACCATACAATTAACTGATGATGGTTCTGCGCATGATCTTAGTATGTTGATGCTGAACACTGCTATTAGAGCTGATAGGAACTTTCCTAAGATAACAAAACAGAAAATCATTGTGTAGAACCTGAAACATTTTCCAGCAATGCCTTGGATTTGATGTTGTTGGTTGTAGCCATGTTAGTCTAAGGACAAAAGCAGACAAGGTTCTTTGGATAAATGTGGTATCTTTTGTTAGACCAACTAGATAGTTGGAAAAATTGTTATTTGCAAGCTTTTGGGTACAAACACCCTTCTTCAGGCACAGGAAGAATTAAGTTTCTTTGTGTGGTCTCCTGGGTGGAATGGAAACCAGTATGCAAAATGCAGATCTGTGAAAGTGCAAATGCTTGGCAGTGAGGATCAGAGGCCCTGGGAGACAATAGGTGAGAGAGAGGGGGGCAGGGGAAAGTGGAAGAATGTAGCTGTTAAAATGCTTTTGGTGATTACCACTCTTTTTTCAATCTCTCAGTTGTAATCCTCAAAGGTAATTTACAAAACACCTTTCATAGAGGAGCCTACAAACTTCAGTTCATAAATCTACTACATACAAAAAACCATGGACTAAATACAGATATTGGATTTATGACACATTATAACCTGCCTGCCATCTGATAACCCCAGGTAACCTGTCTGCATTTTACTAACTATATTTTATCACCTTCTCCCCCTTACCTTTGCTCCCCACCTATCTCACACCTATTATCTCCCAGGGCCTCTCATCCTCACTGCTAGGCATTTTCATACTGGCTTCCATTCCACCCAGGAGAGCACACAGTAAAAGAACAAACTCTCTTTGTGCCTGAAGAAGGGTGTTTGTACTGGAAAGCTTGCAAGTAACAATTTTTCCAACTATTTAGTTTGTCTAATAAAAGGTATCACATTTACCCCAATAACCTTGTCTGCCTTGGATTTTGTTCAACCTCAGGCAAGTTCCTGGATTCCCGGCAGGCTGCTGTGGGACCCATGCTTTCTAGAGACTACAGCTCTGTGGAAGCCAGCCAGGGTAGGTCTGTAGAGCTGGGATCCCTGGTGTCCTGAGACCTCTTCTGCTGTAGAGATGACCCTGAGGGTCCCCATTGTGGCACAGGTGGCTGTTGTCCATGGCATGAGAATCCCAGGCTCACAATAAAGGGAGGCTCACGAATGGAGGCCAGATGGCCCAAGCCTTGTGCTATGTAGAGCAGCGTGGGGACAGAATGCTGCTGCTGCCCAAGGAGGTCTCAGCTCTCACCACCAAGGGCCAGGTTAGCCCTTCACTGGCCCTGTAGTTGCTGCTGAATTCAAGGCTTTGGATTCTCTCTTGCCATAGAAAATCACAGTGGTTGTGGGAACAGAGAAGGGTTAATTTGGCTCTTGGTGTTGACAAGTCCTCTTTCAAAGTAGAATCCTATCTCTGCTCTGCTCTACACAGCTGAAGGCTTGATTCCCTTTCCTCTATTTCAGTGCCCCAGGTGCACACTCTATCAGGTATGCCTGGAGAGCATGGGAGGGTGGGGATGAGAGCAGAACTTAGGAAAGGGTGGGGCTTAGTGTGGGGCATGCGACTATCACACCTGTAATGTGAGTCCCCCTGTGAAAAGTCATAGCTCTTTCATCCTATCAGCCCTACTTCCTCCTGGATACTTCATACCATTGTACAGTGATAATCTATTCCCCAGGTCAGTGTGAGAGGACCCCAAATCAGCCAAAGCTGTGGCTGTGCAAGCTCCCTGTGAGGTGAAATACCCAATTACAGGACAGCTAAATTAAGGGATAAAAAAACCTAACTTTAATAATCAGGGAAAACACTACAGCATAAATAGGGAAGGCCAAACATAAAAGTAAAGACTTAAAATACTGTTTCCTAACACTTTTTACTCTTGCCCCCAGCCAGGACTTTCTTTGCAGTTCCTGGATGGTTTCAGTAGCAGGAAGGAATCATTATGGACTCTTCAGTGAACTCCTCATCCCAAGGAGAGGTCTCGGATTCTCCACTGGCCTCCACAGGTTGCTTCTGCCTCGCCTCTCCAGCACTTTCAGCTACCATCCCCCTGTGGTAGACTCCCTCTGTCTTCACCATATGGGGCTTTATACCTGCAGGCTTCTGTGGACCCCAGCAGGTTGCAAGCTGGCAGGCACTCACACAGGCACATGCAAGTATGCACACCCTCCAGCTCCCTGCCTCCGCACTCCAGGTTCTGGGAAGAGGCAGAGCTCCCTGGCAGGAGCCCTTCCAGTGCCATCTTAGCGACCAAAATGCTGGCTTTCATCCATAGATGCTTCTCAAGCAAATCCCTGGACATCATTCTCCCCTTGCACTCGGCCTTGGTGAGGCTGCAGCTGGAGTACTGCATCCAGTTTTGAGCTCCACAGTTCAAAAAGGATGTGGAGAAGCTTGAGAGAGTCCAGAGAAGATCCATGCACATGACAAGAGGTCAGGAAACCAGACCTTACGACGACAGGCTGAGAGCCAGGGGCTCTTTAGTCTGGAAAAGCGCAGGCTCAGGGGTGATCTGATGGCCACCTATAAGTTTATCGGGGTGACCACCAGGATCTGGGGGAACGTTTGTTCACCAGAGCGCCCCAAGGGATGATGTGGTCGAATGGTCATAAACTACTGCAAGACCGTTTCAGGCTGGACATAAGGAAGAATTTCTTTACCAAGGTCTGGAACAGTCTGCCATCAGAGGTGGTTCAAGCACCTACTTTGAACACCTTCAAGAGTAAATTGTATGCTTATCTTGCTGGGACCCTATGACCCCAGCTGACTTCCTGCCCTTTGGGTGGGGGAGCTGTACTCGATGATCTTCCGAGGTCCCTTCCAGCTCTAATGTCTATGAAATCTATGAAATCTCGAGGGCAGAGTGCCATGAGCCAAGCCACACCCAGCCCCTCAGCAATTAAACTTTCCCTGCCAGAACAAAACCCATCCAAAGAAACTTAACTTTCACCATATAATATCCAAACAAACAATATAGCCACATAATCATCACAGCTGGTAATCTACAGCCTGCAGGCTAGTCATGGTCTGGGGCATCAGTGGTGCTAAGCAGTGGGGGGCCTTGCCTGTGCTGCGCTGTGCCATGCTGCACTGTGCCACACTGCAGCTGGGCACAGGGGTGGCTTTCCTATGTCATGCTGCAGCCAGACAACACAGAGAAACTATTGTGGGGAGAAGCAGAGGCAGTGGCAGCAGCTGGGTCCTAGCACTGGCCCACGCCAGACCCATGCTGGGCTATTCTGGCCCACTGCTGCAAAATGTTGCCAACCACTGGGCTGTGCTTATAAAAGGCACTTTAAGGAGTGCAGAGAAAGAGACTGTTGTTTATGAGGGTCCAGGCACCTAACAACAAAACTGTCCTATGAGCATTTCTGAACGGGCAGTCCCTATCCTGTGCAATCAGTTTTAAAAGTGTGCCCAAAGTTTTTTCAATGTTAAATGATCCATTCTGCCAACTGAATGGCTTCTTGAAATAAGTTGCCCCAGATATTTGCATTTGAGGAATAAAGAAGATGCAGGGTAAAGAACAGGCCAAAGACCTGAGTCTGTTTCTGATTTCAAACCCGGGTTGCGCAGGTGTATGTCCAAGAGTTTCACTGGAATTATTATCAGTTCACATCAGCATCACTGAGAGCAGAATGAGGTTTTCTGTGTGTTATCTGCATAAGGGAAACTGGCTTCACATGTTTCTCATGCTCCAGGGCATAAGCCAATATGTAATTAATGGAGATTATGGAGAAATGTTCCCCCAGGGCAGGTTAGCTACCCATAGCTGTCTACTTCAGGGTTTCTTGCACCTTGCTCCTAAATGTCTAGTATTGTTCATTGTCAGAGACACGGTACTAGACTAGATGGACTGTGCCTCTGATCCAGCCTGGCAATTCCAATGTAAGCTGCCACTGCAAAGCTGTTCTTGTATTTGTTTCCCCCAAGTGTAGTCTATTCCTCTGTTCCCCATGTCTGCCAGCCACCTATAATCCAGTTTTCTCCTTTTTCACTTGCTCTAAATAGACCTCTTCAGACAAGGAATCAGAAGGAAAATAATTCATGATGGAAATAAAAATCAGCTAGTTATTTGAACAGAGCTAGTCAGACCCGCTGGAATTCGATCTTATTTTTTTTGTATTTAGTGTTTCCTAAATTATTCTATTTCCAGCCAGCAGCGGGAGGAGGAGGGAAAAATAATCCCATGTATTCTCTTCTTGCTGGCATTGGTATTGAAGTTACTAAAACATATCCAGGGAGGATTCTTCCTCTAGTATTAAACAGCATGAATGGAACTGGCAGTGTTATTATATTTGTATATAGATAGATAGATATATTTTGTCTTGATAGTAACATTTTTTGGCACAGTTGCCATTTGACAGCCCTTTGCAGCTGCAGCCTGTGTATTTTACTTTGAAATGTTGCTCCTCTCTCCTCTCCCCTTTTCTCAAACCAACCCGTCCACACACTGAGAACTAATATGCTTTCCACCGACAAATGTTGAATGTTGCTTCTGAGGATTTAGCATGTCAGGCAGTGTCTACACAGCTTAGGATTCTATTATTACGCAATGGCTTAGGAAGGCAGCGCTTTGTCACATATTTACAGAGCCGATCTATGTTAGGACCAGGAGTTAGGGTGCTTCTTTCCACACTATTTCCCATCTTCCCGAACCTCTCTCCTTTCACTTGTATGTTTTAGAAAGCTTGTTTTTTATTCCCTGTCTCTTTTTTGCTCTTGCTTTGTTTCTCCTTTCCTTTTTTGACATTTTTTTATTTTAGGAGTGAGGAAAGCAGACTGATTTGTGACTGCACAGATTCCTATGCAGCACACAGCACTTGCTGTATGTTACATCGTCAGAAGAGGTAAGAAGAATTCTTGAAGCTGCTTGCTAGATTTTTTTTGTGCACATTGCTTGTCTTACAAGCTGTGCAGGCTCTGCCATCTAGAGCACTTTGTGAGATCACTCCAGTTTGCTGTTTTTCCTTTTTCCATCTCTGCATGCATGTGTGTGTGTATCTCTCTCCCTCTCTCTCTTTCTGTCTCTCCCCCCACACACCCTGATTCCCCC
>NW_017729034.1:24794562-24802246 GCF_001723915.1 Gavialis gangeticus
CCCCCCCCCCCTTCTTACACACATACACACATACATAGAAGCTGGGCTTGCTAATATGAACTTGAAGACTTGCAATGCCAAAATGCATGTGGTACCTTGGGATGCACTGGGATCAGGATTCTTGAAAAGCCTGCAGGCTGCTTAGTCCTCCAAGACCTGTTTTTTGTTTGTTTTTTTTAACCAGACGAGAAAAAGAACAAGTTATCACTTTTTCCCCCCTTTTCTTAATTTTTTTTCATTGCTTTGGATATTACTGAATAAGGAGTCTCAGGGATTCATTCACTTGGACTTCTCTGAATCAGGTTCCATCTGCCAACAATTCTAGTCTGCATTTTGCTTTAGCTGGAAATGAACCCGGGATTTTTCTGATTATATCTCCTTTCAAAAAAAAAAAAAAAAGATGCATGGCATAGAAAGAAGGTCTAAGTGCCTGTCTGACATTATTTTACCAAACCAGGGATAAATGTTACTTCTCAAAGGTAAGTGCTAGGATTTTTCCGTGTGTGTGTGTGTGTGTGTGTGTGTGTGTGTAAATATAGGCTCCCCTCTTTGATATCAGATAATGTTCTATGCTCTATTTTTAAGGCATTGGAGAAACGCATAACTTTATTTCCTTTTTATTGTCATCCTAGATAACAATGTGCCTGTGAAAGAAAAATGAACCTCAGTTAGGTGTCTGCTTCTCTCTCAGTCTGAGAAGGCAGTTCAAAGGAATATTTTTTAACATGCTGAGGCGATTTTTAAAAAATGCCGTTGTGAATCAGAGATTGAAAGGGGTTTGGAGGATTTTCTTCCTATTAAAGGAAAAGTGAAAACTAGAATAAGAGACATTTGAGTCATTTAAGCTCCAGGGGAGTTAATAAATCCTGCCAAGGTATGGAAGAACTTTGCTGGACAGATCAACTCTGTTGTGTGTGAAAACATACAATTCAGGAACAGGGACCTTGACAGATGTCATAAGAAGCAATGGAAGGTGAGGGGAAAAAGCAGGATAGAAGAGGAGGAGTAGGAGGTGGAGGAGAGGCAGCTGGAACCAGGTTTCATGTTTGTCACTGAGGCTGGTGTTCCTGGGAAGGGTGATGCCATTGTTGATGGGCATCAAGAACTGGTAAGACAGGCAGATGGGGGGATGGGAACTCTAGAAATATGCCATGTCATGTTTGCCTAGCACTATCAGATATATATGACCCTCTGCCCCAAGTAACAAGCCAGGCATTTTGTGGGGCACGTAAGTGGCATGATAGAGCAAGATGGTGCAGAGTGGAAAGTGACTGTTATTCACAGTTGCAGAGAGACACAAACACACAGCCCAGCACACACCACAATACACAAAACAAATTGTGTGCTAGAATAAAACAGAGGAGAAGCATGTAGGTCAGAGTTAAAGCCAGCAAGTACCAGGAGAATGAAATGGATCTATCAAGATACTTTTTTTCTTCTCCAACTAAATGTAAACTGGACAACTAGTGTAGTATCTGCAGGAAGGCTTCTTAAACTCCGAGAAAATCCCTAACTCATTCTCACCTGACAGAAACAAAGAACATTGATTTGCAGCAAGAATTATGTTGGGCAGGGGCTCATCTGGTCTCTCTAGGGATGTCACAAGGAGACACACCAGGAAGGGTGGAGTTTATTTTGCATATTCTATTGTTGATATTAATTGGAGAAGGTAACTTTTTACTATCTAAGAAGGGAAGATGTGGCCAATAATAATAAAAATAATAGCAATAGCAACAACACCTTAAGGTTTTGTGCAACTACAAGGAAATGCATTGGCTAGGCTGCCAAGTCCTAACTTGATGATATAGTATTCACCATTGAAAAGTCAGTGCTTGCCAGCAGATACTGCTCAATTCCCACAGTTATTTCCTGTTGCTAGTGGAGAGGAAACAGATAACTACAGTGAATAGGCACTGACTTTTCATCGGAGACTGTTGTATAGAGAAGACACTATTGTGAAAATTTGAGAGAATGGCAAAGGGGACAAAGGACTGTACTTGCTTTTACTGTCATGATGCTTGGGCTTGTTACAGCACAACTGTTTAATGCTCATCCCATTTTGGTGATTCTTTGGCAGTGCCTACATATTGCCATGTACAGACTCTATGGCATTTGCATATGTGCTATTTTTACCATGGTTTGTCACAAAACTGTTGCAAAGGAGGCTCCTGACTTCTCCTGAATTAGCCAGGAGTTTGTAGAGAAGAAGATATTGTAACAGAAAAGGAAATAAGGAAGGAACAGCTCTTGCTCCAAGCTGAGCTTTTTATCTACTGCTTCAGTCTAGGCAATCTGCATAGTCCGTATTATATATAGTTTGTGTACACTGTGTTATTGGCTTGTCTTCAGTACACCTGTGTTGTCTGTTGAATTAATGTTAGATCACAGTTTGGTTAGAATCTAGCTTTGTTCTACTAAACACACCGAGGCATGCAGTCCAGTCTATGCAGTGCAACCAGCAACAGAGTCAACCCTCTGAGCCACCATTTGCTTTTCTTCCACTCCCTCCCACTGTTTATAGCATTAGTGATTCTTGTTTAAATTCAGATATGGAACGTAATCACTTAGTTTCCCCCTATGGGACTTACAAACAGCATACCTAGCATTTTTGCAACAGCCTCCGCTTTCCCTCTTCCTCAACAGGATCCAAGCTGACAGCTCCCTGACAGTCCCTTACAAGTCAGCTCACTCTGTCTTTTTACAGAGAGCAGTGTGTTTGCTGACTGAAGTTTGAAATGTTGCAGTGTCGGGTACATTTTGGGAGGGTGTATCAATACAGCATTCAGTCTGAAGTGGGTTTGCCTGTTTGGCAAAAACATATGCCCTCGTGCTGGTTTAAGAAGCTGACTTGAAATAATTGGGGATAGTGTGCATTAAGCAACCAGCCTTAGAGTGAATTTAGTGTCAAGAAAGATGATTTATTGACACATCTGGAGAATGCATTCTGTTATTTATCCACACAAGACGCAGAGGATGTCCACCAATAGTGCAAGATCCTCTTCCTTTATTGCCCAGCTATTGTGTTTCAATCCTGATCTACAAGGATCATCTTTAGGGGCAGAAAAGTACCATATCACTAATCCTCTTTCAGTCAGATTCTTAGAATCTTTGCTGAGTGTTTCACTGATTGAGGGTTAATTATAGTGTCTTTTTTGTGATGTGGACACCTTTCCCTTGCTGGTAGAATAAACAGCAGTAAATATTATCTCAAAAGCCACCAAGTAGACATTAGAAATTATATGCTTTAGGCCAGTGCTAAGCATAAGTGAACCAGTGCCATAAAGTCAAAGGCTCTGTTTCTGTAGCCTATTATCTCCCCCCTGGGCCATCCAGGCATTTGTCCATATAAGATGTTTACTGAAAATGCTGAAGATGACACCTAGGTCTGTTCCTATGATTAGTCTCCCATTGATTTTTAGTAGAAGGTAGAACCATTCAGGAGTTTTTCAATGAAAGGTCATCTTAACTGGAAACTATTTGTGGAAAAAGGTCAATTCCAATGGATTACCCAACTTGAAAAAAATCTTGGAAATATGCCTCAAAATTGTCAGAGGTCCCATTTTGACATTTTCTAAAGGAAAAGTTTGACCTTTTTCTAAGACAAGAATACTCCCCCCCAAAAATTTAAATTAATTTATATTTTAAAAGTAAAAGTAAAAGGGGGGAGCTAAGTAAATAGTTTTCAGTGACCTATTTTCAGTGACCTAAGCCAAGCATTCATTCAGTTTGTCAGTTCATGAAAATGTTTGAGATTTCAATTCTTTGGTTCAATATGGGACAGGAATTAAATTCCAAATCTGAAGACTAGAATATGAAGTAAACACACCTATCTCTTTTTAGGGTCACAAGCTTTAAGCAATATTGTCTGAATATTTTCTATGTGGTATCATTGACTCTTGAAGTTGCTGTTTTAGTGCACAAAAATAATGAAATAACTAGATATGCCTGTTAAATGTCCATGAAGGTGTGTCTGCTGGGTTTCTGGATTTGGTGATTTTAGGTATAATGGGGTTTCTCCTTTCATCTAAAGACTTCTGGTAATGACTCCTAAAGGTGTTGGCCTGTAATCCTCCTAGCAGATGCTGTGCTGTCACAGAGATTGTGCTAGACAGGGGTAAAATGAGGAGAGACACCCTGGAATAGCAGTTAAATCCAGGGGCTCTGATTCTGGTTGGTTATGAGGTAAGAGGCCGGACTAGTGTATCCCAATGCACGTTGACATAGGCACAAGCAAGAAAAGAAACCTGGATGAAAGGTGAGATCAGTACAAAGCAAATGATGGCTAAGAGCTGTTTCCCCACATCAGTTGTGTTACCATTGCTCTGAGAAGCTGCTGAAAATATATGGAAGACTGCAGTGGAGTATTTAGCCGAATCGTTCAGTTGAAACCGGTGGCATCAGTTAAATCAGGTATGAATATGGCATTTTGAGTTCAAAGCTGTAGGGAGAGCTTGGATCATCTCATTTAGATGATACTCAGGAAATTGCCTGAACTTGGAATTTGTGACCTTAGGTAAGGGATAAATTTTGAAAGCATCCATTTGGTCACGCCATGTGGATTGAGGGAGAGAGGTGTCAGGGAACTGTTCATCTCAGAAATGGCTGATCTAAAGGAAGTGGGTGAGAAGGTGAAGCTTGTCTTGTCTTCCACCCTGCTTCTATCACAGTATACTTTGATAGTCCACTGGTGTCAGAGACCCCAAGTGGCACCAGACAGGCAGATTCTGAGATGATGTTTTCTAGCTATGCTTGTCAGATGACTTTGAGGAAAAAAACACAAAGCAGAAATAATAATCTCTGCTTTGATGTTGCCTGCAGGTGAGAATGAGCAATGGGAAGGGGGATGGAAAAAAGCTTTCATCTTCAAACTTCCATAATCCTCTGTGGCAGTAGAAAGAAAAATGGGTCCCGGTATCAGAATGTGAATGGTGTCTGTAAATGTTTGATGACAAGGAGGCACTGTACAGTAATTAATATGAAATCTCCATGTTAACAGGTAAAGAGAACCCAGTAAATGTCCTTCTAGACCTAAATGGACACAACAAACAATTGAGTAATGAGGGGAAACAATGGAGGGAAATGAAAAAAATGCCTGTGTCATGGTTCTTTCAGTATGGTCTGTCTGGTTTGAAAACAACCCGCAACAAATGTCTGTATCCTGGGAGATAAAAATCAGAAGTTTCCAATACTTTCAATATACATTTGATGTATTTTACTCTGTGAATATTACTGTGACTAGGAGTAATTAAATCACTAATAACTGGAAAGCATTATACGTTCCATACTCTAAACAAATGTGCAGGGCTGGAGGGGAAGCCAAACTGTATTGATAGATCATCATTTCCTTGGAGGGAGACAATTTTCCTAGGTCTTCTAAACTGATGGCTGGCTGGCATTTTGTGTGAGTTATCTAAGATGTAAGTGAATGGTGTTGGTGCCACTGCCTGATATTTACTGTATATTGGTTTTTAAATTACACTACAACATTGATTCCTGGCTCTTAAAGTTCAGCCTGCACTTTGTCCTTGTAGTTACATCAGGTGACTTACCTCCACTGGAAATGTTCAGTAGAAAAATCATGCCCAGTTCCCAGCATCTCTTGAGAAACAGAGTCAGGAGCTTCTCAGGAAAGCTGGATTATGCAGGCTCTGTAGAATCAAAATATCCCTCACGTATCACCCAAGAGCTCAAAGTACCTGACAAATGCTACAGTGAGGTACATACGTATTTTATAATCCCACATGTCAAGCTACCAAGTGGCAGCCAGAGTCAAAAGCACGTTTTTCACCTACACTTGGCAAGGACGATAAGATCTTTCTTCACCCACTCAGATCTGCTGCTTGTCGCCTCCAGATTGGATTATGCCAGTGGTGTTATCTTGGGGCTGGGTCTATTCTGAAACATCACTACTTCTGATTGTTTCTCATAAAAGGCTTGATATTTATCTTCTCCTGGGGTCCTAGAGGCAAGGTGCTACTTCCTTTCAAGTCAATGGGAGTTGAAGGTGCTCCACATGTCTCGGGAGGTACTCAGTTCCTGAAAGGCCTAGGACCTACAAAACAAACCAGATATGAGTTGGCAGTCTCAGTTGAGCTATAAATGTATGCTCAGGGAAAGCTGCGAAGAGGTGGTTGGATTGATTGCTTGCTGGAAAACAAGAGGTGGATCAGAGTAGAAAGTAGCAGTCTTGAAAGGAATTGGGGAGAAAGAAGTAGAGAAACGCAGAATGAAAGTTGATATGATGCAGGAAGAAAAGACAAAAAATGCAACTGGGCACTAAGTAGAATCTGTCTCATAGGTATCTATATCTATAGCTATATCTATATCTTCTCAAGTCCAAGTCCATGGATAAAGTAAAGGGGAACTTATGATGTGTCTTTTACTCACAGAGTGAGACTGCTTCAGTCACTGTAGGTAGTGTTATTTGTCACATTTAGCTTTTTCCAGTTTGGTGAATACAAAAAGCTTACTCAATCTCTTTGGTTGCATCTGCACGAGATGTTTACTGAGGAGCTCATAGGCAGCAGAAGGCCATGGCTAACGGGGTTTAGTCCCCTCAAATGCAAGGCAGCGCAGAGGGCACCTGTAGCAGGGTAGGGTTACCATACATCCAGTCCCTTCCCCTCCTTCCATCCCAGCTGCAAGGAGCAGGGCTCCTCCTGCCCCCATTGCACTAGCCCTGTGAGGGAAGGGGGGCATGATGACTGCGCTCTGCTGTGACACAGGTGTGGGCAGCAACCATCCACTGGGGCTTTGTTGTGGTGACCACTGTGGCTCTTCTGCATCCTCATCCTCCTCTTCTGCTCAGGGTCACTGCTGCCATGGTGAGGAAGGAGGTGGCTGCCATGGCTCTTGGCTGGCGCTATGGCTCACATGCTTGGCTGGAACCCTGTGGATATTGGTTCCTGCGCACCCACCGGGCTGGGCTGGGCCACAGAAGGAAAAGGAGGGGGCTGTCTTGGGAAAGTTTAGGGGGGTGGCCCAGCAGCACTGGGCCCTGGGCAGGGGGGGAGGGGGGAGCCCCAAATGCCAGCTCCAGCAGTTGCAGGAGTTGTGGGAGCTACCATGCTGTCCTGTCTGAGCCTCAGCTCCATGGGTGGCTAGAGCCATGCAGCAACAGTGGTCAGACTGAGGCAGCAGTGTGGAGGGAGGTGGTACGGTCTCCTCGCACCACAGGAGGACACTGTGGCACACTGGTGCTAGTGAGGCAGAGTGCAGCCATGGCCCTCAGCAACAGGGTGCACTAAATAGGGTGAGGAGGGCCAGGGGTGCTCCCTGCTCTCTCCTCTGCTTTCCTTTCTCTTCTCCCACACCCTTTACTCCAGCCCTCTGGCCTGTCCCATTTTTATGTCTTTTTTTAAACTTGTCCAAGATTGGGCCTTGGGCCATGCTGCTTCCTTCTGTAGCCTCCACCCCAAGCTCACTTTATTCTCTTCCCTCCTGCCCAGGAGGCCAGGTTGGAGGGCTTCCAGGCCAGTGACTCTTCACCAGGGTGCAGCAGCAGCACCCTGGGGTGCCTTGAGAGCCTTTCAAGGGTGCCGTGAGGTGTTAGCTCTGTTGGGGGTGCAAACATGACTCACAAGATGAAAGCAGAGATGTCAGATAGGAATCCAAAGGGGTTAAAATCTTTCTGAGGTGCTTGTGGTCCTTCTGAGTTTGTTTGGTAGATATGAATTGCTTTATT
>NW_017729034.1:24807246-24808906 GCF_001723915.1 Gavialis gangeticus
AAACATGACTCACAAGATGAAAGCAGAGATGTCAGATAGGAATCCAAAGGGGTTAAAATCTTTCTGAGGTGCTTGTGGTCCTTCTGAGTTTGTTTGGTAGATATGAACTGCTTTATTTTGTTCCAAGAGTTCAAAGCAAAAAAGGAGTGAAAACTAAGAGCTAGTCCTTTCCCACCCATGTCCTTTTCCACTCATGCCAGGAGTCTAAAAACTTTGAGAACCAGTGCTCTAGTCTAGGCAGCTCTTCATTTCTTTTCCTACACAAGCTCTCAGCAGGCCTGGGCTCCTCAAGACCACTGGCTGCTTTCTCCAGAAGCTCTTCTGAGCCCCAAGCTACTTCTGGAGCTGTGTGACTTGGGTAGGCAGTCAGGTCAGATTCACTTCCAATTATTGTGCTGATAAATAGACTTGGCTGTCTGAGGGCAATTCTGTTCCCCCCTCCAAGGCCCTGAAAATCCATGAAAACTTATGAAACACCATCATCTGGATCAGGGGTTGGCAACAGTTTTGCCCAGAGTGCTAAAAACACCTCGACCTCAACCCATGCCTTGACTTGGCATGCCAGGGGCAGACAGAGAGATGGAGGGAGCTCAGAGGGGTCCAATCCTCATTGCTGGCAGAAGGTTCATGGACATCTTCAGGCAAACAGTGGGGTAGGGGCTAAGGTTGGGCTGCCCTGGCCCTTCCCTACTGTGCACCCCAAGGTGCACATACAAGCACCTCTGGCCATGGAGCCTAGACTTACAGCAGACAGGCTGTAAACAGCTGCACTGGGGTCCAGAGTCCTGGCCCCACTCCATGACTTGTGGTGACTACACGCATGCCTCAGTGTGCATAGCAAGGAAGGGGCTGGGGTAGCACAACCCTGGCCCCTCCACTGCCAGCAACAACTTGGGCAGTGGCTCTGCAGACCTCAGTGCAGCAGCTTGATCAGTGTCTACATGTGAGACCCTATTATGTCACAGTAAACTAATTAACCCTGCTATAGGTTAGTACTTGTAAACACAAATACTATCCTATGGTGGTATTCTTTAGTGCACAACAATGCATGTGTAGACACTGACTGGGCTGGTTGGGGCATGAGGGTGCTTCAGTGTGGGGGCTACCTGCCAGTTAGCCCTGCACTGGCACACCCTTATGCCCCAGCCAGACCCTCCCCAGCATGTTGAGCTCAGTCAGAGCATCTCCTGGGCTGGCAGGTTGATCCCCTGGGCCCCTATACCAATAGTGCTTTGCTTCTCTAGCTCTGCCAGCCAGGGTTTCTCTGTCCTGAGTGAACGTGCTGGAGCCCTGGGCATGCATGTAAACATGGCACCCAGGAGCAATAAACTCCAGCTCAAACTGCACCAAAATTTATTCAGGCATATTAATTTCACATGTAGATGTGCCCTTTGTGTATTTTCCCTTATTTCCAACCTCTCCATCTTTTTTTCACTTGTTGAAATCACTGAATATAATGAATGTTATTTATTTCCTCCCTACTCTGAATGCAAAAGGTTATTATCATCAGCACTCAGATGAGTTACTAGTTCACAATAATGTTATCTATTTAAATAAGTCTCAGTCTCAGTTAAACATGGCTGCAAGCTTTCAATTTAGTGTCAGAAGGACCCTCTAAAATGTGACAGGCCCAACTACCAACAGTGTTGTGTGCCTCCAT
>NW_017729034.1:24813906-24832383 GCF_001723915.1 Gavialis gangeticus
AACCTCTCCATCTTTTTTTCACTTGTTGAAATCACTGAATATAATGAATGTTATTTATTTCCTCCCTACTCTGAATGCAAAAGGTTATTATCATCAGCACTCAGATGAGTTACTAGTTCACAATAATGTTATCTATTTAAATAAGTCTCAGTCTCAGTTAAACATGGCTGCAAGCTTTCAATTTAGTGTCAGAAGGACCCTCTAAAATGTGACAGGCCCAACTACCAACAGTGTTGTGCGCCTCCATTTGTTCGATTGTAGTGGAGTTGAGACACTCATATCTGTCTCAGATAAGCTAGATATCAAATACCTGGAAAACATATACACACTGCTCTTTTCAATTAAATGATGATTTTGAGTCTTCACCTCCCCAATTCCACAAGTGATATTAAATGGACTGGGTTAATCTATGACCTTGTAACTGGAAATCGTCACAAGTTGTTTTGCTGTCTCCACTGCAGGATCCCAAAGGATGAAATTCATCCTAGGACAGGTGTTTAAACACAAGGCTTGTGTGCTCCTTAAATCCCTGTTAGTCCCTCAAAACAGGGATAAAATAATATACATGCCTTGTCATGGCTTTCTGCATAGTGATTGGTTCCACCGTGACTCATTTGTCAGGTGTGATTACATGACATGCTGTGGTACTGCCACTTTGTTGTTTTTGTTTGGTTCATAGTAATACATTAGTGATTGAACTAAGGCTGAGTCACCCTCATGCTGGACACTATATAGCCATACAACAAGGAGCAAAACATGAGTACAAGTACCAAATGAAACACAAAATGTTAATGATGGAGCTAAGAATACAAACATGATCATCTGATCCTGGTCCATTGTTCACTAAATTGTGCGTGTCACATGCTGAGATTTAGTCACATTCTTTTAATATATACATATATTTGGGGAAGTATTTTTAACTACTCATTTAGTGCCATATGTTGCACTACCATGGGACGATAATGGGCATGTTGCCTATACAAAAATAAAATTCCTTCTAAAAAACCCTTGTTACTATGTAGACCAGAAGGCTTTTTATTTTAAAAAAACCCACACAATAAATCTACTTTTGGCTAATATATTTATTTGATTAATTTATTGAATCTTTCTGCCTGTCTGTCTTTGCTTCTGTTTTAATGACCTATAATTCAAAAAAAGAAAGAAAAAAGTAAATTCTGCAGCTAGGTTTTCTTCTCAGATATGACTTCCATTACCTGGTTGAGGCATAGGAGAACTGGGATTTAAAATAGCTGTTTGAACCCTATGTTCCAGCTGCATATCTAAAGGTGTGGTAACTTAGATACACATCCAGAAGTCTATTTTCATTCTTTAAGAAGGGAATTCATGCTACGTGAAAGTCCCAAATTAACCGTGCTTTGTTTGTCTAGTGTTTATTACAGATGATAATGATATCAGGGAAGAAAAGAATAGAGCTTGATTTTTTTGAGGTTCCTAGTTGCAGGATTGGTACTCTGGAAAATTAGTTTTTGACATTTCAACTGAGCATTGATCAGGAAGCCATTAAGAAAGAATGAATATGGAACCCCACAATGTCCTTTTCAGAATCACATTTCTGACTAGAATCACATTACATTTAAAAAAAAATGAAACGTAAAATATCTGTTAAATCCTTAATACTGTATTGCTAGGAGTCTACCCCTGGTGTCTGTTTTCATTTGAGTGTCACTGTATTCTCAGTTTGAGTGAAATAGAGTCATTCATGTTTGCCTCATGTGGGTGCCTTTCACTCTGCAGAATGTCTCATGCGGTAGCCCTCTAATGTGAAAGGAGACCTTGTTGGGTACGCATATGTTATCGAAGTGTAGAGTCATATTAGCATCATAATTACATGCTGGCTAATAGGGAGGTATAAAATTACCTATATATAACTCCAAGAAGTAGTTTCATCCAAGAAAGAAAATAACTTGCTATGTTTCCTTTGCTCTATAGGAAAAATATGGTGCATCCATTAAATGAAATAGATTCAAGTCCCATTGACTATAATGAGAGTCTTTCAAATGGCTTCAATAGTCATTAGATTAGGCCTATATTAAAACAAATACATTTCAGAAAGAATTCATGAGTAAGCCTGTGATTAAACTCACCATATTTGGTTCACTCTATTTATGTCCATATTTTTCATTCAAATGGCCAAGTGAGTATTGACCTGAAAATGTATTCCAAAAGGTGTTGCTTCATTGTTTTACTTGTTTGAAGTGTTCAAAAGTTTTAAATGTTTTCAAAAGTTTCAGTCATTCAGTCAGGAAGCAGAAACAAGGTAGCATGCAACTTAAATAACC
Source organism: Gavialis gangeticus (assembly GCF_001723915.1). NCBI lineage: Eukaryota > Metazoa > Chordata > Crocodylia > Gavialidae > Gavialis > Gavialis gangeticus. The sequence goes on from NW_017729034.1 coordinate 24,816,207, forward strand.
AACCACAAATTGCAAGTAACAAGCAGCAGGAATCAGGAATAGTAGAAATGAACAATTCAAGAACTAAAATGAACTAAAGAAAGTATTTGTAAAATACTTTGGAACAGCTAGTATATATAGAGGAACAGAATCAAACTTAGAAAACATTTACTATCCAGAGACAGTAAAGCTTAAATTAACTCAACACTTTTTTAAATCAACGGTTTTAACCAGCGTTAAACATTATGCAAAAAATGCGTGTTGCCTATCAACAACTATAGCTTATCAATGAGATTTATTAGAAGGCAGAACTGTTTTCCAAGGAGAAGGAGGATAGTACCAATTGTTGTGCTATTTATATCTGTTTACACACTGGGTTATAAGCAGAGTATTCACTGAATACTTTGCCCAATAAATGTGAGATTTTGTAGACACTGAATTTTTAAGGAAGAACATCAATTTCAATTCATGTTTTTGGCTGAATTCCATTTAAAAAATTGTTTCACGTTGCACAATTGAAAAATGAGGATCTTCTGCCTCTGGGAAATCCCAATATTTTAGAATTAGTTTTTATCTTAAGATGGAACAAAAATTGTGCAATAGTTACAATTTTCATGTAACAAGAAGTTTCAAGACATTTGAAATGGTATACTGCTATTAAGTCTGGCTTTGGATTTAACTTTGCTAAGCTTGCCCTTAGCTTCATATCAAATCTTGTGAAGGATCCCAGCATTTTTGGGGTAGCTTCTGACGTTCAAAAGGTAGCCTTCTCTCTTTGTAGGAAGTGGATTTCATTCTCTATTGTTATTTTTCTTCTTGCTCTTGTAGGGATGTTCCTTGGAAGAGTTATGCACAGAGGAAACATAAAGTGTAACCAGTTCTGCAGACAAAATACACTGTAAAAACAATACTAATGCTGTTTAAGGTTTACTGGGCAGGTGATGTGTGGGGAAGGAGAATTGTGCACTTTGTGTCCTATCTGAAGCTTTGAGCCCCATCTGGCACAACATGGGAGGCTTGAAACAGTTATTTCTAAGCCCTGAAGAGCGTTGGCTTTCTAGGAGCACTGAGGTGGAGGGGCTGATCAACAAGGAACTTAAAAGGACAGATTCAGTGCTTCACAGTTAGTGTCTCTGTAGGAGTGGATATGTACAGGAAGCAAGCACAAGGTATGACAGCTGGAGATAAAGCTTTGTGGTGGGGGAGGTGCTACATATGGCAGTTCAGCAGCCTCTGTACTAGAGATGTTTGCTGTGTGGCTTGCATTATCCTGAGCTTAAGGTGGAAATGTGGATCCTTGAGTTATCCTGTTCTAAAGAAGCTAAGGATTATTTGTATCAGGTGATTTCATCCCTATTGTCAAGGCATAGAAAGCTGCAGTTTTCACAGATGCAGGGATCTACAGCAGTGGTCTCCAAACTTTTTTGATCGTGCACCCCTATCAGTAAAAAAATTTTGAGCATGCACCCCTAATATATGTATATTTATATTCGCGCACCCCTATCAGTAAAAAATTTTTGAGCACGCACCCCCAATATATGTATATTTATAGATAGAAATAGAGATAGAAGTTCTAATATTTTCTTCCCGCACCCCAATGGATCGTCTTGCACACCCCAGGGGGTGTGCACACCCCACTTTGGAGACCACTGATCTACAGTATAGAAGGCAAAGATGCCCTAGAGTGCATGACTGTTGTAGAGTAGCACTGAGATGAGTTGGGGCAGCACTACCATGATGACAAAAAGAACACATTATGTTAACAGGACACTGACTTCCCACTGAATCTGCTGTTTCAGGTTCTAAAAGTACTTAGCAAATATTAACAAATTTATGCTCACAATACCCTCCTTGAAGTGGGTTACTATTGCTACTCACATCTAACAGATGGAGAAACAGATACACAGAATAGTTAAGTAATTTGCCCAAAGAAGTGGCCAGTGTCTGAGCTAAGGCAGGTAATCACATTTTTCAGGGTCTTATTTTTAAACCATGCTTTCCTTCCTGATAGCCAAACCTTCTGAACCTGAGCAATCATTGTTTGGTTTTAGCTTGGTGGGTAAAAGTGGGTCTTGTGGTGATAATTGGGGCACATTTTTTCCAAACTGGAATCTTACTGGAGCCATTTGGAAATCTACTCTTTCAACACTTGGAAGCACTGCCTTTGCTATTACCAACAAGAGCGGTATTCCATGCAGTCATATCAAGCCTGATGTAAGAGTCTAACAAGGAATGCTTGCGCCTCTTACTAGGAAGGGGCTAAGAGCAGCCAAAGGTAGGTTGTAGGGCAAAATGGCAGTGAATGGGAACTACCCAGGTGAACTGGGTCTGGGGCTAGAAAAGGGCAGGCTGCTAATGCTCGAATTAACAATACCTTGGCCCTGGGAGCAGGAGGCTGGGTCACATGGCTACTGAGGGGGCAGTTGTGCCCTGATGGCTTCCTGAAATGGAGCTCCAAGCAGAGCTGGCTGCAGTTCGGAGTCAAACCAGCCCAGAAGAGGTACCTAGTGACCTTGTAGGATTTGTATTTGTGTTAGAGCCAGTCAGGTTTCATAGTTTCATAGTTTCTAGGGTCGGAAGGGACCTGAGTATATCATCTAGTCCAGCCCCCTGTCATGGCAGGAAAGAGTACTGGGGTCAAACGACCCCAGCAAGGTGTTCATCTAACCTCCTCTTAAAACCCCCCAGGGTAGGAGCCAGCACCACTTCTCTTGGAAGTTTGTTCCAGATCCTAGCCGCTCTGACCGTGAAGTAGCACCTCCTGATATCTAGCCTAAATCTACCCTCTGCCAGCTTGTGACTGTTACTTCTGGTCACTCCTGGCAGTGCTCGGGGGAACAGGGACTCCCCCAGTGCCTGCTGGTCCCCTCTGACTAGTTTATAACAGGCCAGTAGATCCCCCCTCAGCCTTCTCTTGTGGAAGCTGAACAGGTTCAGGTCCCGTAGCCTGTCCTCGTAGGGCCTGCCCTGCTGCCCCTGATCATGCGAGTGGCCCTCCTCTGGACCCTCTCCATGTTGTCCACATCCCTCCTGAAGTGCGGTGCCCAGAACTGGATGCAGTACTCCAGCTGCGGCCTGACCAGTGCTGCATAGAGGGGGAGGATCACCTCCTTGGACCTGCTCGAGATGCATCTGTAGATGCATGACAAGGTACAGTTGGCTTTCCTGACTGCAGAGCTCAGGAGTTTTGTTTGAGTTTGTCTGGAGGACTGGTTTGTGGCTACAAGGGGAGAGGAGACCATGGGTGGGGAGCCCAGGAAGCACTCCCCACTATTGGAGACTGGAGATAAACCATAGCCAAGAAGGCTGAGCCTGGTTTACTGAAAACTGGAACTCCAGGAGGGGCTACAGCCAAGTCAGGGCCAAGACCTGGGAGCCAACGTCTCAAGACAGTGGACCAGGGCTGAGGGCTCAGCAAGAGAGAAAGGGGGCCAAGGCTGGGACAGCTGGAGCCCTGACAGGTGCTAGGAGGCCTGCGGGGAAGCAAATCAAGGGATGCGCAGACCTCCCACGCATGAATGTGGCAAGAACAGAACTGGCCAATGAGGGAACTAGAGGAGCTACTGCCATCCCCATGAACCACATCCTCAGTAACCAAACAGTAACATCAAAAGCATGGCAGGGTCAACACTGTAGGTGTGGCAGGACCAGAGAGAGCCATTAGGCAAGTCAGACCCCAGAGGATATCTGGTGCCCGCACACCTGTTACAGAGTCTTACTGGAGCCATTTGGAAGTCTACTCTTTCAACACTTGGAAGCACTGCCTTTGCTATTACCATATGAATATGTTCTAAAAAAGTGATCTCCAAGCAATGGCTCATGAACAAGACCCTCCCCCACTGCTTGTGGCCACAGGAAATTCAGATAAAAGAGAGGTTGACAGGAAAACCTAAATATGAAGCTGCCTGCAGCACATTACTTGCTCAGTATTGTTGTTCATTGGACAGCAAACTTTGGGGACCACTGCTGTACTGATAATTCCTAACGTATAGTGTAGTTAAGGCACCTGCTATAGCACTTGTGAGCCTTATAAGAATAGCACATACTTGTTGGAAATCACAGTGATAACCCTTGTCCTTTGATTCATAAGATACAGAGCTCAACCTATCATGACAGAACCCTTTTCTCTTCTCTATGGGTGGTGCACTACAAGGCAGTATCACCTACTGATTCAAGCAAATAAAACTAGTATATCACAATGACCTGCATCACTTCCCTTAAGAATTTCTTTAAAACAGCTCTGTATAGCCATATAATCTTAGCAGGCATATTATGAACATATTACTCAGGGGGTATGAGAAAGTTGGTTTAGATACAATGGGACATTCTACACCCTGGACTTTTTTTTGTCTTTAACTTTATTTTTAAATCATATCCTTGAATATTTTTCCATTTTGGGGGTTCTCACCAGAATATAACCAGGGCTATATGTGGAATTTCATAAATAACACAGGCTCTCAGGCTATTTTCTGTCTAGTTGGAGGTGCCAAACATCTTTTAAAAATATATTAATCTAATGCTTTGAAAGAGAAGTAGTGATCTATGTTAGTCTGAAGTTAGGCAGAAGGAAGTGTGGGTTAGCACTCTAAAGTTACTCTTAGAGTACCACCCTACCCTGCTTTCTGCTTGGCTTCAAAATAATATGGCTAATCAGTTAATCTTAAGGTGCCACCATGCCCTGCCTTCTACCATGTTCATAAGAGATTCTCTACCAGTACTATGGACAAACTAGCTAAAACCTGCAAAACATTTGCAATTAAATTTTTATTGCAAAAGTATTTTTAAATACAGGATTTTTAGTTATCCTTTGACCAAATACTTTAACAGAATCAAAACTTCTCAACCTTAAAAGGCTACATAAAGTTGTTCGTGTGGAAACACAGGCTTCAGAATATAAATACATATTTTGTCAAAAGTCTGACCTTGTGATTTGTTTATAGTCATAGAAGAAGAGAGCCCTTGTACACATGACTAAGGACCCTTGTACACATGAGGAAATAATCACCCCTTTTAGTTGTTTAATTGCCCTTTTTCATTATTTAATTGTGTAACAGTGTACGCATTCGGTGACATGTTACAATTAACTTTTGTAACAGTGTACACATTCAGCGGCTTATTTCGATTGAAATAACTTTTTTACGTAGCAAACCAAAACACATTCCATGTATTTTAGTTTGCTACATAACAAATTACAGTGATATTTTTCACCTGTACAAGGGCCCTATCCAGAGAAGGCAGCGGGGACAGTACATGGGATGCTGGAAGCCCGGGTGTGCTCAGGGAAGCTTGGGCTTGGTGGGCTTCTAGTACCCTGTGCACCATCCCTGCTGCCTTCTCTGGCTGCCAGTACACCCAGCCACTCTCCTGCTGCCTTCCCAGGGCTGCCAGCCCATTCATAGGCAGTCCCTGGCAAGCTGCTGGTAGGTCGCACAGCCCCTGAGCTGCGGCAGGCTCCAGTGCTTCTTTCTGCAGCAGCAGTGCCCTGCCAGGCAGTACCTACCCACTGGCACCCCACCCAGTGGCACCAAAATTAAATGGCTGTGGCATTAAAAATCTTGTTCTGGCCTGTGAATAGCTGTTTCTTCTAGTCAGTATTTTTCTCTGTCCTCTTCAGTATGGAAATAATACGCCCCTGATATCACAGGGCAAGGAACCTCAGCTACAGTTTTTCTCTTTCCCTCATCCCCTGTAATTTTCAGAGCCTTTTCAAGTATGCCTTGAACCATACCAATATTTTGCTTTTGGAATATTGCACTTGGCATTGGCTAAGCATTTATGTACTGTATTAGTCTCAATTAGTCAGTGGAAAGCCTCAATTTTCAGAGGCTGCTCATGTGAAATAATCTTTTACAAACAAGATGTAAACAAAGCAAATTGAATAGGAAGGGATCTGATATGTTAGAACAACAACCCATAATTATTTCAAACCCAAATTTCACAAGAGCTTGGGTTGATGCTTTATTTCAATATGTTCTTTTCAGTCCGATCTGTCACATTCTGTATGATCATCTCATCATGTTTTACTAATTACGCACCTCTCTGAGAAAGAGGGAAAATGGTGTGAGTTGAAGTTTAAAGCAAAGGATGAAATAATAATAATAACCAACAAGGAGGAAAAGCTTTCTCAAATTAAGTCTACTAAACAGTCGGGCTAGAAGATCTACTAGGTCCCTTCTGACCCTTAATCTATGAAACTATGAAACTATGAAATGAAAGTAGTGGGAGTTTCACCACCCAACTCATTTTAAAACGGCACTGGAGAATGCATCTGAGAACGAACTGTAAAGCAACTTCTTCTGAGAAAGATTGGATTAGATAAATTACAGTAAATGCTTGATCATAAACTCCTGGGTCCAGCATTTGTTTCTTTTCTTTGCGTATACACTGCACAGCAAGGTGGCACCCAAGGCTCAGGTGGGGCCTTTGAGCTCCTCCAGAATGTAAATATTTACTTCTTTCTTTTTTCCAATGTCGAAAAAGCTATTGTCTTCACCCTATTCACAAGTGTGCCTATGCTGGAGTCTGGTTAAGATGTTAATGCTATAAAAAAAAAAATCTTCTCACCTCTCTACTACACTTTGTCTCCTTCCTCATGTTAGAAACCTGCTGAGTCTCACATCTTGTGAACATATAGGATGATATTTACTGAGGTTCCTGAACAGAGATATATCTTCTTACTGTATCTCCCTGTTTCCCTGACTACTTGAAACACAGCCTGTGCTCCATGGGGTTACCCCCCAGTCTCCCTGGCTGTTTATAGAAGTTACATTTTTCTAGGTTTAATCCAGACTACAACCATCACTATATACATATGGGCATCTATAGTCTGAATTAAAATTGGCTTCAGTACAAATTAACTAATCTTCATTGAATGAGATTAATGTTAATGAGTCCTTGGGCAGTCCAAACCAGGGAATTTAAACTGTATTAATTAACAAGTATTTATGGCAGGTATCTAGGGCTTGCTATTGCTTGCTTGTGCCCACCACCAGATATAGCAAGTGAACGCAGTTTTGTGGCCCTGATTGTAAGTGGTGGACAGTGTCCAGTGCCCCTGCCGTCTCTACAGAAGTGCTTAAACACACAAAAACCTGCCTGATGGTAAATAATAATCTATTAACCCTTAATTTGAATTGAAATTTGATTTGAATTGTATGATGTGAGTCAGTTAACATGATTTAGAAAATGGTGAGCACATCTACAAATGGCCCCTCTGTCTTCACATGGACTCAGTATCAGTGGAATACAATGCAAATAAATTATCTCACAAGCATTGCTAAGTTGTTCCTTATTTATCTTGTCATACAACGGACAGGACCAGTAGTAACTTTTTGTATATAACAGCATTGTGGAAGGTAACACACATAAATCATCTGCAGAGTTATTAACCGATAGCTTCCTAATAAACATAGAGGTCTAGTAAACATAGCCTGGCTTAACTATGACTCCAGTCCAACTATCTAAGGACTGACTGAGTATAAGCAAGTCTTGATTAATATATGAAGTCCTCAGCCACATATATGTAATCAATCCCCCCACCCCATTGGTGGTTACATCTTCCAGCTAGATCCTTTTGTTTAACAGACTGATAAATTTGCTTCCCTTAAACTTCGCAGGGTGATGGTTCATTGGCTTCCAATGTGTTGAGAGTTCAGCTAAGGGACAAAAGAACCAAATATCTGAGATAAGCCTTGACACATAGACTCCAGAGTTATATTTTGCCAGCAATAAGGAGGAAATCTAACATTTTAAATCTTTCCCCAAGTAGGAAAAGTTTGCCTTGGCTACAGTTGACCAATCCATTTGTAACAGGAGTGATGCTGCTGAAGAGGTATCCTAGAAATGAACCCACTTTCAAAGCAAGCACCTGCTGCATGTCTCTAGATACTGTTTAAAAGATAAAGGTGATATGTTATGAATTGAAATAGCACTATCATAATTTTTGAGTAAAATAACTTGGGGGGGTGGTTATTTCCCTCTACTGGCTACAACATTTTGACCTTTTGTTATCATTTTTAAGTACTGTCTTCATTGGGAATTATACATATTTCTGAGTTTCTTCAAGCACACAGGATGAGAGTTATACCCTTTCAGACAGAAGGCAACATGCATTCACCTATGAGTACAGTGCCTAACTTGAAAAAATGTCAGGGGACAGAACTTGGAAGCCCAGACTGAGATTCATTCATGGAGAAAACCACATGCTCATCATGAACCACTCACAATCAGGAAAAGAGATAAAAATAATTTAATAAACTATTTTTTTTACAAAATACTTTATTTCCAATTGAAAATAAGCTCTCTCTCTCTCGCTTGCTCTCTCTGTCTCCACTAAGGGAAAGTATCTGAAATCCTTTGATCTAAATTCTGCCCTCTAATAAATGAAGTTTATTTCCTACCTATGGGGACTTTTTACCATCTTGTACCATCTACACTTATCCCAGAGCCTGACAAAGGGATTTTGATCCCAAAAGCTTGGAGAAAAGGACAATTTTCTTGCCATTTTCCTGTTGGTCTAATAAAAGGTATCATTTTGGAACCAAGAGTTCTAGTTTTTTGTATGCCCTCTAATAAATGCACTCAGCATCCTTTAACTGCAGCAACACCGCCATCAAGGCCAGGTTTCCAAGCCACAGCCATCAATGACTGTTTCAGATTTGCAGGCATTTAACTGAATCATAGGGATTAGAATCCAACCCCTGGTGTTAGGGACTGGAATCCAGCCTCAATTATCCAAACTTCAATTACCCAAAACAGGGCCATGCCCCTTAATGTCTATTAGTTGCACTGATAATTCCCTTAATTACTCAAATGTATTTAGTATCCCTGGTGACATTCAGAGAAATGATGTTGCACCGTCTGTGAACAGCTCCTGTTTCTGAGTCTCTGCTTGAATCCCCAGGAGTTGTCATGCAGTCGGCAAATCGTATTAATGTTGTTTTCTTGATTTTAAAGCTGCTAATAACTGACTATAGTGAAGATGGGAAGTGACTATAAATCTTGTAAGGCAATCATTGTGATTAGTAGAAGCAGTCCGCAAGAGAAATAAGTACAGTAGAGGTCATAAAATATAGAAGATTTATCCTTGATAGCATCAATAAATGCTCCTGATTTGTGGTCCTCTTGAGATCTACTGATGATTCATTCATGATTCCATTTACTTTTCCATGTGGCTTAACAAACCTTGTGAAAGAAAACTAGTTTGGGTGTGGTTTTGGTCATTCATGATGTCACCAGGAGTGCTGTAATCAAAATCATGCAAACTAGACATGGCCACATCCTTTTGGATCATGCAGTTTAACTCCTGAGCCAATGCAGGATTATTACCTGGGGTTTTCAAGTCAAAATGTTTTAGAAACATTTGTACATGAGCTTTTTAATATCCACACACATTTGTATGTACATGCACATAGGAAAACACACTATAAATACCGACCTGATCCATTTGTTTTCTGACATCCCATACTGTATTATCTAATTTTAAGTGGTAAATTTCCTAGGGCATGAATTTTTATTTGTCTATAAAATGTTAGGTGCATCATTCAGGAAGGTATGTTTAAATAATACAGTCGAGGTTGACTGGATGGTTATCCAGTTTCAGCGAAACGAATAGTGTAAATAGTAATGAAAACACTGGGAATTATGCAGTACATTTTTCAGTTTATCCAGGCAGTCCATTTGGGTCAAGGCTGATAATGCCAACAGACTTAATTTTGCTCACTGAAAATGATTCTTCTGCTTTTACTCAGAGTATCATGAAGTCTGGGACAACCACACAACTAGCCCTTGATGCTTTTAGCTGCACACAAAGCTGGGCACTCTCTGAACCTGTTGTTTTAATAAGGCTTTAAGTTGGTGAAATGGTAATTACTCTATACACAGCTATGGGGCAGACACCAGTTTTAACAACTTAGCTCAGGGTCTTTGATTCCAGAACCAATAAGGGCAAGACACATCCATCAATTTTACTAATTCTATCAGCATCATTGATCGTGAAGTGGTATTGACATTAACATGGTCTTTGGCTAGAGTGCCTAGATGAGTCCTTTTGTGGCTTCATTCCTGTTTAAATAGAAGTGAGGTAGAACTGCTGCTATCTACTGTTTCTCTGCAAGCTCCCAATTTATGCTTACAAGCGAAAATCTGCAGCTGGGTACAGGGGTTTGTCTGCATATAGCACATACCTGTACCCAGCAGGAGACTGCTGATGAATTCTGACAGGAAGAGTAAACAGGCTTTCAGCCTTTTAAAAGGGAGCAAAGCCCAGCAGAGTAGCTGACTTATTTATTTATTTAAAGGAGAGAAGAGAAGAAGTGTTGAGGAATCCTTCCCTCTTCCAGGAATTGGTGGCCTGAGAGTCTGATTAATTATCATTTCATAAATACGAAGATGGGAAAATCAAAAGTGGTAAAGTGAGTATCGCCCTGATTTCCTTTCTCAAAGTCACAGGTAGGAAAAACCTCTTCAAGCAGATGTCTGGCTCGTGACCAGACACACGATGAGCAGTCTGCTCTGTTTTGATTTGGGATGTTTCCTTGCAGCAATTGGTATGTATTTAGTGCTCCTCTTTGTTATGCTATTTTTACATCTGCCAACATACCAACAATGTGCTGGGAATGTCCCTCTAGAGACAATCTGTATAAATAGTCCAGATCTTCCTGGCTTCTCTGCTATAGTACCTCACATATGGTTCTGCAAAGGGGTCTTAGAGGCATCAGCACATAAGAATAAGTGCAGATCTACTATCAAGACAAAAACGTGATGGAAAAGATGAGGAATTTGGAGAAGAGGGTTTTATAGTGTTTTCCACAAAAGCTGTTGAATTTTGGAAATCACTCCCCTTCTGGATCTTCTTTAGTATGTTTTCGTTAAATGTCTGGATAGACTGCAATGTTCATCTACATTTCTTTTATTTTCTTGGTCACTGAGATGTTTAGGGAGTATGTTCAGTCTTTTTTATGGATTTAGGAGATAAAGATAGTGTTTGCATTTGATGAAAAGGTGGTACCACTTAGGGAACAATGTGTTTCTTGATGGGAGTTGTTATACTGGAGGTTGAAGTACTGTTAGCCCACACAAGCATATGAAAGGAGGCTATCTCCTTTTATAATGTATGTATGTTTCAAATACATACATTATAAAATACTATACGGGAGCAGTTCCCGTGCAATTATTTGAATGAATAAGGCTTTGCAGGTATAGGTCATGGTCTTTAAATAGCCAGTTCTGTAAGGTGTTGAATACCTCCTTACAGAATTGGCACAGAGCCTTCTTACCTACAAAATGCCTGTAGTTCAGCCTCCACCTGCCCTCACAGTTGCTTCCACTCCTCTGGAGAAACTAAAACAGAAATGCCATCAACAACTTCAAAATAAAATACCTCCCCTCCTGGCACTAAGACCAAAACCAACATAAACTTCAATCCTTATCTCTTTCCCTGTGATAGGGAAAAAGGAGAAAGAAAAAAGACCCTGTCTTTACCCACCAGGGTGTCCCTTGTTGTTTTTGGCAACCAGGGTCCACCTGGGAGTCCTGCTTCCTCTCCCAGCCATGGCTAAACTGCTTTGCCAGCCTGAAGGCAAGCTTCTTTATTCCCCTGAGCTCCTCCCCTTTTCCTCAGCCTGAGCTATTTTCTGGTATAAGCACAGGGTTTGCTCATTGGTCCAGCTTTGGCTTGATTAATACCCATCACCAACTGCCTGCCTTTTGACCGCAGTCCACTCAGCATGCAGCCACTCCTCAGGGCAGCATTACTGCTGGTTGCAGGGACCTTATCCCTCCCTCTTTCACTGCTTGCCATCCAGGGCTTCTTCCTGGGGCCCTTGCAGCTGCCTTTCCCTTCTTGGAGTTCCCTTCTCTTTTGGCCACATAGGCCCTGCTCTTAAATGACCCATGCCAGTCCTGCTGGCCCCATTGCCTTCCTTCAGTAACAAGGCAAGGGTTCCCTGTTATGCAGACAAAGCAGAAAAACAATCATAGAGAACAAAGCACTTTTTACTTCTAGCACAACTTCCACCTAGAAGTCTCAAAGACCACCCAGAGGTCTTTATAGATGTGCTGGCGGGGGGTGCTTTAATTAGCACAGCTCCAAGAGTTGTGCTAATTAAAAGCACCTGGAGCCGCATGCATACTAGTGTTTGCACACTAAGGACTAAAAGGGGGGCATACAACCAGTGGAAGGGAGGAGCTATCACCAAGGAGGAGTACTCCTCCTCGGCCCGTGAGTGTAGGAGGGCTATTAGGAAGGCCAAGGCAGAGATGGAGCTCAGGCTAGCGTTCAGGATTAAGGAATTAAGAATGGACATATGTGTAATTAAGAGTGGACGTATGTATTTTGGCAGGGTACCAGAATGACCCCAATGCAATGAGAACACTGAAAGCTTTTTCCCAGTAATATCATGGATAACAACCTCCTTGATTAGCTTTTCCCAACTTTTCAGACATCGTTCATGTGCAGTCCCCTGGTCCTTAGCCTGTGTTCTTTTCTAGCTGGCTCAAAGTTCTTTGACATAAGTAAAGCACACAGGGAAGCTTGCCTACCATTAACCACACAGTATTAGCCAGCACATATTGACCTCAATCATGTGTATGCAAGAAGGACTGGCTTTGCCACTCTTAATTTCCTTGTGGCACTTCTAAATCCCTCTTGATTTATCACCATGAAAGACCAGGGTCTTGTTTATATTGCTGTAATCCAGTACCAAAACCCCTCAGTTGCCCTTGGGAACAGCTTGTGCCCTGAATTAATAGGGCTAGTTAAAGATGTGCCAATGCCTCCTGGAAAAAAGGGCTACACAGTTATATTTAGAAGCAATCTTCCTAAGACATCAGACCTGCTTTACTCCTTTTTTTTGCTCCCTTGATTTTTTTTAAAGAAAACACAAGCTGAACATCAGGAAAAGATTCCCTGACAGTGAAATCTATTAGGCTGTGGAATAATCTCCCAAGGAAGGGTGGAAACCTCAGAATTTGGGACTCCAAAAGTAGACTGGAAAAAAATCACTAAAGGTACTCCACCAGGGGAAAACTCGGCATTAATGAAGAGTGTGAGAGTAGCCTAAATGACATGACAGGACTCTTGTTTTATCTCTGGTGTCTACAAATATTTACTTAAAAACAGGAGTATTGTTGTTTAAGTGTTCACCTGCTTTTTGTTCTGACAGCTTACTTACAAGGGGCAATTTTTACCCTCCCTAACTCTTAAGACTTAAGTGGTAACATAAACTGAATGCCAGCCCAATACATGGGTGAGGATAAAGGGTGCAGGCAGAAGTTACATTTGTCATGCAACTGGCCCCTTGAAAGCACTGTACAGTCATGCCCTGACAGAAGTGCATGTCTGCAGAGCGCTTTAAAAGTTCCCAATCATATGCAAACTTAACTTTGTTATTTGAGTGTTCAGATGAAGGCACTTCAAAGTGGAGAACCTTCATTAACTTCTGTCTGCTCAAGTGGCTGATGCTCTCTGTGCAATTGGAGGGGAGGAGAAAGAAGGGGAAGGAGCTTTGGCTGGGGTTGCCCAGCCTGTGTTTGTGCAAAGTGAGTGGATTGGAGCCCCCTACTTGGGGAAATTGTGGCATGTCCTTAACTTCAGTTTTCTACAATTCAATGATTCTAAAAGAGGAAGCATCAAAGGAAGCAAGTGAGGTTCAGAAGAATAAAGAAGGAGTTGTCCCTCTTTTGGCACATGTGAGCTCTTTTGACTGGTGAAAGTATTTGAATATATCCAAGCATACTTCATAGTGCAGTATGATGGTACTTCATCAAGGTAATTCATTGAGAATAAAAGTTTTATTGAAGGAATCAAATCCTGATCCCACTGGGCACATCAAGATGTGAAATTAATGTGGTGCAATAAACTCCAGGGCATACTGCACCAGAGTTTATCACTCTTGGGTGAAGTGTTTTCATGTGTGCCTAGAGCCACAGAGCATTGAGCCAGGTTGGAGGAGTCCCAGCTGGCAGGAGGCCTGAGAATTCAGCCTACCAACCCAGGGATGCTCTGACCCAGCTCAACATACTGTGGAGGGGCTGGCTGGGGCACAAGGGTCCTCCAATGTGAGGCTAGCAGGCAGGCAGCCCCAACACTGAAGCACCCTTGTGCCCCAGTCATCCCCATAAATCTTTATACATGTGTTGCTGCACACTAAAGAACACCACCCATAGGACATAACTTGTGTTTACAAGTACTAAGCTACAGCAGAGTTAATTAGTTTACTGCAGCCTAATAGGGCCACATGTATAGATGCTGAGACTTTATTGTGGAGCTAATTAGCAGCTCCACAGTAAACACCTTTCATGTAGATACACCCATTGAAATTATAATTTCACCTATGATGTGCTTTTACTGATACAGTATTGTTTTTCGCAGTAATTCTTATGATTAGCTGACATCATCATTATTGCAAATAGAGAAGTTTGCAGAACATAAGAGCTGACCCAAAGCGATTCAAAGAAGAGAGAAGTGTTGAGAGCAAGGAAATATGTACTATGGGTTGCTTTGGGCATCACCTAGATGGATATTAGAGTAGTATGTGGGCTGCTGACCCAGAGGAACTTTTTTTAAATGCAAGGGCGGAGCTTCTTGAGCTTATGTTAGAACCAATGTTGTATATAGCCCAACTTGTACATAGCTATGAAAATTAGCAGCATTGACAATGAAGATAAATTTAGTATGTGACAGTTCCTGAAAATAAGATATTTTTAGCTGTTCAGTTTTTAGTGCTCTGTGCTGTAGAAGGTTCATAATGGAAAGGCCCTTCTCTTTGAATCAGGAAATATGTGATGAATAATTAAATTTGCTCCTAAATACAATGTTTTTCAAATTCTCCAAATGGTGTTAGTGGCTGTTTAAAGCCTATTTTCAAGGCTTACTGCAGCAGTATCCTCTGGTAATGAGGTGGTGATATTGCTTCAGTTATGTGCTGGAAGGAAAGAAGGAGACTTTAACTGCTGTTCAGTTTTAAAATTACTGGTGCAATTTTAAAAGTCATTGCCCTCCCTTTATTTTTAAGCAAAATCATCCCGTTCCATTCGCCAAGAGGATGCCTTCTGTAGCTGAGGATGACCTCTCCTTACAATGATAGCTTCCCCCATGCAAGTGATATTAACAGCCTCATTTTGTATATGCAAATCCAGTAGTTTATTCATCTAATTTTTATTGTTTGGCTGTTACTCTCCATCATTGTCTGTCATGAATGATTAGGGGATTTGAGAGCCACTGTGAGCCTTCACATTTTATCTTTTCAGAGAGCCAGCACTGACTGGTCTCTTCAGGCAAAGAGAAAATGTTGTCTTCACATTCTGGGGACTAAACTTGTGAGCTACACATTTCTGAATGGCTGCAATCAATTTAGCACACTACCACATCTCTGAAGCTCTTTTGCTGCTCTCTGGAAGTGTAAACTGCTGAAGTCCTACTTAATGTACTACTGTACATTGTATTGCATACTCTGCTAGGTTGTGCTTATGGAGAATTGAGGCAGAGCTATGGTCACATGGACTTTCTAACTCTTTACCATTTTTTTTCTGAGGATGCATTTCAGCATTCATAGTCCTAGAACGTAAAATGAGGAACCTAAAAATACTGTGCAATGAGGATGGATTTTTTTTTTACATTGCAAACTCCAGTCATTCAAAAATCATGAGTCAGGACTCAAAATATCACAAGCTGGGCTTAAACATCACAAGTGTCATTTTTGGGGGGGCAAAATAATACCTTTTGGACTCATTGTATTTGTCTTCTGGTTTCTGAGCTTTTATGGTACCTTTGAGTCATGTTCTTTGACACTTTTGCCTCAATCATAACACCTCGCTTCTAAGATGCCAAAAGCTTCTGAAGAATTTAGTAGTTTCAGAGAAACCAGCTTTTCAAATTAAAACATTCCCCTTCGATTGGAATAAAGTTCTAGTCTTTCAAAGCTTACCTGTGATGACTGTGGTTAAAAAAAATAAATTGAAATCTGGCTTCCTTGAAACACACAAATTCTTCTGGAGACACAACAACTTGACTCAACAACAACTTGACTCACAGTCAAATGGGTCGCCAACTGGCTGGAGGGCCACACCCAGAGGGTGGTAGTGGATGGGTCCTTCTCAACTTGGAAGGATGTGGGCAGTGGGGTCCCCCAGGGCTCAGTCCTCGGGCCCGCACTGTTCAACATCTTCATCAGTGATTTGGACGAGGGGGTGAAAAGCA
>NW_017729034.1:24833021-24835625 GCF_001723915.1 Gavialis gangeticus
CTCAGGTCCCTTCCGACCCTAGAAACTATGAAACTATGAAACAATTTGAGACCACAGCAAGGTCCCTGCACCGCTAGAGCTTTGCAACAGGTACGGACATCTTGCAGCCCAAGCAGAGCCTGCTAAGTTACCAGCTCCCACAGGCAACTTGGGTTCAACTGCAGCTACTGCCTTCGCTCTCCCTAAGATGAAACGCAAAATGTTTGCCATGGGAGACTCCATCCTGAGGGGGACTAAGGGGGTAATCTGCCACCCTGACCCCTTATCTCAGGAAGTCTGCTGCTTCCCAGGAGCCCAAATCTGAGACATTACAGAGAAGATCCCTGAGCTCCTCCAGCCCACTGACAACTACCCTATGTTGCTTATCCATGTGGGCACGAATGACATGGCTTAGAGTGCTCCCAGCCAGATCAAGCACTACAGGGATTTGAGAGTGGGGCTAAAGAGGTTGGGGGTGCAGGTAGTGTTTTCTTTGATCCTCCCAGTCTTGGGCTATGGGCTGACGAGGGAGAGGAGGATTGAGATAGTAAACCAAATACTGTGGTGCTGGTGTCATTGGGAAGGCTTCAGCTTTCATGACCACAGTCCACCCTTTGGTGACAGAGGCAGCAAGCTGCTGGGAAGAGATGGCCTCCACCACTCTCTGCTGGGGAGGAGGCTCTTCTCAGCCAGACTGGCTGACCTGTTCCACCAGGCTTTAAACTAAGCCTGCAGCGGGATGGGGGGACTACCACCACTGCCGGTCTGCTGAGCAACCCTTGCAAAGCCAGCAGGCCAAGGCACTTAAGGGAGCCCACCCCTGCCCCAGCCCTGGAACAAGCTGTAGGCAAGGCAGGGGCCCCTAAAGGGACACTTGCCTGCCTGTACACAAATGCCAGGAGCTTGGGGAATAAGCAGGAGGAACTCATCCTCCTGTTTAACACAAATAATTATGATGTCATAATTATTATGGAGACCTGGTGGGACTCCACCCATGACTGGGCCACAGGTATAGATGGCTATACCCTGTACAGGAGGGATTGAGTGGACAAAAGGGATGGGGGTGTAGCTCTCTATGTCAAGGAAAGCTATGCGTCCCTAAAAGCTGACATTGGCACCTAGGGTGCATGATTGGAAACCCTCTGGGTTAAAATCCGTGGGGAACATAGTACAGGGGACACAATTGTGGGAGTCTACTACAGGCTAGGCCTCTATGCGTAGGCAGCTATTTGATCCAGCTTCAGATAAAGCCACTTGGAATGCCAGGGATCTGATCCAGAGCTCCAGATCAGTTTCCCACTTTGATTCGGCTGAAGAGGCTCCAAAGCTTCAAAGCCACCTCAGAGATCCAGCCATAGGGTATAATGGGGAATCAATTAAATATCTATAACTTTGTTGGTTTTTTGTCTGAGTTGGATGAAACTTGCAGGGATGGTAGCCTCTGCTGAGAGCATGAAATCTGCCAAGTTTCAAGAAGATAGGTGCAGGGGTTTGGGGGACACTGCACCCCAAATTCTTGAAAGCGAAATTCATGTCATGTGTATGTGTTACATCACATGGTGGTGAAAACTACAGGGGTGGTAGCCCCTGATGAGGCCACAAAGCCTGTCAAGTTTCAAGGAGATAAGTGCAGCGGTTTGGGGGAAACTGCATCCCATATTCTTGAAAGCAAAACCCATGTCACGTGTATGTGTTACACTACAGGGGCATGGAAACTGCAGGGGTGGTACCCCTGGTGAGGCCATAAAGCCTGCCAAGTTTTAAGAAGATAGGTGCAGGGGATCTGATGTAAGAAGTCTACGAGTGCTGCTCAACCTGGTACTGGCAATGGGGGACGACCTAATCAGTGACCTAATGATTGAAGGGAAGCTGGGTGAAAGCGACCACAAGCTGATCACCTTCACCATCTGCCATAAAGCTGGCAAGTCAGTCAGCAATACAGAAGTCCTCGACTTCAGGAAAGCTGACTTTTACAAGCTCAGGAGGCTTGTCAGTGATGCTGTAAGGGACCATGACCCAAAGTGGAGGGAAGTTCAGGATGAGTGGTTGCTTCTCAAGTGAGCAATCCTGGATGCACAAGCAGAGTCTATTCCGTGTCAGAGGAAAGGCAGCACAAGGCACAGCAGCTCTGCAGGGAACTAGCGAACTAGGAATATTCTGCACTGGTCCAGACCTGCAGGGAATGAACCAAGAAAGCCGAGGCTGCGATGGAACTCCAACTAGCTACAAGTATCAAGGACAATAAAAAGTCCTTTTTTAGATATGTGGGGAGCCAAAGGAAAAGCAAGGGTAACATTGGACCCCTGCTAAACCAGATGGGACAACTGAAAACCAATGCCCATGAAAAAGCCAGCTTTCTAAATGGGTACTTTGCATTGCTTTTTTACCAGTCCCAAGGGATGCCCCTGCCCATTACAGGACGGGAATGCCTGGGTGAGGGTGATTCCTTACCCTCCATCAATTGTGACCTCACGAAGGAACACCTTGAGAGGCTGGACACCTTAAAGTCAGCCGGCCCTGACAGTTTACACCCCAGGGTACTCAAGGAGCTGGCAAGCATCATAGCTCAGCCCCAGCCCTGGATCTTTGAGAACTCCTGGCACTCCTGGTGAAGTGCCAGAAGAT
>NW_017729034.1:24840625-24856132 GCF_001723915.1 Gavialis gangeticus
CAAAGACTGGAAGAAGGCCAATGTGGTGCCTATCTTCAAGAAAGGGAGAAAAGTGGATCTGGCTAACTACAGGCCCATCAGCCTGACCTCTATCCTGGGGAAAGTTTTAGAAAAGATTATCAAAGAGGCCATTCTTAACAGACTGCCTGATGGCAACATCCTGAGGGATAGCCAGCATGGGTTTGTTGCAGGTAGGTCTTGCTTGACCAGTCTTATTTCCTTTTATGACCAGGTGACCTGGACAAGGGAGAAGAGATTGATATCGTATATCTTGGCTTTAAAAAAGCCTTTGATCTGGTATACCATGATCACCTCTTAGCAAAACTGGCCAACTGTGGCCTCAGCTTCACCATGATCCACTGGCTGGGGAATTGCCTCTGTGGTCAGACCTAGAGTGTGGTGGTCGATGGAAATCAATTGTCATGGTACCCTGTGACCAGTGGGTCCCCCAAGGCTCTGTTCTTGGGTCAGAACTATTCAACATCTTCATTAATGATGTGGACATTGATGTCAGAAGCGGACTGGCCAAGTTTGCTGATGATACTAAACTTTGGGGTAAAGCGTCCACACCTGAGGACAGGAGAGCGATTCAGGCTGACCTTCACAGGCTCAGGAAATGAATGGATGAGAACCTGATGTTGTTTAACACTGAAAAATGCAAGGTTTTCCACCTTGGGAAGAAAAATCCGCAGCATGCTTATAGGCTCGGTAGTGCTACACTGGCTAGCACTATGGATGAAAAGGACTTGGGGCTCATGATTGACCACAGGATGAACATAAGCCTTCAATGTGATGCTGCGGATAGTAAAGCAAGCAAAATGCTGGCTTTCATCCATAGATGCTTCTCAAGAAAATCCCAGGACATCATTCTCCCATTGTACTCAGCCCTGGTGAGGCCGCAGCTGAAGTACTGCATCCAGTTTTGGGCTCCACAATTCAAAAAGGATGTGGAGAAACTCGAGAGAGTCCAGAGGAGAGCCACATGCATGATCAGAGGTCAGGAAACAGACCTTACGACGACAGGCTGAGAGCCATAGGACTCTTCAGCCTGGAAAAACACAGGTTCAGGGGTAATCTGGTGGCCACCTATAAGTTAATCAGGGGTGTTCACCAGGATCTGGGGGAATGTCTGTTCACCAGAGCGCCCCAAGGGGTGACAAGGTCAAACGGTCACAAACTCCTCCATGACCTTTCAAGCTGGACATAAGGAAGAACTTCTTTACTGTCTGAGCCCCAAGGCCCTGGAATAGACTGCTTCCAGAGGCGGTTCAAGCACCTACTTTGAACACCTTCAAGAGAAATTTGGATGTTTATCTTGCTGGGACCCTATGACCCCAGCTGACTTCCTGCTCCTTGGGGCAGGGGGCTGGACTTGATGATTTTCTGAGGTCACTTCCAGCCCTAATGTCTATGAATCTATGAAACTTCAAAATGGTACTGAGTAAAGCCTGTCAATGTAAGGAGATGAGGAAGTGGTTAACAGGGAAAACCAGCCAGGGATATTTTGGTAAGCCAGTAAGCAAATTTCAGATGCTTGTGAGCACACTCCTTTTGCCTTCATTTTTCAGTAGAATAAAAGCAAGGATATTTTCTTCATACAGATGGTCAGAAGACACTGATTTTGAGCTTGCTAGTACAAATAATTAAGGGATTTTCAAATGCAGTCAGTGTACCAGATGCACACTGGGTGGCAAGATATGTTGGAACTCTGGCCAAAAGAGTAACTGTGGATATGGAATAATGTTGAACATCAGGTTTCTTTTTAGATGCTTAAAATCTACAGAAGCTGGACTTCTTATTTATTTATTTATTTATTTACTGTCTCCAATAAAGTGCCCTTAGTATGAGATTTTCAAAAGTGTTCAGTGGATGGATCTACACGTGCTTAATAACAGAAATTACTGTGCAGTATGGGTGCGCATCTACATGTGTACACATACACTGTGCTGTAAATATGATAACTCACACCAACCTGAGTGTAAATGTGATACCTGCATCATGCAGGTATCAAATTTATGCCTGATTAGTTACTGCACAGTACTGCATGTGTAGATGCCTTACAGAGCAGTAACACCATGTGTGTGGACTGACTTGGGATTAATATATAGATGCCAACCTATTCCAGTAATAGCAGTAAATTTAAGACCATGTAGATGTACGTGTAGACACACCTACAGTTAATCTAACTGTGGTCCCACTGATATCAATAGTGAATACTCCCATTGACTTCAGTTAGGCATAGTGAGATTAATGCTGGCTGCTTTGGAACTCCATCCCCCTTTCCCCGCATCCCCAAATTGTATATAGTTATATTCTTTTATTATATTCATTTTATCCTCAAGTTTTTTCCCCATTTAAGACAATTTGTTGTTGGGAATATTTTAGCGTTTGAAACCCCAAATCGGTTAATCTCTAATTGATTTACTCCCTAACCCATCATGCATTCAGTATCACGTCCTTGGGTTTGATGTGTGGAGTTTGGTAATGGTACTTCCTTCTCTCTATTTGATTAGATTCCCCTGGGGTTCTCCAGATGCCAATTTAAAGTCTTTTGCTTTTTTGCTTTTTTTCATCAGACAATTTTTGCCATTATTCCCAGAGACAATGAACAGAAGGAGGTTCTTTGTTTGTTTGTTGCATACTATGAAGGGATTTTATTTATAACAGATGAGCCTAAGATAAAAGAGACCAGATACTAGCACATCAGAGCTTTTCTGATTCTGTTACTGTAAATTGAAAATGGATTCTTTTGACTATAACAGGCCATTATGAATCTCTTCATATATGGATTTTTCCCCTGTTTCTTAGAGAAAATGTGGAGAATGCCACTGAGTAAAAGATAATTGGCGCAGAGCACCTGCAGTAAATTTTCAAATGCAGAATATTTTTCTTTCCCTTTAAAGAAATAAAGCCTAGCATTTTTCTTTTCCTCTAAAGAAATAAAGCCTAGCAATTGAGAATTACTTAGTTATCAGATGAACTTGGATAATGAGACAAGATTGGTACATTTCTGCTACAAATTTGCTAAAAATCAATAAATATGATCTTGGTAATTAATTGGTATTTATCCATTTGTTGCACTTACTACCGCCCTAATAATTCTTCATGAGATATGTAGCAGGGACATGGAAATTCCACCAAATTGACTTAATGTGTGAGACAGTTGGTATACATACTCAAGAGACTTGTGCCTCTCCTGCATTCAAGTTAACTTGGTTTGGCACTCCTTGCATTTCTGACACTCACAGCAATCCTTCCAGGATTATTTAAACAGGATTTACAGCTAAGCAGTAAACCAAACTAGCAGTAAAAATTCTCAAATTATGGTGCTAGGCAATCTACTAAGCTGCATGGAAAATGTAATCGCTTTCACTTATAAGGTCTGATTTACTGTTTCACAAAGAAGCCCTGTATTGTGGTGGTATTTTATAGAACTTGTCTTGTTATTGCAATAACTGTGATGCACCCAAACTCCTTCTTTACCACTCAATATTTACTGCTATTAGGAGGGCAACATATTCATTCCACTAAAATTCTGAGAAAGAAAAAGAAAAGGAGATCCACACTGGTCCATACTGATTTAGAGAACTATATGTAGGTTCCTATTATCATAAACATCTACTGGAGGCTCCTGAGTCCTCAATTTTTGACTTGCAAGAAATGTCACCATTTTCAGAAGTTCCAAATTATGGTTTTGCTCCTTCTTGAAATGAAAACAAATAGTTTCTACCCCACCCCCACCCCCAATTTCTGTGGAATGGAACTTCCATATAATTTTCACTTTGGAAACACAAAAATATGGAAATATCAAAACATTGTTACTGATAGAACCAGAAAGCGAACTGCAGAACTAGTTTGAAAAATGTTCTCCAGATGTTTGAGGAAAGCTTACAAGTAAGCAGTACTTGAAATTTTACCTTCCTGATTTTGTATTCTGGTATGTTGTTCATTCTGAACTGGAATGAAAAGTTAGAAATGTGAAATTCTCTATTGATGGGAAGTTTTAAAAAATAAATTGTTTTTGAAGAACCAAACTTAAGTGTTTTTTAAAAATTCTGTGCCAGAAACCAGCTAACCAAGGAGCTGGGCATCCTGTGGAATTTATTGCCCAGGCTGGTGAGAAGGAAAACAGATTATGGGCATAGATAGAAATGACATTTGTCACTTGATTGACCCCTTGAAAGTTCTCTAAAGTCATGCCCAAACAGAAGAGTATATCTGCAGAGCACTCCGATCACGATAAATTAACCCTCATTGTATGAGGGTTCAAATGAAGATGCTCCAAAGCTGAGCACCTTCATTAATTTCTATCTGCTCCAGCTGTAGCACAGCCCGGCCTCCGATGATGTTTCAGGATGGGAGGGGGAGAAGGCAGGGGAGGGAGGTCCATTCTGGGGTTTTCTCAGTCCTGCTAGAATGGGAGGGGGCATGGTAGAGCTAGGGGGAGTGGCTGCACAGATTCATCCTCTCTCCCTGGATCGGCTCCAAATTGGAGCCCATCCTCCACCCTTCTGATTCAACAGCTAATGTCTGTTGGGTTGGGAGGATTGGTCTAACTCATGGCAATTTTTATGAATAGCAACGAGTTAGACCCAGGAGCTGCACTTCTGTCTGCGCCCAGAGTCTAGCCTGCTATTCTGCCTACCCATCTTCTTTCCATCCAAACTGTTGATAGAATCAACATGTTCCTGCAGAACATTTCAGTTGTATTTGATCCATATCTTCTGATGGAAAGCTGTTTCACAGGAAAATTTTTGCTCAGCTTCCACACTATGCATGACATGGTCTATTCTCTGCAGCTGCTCCACACAAGACTAATTGCCTAATAGTGCTACTAACTGATTGTATCTTGTCATGTAAGTGGTAGCGGTTTGTATGATTGCCCAAGAGACCTCAGGTTCCAACTCAGCTATGGCCAATGATATGGATCAGGAGTGTTCAGTTGGGTCCCCAGCACCATGTTATCTGGCCTGTTTGGCTTCCTATGGTTTTTTAGGAAGCCACAAGGACCATGGCCCTGAATGTTAGATTGGCCACACAGGGCTCAGGCAGGGGCAATGCAGGGCCCCAGCAACCTGAACTTGGCCAGGCTGAGAGGCAGCATGAGGCCCCTCTAGCTCAATCCTGGCTGGACACAGGCATTGCAGGGACCCCAGAGTCTGATCCCAGCTAGATGGAGGCAGCACAATGCCCTGGGAGCCTGATCCTAGGTGGGTGAAGGTAAGACAGAGGTGGTGTGCAGCCCCGAGGCCCAACCCTAGCACATGAACACCTACATTGAGCACCTACATTGAACACCTTCAAGAGGAAATTGGATGCTTATCTTGCTGGGATCCTATGACCCCAGCTGACTTCCTGCCCTTTGGGTGGGGGGCTGGACTCGATGATCTTCTGAGGTCCCTTCCAGCCTAAATGTCTATGAAACATGGGGTGGTGGTGCAGGGCCTAATCTGACCCATGGACCATCCCCTGAATCGTTCATATGATTCCTGGGTCCAGAACCATGAGTAGCACTCATCTAGATCACTAGTCCTGTGACTGCTGAAACTCATGGCTGCAGCCCCAAGAAATCTACATAAACAACCAAAAATGTAGGAGTGCAGTTGGTATCCAAAGTAAACTACCTGTTTCCACTAGGAATGTGCTGATGTATATATGTGATCATTCTGAAGTCTTTACTGAATATGTTTAGAAAAGTCCCATCACATTTTGGTATCTGGGGGCACATCTACACAAGACATTTACTACACAGTAAGCTAATTAGCTAAGTAGTAAATGTAACACATCTACATGTGAGTCTCTGTAAGGATGGAATAAACTAATTAACTCCATGTGGGAGGAAGAGACTGGGGTCAAAGGAAATCCCCAAGGAACTCATGCAGCAAATGCTCACCCCATGTACAGAGGAGAGTCCCACAGGAATGCTGAGCAGATCAACACATTTCTGGAGTACATGCTCCCTCCAGATTGGCAGAAGAAGCATGCATACAAGTATTTCTGGCCTCGGAGAGGGGCAGCCTAGAGGGGATGGCAGTCAGCAGAGCAGAGAGACACTGGAGGTCTTCTCTGCTGACAGTGCCCCACGGACAACTGCGGGGAAGCAAGCTAGCTTACTGGCCAAGGTGGTCAGAGGACCATTGAAAGGATCTGGGATGTGTTGCACTGAGAAGCCACCCCAGGACATCCAAGGGAGGATTAAAGTGGTGTAGGGGCTCGGAAGCTGGCCAAAACAAGAGAGAGAGAGAGAGAGAGAGAGAGAGAGAGGAAAAACAGCCAGCACGTGAAGTGTTTTAAGTTGAAGGGACAGTACCCCTTTAGTTGGTTGCTCTCTCCCATTATTTTTTTCTTCTTGTATTGGGGAGGGTTGTGTTCCCCCGCAGTGAGCCAGGAAGGCAGCAGGAGGGAAAGCCTCATCCCCAGTAAAGGTGGTGGTCCTGACCTAAGGTAGTTAAGTCAGGACAGGACTCACAATACATTGATCTTGAGCCAGCTAACCCCTCAACAGAGGAGAAATTAATTTAGTTGGATGAACTCTTGAAGGACCCAAGCCCTTGGATTAATCCAGGAACCAAGAAGGAATTTATTTAGTTTTCTTTTCCATTGGATTAATTGATGAACTCTGTGAGGAGGGGTGGTTTTGATGTAACTATCCCTGAAATTTAGAATTAACTCTTATTAGTTGAGGACCCAAGAGACATTGATGCGACTGACAGGCATTAACTAGCCCAAGACCTTGGGATGAGCTGATGTAAGGCTGAAGCCTCACAGACCCTATTTGGGCTGATCCACTGGTGAACTTGAGAGTCCATAATGAGTTGATTCTGGGACGAATGTAGCAATCATAACAGAGAGTCTAGCTTATAAACTTGATACAGTGAACAACAGATAACCAGTGGTAGCCTCAGCCAGTGTAAGATATGGCTCTGATCTGTGTCATCTCAGAAGTGGTAAGAAAGGGGTGTAAGGGGAGGAGGAGCCCCACAAAGCAAGACCTCCGGGGAAAAACCCAATGGAATCATCACCCATCTTATGTCCAACTCCCGATAATAAAAGAATATTCATCAAGATGTGGCAGGTGAGAGTAGAACACCTGAGGTAGGTGGTGATGGCACTCCCCATGTCCTCCCAACGGTCCACATCCTCCCAATGGGGGACATTGGGCAGGCAGGGGCCCTGGCTTTATAATACCAGTGCTCGACACTGCACAATAGGATACTTCTTGTAAATACAAGTACTATCATGCTACATAGTTTTTTTACTCTGCATCAGCACTTGTCTAGACACTGCCTCAGGCAGCTCAGGCATGAGGGTGTTTCACTGCAGGGGCTACCTACCATTTAGCCCCATACTGGAGCACCCTCATGCCCCAGCCAGCCCCTCTGCAGCACATAGAGCCATCGGGGAGCAGTCCTGGGCTGGCAGGCTGACCTCTAGGGATCCCTTTAAGTCAGGGGTATTCTAACTCAGCTTAATGTGCTGCAATCCCAGGCGCACATTCAAATACTGCATCCAGGAGCAATTAACTCTACAGCAAAAAGCTACAGAGTACATTGCTTCACATTGTCCTAATATCAAAGCCTTTACCAGTAGCAGAGACCCGAATGTTAGGAATGGAGTTCTTCAGAGTGAGGATTGTTATTCTTCAGGTTTCTGTTATGCCATATAGCAGATGTTCATGCTGCCTATATTTGCATGGGGCAAGATTTATGAGATGAGGCCACACACCTCTGTAGCTGTGCAGCTCATATGAAGTGAGTATTCTGAGCTCACTAGCTTGTAAGGGCAGCTTCTACTGAAGCCTAAATTGGTTCTGCTCCAGAATCTAGGGCTGAATGCTGCCATTCTTCCCCGCATTCTTTTCCCACCACTGAGTTCAGTTGTACCCCTGGCACCCCTTCTGGATCTGCCCTTAGAAGTTCCCTTCACCCAATCTGGGAAAGAAGCATCTGCTTTCCAAGCTGAGTACACTTTAAAAAAATTGTTTTAGTTTCACTTAATTGTAGCAATGAACTTAATCACCTGCCAGGCTGGCCAGTTTAGTGGCTGTGTTTTTGTGAAATGGATACATATCTATTATGTATTGATCTGATACTGTCTTTTTGTTTCTCTAAAACAGTAGATGCAAGGCTATCTTTGCTTGTTACTGATAAGGGGCTGATCCAACCCAGTGAAGTAGAGTTTATGTCAAAGTTTCCAGTCCCTTGAGCTATCCAGATCTCTAGAACTAGATCATGAACAGTATTCTGCACTATTAAAAAAAATATGTATAACAACTGTGACATTAAGAGACAGTTGGTAAAGTTGTTAGCAGTCATTATTTATCTTATGTAGGAACAGAGAACTATGTACATATTATCATAAAACTGGAACCACTTGGAATTTTGCAGAGGTCACTTTGCTAATGTCATGATTACTGAGAACTTTGCAGCAAGAGCAGGGATGAAAATCAGATCATCTTGCCTTAAAAGCTGATGGTCCCCTACCATTTAAATTAAAGGAGAATCACATTAGCTGTCAGTGGGCATGTCTACACATGCTTTTATGTGTACCTAAACGTAATGATCATTAGCCTAATGCACACTGGAGCAATTTAGATGCATGTCTACACATGCACGCACTAATGCGCATGGGTGGACTGATCTGGGATTAAAGTTTATAGTTTCATAGTTTCATAGTTTCTAGGGTCAGAAGGGACCTGAGAAGATCATCTAGTCCGACCCCCTGCCATGGCAGGAAAGAGGGCTGGGGTCAAACGACCCCAGCAAGGTATACATCTAACCTCTTCTTAAAAACCCCCAGGGTAGGAGCCTGCACCACCTCCCTTGGAAGTTGGTTCCAGACCCTAGCCACCCTGACTGTGAAATAGCACCTTCTGATGTCTAACCTAAACCTACCCTCCACCAGCTTGTGACCGTTGTTCCTGGTCACTCCTGGCTGTGCTCGGGGGAACAGTGACTCCCCCAATGCCTTCTGATCCCCCCTGACCAGTTTGTAACAGGCCACAAGATCCCCCCTCAGCCTTCTCTTGTGGAGGCTGAACAGGTTCAGGTCCCGTAGTCTCTCCTCATAGGGCCTGCCCTGCAGTCCCCTGATCATGCGAGTGGCCCTCCTCTGGACCCTCTCCATGCTGTCCACATCCCTCTTGAAGTGCGGCGCCCAGAACTGGACACAGTACTCCAACTGCGGCCTGACCAGTGCCGCATAGAGGGGGAGGATCACCTCTCTGGACCTGCTCGAGATGCATCTGTGGATGCATGACAAGGTACGGTTGGCCTTCCTAACTGCCTCCCCACACTGCCGACCCATGTTCATCTTGGAGTCAATGATGACTCCAAGATCCTTTTCCGCCTCCGTGCTGACAAGAGGGGAGTTCCCTAACCTGTAGGTATGGTGCCGGTTGTTCCTCCCCAGGTGCATCACCTTGCACTTGTCTGTGGTGAAACCCATCCTATTCTTATCCGCCCACCCTTGTAACCTGTCCAGGTCCGATTGTAGCCTGCTTCTTCCTTCTAGTGTGCCCACATCCCCCCACATCTTAGTGTCATCAGCAGATTTGAACAGGGTGCTTTTCACCCCCTCGTCCAAATCACTGATGAAGATGTTGAACAGTGCGGGCCCGAGGACCGAGCCCTGCGGAACCCCACTGCCCACGTCCTTCCAAGTTGAGAAGGACCCAAGTTAGTCCCAAGTCAATGGACACACACTGCGTTAATGTGCATTAGCATGTCTATACATTCACTAATGTAATTTAACTATTGAATAGCCTCAAATTGCTACTTTTAAAGGCATATTAAGGGTGTACATGTATAGATATGTGCCCTTACTGTGCCTTAAATTGGGATAATGCTCATTACATGAACATGTATAGACATGCCCAGTGTGATGCTTTAATGTGCATTAAAATAGGCTAACGTGCTTTAAACTGCACATGTGGACACACTCAGTGTAGAGATTCTGGATCTATCCAATAATGGACAATGGTGATGTCTGCAGATACTAGCAAGATTCTTCCAAGATTGAATATGCATACTCTGTCTAACAAGCAGGTGAATATAATATGGCTACTAAATATTAATATAATGTGGCTACTAAAGTACTTTGGGAGCTTTCAAGGTAAAAAATAAAGTATTATAGAAGTAAAAATTAGTGTTAATCTCCATGAAGTTTTTCAAGACCTTTACTCCATGGTTATCATAATTGGGTGGCTAGTCTGACTAGCCATGTAGCATTATCTCAAGCTAAAATATGCAAGAGTTGGGGCATGTGCTCTTTCAATTTCAGTGCTCTTCATGTTTCTGGGCCTTATATTCCTAAATAAGAAATCCAGAGGTACCAGGGAATGTGTCTTTGGGAAAGGAAAAATGTCCCTGCCTGGCTCTTCTGGGGTAGATGGAGAAAAAGGAGAATGATATTGATTCAATTAATACAGTGGCAAGTGTCCAGTCCCAATGACCTATCCCTGTGCCACTGCAGCAAGATCCCACAAGTTATCCCAAAGAGCAAAGTCAGCAAGCTAAAAAGCAGATTTTTAGCTCCAGGCAGCACTTTATTGCAGCTGACTGAGAAGAAGGGGGTCAGGGGAAATTTCCTAAGAAAAGTCAGTATACAGATTCATTTTCATGTTTTACATATTGAGTAGAAATCTAAATCCAGCCAGAGGACTGGTAGCATTATCGCTGCTGATCCATAGAAAAACAGCTGGTTGGAAATGTAACCTGTATTGCATTATTCTCACATTCTTAGGTTCTTGTCCATCCAAATTGCAATATCTGTCAAAATACTTTGTATTTGTTCCTGATTTGTGACACTGCAGGAAAAATTATCATTTTAAGGATCCATTGAAAGAAGTTTAATTTGCAGTTGATATTTCTGTCTATGGGTTTGTTCAGATGGTACATTTGGATTGACCTAACTCGGGTTAGGTCAATCTAAATGCCCATCTGTGCAGACAGTCGGGGGGCTTAAATCAACCCAAAAATGGTTGGCCTGATCTTAAGTTAGTTCACTGGAGGAAGTAGTTCACCTGATCCAGCAAACACCTGCACAGGTTTGGAAAGCAGGCTTGGGGTTGGAAAAAACCAACTGCTCTCCCCACCCCAGGGATGGGCTCTTCCTACCCTCTTGATCCTGACTGAGCTATTTTTAGACCTGTGACCTCAGCAACCCTGGACAGATAACCCCCCTTGGATACACCAACACCCCTCTGTAAATGCACCAATCCCCCCACCCTGGACCTTCCAGTCCCCCTTCTGGACTCACCAACTCCCCCCATTCCCCCTTCTTCAGACCACACAATTCCTGCTGCCTAGGAAGATAAGACTGCCCTTCCAGGCCCCTATGCTGCTATGTAACCCCCTCCCCCCACCACACACAATCCCAAGTGCTCAACGAGCACCCTATGCCCCTGTTGAAGGGCTGTGTTGGGAATGTAAGTTTGGGGAGTAGGATGAGCTGCTGGTAGTTTGACAAAAAAGAGTTTCACTACCCCCAAAAAGTTTGAGTTTCAAAAGTTTACTGTTTCCACCTGGGATAAAGCTTAAAACTTCCAGAGGTTTTCCACTGAAAAGTGGAAGAGCTCGGGTTGGGGCACTCAAGGAGCTGCGGTGATACAAGTTTAAGTGGCTGATCTGCCCAATGTTGACTTGAATCTGGGTGCGCTAACTCCAAGCTGTTCTGGCATGCAATCTACCTAGCATTTTCCATTGCAGCTCAGTTGGTATAAATACAATTTAAAAACCTTTGGGCCAGAGAGAGAGACAGAGGGAAAGAAAGGACTTGAACCTGGGTCATCCACATTACATGTAAACAGTTAGCTGAGCTAATAGCTGATCTGAGGTGGCATGCTCACTCACTTGTTTTGACCAGAAGTTCATTCTTGTCAAAAAGGGTTTATACTTTCCCCCGGAAATTTTTCACTTTGACTAACTGACATTTTCTGATAGTAAATGTCAGAAATGTCTGGATAGTTCTAGTTGTTGAGAATGGAAGATAAAATTCACTTATTTCAGGGAGCCTACACTAGCCTGAGAACTGCTTAAGTCCCATGCAGGGAGGGGCTTTCATATGAAGAGATACAAAAGAGGCTAGGTCTTTACAGTTTAGAAAAGAGACATTTGAAGGGGGAACATGTTAAGGGTTTACAAAATACTACATGGTGAACAGAAAGTAAATAGGGATTTCTCAATCAGAATTTCTTGGACTTTAATTGCTGGAGGCTGCAAGTGGCAGAGGGATGCGGGAAACCCCTGTTCACTCTCCCTTTCAGCATCTACTCCCTGCCACTGTGTGACACAGCATACTGGCCAAGATGGACCTATGGTCAGACTTAGTAAGTGGCAGTTCTTATTACAGTATTATAGTATTACATACATCAGATATACAGTATATATAACCACAGCTGTGACCTAGAATACTCACATCCTTGGTTGACCAAGTAATTTATTTAACTTTCAGGGCATGCTCAGTGCTTGGCTTTTCTGTTGGGGTAGCTACTGAGGGTGCTGTTTGGGAGACTGTAGATGTATTCTGTGACATTTGCCCAACATGAGTCACAATGCTTCATTTCTTAATTGATATATGTAGGGTGACCCCAGTCATATCTGAGAATTTTGCAGATTAAGTAGATCAGTACTGTTCACTTAATAATTTTCATGGAGTCTTTAAGTCATCATTTTTTTTTTCTGATGAGAAAACTGGATGAGGAGCACAAATGGCCTGGCAATTATTTTCCATGTGCTAAACATGCACACAATTTACCCTAATTTGCTTGAAGATGCTAATTCTCAGAAATGAAGGCATCATATTGGGGTAATAAATTTTGTCTGCCTAGAGCTGAAATGGGAAGAAGCACTTTAAAAATTGTTTTGCTCTGTTATTGTCATCTGGAACTATTTTGCGATTAAATAAAACAAATGCCATGCAAACTTTCAGCTACCAAAGCTTTTATTGTGATTTGACAGATGGATGTACTTGTTTTTTAATGGGGTTGTTTTGCCTTGATTGCCTGCATTGTGTCACTTCTGGCTGAACACAGGAGAAGCTGGTAAGCATGTCTGTATATTTTAGTGGAGCCTACCTGTCAGTGGGAACCTGGCTCCCAATAACAATACCATAATAGGGATCAGCATTATTTTACAGCTCTCCTGAATCATAATGCTTGAATCTGGGCCAGTAGGTCATTCAGGATTCGTGGCTCAGCCTCATGATAGGGCCAAGGACTCTTTGCTTTAGGTGATGCTAGAGCTTAGGGATTCTGTAGTGGCAGATGGCCGTTCTTTGAAGCTAAAGTAAGGTCCTACCTGTCTTTCACCATGTAGTTGAAAACTGACACCCTTTGGAAAGGGCTGAGGATAATGCACATTCCTGGCCCATAGGTCCCTTCCTCAGTAAAATAGCTGATAGCACGTAAGGCTGTGTCAAAGCAGTTGTCGAGTGCAGACCAGCAGCTTCATTTGCCAGTGAGGATCTCTTGGTGCCAGGGTGACTCACCACTTCATACAGGGCTTTGCCATATCATGAGGCTCCTGAACAAAGCACATTAAAGCTTAAACTCTGAACTCAAAGGCATTGCTTCAGCAACCACACTGTTTATGGGGGTCTCTGCAAGGCGATCATGTAGACACTTGTTTACATTCAGTCTGTACCATGACAACAAAGCTATACCTGGGGACCTGCAACCTGGTCTGGGGTGGCATGTAGATGTCTAGACACAGAGTGGAGACCACACATAGCCATGAGTTTGAAAAGGACATGGAAAGAGTTGAAGGGAGCCCCTGAAATATAGGAAATGAGAGGGTAGCACACAGAGAGTCTGTGGAGGGAAGCGGGGGGGATCCCAGGAGCATCTGGGGTATTCAGTGAGCCTGGCCTACACAATGTCTAACAGAGTGGGGACCCTAATCCTAATGCTAACCCAATATCCAACCTCTTACATGTAAATCACTGCTTACATAGATAGAAAGATAGGAGTGGAAAGGGACCTTTTAGGTGGCTGAGTCAAGTCCCCCTGACCTTTTAAGCAAGTAGACATCACTCTCCAATTTAGTACTCCTAGAATATCTATCACTATAATGTAGTACTCCTCTAATACTCCTATCACCCCCCTATTCCTCTTCCATTTGCAGCCTTCATCTAATAATCATGGCAGCTCTCACCCTAGATAAGAGTGTCAGGATTGAGGCATTTTAGAGGGTGCTGCCTTGTCATAGTCTGTCTTTTCACTATTTTGAGAAATAAAGTAATCAGTCTCCAGGGTTGTCAAGCTGGATAGTATTCTTTACCAAAAATGAATTTCCTTTTAGAAAATGTAGAAAAGTTTT
This sequence comes from Gavialis gangeticus, assembly GCF_001723915.1. Classification (NCBI taxonomy): domain Eukaryota; kingdom Metazoa; phylum Chordata; order Crocodylia; family Gavialidae; genus Gavialis; species Gavialis gangeticus. The sequence goes on from NW_017729034.1 coordinate 24,854,944, forward strand.
TAAAGGAAACTCTATACAATCAGGAAGAACCTGCCAGAACAAAAACAATATTATATATATTTTTTGTGCTCATCATCTTGACATGGCCAACGAGGGTTTTTCTCTTCATGTCAATATGATATGGCTCTCTGGAGCTGAGGGAAAGTTTCTGATGCCCTCATTAAGGGAAAGGTTCTTCTATCCAGTGGAATAGATTGAGGCAGTATTTTTTTCATATTATTCAAACTGAGGAGCTCTGTTTGCTCAATCATCTTGTCCGTTGATGAGTGACAGGTGCCACTCATCTGTGAATAGCTTAAGCTGAGGCATAAGCATCAGAGCAGCACAAAAGCCTCCTCACCAAGAATTTATATTAGCAGGACCTTGCTGAGTAAATTCTTGTTAATTCTTTTGTCTCCAGGGAACCAAAATGAAAAACAGTGGAGATTTCCTGGCCACTTAGAGATTGATCAGGACACTTTCTTGCAATCTTTTCCTGTTCCAATAACAGCCACTTTCTTAGCTAACAGGTTGCGGCCCCAGAGACTTTTTAATTTAAAAAAGGCCAGAGCATTTATTGATGGGTAATTGAAAACCCCACTATGTATTTTGAGCTCCCATTTTCTATCTGCTGCTGCCATCTCTGGGTTGATTGATGATTGACTGCCCTGAGAGAAAGGGAGTCCCAGGCTCTAGTCCTTGCTTCCAGCTCCCAGTACTGCATTAAACAGTTATTGGATAAAAGGCGTATAAACAGCACTGGGGGCATGGACATGATCCCTCTGCTTACCTCTGCATCCGGACTCACACATCTTTTGCTCTTAAGAGCCCAGGGACCCAGCTTCTAAAGAATGGGAGAAGAAAGCCCTCAGCCTTGCCTAGCTTGTTCCCTGGTGACTAGGGTATTCTCCTAGGAAGCAGGAGAAGTGGGTCCAAACTTCCTGAGGCTGAGGGGATCCAAACCTAGGTTTCCACTTCCAGAGCAAGTGCCCTAACTACTAGACTTTCACGTAAAAGGTGAGCACCACAATAAGATCAAACAATTTTGCTGTGTATGCTTTGTCTCTGAACAAAAATATGGGAAGTTGGGTGGAATTTTTCTGCTGTCCCAGTCCAAATCAGACCACAGCTGAGCTTAGATGGAAATGAAAGTGTAAGTGGCCATTCTGAATCCCTTCTATATATGTGCAGTACTCCTAGTGCGGTCTGA
>NW_017729034.1:24861132-24930836 GCF_001723915.1 Gavialis gangeticus
ATGCTTTGTCTCTGAACAAAAATATGGGAAGTTGGGTGGAATTTTTCTGCTGTCCCAGTCCAAATCAGACCACAGCTGAGCTTAGATGGAAATGAAAGTGTAAGTGGCCATTCTGAATCCCTTCTATATATGTGCAGTACTCCTAGTTCCCAAAGGGTATTATCAGGCCCAGAGGCAGGTGCTTAAGGCAGGAGTGTCAACCTCATCTGAGGGTCACTGGGCTGGTCTGTGGATTGGATCAGGGCCACACACCAGAGCCAGCAAGCAAGGCTGGTTTGGATCGGACCACACACAGCGTGTGCCTTGTGCTGGCCGCATGCTGCATGAAGCATGTGAAGCTGGTCCAGCCCAACACACCACATGCATCTTGTGCCAGCTTTGCTCTGGAGTTTGTACTGCCCATGGTACATGGGCTAGACCACATACCACAGGTGTTGCGCACAGCACAGAGGGTCCAGAAAGCAAGCTGCATTCAGTGTCCACACCAGCCCAGACCTAAACATTGGCTCTGGGGCCAGTCTAGATTGGGTCCGATGCCATCTGTGCCCTCCAGAGCCAAGGCACAAGGCCGGTTTGGCAGGGTGCCACATGCAGCACATGCCCTGTGTCAGCCCCCCTAGGGGCAGTGCATGCTGCATGTGATGCATGGAGCTGGACCTGCCACGGGCACTGCACAGGGCACAGGAGACCAGCACAGGGCATGCATTGCATGCAGCAGCCTGATCCAGACTGGCCCTGGAGTCAGTGCTCAGGGCCAAGCCAGTGCAGGTGCATGCCCAGGACCAACTCCCTGTGCTGTGTGTAGTGCTTGCAGTGCCAGGTCCAGCCCATGTGCCAGACGCATGGGGTTGGTCTGAGACCCACAGGCTGGATCATATGGCTCCATGGGCCAGATCTGGCCCATGGACCATATGTTTGGCACCCCTGGATTAAGGCGTCTTGGTGAACTAGCAGCTTCACAACTGCTGCGTGGAGTATAATGGGATGATACTTACTGGTTAGGGCAGTTCAGCACCTCTTCTGCGAGGCTTCTAAGACTGCCTCTGTGAAGCATGAGTCTGCCCTGCCCCCAGTTCCATTTTGCCCCATGCTCAGCTGAGACACGAGGTGGGAAAGCCACCCTGTGGCCTTTCTTAAGATCTGTGTCTAAAGTGTGCTTAAGACCAGAAGCATGAGAGGGCATTCTCAGGGTGACTCTTCTAGCTCATTTCTGGGTCTGGGGTATGGAGAGCAGAAACATATAAATGGGGAGTGTTTCTCAGCAGCACTCCCAGGAGAGATACAGAAGCTGTACAGGTCCAAAAAGACACACTTAGATGTCTTTGGGGCAGAATGGGATCTAGATCTAGGGTGGATTTCTAGCTTTGTCCCTGTTTCACTGCATCTCTACCAAAAACTCCAAATTTCTGCAATCACTGAGGTAACACTTTGATCCTTCACCCCACACAAACATGTCTGGACTGTATGGGAGTGTGAGTGTGAGATAACTCTACCTTCCTTGTCACTGACCGGTACAGCAGGGTGGTTGCCAACTGAATGTTCACCAGGGAACCTAATTTTCTCTGATTTGAAAAACTCCCCAAGTTTCGTTTAAAAAAAAAGTAACCCCAAATCCACATTTTTCCATGATTAAATGAAACACCACTGGATGGATAGATAGATAGATAGATAGATGGATAGATAGATAGATAGATAGATAGATAGTGGTGTTTCATTTCAATCACAGAAATATGTGGATTTGGGGTTACCTTTTTTAACCAAAAAATTGTGGGGGGGAGGGGGTTTAAATCAGAGAAAAATAGGGTCCCTGGTGATCACTGAACCTCTAAAAGTTTCACTCCTCCTAAGCTTACTTTTGCAGGGGCACCTGGAACATTTATGTCTGCTCCAGCCATCTGAAGAGAGAACGGCTTGGGAAGTGTCAGTGACATGATAGTAGGTCAAAGTCCTACTCGAGCCTAGTGACTAATAGGCCTAGCCTGGTTAAGATGCACTGGTTTCTGTAGCCAATTGCCTAGAGAAATATGATGTATATAACCTCATGCCTAGTTCCCTTTAACTCTCCAGCCTGAGTTTCCATTGACAGCTGGGCTGACCAGGGGGATGTGCTGAATGCAAATAAGAAGGGGGGACTCCAATTCCTGCCTTTGGAGCTGCAGTGAGACACTTTAACCACTGTGTCCCTCCTCCAAACAATATTAGCCCATGGCACTAATAGGCATGAAGCATTTAGGAGGCCTGTGGAATGAAGGCTGCTGCACAACTGTGAGTTGCTATTTTGGTAAGCAGAGGAGGAAGCTTCAGGAGTTAAATTGGCTGGGCTTTTAAGGGAGACTTTCTTAGAATGAGCTCTGCTGATTTGACTTTTCATATTGAAAAGTCAGCCGGATTAAAGGATCAGGCCACCTTCTGCCTGAAGAAAATAGCAGAAATCCTCAATAGCATCAGCTATGAGTTCTTTGGCAGGGACAGTTGGATGATTTGCACCAATAAGGAAGATGAGAGAGAGAGAGAGAAATAGCTTGCAAAGCTGATGAGCGCTGCAAATCAAGTTTAAAATGTGATTCCAAGCCTGCCTGTGAGAAGGAGCATCTCATCTTATAGAGGTTTTTGGTCTCATTAACTATGGCTGATGTCACCCAGGAAAGACAAATCAGGCGTGACAGCATTAGTCAAGTGCAACATTCAAAGCACGTTCCAAAGGGTTCCCACTCCCCCTCCCCTTGAAATGGGGCTTTTGGGATATGAATATCTTGTTTGTGGAAGAACATGTTTAATAAGAGCAATGATCTGAGCTATACATGTGGGCAGATGTGCTGTCCCTGCACCCACAGCCTGGTATACTACCCCTCTTCTGCTCTAACTGTTGTGCCAATATACCCCAATCCTTACTTGCAGTGTTCTCACTGTCCCATTACTGATGACAGGGTGGGCACTATCACTTCAGCTTTTCTGCTGATGCTCTTTATTCCTGAGTATTAACCCCTCCTGCTATTGTAGTCTACCCTCCCAACCCCCTCACCGACTGCCAAATTGCAGACCCAACTGGTATCTCCCTGTTACCCCTGTCCCAGTATCCCTGCCTATACCTTCTGCCAGTGCTCCTGGGTTTTGATCCCTGACCTCCTTCCCTTGGCTGATCCCCAGTTTCCTGTCTTCATTATGACCGCAGTCCTGGGCTATCCCCTCCAGTTCTGTCTATGCACTTCAGTCCATCCCCCATTACTCTCTCTCTCTGTGATCTGAAGCAACATCATAAAGCAGCCTCAGGTCTGAAATCTGCAGAAGATTTGCACAGACAGGCTTCTGGGGGGTTCATAGATGGGCAGAAATGTCTGATACATTTCTTTCCTTTCTAAACATTACATTATATTTATGCCGTGGCATTCTTTTCTGCTTTTTCAACTACAAGTTCCTGATGTTGGTGTCTTGTCTTTTAATAACTTGCCTACTTACTATATATTATCTCAGATGATTTATTAATTTAAAAAAAAACATATAAGTTTTTTGTAAGAAGCAACTCAAATAGGGGAAGGGAAAAAATGTTCTCCAAACAAGGGTAAAAAAGAAAAACCTACTTAAGGACTGACCTTCAAAAATGCTGATCACTCAAATCCAAATGAGTGCAATGGGAGGTTTGGGTGCTCAATGGCTGTGAAAAAGCATATTCTTGTTATACAATGTTAACTCGCTCTATCTTTGGAGGGAGGAAGGCTAATATCCTGAACAAAAGGCTTATGGCCAGATACATTTTCTATTAAGGGACTCTCCTTACTTGGCAGAAAGATAGACTTCATGATTTCATAGACATTAGGGCTGGAAGGGACATCAGAAGATCATTGAGTTCAGCCCCTACCCAGGGGCAGGATGTCAGCTGAGGTCATAGGATCCCAGCAAGATAAGCATCTAAATTTCTCAATGTAGGTGCTTGAACCACCTCTGCTAGCAGGCTATTCTAGACATTGCGGGGCTCGGACAGTGAAGAAATTCTTCCATGTGTCCAGCCTGAAACAGTCTTGCAGGAGTTTATAACTGTTTGACCTTGCCCTCCCTTGGGGTGCTCTGGTGAACAAACGTTCCCCCAGATACTGGTGGTCACCCCCATAAACTTATAGGTGGCCATCAGATCACCTCTGAGCCTGCACTTTTCTAGGCTAAAGAGTCCCATTGTTCTCAGCCTGTCGTCGTAAAGTCTGTTTTCCTGACCTCTGATCATGTGCGTGGCTCTTTTCTGGACTCTCTCAAGCTTCTCCACATCCTTGTTGAATTGTGGAGCCAAAACTGGATGCAGTACTCTAGCTGCGGTCTCACCAAGGCCGATTATAATGGGAGAATGATGTCCTGGGATTTGCTTGAGAAGCATCTATGGATGCAAGCAGCATTTTGCTCGCTTTACTAGCTGCCACATCACACTGAAGGCTCATGTTCATCTTGTGGTCAATCATGACCCCCATGTTCCTTTCATCTGTGGTGCTAACAAGGATAGCATTGCCGAGCCTATAAGGATGCTACAGGTTTTTCCTCCCAAGGTGGAGAACCTTGCATTTTTCGGTGTTAAACACCATCAGGTTCTCATCTGCCCATTCCCTGAGCCTGTCAAGATCAGCCTGGATCACCCTCCTGTCCTCAGGTGTGGATACTTTACCCCAGAGTTTGGTATCATCGGCGAACTTGGCCAGTCTGCTTCTGACTCCAATGTCCACGTCATTAATGAAGATGTTGAACAATATAGGTCCAAGGACAGCCTTGGGGGACCCCACTGGTCACAGGGCACCATGACAATCGACTTCCACCAACCACCACCCTCTGGGGCTTACCACAGAGCCAATTCCCCAGCCAGCAGATCATGGTGGACCCAAGGCCGCAGTTGGCCAGTTCTGCCAAGAGGTGATCATGGGATACCAGATTGAAGGCTTTTTTGAAGCCAAGATATATGACATCAATCTCCTCTCCCTTGTCCAGGTGATAGGTCACCTGGTCATAAAAGGAAATAAGATTGGTCAAGCAAGACCTACCTGCAACAAACCCATGCGGGGGGCTGAGTGATGATGCTTGCCAGCTCCTTGAGTACCCTTGGGTGTAGACTGTCAGGACAAGCTGACTTGAAGGTATCCAGCCTCTCAAGGTGTTCCTTCACAAGGTCAACATTGATGGAGGGCAGGGACTCTCCCTCACTCAGGCCTCCCTGTCCCATAATGAGCAGGGGTGTCCTGTGGGACTGATGAAAGACTGAAGCAAAGTACCCATATAATAGGTTGGCTTTTTCCTGGGTGTCGGTCATCTGTTGTCCCTTTTGGTTGAGCAGGGGTCCAATGTTACCCTTGCTTTTCCTTCAGCTCCACACATATCTAAAAAAGGACTTTTTATTGTCCTTGATACTTGTAGCTAGTTGGAGTTTCATCGCAGGCTTGGCTTTCTGGGTTCACTCCCCGCAGGCCTGGACCAGTGCAGAATATTCCTCCTTGAAGGTGGATCCCATCCTCCATCCTTTGTAGGCCTTTCTTTTCAGCCACAGGAGGTCCACTAATTGGAGAGACAAGGGGGGCTGCTGTGCCCTTTTGCTGCCTTTCCTCTGAGATGGAATAGCCTTAGCTTGTGCATTGAGGATAGCTCCCTGAAGGAGCAACCATTCTTCCTGAACTTCCTGCCCTCAGGGTCATGGTCCCTTAGGGCCTCACTGGCAAGCCTCCTGAACTTGTCAAAGTCAGCTTTCCTGAAGTCAAGGACTTCTGTATTGCTGACTGACTTACCAGCTTTACAGTGGATGGTGAAGGTGATCAGCTTATGATCGCTGTCACTCAGCTTCCCTTCGATCATTAGGTTGCTGATTAGGTCATCCCTGGTGGCCAGTACCAGGTTGAGCAGCGCTTTAACTCTCATTGGGCTGTAGATCTCTTGTGTCAGATAGAGGTCATCCACGCACAAGAGGAAGCTTTGTGACCATTAGGATTTAGCTGAGCATTCTTCCCACAAGATGTCTGGGTAGTTGAAATCTCCCATGACAACCATAGATCTTGAGCATGAGGCCTCAGCCAATTCCCCGGCGAACTCATGGTCAAGCTCTTGACTTTGGGTGGGAGGTCTGTAGTAGACTCCCACCATTGTGTCCCATGCCGTGTTCTCCATGGATTTTAACCCAGAGGGTCTCCAGCCGTCCACCCTGATCACCAATATCAGCTTGCATTGACGCGTAGCTCTCCTTAACATAGAGAGCTACACCCCCGCCCCTTTTGTCCCCTTGATCTCTCCTGTACAGGGTATAGCTGTCTATACCCAAGGTCCAAACATGGGTAGAGTCCCACCAGGCTTCCACTATCACTATGATATCATAATTATTTCTGTTAAGCAGGAGGACAAGTTTCTCCTGTTTGTTCCCTGAGCTCCTAGCATTTGTGTACAGGCAGGCAAGGGTCCCCTTGGGGACCCTTGCCTTGCCTACCATTTTTCCCGGGGCTGGAGCAGGGGTGGGATCCCTTAAGCACCTTGGCCTCCTGGCTTTGTAAGGGTTGCTCAGTGGGCCAGCAGTAACGATAGTACCCCCATCCCCCAGCAGCCCGGTGGAGCAGGTCAGCCAGTCTGGCTGAGAAGAGCCTCCTCCCCAGCAGAGAGAGGTGGAGGCCATCCCCTCCCAGCAGCTTACTGCCTCACTCACCAAAGAGCGGACTGTGGTCATGGAAGCCAAAGCCTTCCTGATGACTCCAGTGCTGCAGTCTTTGGTTTACTACCTGGATCCTCCTCTCCCTCCTCAGCCCATAGCCCGAGACTGGGAGGATTGAGGAAAACAGCACCTGCACCCCTAGACTCTTCGACCCCACTCCCAAATCCCTGTAGTGGCTCATGACCTGGTTGGGAGCACTCCGAGCCATGTCACTGGTGCCCACATGGATAAGGAGCATGGGATGGTGGTCAGTGGGCTGGAGGAGTTTAAGGATCTTCTCCACAATGTCTCGGATGTGGGCTTCTGGGAAGCAGCAGACTTTCTGGGCTAAGGGGTTGGAGCAACAGATTACCCCCTCAGGATGAAGTCTGCCACAACAAAACCTTTGCGTTTTGTCTTGGGGAGAGCGGGGGCAGTAGCTACAGTAGTGCCCATGTTGCCTGCGGGAGCTGGCAACTCAGCAGGCTCAGCTGGGGCTGCAAGAGATTCGTACCTGTTGCATAGCTCCAGCGGGACAGAGGCCTTAATGCAGTGGAATGCTGTTCCCGGCTAGTGGGGACCCTACCTGGGATTTGCGGGACCCTACTCCACTGGAGAGGGACTGTTAAGTATCCTCTCCCCCTCACCTACTCTCTCCCTGGGGGGCTGAGCCTAGTAGGGGCCAGGGGGTATGAGATCCCCCTGGTCCACTCAGCTGCCTCCTCCCACTGTCTGGGGTTAACCCACTCCCACCATGGGCCCCACTTACCTCTGGCTGTGTGGGGGTCAGCAGGGTGCTCCACGGCTGCTGGGGGTCATTGGGGGGCTTTGGAGGAGCGGGGGTGCAGCGGGCTTTCACCCGCGCATCTCTCCCCACTCCCAGAGCCTGATTTAGCAGGTCTTTTCCATCTCTAATGTCTGTGGCCATAGAATAGTAGAATTATAGAAAGTTAGGGTTGGAAGGTACCTCAGGAGGTCATCTAGTCCAACCCCCTGCTCGAATCAGGACTATCCCCAAAAATCTCATCCCACGCTTCAGGTAGTTGAAGGCTGCTATTAAATCCCTTCTTAGTCTCCTCTTCTCCAGACTAAATAAGCCCAGTTCCCTCAAACTTTCCTCAGAAGTCATGTGCCCCAGCTCCCCAACCATTGTTGCTGACCTCTCCTGGACTCTCTCCAATTTGTCCACATCCTTTCTGTAGTGGGGAGCCTAAAACTGAACACAGTACTCCAGATGTGGTCTCACCAGTGCTGAATAGAGGGGAATAATCACCTCCCTCGATCTGTTGGCAATGCTCCTACTAATGCGGCCCAATATGCTTTTAGCTTTCTTCACAACGAAGGTGCGCTATTGGCTCATATTAAGCTTATTGCCCACTGTAATTCCCAGGCCCTTTTCTACAGAGCTGCTGCTTAGCCAGCTGGTCCCCAACCTAGACCAGGGCATTAGATTGTGCTGTCCTAAGTTCAGGACTCTGCATTTCTCTTTAGTGAACATCATGACATTTCTTTTGGTCCAATCCTCTAATTTGTCCAGGTCTGTCTGAATCCTAGTCCTACTCTTTGTGTATCTACTGCTCCCCCCAGCTTGGTGCCATCTGCAAATAATTTAATTCTGCATTAAGATTATGGTTAGTTTAAACAGCAAAAAACATACTTCATCATCTGGAACAACGTTTAACACAGTGCAATATTCTTTATAAGGCAGAAAGGCCCCAATCCCTTAAGCTTCAGGGTATGCAAGTATTTGGACCTATCCTACTGTATCATGCTGCTAGGGAAGAAGTGCAGATCTGGAACATCTTTCAAGTAAGATTTTAAAAACATTTTAAAAGCACTTAAGGCAAAATTTTATTACCCTTTGTTCACCTAAATAGTAGTTTTCCAGCTGTGTAAGTAGCCTTTGTGTCACTTACCACAGGGTACAATTTGTTACCTTATGTTGTGGATAGCTCCTATGAGGCAGACCAGCAATACAACTATTTTTTCTATTCTGTAAAGCAGAATCTGAGCCTGTGATTTTCCCCTTCTGAAATTTTGGGAGTAGCATTACAGTAAAATTAGTAGAGGGCAAAAATGACTCAAGACCTGCAGTACAGATGAGTTGTGTCCATATTTGAGCATTATAGCATGAAAGAGTATAACAGGGAGTTGAGCCCCTGTTATAAGGAAAGGAGAGAAAAGGCTGGAGAGTAGGCCTGGCCCCTTTAAGACCAGGACCTTTTGGGCCAGGAGTGGCAAAGTAGGCCACATGATTGGAAGGGGGAGTGGCCTGGACAGATAAAAGCACATCCAGGAAAGAAAGGAGGTCAGATGGTTCTTACATAGGGGAGAGAAGGTTTGGCTAGGTGCTGTAAGTAGTCCTGGAAGGGGAGTAAGCTTGGTTGCATTTTCCTTTGTTCCTGCTTTGTTTAAACAGCTGCACTGTGGGGTGAAACCTTGAGGACCTGTGTCTGTTACTCTGAGATGGGGGGAAAAACTCTGTTGAGATTTTTCCTTTTGTTGTAACAGACAATGGTAGTGGCTGTAAGAGGAGGTGTGGAGGCTGCATAACATGCTGTCCTAGCACTCTGCCTAATATCTTTCCTATAGGGAAGTTTAGAGCTGTAGGTGGAAAAATCCAAGGGCAGGGACCTGAACTGAGGTTCAAGGTGTTGGGATGTGTGGCTCTGAATCCTGCAGTCCTGAGTTCTAGCCCTGGAGGAGTAGAAGCTTGGGAACAACTTGTAGTCTGAGGTAGTTGGACAAGGAAAAAAAAGCCAAGAGTTTGGCAAGCCCAGGACTTAAAGCTTGAAGTGGCTGGGGCCCAGAACAGCCCAGGGTCTAAGGGGACTTGGCAAAGTGATAACTAGGACCGAAAACCAGGGAATTAGCAGACACTGAGAGCTGCACCAGGTAGTGAAGGATTCCTTCTACCTGCTGCTTACGGAACTAGTTTGCTGGAGAAATGCTGTATTAGCCATTATACTGACTATCTATTTGATAGAGGACAAGACTTTCCACTAGGTTTCCAGTCTTTTTCCCTCTGGCACAAATCAGGGCCCACACTATAAGGGAGAGGTGGCTGATTTGTTTTCGACATGGGCTGTAAAACGTTGAGTGGAAAGAGAACTTGAGGCAAGGAAACATTTCAGCCCAAATTCTGTTTTCTAGGAAGTCTTTCTTCTGGGGAATAAGAAACAGTACTTCTTTTCAGGGAAGCTAGTTCAGACACTAGGCAGACGATAGTCACAACCAATTATTACCATTTTATAGGTGGGTAGCAGGTAAGGCAGGGGACACTTCCAGGACTAACAGGTTCAGAGAAACATGAGCTTTCATAGGCTTCTGATAGCTGTGAATGGGTCTACAAGAAGGCCTCTGTCAAACTCCCACCAGGCAGATAACCTTCCTCAAAAAAGAAAAAAAGAGGGAAAATGAGGGGTGGGGGCAGGGGGGAAGATGCATCAAAACTGGCACTAATGCCAATGGTGGTCATATCAGAAATAGATACATGACTTGGTAACAGTAAATGGCCATTTCATCATTTGATGCAATGCCTCTAGATCAGAGTTTAGGCACTTTGACAAGTCGTTGTTGAGATGTCTTTTCACTGGTGTACTTGTCCTATAAAAGGAAATCTCCAGGCTCTATGGCCATTGATTTAACATCTTTCACCAACACTAAATTTGTTTAACAATAATAAAAAAAAGCCAGCTTCTTCAATGTCCCTAATGTGTATCTGAATTAAAAACTCATCTGTGCATGGTATAAGGATTCCTTTTGTGTGTGCGTGGTTTTTTTTGTTTTTTGTTTTTTTTTTTCTTCTCTTCTTGGTAATAACCCTGTCACTGCTATTTATACAGCACCATATGGGTGTACGCTGTAATTTGCAAATGAAACTAATATTCCCCTGTTCCAAGGAGCTTGCCATCTAAACCATGGCACAATATCCTGCTGACAAGCATTTCATCCATATATTGGTTTGTCTCCAACTGCTGAGAAATTTTGATATTTTTGGGTAGGCAACATAAAGAATGTCAGGAATAAGAAGGAACCCCTCCACAGGCATCTCTAACTATTCTGCCTTGGCATCAAATAAACTAAAGAGGTCTAGGTGTCTGCAGGGGATCATCCTGTATGTTGACATGCAATATCAGCTACCACTTTTTCTGCAATGGGTGACATTCTTCTATAAGCAATAGTGGAGGGACTAGGGACTCTTGAGATGAAGAACCAGGCCCTACCCCTCTCCGTGTTAGCTTAATTCTAGCCAAACCATGTACATACCTCTATGTACCACTGAGAGCAGAAAAAGTGGGTGGGATCCAGTGGAGTTAGTTATAAGGAGTTATAAATTTCAACTATCTGGATACAGGGGCAAAACTGGTTTTCATCTAGGCCTTAAGGACCCATAATGCTGTTCCTGTCCTCTGACAATTCTTTCAAGGGGTTTCAAACTTCACCTAGGCTGCCAGACCTGTTCCCTCTTCCTTCTCCCAAGCAGCAGTACCCATCATGGGACAGTAATGACCTGACATGGGCAGACTGGCAGAACAGAGATTCTAGCCACTTCAACCACTACTGGCTTCTCCTGATAGACTGGATTCAGACAGTAAACTCTCTGAGCCTAACCTGGCCTAAAAGGGTATGCCCTCCTAAATAAGTAAGCAGCAGAAAAGGCTGAGACTAGAAAGGTCTGAAATGGGGGAGGGGGGGCCTTTATTCCACTCAAAGATATTTGTTTTTACATGCATTAAAAACATGCGTTGCATCAAAAGCCACACACAGCTGCCACTTATGTGTGTGGAAAAATCAGCAGGGCTCCTATGTACTGCATTTTTAACAATGAATGGGGTTAGCTGTCCCTCTAAGCTAGGAGGTAAAATGACATAATACTTTGCAAACGGTTTGATATTGCTCTGGATTTCCTTTTTCATAATGAAAATACCATTACATTTTATGTTTCCAACAAAACAGAGGCTCTGTAGGCAGCTGTCAACCCCTTGGGGCTGTATTATCCTTCCCTTCTATCCTAGAGTCAGGCATTTCAATCTTGTTGCCATTGGATTTACAAAGAAGAGAAATGAAAGCAACACACTTGCACAGAAGCATACACACCGTGGCTTGTTATTGCCAACGGGACTGCTTGGGGAGGCATGCTATTCCAAAAAAAAGAAAAAAAGCAGTTTTGCTATTTGTTTCTGGTGCAACATGCAGTGTAAAAGTTAGTCCAAGCAACCTGGAGTTCTCAGGCTTAGAATCATAGAAATTAGGGTTGGAAGGGACCTCAGGAGGTCATCTAGTCCAACCCCTGCTCAAAGCAGGACCATCTCCAACTAGATCATCCCAGCCAAAGCTTTGTCTAGCTGGGTCTTGGAAACCTCTAAGGATGGAGTTTGTATCACCTTTCTGGGTTGTATACAGCTGCCAATAGTTGTGAAGGTGGATGTGAGTTCTGGTTCAGAAACCAAGGCTCCAAATGTCTGTTTCATTGCTTTGCCTACAAGATGCAAATCCACCCTGCTTTCTACTGGACTATAGATTAGCACAGCTAACTCCATTTAACTTGTTGCTGGAGTAACCAGACCAGCTTGCATGTGAAGCTACAAAAGCGCTGGGCTTCTATTTGGAGAAGTAAGGCAGCTGTTTGTAGCCTATAATCTGTCATCTGAAACTACAGAAGTATAGTGAGTGCCTTCAGCACTTGAGGTAGGAGTGGTGGGGAGGAGGATATGCTGAGTGTTGTAGAATGGGAGGGGCAGAGTTTTATTTGTCCCAGTTCTCTGCACTCTGGCAGAAGCTGCTACTGCCATGACTTCTGCCATAGCAGTTTGGGCTCAGGCTGCTGTAGCTGGGAGACAGGCTAACTGCACACTGGCTGTAGTAACTTATTGGTGTGGGCTCTCAGGGAGCTGCCCCATCCACTCTTCCTCCCCAAATGTCCTACTGGGCTTTGAGTTGTACTTTCCATGGTAGACTTGTTCATGGAGGTGCCACTTGTGCTGCTTACCTCCCCCTCCCTGGATATTCTCCAGGGCATAGAGATGTGCCTGCCTGGCTCCTATGGTCAGGTGATGCAAAGCTACACTTGGATTGTCAGACTCCCAGACGGGGGGGGTGATATTCTGGCCTGTGGAAGCCCTGTTGGTGCTCCTCACTCCCCTCCACAACCCCTATACTCCCAACCCTGATGAAGGCGGTGTGCAGATGCCAGGGTTATGGGGCTAAGAACCAGGATCCACAGCCCCCGGCAGGAGGCTACAGCTGCTACAGAGGAGGAGCCCAGCTACCCCCTGTGGCCTGCCTGCTGCAGGCTAGGGCCTGGGGGAGGGCAACAGGGCGGGAGCCCAAGCCCACAGCAGGCAGCCTGCCCCCTCCCTGTGCACATATCTGGGGGGCATGGGTTCCACCTGCCCCTGTGGACTGTGCTCAGTGGTCTGGAGCCACTCCCCAAGACAAGTTGCTCCCTGGTAGGGCTCTCTTGCCATGCACTACAGCCTTGGGCCCCAAGTCCCATGCACTGCCCAGCTGGGCAGGAGCCCCAGCTCTGCCCAATTCCCTCTCTGCGGGGCCCTCATTTCCTCCTTCCCCGCTTACCTGCAAATGCAGCTCTCCAGGCTGCCTGGCAGCCATATGCATATACATGCACATGGCACCCCCTGCCCGATTTCCCTCTTCCTGCTTCCTCCCAACACCTGCAGGTTGAAACTCTGCCAGCCTGCAGAGCTCTCACTGCAAAACTGCAAAATCCATGGGTTTCTCTGCTAAAATGAGAAATCCATGTTTTCCTCTGGTAAAGGGGGAAATCTGTTTTATACTGTTTTTCTGTGGGAAACAGAAAACTCCGATCCAAGCTTCTGAGGTTTCCTGCAATTTGGAGCCAATGAGCAAAGCATGGGCAGATATGTAGGTTTGTCTCTGCATAAGTTAAGTATCAGCAACACTTCCCAGAGTGTTCCTGGAGCAAGCTAAGCCATGCTATCGCTGGGGCTATTGCCAGAGTAAGGTAATGCTTAACAACAGCAAATCATTCTGAATCTGGCACCTTGTATTTTATGGACTGGGGGACTATTTTGTGTCCCTTTTCAGAACAGTGAACTGAACCCAGATCCAGGACCATAACTCTAACTTTGCAAGCTAGTCAAAATGGTAGATGTTTCTGCCTCCTCAAGCCCAAGTTCAGGGCTATGGTGCCGGCTGTGGATAGGGTTAAGTAAAGGCAGAAAAAAGATCATCTAACCAGGACCAGGTTTTTACCCCTTTAAAAAAGAGAGGCATCAGTTACCTGTGCAACTTAAATGTTGGGTGTTGTGATCACCACTTTGCAGCATCTGGGCAGTAAGTCTTCTGGCAGCAAAATTCCCAAAGGAATAGCACTATCTAGTTGTCTTGGAAGTAAGCAAAGCAAGTGGCCTCTATGGTAATGCCTCTTATTACTACTGCAGCCCTCAATCTTCCATGGGAAGGAATATAATAGAGGGAAATGCAATGGAGACACACTTCCCTTTGTGGGAGAATTTTTAAGACTACTCCAGGAGTCAAATTTTAAGGTAGTCACAACTCCCTCATACTGAAATAACCAATGTGGGGAATAAATGAAGCTCTCATTATGCACTCCGTTCCTCCCCTTCTACAGATTTCTTGGAGGAGGTCGATTTAAATTGTAAATTATGCTGGAACAAATATCCATGGTCCTAGCGGGAGAGGAATATTATAATTGCTAATTTTATGAGGTTGCAACATTGAGTCCAGGTGAATGCAATATTTAAACAAGCAAAATAAGAACCTAAGATTAAAACTACATTATATCTCTATGAAAAATAGGTTTACATTGCAGAACCTGTTAATGAACAGAGAAATATTTGCTTGGGACTCTTCATCTTATTAAAATTCAGGGTAATGATTCTTTCATTTTTCATAATCAGACATAAGTGAAAGTCCATATGAATAAGTGTGTTTTCTCTTTTTTTTTCTTTTTAGCGTATATCTCTTGCATATCCTACTCACAGTACAAAAGCTTTCTCCAAAACTAGGTAACTTGCCAAGATAGAAGACAATAAATGTTTGCCCATATATACCATATATGGATATAAGAGATCACATAGCAAGTGATATAGTTTTAATTCCTGAGAACAGCCTCTTACAACACTCTTAGTAGCACAACAAGATTTCCATCTTTTGGAGCATTACCTTATCTTCTGGTCAAGTTTCCTACTCTTTTTACCATAAAACAAAGGGATTACCAGGGATAATAATTCAGTTGCTGCCTCTAAATTGTAGGTGACTATGTACATTTGTTTTTGATTTACCGTATTTATTTATGCAACTAAAGAACAAGCACACACAGTGTTCTTTATAATATTCACAATATTCTTTATCATCTATTCATCCAGAGATGTCTGCTAGCCTTTTTTGTCATCTTAATCCATCTCATGCCCAGATCTAAATATATGTGGGCCAAGCTGGTATGAATCGGACAAATTTAGCCTGTACTATTTACATTTTCACTTGTCTTGCATCTTAAATTATCAAGTGGCTTTTCACCTTGTATTTAGCAGTGACTGAATGGTATGCAGACAGTAACCTGGGAGGTGTCAATGCTAGGTTCTCTGGTGCTTTTTTTGTTAAAAGCACCACCTCATGGAGTCATGTGATTGTATATCAGTATCTCTGCTCTTACTTTTATGTGTGCCTACACTTGTAGTAAAAATATTTACTGAAGGGTAAAAAGGGATATGGATTTACTACGTCAGCAGTTCCCTGGTAATTGCCCATGTCCCTACCTTTATCCAGCTGTAAATGTAAGCTAAACCATAATAACTTGCCTCTATGGAAGAAAGGTAAGATACTGCAGGTTTGCTTGTTTTGTTGGTTGGGGGGGAGGGGGTTGTATTTTTTGTACCTACTGCAGGATGTGTACCTCCACCTGCACAGTCACCACAGAGCAGCTAATGAATGGTAAATCCTTTTCCCAGTATACTTTGATAACTAGTGTATGTGCACACACCCTAAGTTTCCAGCCCTTACTACTTTAAATAGAAATTGGACAGCTTAACCTCTTAATGGCTGGAAAAACAACAAAACGAACTTTGAATATAAAACGTTTTTTTTAATTTAAAGCCAAACTCATGATTTTCTACGGTCTGAATTCACATTTTTGAAAGCTTGGAGCTAGCAAAACTGGAGTCCATACCTACTTTTTATTATCATGGCTGCAAATGGGAGTTTTGCTTGAGTAGCGACTGAGTAAAAATTGAGGCTTTAATAGTTCAGTGTTCTTCCACTTTACATCGGTGTTGTCTCACTAAAGCACTATCAATACAGAACTGATTTAATGCTACAGAGAACTAATTCCTAATTCTCCACAGCACCAGAGTCTGGCCTTAAATATTTTGCCACTGAGATACCAGAATTGGGAACTGGAAATGCCATGAGGTCTTGGGACTGCGATTGCAATTGCACTGTTCCTTGTTTTATTTGTACACTGTTTTATTACTCATGGTTTTATCAGTTCTACTTGTTGATTTTCAACTTTTAGAGGTTGAACTGCAATAACACATGCCTGTCAAAATGGAGGACGAGAGTTTTGGCCCATATAAGTACAGTAGTTTGTATAATAACAGTGCATACTTTCCCTGAGATTAATAGTAATGTGTGTTTGCTTCTTTTTGTTTGTTTTAAGCTATAAATTATCAGGTTCTCAGTGTTACAAATAACCTGTCTAAGACTTATTTAAATGGGGGGGGAGGCAGACTCTGGGGAAAATAACACCATGAGTTAATGTGAAATACCCTGGTACACTATGGAATAAATCGGGGGCAGGGAGGAAGGCTTTGCCTTTGCCTGTGCTTGTGCTAGGTTTGGGCAGCAAGGAGATGTGCTGGGGTCAGGTAGCTGGAAGCTGTGCCTGCATTGCTACTGCTTCTCCCCATCCCCTGGCTACAACATGGGCACAGCTTCCAGCCAGTGGCAGGGAACTGAAGCTGGGGCTGGGCAGCTGGCGAGAAGCAGTAACAACATGGCCACCGTTTTGCAGCTGCCTGGCTCTAGCATGGAAACTACACTTGCACGGCAGCTGGGGAGCTGGAAGAAGTGGTCATAGTACTGGTGCAGCTCCCAGTTGCCTGGCCCTGGCATGGACATAAGCAAAGACCCCTCACTGCTGAGGTACCACCGAAGGCACCCAGACTCGATTTGGGTTGTTCTGGTCTACAGTGTGAAACGGTGGCAGGCCCCTGGGAAAACCATCCCAATTTTTAACAACTGTCCTGCCCTTGGATGTCCTTCCCTGTCTGCATCTTCCTTGCATTACAGTAGTTATCTTGTAGTGGGACCATATCTGAATTATGCTAGTAATTAAGAGATAAATAAGAGACTCTTTAATTTGAGGCCCAATCCTGGAAAGTCTTACTTCTGTGACTATCACTCAGTCACAGGAGCCATCCAATGATTGGAACGTTCATAGGAGTTGTTTTTTCATTGGACCTCTTACATCAGCAAGAATTATTCAGTTAAGAAAAGATTAGTTTTCTTGGGCCCTGTATTTTTGAATGATCAGATACTCTGGATTTAAGCTGGCATAACTTTGCTGCTGACAACAGAGCTGAACACGTCTGAGATCAGGAGCTGGCCTGCAGTATATAATTCTCACTGATATTTAGGTCATTACTGAGTTTCAGCCATATCTGCTGTCTCTCACTCTACAGAAAAGAGAAGATGACTGAGATAAAACTATTCTGTTCCCCTGACAGAGGGGCATAATAGGGGGGTTGAGAGGGACCCCAAACAAATCCTATTCAGTTACTTTCCTTGAGCTACCTCCCAAGGTAAAATTTGAAGAAAGAGGCTGGTATATGAGCCCTAGGTGTATCTGAGTTAACATGGCCTGTGGCTCACAAGGCCTTGTTAATTTTTTTTGTTTGTTTGTTTTGGATTTTTTTTTTAAGTTAGTCATTCATAACCTTAGACTGGGAACTGTCTGAGTCGCTCTGTGTGGTTGTTCCTTGGTACTGTATATAATGCAGTAGAGCCAAAATACTAACAAGGGCTTTTGAAGAATTACCAGAATCAAGAACACTAATAGATATAACTATACTGGGTCATTTAATGGGCTAGTATGATGACAAATGCCTCACTGAATGAACATTGTTTTTCAGAGGTTGTCATTTAGGACACTGACAGAAGTGACATTTGTCACATTATTGGCCCCCTCAAAGCACTCGACAGCTGTGCTCTGACAGAAGTGCACAGCTGCAGAGCGCTTTAGAAGTGGCTGAACATGCAACAAATTAACCTCATGTGATGAGAGTTCAGATGACAGCATTCCAAAGTAGAGTGCTTTCATTAAGTTCATTGTGTCCTTGCACACTATTGGGCCTGGGCACATGCAGCCCAGCCTCACCCCTGGTGCCATCTGCAGGAAGGGAGGGGGAGAAGAGCAAGGGAGGGAGCTCCGGGCTGGGATTGCCCAGCCTGAGCAGGGGGACATGGATTGGAGCCTCCCCCAAAGCAGAGAGCTCCAATTCATGTTTCCCCACCCCTCCAGCTCAGGCTGGGCAAGCCCCAGCCTAGGGTTCCTTTCTCTGCCCTTCTCCCCTATTCCCACCCTGCAGAAAGCACTGGAGCTGGAAGGGGGTGGGGCAAAGCTAAGGGAGAGAAGCTGCAGATTGGCAGCTCCTCCTGGATCTGTTCCAAAGTAAAGCTTGATTTCTGCCCTCCTCCCCCCACAAATCCAACAGCAAACATCTGTTGGGTTGGGGAGGGGGTCACTCTAACTCAAGGCACTTTCTGTAAAGCACCATGAGTTGGAACAGGGAGTTGCACATGCCCTTAGGGTATACTTGGTACTAGACAGCTTTCAGAAGCTTTGGCTTAGCAGTGCAATTGCCATGAAATGAATATCTTATTCAAACAACAATTATGGCTTGCATCTCTTTGTTATATTGGGGGGGAATATTTTTTGACAAAACACTTCTTGCCAAATTGCACCCCAGAACTTCAAAATTCCTTTGAGATCAGAAACCCAGAGAGAGAGCTTTTTCTTATTTTTGGGTGCTTCCATTTGTAAGAGAAATGCTGGGATTTCCCAGTAAAAGGCACTAGGAATAAATATTCTATTTTTCCAATGAATAAATGTGTGGAAATGTGGGGGAGGAAAAAAGAAAAACCCAGAAACTGCTCTGGCTCCAAATCTTGAGTTAGCATTGAAGAACCCTGCTAATGTATTTTAAATTACTAGGTGAAAGATGTCTTGCTTCTCTGGAAGAGATTTATCAGCTAAGATGAGCCTTTGTGGAATGTTTTAAAACCTGAACTACATAACAGGCTAGTAAATACAATCCACCAGCCAGAAAAGATGGGCTGTGGGAGACATTAGAAATATAAATTCTCTGGCTTTACTGCAGTGTTTAGCTGACAAGTTCCACCTTGCTTGATTTAAAATGGGCTTCTCATCCCCCACCCTTGCTGCCCACCATTTTCACACTTGTCCTGCCAACACTGGAAGGCAGTTAAGCCAGGTAAATCAACCGATTGGTTTCTGCAACTCCTTACTAGTTCAGCCATATATCTACCACTGCAGCAAATATGCCAAATAAATAAATATGGCTTTGTAGGACCCAAAGCCAGGAAACTAGCTATGAAATTTTACCCTTGAACAATAAATGCTAATAAAACCAGAGCCTTGGAGTTGGTTTATATTGGCACTTAGCTTACAGTGGCATCTAGCAGTACAAATATGTATTGTTCTCTGCAACTTAAATCCTCAAAGTACTCGAGTGTTTTATGCTGAATGGCTCTTAAGTATTGGTGTCTTTTAAAATCTGCCAAATCCGTTACCACATTCTGCTTGATGTATGGAATCTCACACAAATGTCACTGGCTTTTGAAAGCAAAGTATTCAGAATAAATTAAAGAATGGAATAGAATTTGCTTCTATGTGGTATCCTTCATACTGACGGGGTCTAAAGTATTTTACAAATCAGTGAATTAGATACTGGTAGCGGCCTGATTTGAAGCTATTTATATAGGGTTTTCTCTGTGTCACTACGTTGACTTCAATGAAAGTGTGCTTTATGGTGATAGAAGGGAAATCACAATTATTCAGGGACTGTGTAGACTAAAGCAACAGTCCTAATGTGCTCAGCACTAGCACACATGCAGCTGGGGATATTGAAAATATATTTTATTGACAAAGGGACATGTTGATAAAGACTCAACAACTATATGCTAGTTCCATCAGAGCAACTGTCCTGCATTCTGAAACATCTCTTTCAAAGGATATCACTCCAAAATGTGGTATATCTGCACACAATGGTTTTCATTTAATGGATATAATTTGCTAGATTGGGGCGGGCAATTATTTCGGGTGGAGGGCCACTTACCCAGTTTTGGCAAGCTGTCGAGGGCTGCATAGGTAGCCTCACCCCTCTACAGGTGCTCCTCCCCCTGGTCACCATCTTGGGACCAGTGTCCCAGGGCCAGCACCGGTGGGTCCCAGAGTAGGGCACAGGCTGGCAGGGGTCTGTGGAGCTGGGCTGGGCTGCACCAGCAGGAACAGCAGGGAGCTGGCCTAACTCCATAGAGCCCCTGCCAGCCAGGACCCTGTACCCCTGCTGCCCTGTTCTGGGCCCCTCCGATGCTGGCCTTGGGACACTGGTGCAGGCCCTGTGCTCCCCACCCACTCACTCCCAGTGCCCCCCCCCCAGCCCCATGGTACAGGTGGGGGGCAGTGCATAGCCCCAACCCCCTGTTCACTGGCAGGGAAGGAGCTGGTGCAGAATGCAGGGAAATGCAGCCCCTTCCCTGCCCCATGGCCAGCACTCCCTGCTGCAGCCACTCACAGGGCTCATGGGGCTGTCCTAAATAGGCACAGGCAGCCCCACATGGGCTGTGAGTGTCTGCAGCGTGGGGCGTCGGGCACGGGGTAGGCAAGGGGCTGCTTTTCTTCACACTCAGCACCAGCTTGTAACCTGCCAGCCAGGGCCCCGTGCTGGCTCCTGGCTTGCCCATCAGGGCTACGCTGTGGTGGCAGGAGCTGTGGTCCCCCCCTCACTTGCCGTGCCAGGCAGTTTTTGCTGCTGCTGCCTGCCTGGAGCTTGTGCGCTGGGCAGCCCAAAGGTGGTGGTGGCAGCCTCACTGCAGCCTACCACAGCGTGAGCTGCGGGTGGGCAGCAGCAGCAAATACTGCCCCACACGGCAAGTGGGGCAGGGGGGAAGCAGCTGCTGCCACTGCAGTGCAGCCCCAATGGGTGAGCTCAGAGTCGGTGCAGGGCCCAAGGTGGCAGCGGGGGTGGGTTACAGGCTGGTGCTGAGTATGGGGCGAAAAGCAGCCCCTCGTCCACCCCTTGGCTGGTGCCCTGCACTGCACCTCTTGCAACCTGCATGGCGCTGCCTGTGCCTGCTCAGGACAGCCCCGCACGGGCTGTGAGTGGCTGCAGCGGAGAGTGTCGGCCAAGGGGCGGGGGAGGGGCCACTCTTCCCCTGCTCCATAGCGGCTCCTCCCATTCCCCGCCCCCCTTACCTGAGCTTGCTGGGCTGGTCCCAGGCCAGAAGCTCCTGCTGGGGCTTCTGGCTGGGGGAGTGGGGCTGAGCAGGCCCTGCTCTTGTAGGAGGCCGCCAGGGTTCCTCAGGGTCCTACTGCCCCTGGTTCCTGTCATCTTTGGACAGAAATTTTAATTTTCAAAAAAATTTTAGGGGCCCTGAAGCCTGGATAGAATGACCAGGGAGCAGAAGTTCAAAACCCAGAGCCAGATTCTGATTTCAGGCTATGAACAGACATTGCCCTTGTGGGGGAGAACTTTTTTCTAATAGGGTAAAGTGCAAGTATTCACATGCCCCTGTCATTGGTTGCAGGACAAATCCCCAAAAAGGTTTGTAGGGTAGGAGATGCTAACACTCTGTACTGGACTACTGTGATAGATGACTGAATGGTTGTCCTGTGATTATCACAGGACAAGTGGACCAATTGGTCTTCCAGGCAACCCACAATGCACCGCTATGGCCTCAGTAATGGCCTCTTGAACTCTGTGCAGCCACTCTGGCCTTCACTGCAGAACTCTTCTGCCCAGAAGTGTCAGGCCCTAAGTGCCCCCCTATTAATTGCTCTGCACAGTGATTTCTCAGCCATTTTGCATTTGCCAACCACCCAAGCCCAGCACTGGAGCCTCCTTCCACTGAATGCCATCAGATACCCAGAACCTCCATCTACCTAACCATCCAGCTGTTGGGGCTAACCTATTGGACCCATCCACCACCCATCAAGGCAAGTTCAGAACTCCATACCTCTACAAGTTTAGCCCTCCCTATTCCCATGCACCTTTTCATTTTTCCTTTGTCCCTCAATCTGACTCCAGCACCATGAACAAGTAGAGTAGCAACTGGACCAGGAAGGAGGAAGCAGATCTCATTGCCATCTGGGATAACATCAAGAACAAGTGGGTGCTCTGGTCAAAGCACCAAAGCAAGGCAGCCTTTGAGTAGACTGCAATGGAAATAGAAGCTTGAGGACATGAGCACGACTGGGCTGAGTGTTGGTCCAAGTGCAAGGTAGTGAGGCAGGAGTTTGCAAGGACACAGAACAACAAAGTGTTGGAAATACACAGGGTCACATGTGCCCACTTTTGAGGAACTTTTAAAAATCTTTTCTGTCATTGTCAGTGTTGTGTCTGTAAACACAGTGGCTGTGGCAGCCTGCTTTCTCAGAATGAGGACAATGACGCAACCACGGTTGAAGATATTCAGTCCTTATCTGCCACAAGTCACTGCACTGGCTTGTAAGCCTTATTGGAGACTCCCAGTTTATCCTGCTGAGCCATGTGGACTCACTGGCTAAGCTGTGTGGACTTGCTTTCCATCTGCCAGAGCCACATGCCCTCTAAAATTAAGGGTGTGGAGCTTCCTGTCCTCACCCCATGTTTAGCATCCCATACAGATGCCTCCCAACATGGATCAGTGCCTCAGAAGACCCACCTATGACGAGCGATCCCAGGGGTGGCAGCTGGCAAGCCACCATTACAGTTAGGTTATGCAAGGTCTGTCAATGTGGGGAGCGCTGTGTGGGAGGAGCCAGAGTGCGGTGGGACTCAATGGCTCACTGGAATCCCTGCAACAGCTGAACCATGGCCCTCTGCTCCCTCCATCCTACACCCTCATTACAGTTTGGGGCTCTTTTGGAACTGTATGACTGTGTTTGGGGACTACCTGACCATGCCCCCTTCTCAGTCCCACATATGAGTATGGTGTGAAATACGTACGACTTTAGGCAAAGTATGCAACTTAATGGAATCGTCATTTTAAAGTGTCTTTAATGGTCACTATGATATCTTTACCTCCCATTGGGTCATGGGCCTTACTTCAGTTAGGCAGTGATTGATGCTGTTTGAAGGTAATTTTCCACTTAAAACCTCAAGCACCCCCTTACCAAGCACACACTAGCAGTACTGCATAACAAAAGGGACTCTCCCTGCAGTTCCTGGCTCCATGCTCCATGCTCAGAGCTCAAGATAAGGGATCAGTCCTGGCTTCACTCCCAGGTATTAGAGCTGTGAAGTGCTTTACCAGCCCCTTCAGCTCTTTGCCTTGGTTTCTGCCCTGAGAAAGTAGCAGGGATGGCCTTCACTCGCATGCAAACAACTCACTAGGAATAGATAAAGCGATTTAATTACAAGCAATGCATAGCAAGCCAGGGAGCAGGGAAAGAAGAAAATAGGCAGCTTTTTAAATAGTGAGGTCAGTCCCTTGGTCATTTGACCTGCCTTATTAGTCTGCACTACATTCCTCTGTATCAGCCACAACATTGGTTGTACTGTCCCAGACGTCTAAATGTTGAAGCTGGCCCCAAAAGTCAGTCTGAGCTCCCTTTGGTTTCGCATCTTGGCTAACTTGGTTTATGATGTCCAGAGCCATTTCACAGCAGGCAAAGATGGGTCACAGGGTGGGGTGAGAGCCCTGAGTCCATGTCAATGAAAAAGTAGAAGCAAACCTCCCACCCCTAAAAGGTTTTTGCCCCCTCCCGCAGTCCTTCAACATACCTCATAGAGCTTATATGGTTGTGGGTTCTGAGGCTAGAGCAGGCTGGGGAGGGGGATGTTTATTTCTGTCACATTCTTGAGTCATGAGTTTTGAGTGGTGAAGTACACACCTGTGTGTAGCCATTGAGTTATTTGCTGATGGCTAACTAGAGATGGATCAATTGCACCCCTCATAGCATCTCCATCAGACCGTGCAAGGTGGTCATAGTGAGGTAAACCATTAGGTATTCCCTGATATTCTAGGGATATACTTTGTAACATGTCTGCTGTTTCCACTAGTCAAAGTTATCGGGGACCACCACCTCTTGCAGTAAGAAGCAAGCAAAGGCTACTTACCTGCCTTGAGCAGCAATGAACAGGGGTTACCTCTTCTGTGGGGTCAGATGGAACAGGGTGGTATTGGCCAGGGTGCTGGTGTCCTGAAGTTATAGACAAGGGGAAATAGGGGACTCTAGGGCAATTGATCATGCTCAGCAGACTGCCCCATTTCCTCACAACTAGCCCACTGTTTCACAGCCCCCATAGGAGTGAGAGGCCCTGGCTGTACTCAGCTGGCCCTTGATGCATCTCATGTCTGTTCACCCTGTGGCTACCCAAGCATGACCCCCACCTTCCCCAGGTCCCTAAGGAGAACAGGAAAGAGTGACTTTACCATGTTGAGAGTCTTCAAAATGAATGAGCCTCTCTTGTGGCTGGACGGCCTTTCAAGTTATAACTTTTTTGGGGATGTTTGTCATGTTATCATAGCACCAGCAAGGAAAACAATTAACTCTCGTTCATCTTTCCCTGCTTTTGTGCCGGACACCTTCAAATGGCAGTGAGTAGAAAATAGCCCAAGAATGTGGTCAGAGACTGGTGCCCAGCAAACTTCCTCTTTTTGGAAGACCACAAAGATGGACATGCTGGCTTCTTCGGTGGAGGCCACACTTAAGTCATGGAGGATAGGCAACAGAGGGAAGAAAAGTTAATTTACCACTGTCAGTGGTGAGCCATAGTCACAGGATCAAGGAGTGAACCACAACTGTGAGGCTCACTACATGGTATACCAAGTGTCATGCAGTGGCCAGCGGGTGCTATGTAGCCATGGCTGAGCACACACACAAGATGCTCAGAAAGTCTACCAGGGTTGAGCAGGAATCCATAAATCACCTAGTGTCTGCCTTGAACTTTCAGGCAGAGGGCATCATTTGGGCTCTCTGTGTCACCTTGCAATTTAACACACAACTGAGCCTGTCCAGTAGGCCCTTCGTGTGCACACACTACCAGCATGTCCCACAGGAGTCCCCCCACAGCAGGAGCAAAAGCAAGCACCCCACGGCTATCAAACAGGCAGAGCCTATGACCTGAATAATAAATACTCCAATGGTGAACACTGTCACATGGGGATATGCTGTATGCATGTGCAGTGTGCATATGCTGCAGCCATGCTAGGCCTGGGGCACGTTCTTCACCAAGCAATGATGGGTTTCATTAAAAGCATTGTTAGGGTTACTGCTTTTTCTTTAATGTTGCATGTTTACTTTGTTACATTTGTGTATCTGTCTGGCTACCCTCCCCTTTTCACATTTCTGTTGTTCTGCTTAATAAAAGTTCTGCCTGTTGTCAGGATTATGTCAGTGGCACATAAAATGGATAGGGAGGAGCTGTTCCCACCCAGGCAAAGCAATTTCTCTTTCCCTGTTTATCTTCCTCCCCCTCCTTCCATCTGGGTCCAGGTAGTGCTCACAGTCTTGCACAGCCTAAGCTCTCATCACCTCCCTGCCGTCTCCTTACCCACACAGCCTTGGGAGCACAGCTCAGCACCTGGCTGAACATTTACTCCCCTCTCCCGATGTCCCCTGCCTGTGCTGCAGACACCCACAAGAGAGCATGAGTTCAGATGATGGTGTTTAATCAGATGCATGGCATCATTCTGTGATTCACCACTCTTAGCCCAGAGTCTGGAAAAGAGCCTAACTTATGCATCTTGCACTCAGTTCCAGACAACTTGCCTCCATCTGAGAATTTGCAGGCATAGCATTTGTAGGATACAGTGGCTGCTCTGCCTCAATTAGCATAGGCCTTACCCATGTTGTGTAGCATTCATGCAGACCACAAACCAGAGCCTGTTATACTTACTGGCATCCATGCATGTCCTTGAGATGCCTGAAAGCCCATCCACAGCTATCATGCAGCTGCTGAGCTGGTGGTTAAACAGTTCCTTCTGGGCATCATCAGCCAGGGTTCCCAATTACTAGTGGAGGTATAGTTCCTCCACCTCAATGTCAGGAAGTCTAAGGGCAAATTATCTCTGCTCTATCAGCTTAGGGAGGAGGGAAATCCTAAATATGTTGACATTGTTACCTTTCCTGACCAACCAGCATTCATGTTTATGGAACAGCTGTTGTGGTTCACAGCTGTCTGAAGCATGATCAAGAAGTAGTCTTTCCACTTGATGAATTCACAGCATAGGCACAGAGGAAAGCATGTCACTGTGTGTGCTGTTGATGCTTCGAACACGGTTGCAGAACCCTAGGCTAGCAAATCCATCCACAACCAAGGCTTATGATGTGTGGGACCATCACACAAATCATTAGACACATCTCTTCCACTGCATCTCCAGCCCTCAAGTTGCCCATACTGAAATGGTTTGCTATGGACTGGAGGTTGTTTGCGGTTGTATAGTGATGGCAGTGTGCTTCTCGCTGGATAGGATTGCCTTTATTGCTATTTTGATGCTGTGTGCATGGGGCAAGCTCAGTGCATGTCTCCATGAAGCTGCCCCTGGACATGTCGAAGTTCACCCACAACTGTTTGTTGTCCCAAATGGCCATAACAATTCACTCCCACCAATTGCTGCTCATCTCCGTAGCTCAGAAATACTAATCTACAGTTTGGAGCTGCTCCCATGTCTGCCCAGCCACAATGTGCTGACCTAAAGCCAAAACTTCTTCAGGGCAGTGGCTGCTGTCACAGATTAGGATCTGGATGCAGCCACAGATTGTCTGTTGTTTGGCGGTAAGCACACACGTTTTATGGAATAAATATGGAATAATTGCTGCTTTCCTAGATTTGGCAGCACCAACTCGCAACAATAACAACTGTGCAGTTGTGCTCAAAATGATGATTAGTATTTAAAAGGATAATAAAAGAAGAGCTACAGTCTGTACTACATCTCATGGGATCTGTTCTATCTAATCTGACTGGCAGGTAGCAACATACATTGGAAACCATTAAGAAAGCAATAAAATCCTGCATAGATTTGTCACACTGTTGTATATGCAAGTGAACAGTGGAATGATACTAGCTCAACAAGCCAGGGCTGTCCAAATAGCAGCCTATCGATCGGCCATATGTGTACTGTTCCCCACACCACTCCAGCTGCTGCTGCCTCTGGAGTGTGCAGGCTCCCACTCCCTTCTTTGGCTTCTGCTGTCTGCCCCCACCTCCAGGGTCAAGGCCAAGGGAGGCTTTACCCAGGTGGCAAGGAGAGTCTCAAGGACCCAGCGTGGTATAGTGCAGGATCATAGGCATGGTATAGTGAGAGATGCCTGCAGTGTGCATGGGGGTCACCTATCAAGTGGTGCAGTGTAAGGGACCACACGGCATGGTGTGCAAGGCATGGACATGCTGACATGATGGAAGGGGGTGGGTAGGGACTCCTGTGGTGTGTGTTGGGGGGCACATGGTAAGGCATGGCATGAAGAGCTGGGGTGTGGCCAGGGGCCCTGTGATCTTCATGCACTCAGAAGTTGGACTTAGAAGGATGGAGATTAACCTATTTACACATTTCCATTAAAGTATCACTAGATTGTTTAAACACATACACACACACCCTGAAATAATCCTGGGAGTAGAAACCAGAACCCAGGAGTCAGGAACCCCTGAATTTCACGTCAGTGCCTAAATCACTAGGTTACAATTCATGGTCCTCCATGCATATTGTTCTGGCCCCATGAATTTTTATAGTCTCTGCCCACTGGCCTGGATTCTATGGGAGGGATGGAAGGTGACTTCTCCTAGGCTATAGCCTGGTGGTTAGGGCATTCTTTCAGGAGACAGGAAATATGTATTTGAACCTCCAGGTGATAAGCCCATTGAATCCAAGTTGCCCACATCTTTGAAAAGTACTCTAATCACTGGGGCACTTTGCTTTAAAATAGTGGCTGTGCCTACAGGAGACGTTGACTGCACAGTAGTTCATTACTACTGCGCAGTAGCATTGTGTGGCAGGAAGTATAATGCGATGCTACTGCACAGTCAGTGTCACCTAAAAACTGTCTGGTGATGCTACTACACAGTAACTCCAATTATTGTGCAGTCATTTAGTGCTTGTTTATGCAAGTGCACTTACTGTGCAGTAACGACTGTGCAGTCAGTGTCCCGTGTAGATGTAGCCAGTGAGCCCTGCTCAGTTTTGTAAAAGAACTGATGTAAGCAAGATTCTGCATGCTCTGTTCTGAGTGGATTGAAGTACCTTCTTGCAGCCATGCTTCAGAAACCTAGGCCTGGAGAGAGGGATGGCTGTTTAGACTCCACAGGAGAGAGTCATATGTGTGAAAGGCATTGCCATACCTAGCTTATTGGTGCCTAAGTCCTTTATTGGATCTAGCTCTAGGCCCACTGACTAGACTGCGAATGCAGCCTAGACAGCTCCCATTAGGGTGGTGGGAGCAGCTCTTTCTCTATTGTACTAGCAATATCATTCAGAGACAGTGGTGGTGAAGCGTACATCAGTCACTCGGCATATGGGAAACTTAATCATCATAACAAAACTTTGTTATAGGATCAATGCCTCATGCTATGAAGATAATCCAATTTAGCTTTCCCTCTGCATTTACATAGCAGCAGGGGACCAGCATCCTGTGACAGTCTTCAATTCCATTGCCATGACATTGTATGGAAAACTGACATATGTGTGTAAAAGAATAGCAAACTATGTCAGATTTACAATTGCATTTACATTCAAAAGAAAATAGCAGGATCACAATGTTCCTCTAAATATAAAGTTCCAAATGTAATTTTAAGCATGCTTCAAGAGCATAAAATTAGTTCTGGTTATTTTTTATTTTCTCACCTAGAGACCTCACTGCAGATTAATTTCTTGGGTCTGTATCTGATCTCTGTTACACCGGTATAAATCTAGTGTAACCTCACTGAAGTCAGTGGAATGAGTGTGTATTTTCCCTCAAGTGAATGAGTAAAGAACCTGGTTATAGTGTGAAATGGATCATAGATGTAACTTTGACTTTGGTTCAACCCTCTGGTAACATGATTAGATTCAAGAGTGGAGTCCATGTGGTGTATGTAAAGTGATATTAAGTGTGAATGCAAAGTATGACTGTAGCTTTGAATGAAGTCAGTGGGATTTGTTATTGCCTTCATTGAAATAATGACTTAGCCTAGAGATGTGTATTAGGCTTCACCAACATCCAGAAAAATGTGACATTTAGTTGTGCTGATATAATTTAAGTGGCAGAAACCCCATACCTAGTCTAGCAACATTTAAGCTGATACACAAGTGACTATGCCAGGGAAGTGTGTTCTGGTTCAGTAAAATGAAATAAGATGTGTATGCAGAAAGTGCCTTATACTGGTATAACTGTGTCTACACTAAAAGTTTGTTGGTATTAGCAAGTAAGCAAAAAAAATCCAGTATATGTTTTGCTGGCATTATTATACTGATTTAAAAATGATAAGTTTAAACCAGGCTTTATTTTCTAGAATTCATGAGTACCGGGGCTGTGCTTATTGGACTGCTCAGCTGTACATACTGGCTCCGTAGGATTATATGCTATGCGGCACTGTATTGGGAAGCAGGGGGTGTGGGCTCTCCTCCTGCCTTGGACACTGAATCACAGTGTAACTGTAGAAAAGTAATTTAATTTCTTAGGGACTGACAGTCATGAAAGAACAAAACAAAACAGTGTTTTACCAGAAGAGGCAGCACATTAGTTCAACCCAGCTCTGCAGCATCTGTATAGATTGGGCACTTCAGCAGGGCTTTTTGGCACTTTTATGTAAGGCTGATTCAAAAGCTGATCTAAAGCTGTGCTTGGCATGGGGGCACACTGAGCTTAAAGTGCTGGGGGAGGGAGGTTCCCCCTTCATCTGTAAGTGACTAAGTTTCCCATGGAAGTAATGATTAAAGCCTGTCAGAAAATAGCAAATTTTGACTTTTGTGGGGAAAGAAAATAAAAACTGAAACATTTCAGCCAAATTATTTTGGCTGAAAAAACCCTCAATTTCTATAATGCCACAAAGGAATTGTTGATGTGACTTATTCCATCTTCTCTATAGGCTGGAGTCCTTTGCTGGATTTTATCTTCCATGATGCCATCAGTCTTGATGGGGAAATGCAGAGTTCCATAGATGCCCCTGACAAAGTGCATCGTGGGATCTAGGATTAAACTGGGAAATATAGACCACAGAACAGATATCTGCAGTATGGGATACACCATGGTAATATTTCTAGATCAAGATCTCTCAGCTTCTTGGCCAAAATATTTCATTTTTTTTAGCTCTTGAATGACTGATTATTTTTTCTTTTTGTAAAAAGTCTGAATTTCACAAAAAGAAACATTTTTTGTGGAAAAAATTAGTCAAATGCCCTAATTTTCCTTTGAAAACAGCTTAATTGGAATGTTTTTCATTGTCTTAGTAATGACACTTCACTTACTGGTTCTTTCTTTTGTAAGGTACTTCAAGACATATGGAAGAAAAGCACTATTTAGAGTTCAATATTATTATTTCTATTAACAATCATGAGCACTGATTGAGTGCACTGACCTGTTATTATACTTGTCTATCTGTGTAGGTTCTTTATAATGCTCATCAGCACAGTAGCAAAGGTTGCATGCAAGGGCTGAGCTCCTGGCATTAATTTACTTAATGGGGAGGGGGGTTGTTTTGAAAGAAAAATACATAAGAAGAATTACTTGGAAATGTCAACCAGCTAGAAGGAAAAAAAGAAAAGAAAAGAAAAATCTGCTTGCAAATTGAGTCTCTCAACTTTTCCAGTGTTCATTTGATTTTGATCTTTTCCATGGTCCACTGGAAAAGGAATAATCCCGCTGTAAACATCTGATTGAAGTGATAATGGAAATAAGGCTCTTCTATTTTGTGCGTGGACACAGCTAGAGGTTCAGGTTTCAGGCAGCGATAGTGTTCTTGGCTTCATTTACATGTTGTTATTGTTGTTGTTAGCATTCAGAAACCGACATTCTGCAGTTCTCGACATTTCTCTTGTTTTGCAATGTGGGGGACATTAGCATGCAGAATGCTAAAAGGTAAAATTCAAAGAAAACTGAGCTGTCAAATCCTTATTGTAAGCAAGGCTCACTGCTAGTAGTTGTTGTCTGCACTGGGTCATAGCATGGGCTGAAAAAAGCAATTTTAAAGAAATAACGCTTGGAGAGGACATAAACCAGAAGCCTAGCTCCAGTCTCCCACAAATGGTCAGGCTTGTTCAAAGTTCAAGCCCACATCACTTATAGACATTTTTCAGTTATTTTTAATGTGACTGCACGTGCTAGAATATGGCTAGGGGTAGATCATAGAAATATGCCCAGAAAAACTGTCATTGATGGGTTACCAGTCTTGTGAGGAGCTGCAAAGATGAAAAAATATGTGAAGAAGTCCATCTTGTGGGGTGTTCCCTTTAATTTTGGTTTGGAGATTTAACAAATATTTGAAGGCTTAATTGAAATACGAACATCTGCAAGTTTTGTAGTTCACCTATCTGTGGTCATGTCCCCATAAAAATACAATTGTTGCAGTCTCTCATTATCCAAGTGCCTTGTCACACATTCACTTGCAACAGTTGTATCACTTACAACAGTTGTAAATCATGGAAATGTCATGATGCATTAAAGTTACTATGTGTTAGAATATACCCCTTGCCTGAAAGCAAACAACTTTGCAATGCCAGTAGGGCACTTGGCACATGATAAACTGTTTGAGCATGCACCTGTCATGTTTTAACTGCACTTAGTAAGTTGTAAATTGAACATGTGACACCAGCCCAAATTTCACTATTTATTCAATGAACAATATGTCACCTTTTCATACACCAGTTCACATAGAACAACAAGAACTTACTGCCTTCATTGCTGTGGTGGTCCCCAAATCTTCTGGGCTCAGCTTCACAGTTCCACAGGACTAGGGCAGTTAGGCATTTGAGGCTATTTGGACTGGGTATGCTAGGTTCCCACTAACCCAACTCCTAATTGATACTACTCTGTTATTTCCTGCAGACTGACTCGGCTATATGGAACTCCACTACCCATCCCAAAATGTGACTTTCCTGGCCCTGTATGACACACACAATGTTGCAAGCAGACAGCTAATCTAGGAAAAAGACCTCACATTGAATTTAAGTTTATTACTGTCGCCACACTATGCTCTTTAGAAAGCTGGTGAAGTGTGCAGAAGGCTCATTTGTTAGCATCATATGCCCATGTGTTTTGCAGGTTAGGGAGCCAGGGGGATTTCTTCAGCATTATTAACAGAGGAAGTGGATTAACTAAGAAGCTGTTAGCCCAGCTTTTAGGGAAGTAGCCATAGAATGCTTGTTAATAATGATGATGAACATGATTGGTATAGCTTATTTCCCTTGGTATACTTTGTTGACTTGGTTTCCTATAGAGCGTGACTGGGTATCCATTTTTACAATACAGTTTTATTTTGTGTAGCCTTGCACATAAGCCATAGACCCAGTTCATCACTGAATCACTCTGCATCCTACACAAGATGGTATGCTACAAGTGGATGAACATACTTTACGGTTGCTTCCTCATACCAATATTACAAACTCTTCAGGAGAACAAAAAGCAGCGTTGGGGCTTGGGGGGAGGAGGGGTTAGAATTGAGTATGGGGGGTATAAGTTAAAGCACTTTCTATAGAGGAAAATAATTTCATGCTCCTCATTTTCCTTTTTTTGCTGGGACTAGAAATATATATATATATATATATATATATATTATATATATATATAAAGAAAAGTGAGTTAAGTTAACATGAGGAGATCCATCTAAACCCAGGTAAAATCCGGAAAAATCATGTCCATAAATTGAATCATCAACAAGCCAAAGCAGAGGTCCAAAGGAGGGCCTGTGATATGAAGAACAGATGGTAGGAAGGCAAGATGAAGGAGATTCAACATTTCAGACACCCACAATATGCACATTTTTATAATACTACTAAAGCTGTCTATGGTCTGAGCACTCAGGGACCCAACCTCCTTGATACCTAAGGATGGAGGAGACCTGATCAAGGAAAAGGGAGCCATCAATGCCAGTTGGAAGAGATTTTGAAGACCTTCTCTACTGAGACTCTGTTGTTGACAGGAGTGTTCTCAGCTCCATCCTGCAACAACCAGTCAGAGATGATTTTGGAATCACTCCAACCCTTGACAAGGTGAGGAAAGTCATCAGGCAGATAAAGAACAACAAGACATCGGAACCAGATGGAATCCCTGCCAGAATCTTCAAGCTTCAGGGAGTGGAGCTTACATCACAGATCCATGCCCTCCTCTTAAGGATCTGGGATGATGAGAAAATCCCAGATGCCCTCAGGGATGACTTCAGGTGTAACAATTGTTAACAAGGGAGACAGGTTCAACTGTGGAAATTACAGAGGAAATGCCTTGCTGTACACCACAGGAAAGAACATTACAATAACCCTCCTGAACACTCTCCTTCCACTTGCTGAAGAGCAACTCCTGGAATCTCAGTGTGGGTTTAGGCCATCAAGAGGCACAGTCAATGTGATCTTCACTGCTTGCCAGCTGCAGAAAAAATACTGGGAACAAAATAAACCTCTCTGTATGGCTTTCTTTCACCACATAAAAGCCTTAGACTGTGTCAACTGAGAACACGGTGGAAGATCCTTCTGAGGTATGGATTGATGCCTATGAAATTAATCACCATTCTCACCTTCTCCAGGATGATATACAAGTGGTGGTTCTCAGTTCCCTTTGAGCTTAAGACTAGAGTTAAGCAAGGCTGCATCATTGCACCAATATTCTTCTTGATATTCCTTACTGTAACTCTACACCTGACCTCCAACAAGCTTCTAGTTGGAGTGGAGCTAAACTACCGAATGAATGTTTAATCTCAGCCAACTCCTAGCCAAAACCAAAATTACCTTGACCTCAGTCATTGAGCTCCAGTACACCGATGATGCTGTAGTGTGTGCTTACTCAGAAGTAGATCTTCAGACAGTCATCAACAACTTTACTGAGGCATACAAGAAAAAGGGATTGATTCTTAACATTCAGAAAGCTAAGGGGAGCAGAGGGGAAGAGCCAGCCATGCTGGGCTGGAGCAGAGAGCCCAGCCCAGAGAAGAGAGCATGCTGAGTGACTCTGGTTTTAGTTAAACCAGGAAGGGTCTGGACAGACATTGCATAAATCAGTTTGAGCCAAATCAGTTAATTCTGATACAACATTCAACCAGGTTCATCTCAAACCCTCTCATCAATAAGCTTTTAATAAGCAGTCCCCAGCTTCAGTAATTCAGATGTTTGTGAGACCTGAGAACAATGAAAGTTGAGTATTTCCCATATCTTGGAAGCCATCTCTGACAGAAGGCTGACAGGGATAAAGAAATCCAATATTGCATCAGATGTGCAAGTTCAGTTTTTGGATGCCTGAGAAAATGGGTATTTGAA
The DNA here is from genome assembly GCF_001723915.1 of Gavialis gangeticus. NCBI lineage: Eukaryota > Metazoa > Chordata > Crocodylia > Gavialidae > Gavialis > Gavialis gangeticus. Next base: position 24,895,433 of record NW_017729034.1, read on the forward strand.
GATCGTGACATCATATTCAAAACCAAACTCATAGATTATCAAGCAGTTGTAGATTATCAAGCTCATAGATTTTCAAGATCCCTCGCTTACCATATGGAGCTAAGATGTGGACAACGTATAGGAGACACCTCAAGTCATTAGGGAAGTATCATCATTGCTGCCTATGGAAGATCCTTTGAATCCAGTGAGAAGATAAACTCATTAACATTAGTGTCCTCTCACAAGCGAATGCCATGAGCATTGAGGCAATAGCCATCTGACATCAACTTTGCTGGGCCAGCCACATCATCCAGATGTTGACTTCACAACAAGTTTTATTGTCACAGCTCAGTTAAGGCATACTCTCAAAAGGAGGGCAGAGAAAGTGCTTCTAGGATGTCCTCAATGCCAACTTGAAAAAATGTAACATCAAGATCAACTCATGGGAGACTATCACCCAGGACTGCTCCAAATGGAGGAGGAGTCTGTGGCAAGGATAAGTACACTGAAACCTTATGACAACAACAAGACACGGAAAAGCGGGAGCAGCATAAACAGCATTTTGCAGACCAAATCAAGAATCTAGAGCCACCCACCCTGTATGGAAACACATGCCCAAGTTGCAGTAGAACCTGTTGATCCTAGATTGGTCTTGTCAGCCATCTTCAGACCCACAGATAAGGCAGTCATGGACAATGATCATCCTTGACTATGAAGATTGGCTATGATAATGACGGAGTCTGGCCTGGGGAAAGAGAGTATCTTTTAAATAAAAATTCCACTTGACACAAGAGTTCAGAGTAGATAACCAGCATCTGCCTGTAAAACCTACAAATCTCTCAATGTATTTTGTGGAGCAGGGCATTCTCTGTAGAACAGCTGGAATTTTAAGGGTGTATCAACAGAGCTTGCAGTGATTGTATTACCAGCAGGAAAGCAAGCAAGCCCCTTTGCTAATGGCTGTCCCTGAGATCATGGGAGTATATACAGAGGGCTCCAGAAAAGATAGTTCAGGTCTCATTCAGGGGGCTGAGTTAATTGTCATCAGTTGATTTGTAGCATTTGTGTTTTGTAGAGACATGAGGATGATGCTCTCAAGCTGCTCAGTGCAGTGATAGCATCTCTTTGTAGCAATAGGCATTATATAAAGTTATATTATGACTAGGGACAGACATTCAAAATGCCAGAGCCTGAACTGATTAAACCTTTGCAGGTTAGTCTAACCTGCAGAGAGTGAATCGGTTTGTGACAAGCAGACATTCCCTTGTGGGGGGCAGGGATGGAGGTTATTTCCCCTCCCTCTGGCATCTGGTGGAAGGGAAAGGAGGGGGCTTGTTTTGCTGCTCGGTGGCAGTGACAGTGGTTGGGGTGGGCAGATTCAGCTGCTGCTGCTTGTTCTGTGTTCAGGGCAAGTGGCGGGATAAGCCCGCTCTTGCCCCTCACCCTCTGGTGTCCAGCAGAGGGAACTTATCCTGCCCCAAGCACAGAGCTAGTGGCAGCAGTGGCAGCCAGGGTGGGCAGACCCAGCTGCCATCCCCCAGGGGCAGTGGGAGTAGAGGGGAGAATAACCCTCCTCCCTGCCCCTTTTGCATCAGGGGCCACGCTGGCCTGCCGCTGCAGCAGCAAGGGGAGAGCACCTGATAGACCTGGCTTGGGTCCCTGCTGGTGGGACAGGGAAGGGGGAATTAAACCCCTCTCCAGCCAGGCCCCCGCCTCTGCCTGTCCTTGGTCTGGCTGGGGAGCAGAGGGGCAGAGCTATCCATGCTGGGCTGGAGTAGAGAGCCCAGCCCAGAGAAGAGAGCATGCTGAGTGACTCTGGTTTAAGTTAAACCAGGAAGGGTCTGGGACAGACATTGCATAAATCAGTTTGAGCCAAATCAGTTAATTCTGACAGTACATTCAACCAGGTTCATCTCAGACCTATTTTGGCCATTTTGAAACTGGTTTATGTGCACTCAATGTCTGTTCTCTTACAGGTTGAAACCAGTTTCTGATCACTTAAACTGGTTTATGTGTAACATCTGTCCCTAGCCCATGGGTCTGAGTATTGATCCATAGGTGGGTTTTTTGTTTGTTTGTTTTTGTTTTTGTGATCCATCAGGTAGTAATGTTGTTGTTGTTGCTAATTTACATCATTTATTTAATATATGCAATCAACAAATCAAATTAATCACCAAGAGGACATCTGGTACAGTCCTTTCTTTCTCCAGTGGTGTTTAGATAAATGCATGGCAGAGCATTTGCCATGTGGCCCAGGCTCCTAAATTCACCTTTGTTGCTCAATACAGCCATCTCCCTGATCTGTACTATCTTATAGGGCTTAATCTAGAGCTGCAGATGTAAAAGCTTTATCCTCTCCTAGGTTGCTCTCAGCAGTTCATCTCAGTCTAATCCAGTGTCAGCATAAAACCATGCAGAGAAGCTTTCAACTACCTCTAGCTGAATGCAAACAACCAAGTCCCCTGAAAGGTGGGCCACACAGTGCCTAAAGACAATGGGACTGGTGGGTGGGCTTGACTGTTGAGAAACTAAGTGTGGTGATGAGGATGCTTTGAACATCTAAGTGTATCTTTTATCAGAGGATATCAGAGCACTCTGATATATGAATATGAAATATGTGCACGTGAGGGAACTGCCACACAGCATTTACAGGCAAAAAGTTAAAAAAATATAGTCTGCTTTTGGGTACCATAGTTTTTAAAAAACCAAACTGAGATACTCAGAATCAGTTTTCAAGAGGTCTGTGTATTCAGAGCTCTCATTGTCTTCATGCCTGAAAATCTAACCACTTCAGTGCATCACAATTAAGCATCCTGAAACAGAGCCAAAATCAGTGGCTATTGGCACATGGTACCAGAGCTGGGAACATAACAGAGAAGTCCTGAATCTGACTCTGAGCACTGGACCATGTCCCCTCCCAAACTTGTTAAAGGAGGTACCTTTATCAAAAACCACAAAGAACAACTGTGCCCATAGCAGCAATATTGTAGCAGACAATGCCATATGTGGGCTAAAGGCTGCTTTGTGTGGTTAGCAATTTGGCAGAAGAGTAATGGATTAGAATTGGCTGCTAGTGAACCTTAGAGTAGGTCAGACATTCGGTTTAGATAGGCATCTAAGAGGTCAGATGCTTATCTGGAGCTCATCCAGTTTCTTTGACTGAGAAATCATGTGTGTGAGTGCATTCTCAAGAGATCTCTACTCAGGAATTTCATGAGGGCAGTGTATTGTGGAGTATTTCAACAGCTACACATCCAGCTGCTTTCTGGATATGCCTAGGGAACAATCTTAAATGTAAAAATGTAAAGTCATCTACTTATGAGTATGATCCTACCTCATAGCCGTAAAAGCCAGGACATTTATCGTAAGCATAGGAGACCTAGTTGAGTGTTTGTCTACACTGAGTTCTAGAAGTATATGTAGTTCACCTGACAATATTATCAAAGTAATAGCTCCAGCTTGGTACAACAAATCGATCAATGATCAAGTATAAAAAGGGAAAAAATGAAAGAAATCATAATACCTTTTTATGTATATGTTTTTAATAAGTGGTTTCAAAGCCTCTCTTGGGCATCCGATTAAAGGTTTTCTTGCTAAATCCTGGAGCATCTGGGAGGTGATGAACTTGTGTATTTAGAGCTGGATTCATCAGGAAAGGCAGCAGAGGTCAGAAGGTCCTTCTGAATACCAGCTGCTGTCTGATTTTGGTTATTTTTCAGAATTGCCTTGTAAAGCCCTGATATTAAATACATTGAAGGAACAGGCTTCTCTCACACCTCAGTGTTAAAGCACTGACTGGAGAGGGAATATTATGGGTGAACCCTGCTCCAGAGACACATGATTTCTGACTCCCTGAAAATCCCTCAGTAAGATGTGGAGGTGGATGGGAATCATTCTTGGCCCCAGATGTAGGAATCAGTTTAACCCCGGGCCTGCGGACAGAAATAATCTCAACTAAATATTTATACTCGCTTCTGAGTCCACATACCATTATACGAGATGCAGTTGTTTCCTACTATTTACCTATTCCTCCCTGGTTCCAGTAATGTGCCAGTGGAAAAAAAGAGCCCTTATGTAAATTCAATCAAAATATTTATTAATTTCCTACATGATTTAAACTGGCACCACTATTATGGAGTTAAATGATATAGTAACATAATTTTGTCCCCAAAATCATAGAAAATTAGGGTTGGAAGGGACCTCAGGAGGTCATCTAGTCCAACCTCCTGCTCAAAGCAGGACCATTCCCAACTAGGTCATCCCAGCCAAGGCTTTTTCTAGCTGAGTCTTAAAAACCTCCAAGGATAATTGTATTGCAGGTTGGGGAGGAGGGGGAGGGAGAGAGAATTTGGAAGAATGGGCATGAAAACACCTGAAGAATGAGTATTTTGCCAACTCATTCTTTTGCCTCTGATGGAGGTAGCTGCTACAGTGTGGTGGTTCTGGCAATATTCAAGCTTATTGGATTTTTAGACAACGCAGTTTCACTTAATTCATTCAAATACGCCAGAAATTATATTATTTTCTCAGCATTTCTGGTTGATGTGTGACTGTGCCAAGGTATGATATGCAGGAGTCTGAAAACTTGGATGCTCATTTGAAGTAAAGGAAACAGCCTTCTTAGAGGATATGGTATGATACAGAGAAGAAAGCAGAAAGTCTGCACGTTGCAAGCAAATCCTTGCAGACAGACACTTCGCTTCAGTAGGGCCCCATCCAGGTAACTAGTTGCAGGACTGAGGCCAATATTTCCTCCTTGTACATTTTGCCGTAGTGATGTTACCATTCTGATGGCTCTTTGTGGTTTTTTTAAAAAATGTGTATTGTAGAGAGAAAATACGGAATGAAGGACTTTTTGACACCATAGAATCTCTCTCCAGCAGCTAACAATAACTTTCCCTGACCTACTAGGGCAAAGCATGGAAATATTTATAACATTATTAAAAGAAAACCTGCTATTAGTGATCAAAATTCATATGGATAGAGGTTTTATACAAACGTGTGTGTGTGTACGTGTTTGTGTCTGAAGTTGCTATTTTCTATTGTTATATACTTAAATGGTTGTATTCTTTTTCCCTACAAATGATTTCAAACATCTGCATTAATATTAGAGTGGGAAAGGCCTATCTGGTTGTCTTAGCTACCTTAGCTTCCAACCCAACTTCCGTCTGAAAAATGCAGTTGTTCACCATGCATTTTGCTGGTGGACATGCTCGGTCTCAAATATCAGCCTGATGCAGAATTAATGGACGAGGTATTGCAACCTGTGTCATGCAGGTCAAGTTAGACTATTGTACTGGGTCCTTCTTCCCTTAGAATCTGTTATTAGAATAATCATCATTAGAATCTATTAATTTTATTCTTCAGCCTTTCATCAAGTACAGTTTTAAATAACTCGAGAATGGGGCCAGATCTATCCATGCCTGTGGGAGATGATTCCACAGTCACATAAACCTCAATGGTAAAATGTATTCTCTGATATTTCATTTATTTTGTCCTTTTCTCATATTGACTCCCATCAAGGCCACTTTCCAATATTGGTAGACAGTTCTCATGGCTTACCTTTACTTTTACCTTCCTTTACCTTTATGTTCCTTTACCTTCACCTTTTCTTTACCATCTGTCTTTTGTCTTTATGAAATGTAATTCTCCCATGAAGAGAGGCCCAGCACAAGGCTGAGGTCTCACTCAAATCACACATCATCCTTGAGACAATATTTGCCCAGAACATCAGATCCTTCTCTCACTACTGTGGCATAGAACAGATGGCAGCATAACACTCGCTCACGACTCGTATTGGATGGCCCTTGTGTAGGACCTTGCCTGGGCCTGTAGTCCTTGTGCGGGACCTCTGCCCAGCACTGAATTTCACTTTTTTGCTGAATCTTTCATCAAACTGAATTTATTTTTAATCAGATCTACTTAGGATGCTTCTAGGTAGCAAAAGAGTAAACAGTCCAAACTGGTAAAACCTGTGCAATTTGTTTCACCCTTATACAGCATAGTACTCACTGGCCGTGCCTACAGGAGACGCTGACTGAGCAGTAGCTCAAGACTACTGTGCAGTAGTGTCACGTGGCAGGAAGCATGATGTGACACTACTGTGCAGTAGTTTCGAGCTACTGCGCAGTCAGCATCACAAAAAAGGCCATTTGTCAGCGCTACTGTGCAGTAACTCTGGTTACTGTGCAGTCATTTAGTTCTTGCTTATACAAGTACTAAATGACTGTGAAGTAATGACAGTGGTGTCAGCATCTCATGTAGACATGACTGCTGTGTTCCACTCTCCCCTGCCCCTTCACCTCCCCCCCAACACACACACACATTCTTTGTAAATCAGCATGTAACAAAGACTGTAGCTTGGGCTCTGCACTTTGTGTGCCAAGTTTAAGCCTGGGGCACAACTTTTAGACCATATATTGTAATTTTCTTTGGGTCTATCTGTTTTAGTATGTCAGCAAGTAACAGCCCTTTGGGTTCATGTTTGGCTTCATCATCAATGTCTCAAAGGTGCTGAATTTTCCCTGAAAGCATCTGGAGCGTCTGGCTTAATAATAGCTTGCAGCAATTTAATTATTTTAGTGACATGACACTGGGGTAAAAATCCTCTACCCTTAATGTAATACTAAAAGGTGAAGAGAGAGCAGTGAGGAACCATTTAAATTTTCTATTCTGCTGTTTTCAAGAGCTCTCTCTGCCTGCAATTCTAAGTATGTCATGTTTGAGATGTTTATGAATTAATCATTGGTAACTGATTTATATTTAAAATACCGGGGATACAATAAAATACAAATAATGACTTGCCTGAGGGGTGACAGCAGAAAAGTATTGCTGACGGGGTAGAAGGCAAGCATGTAGTCCAAAGAGTGTGTTATTTTGTCTAAGTCTGTAGGTACATGGATCTCCAGCAATAATCTGTCCCCCTTCACTCAGTTGTTTTCTGAGTGACAGTCTGTGTTTCTCCTGACTAGTTAAGGATTTTGTTTGAGCCTGCTCGTGGACCTGGACATCCCCTTGGCAATGTCTTTTCTAACCCTCTCCCAGCACTTCTCTGGACCAGTAAGATTCCTTGGTAGCAGCCCCTGTAAGATGAACCTGCTATAATTAATCACAGTGGGGATCTGCTTTGGCACAGCACAGGGCGTTTATACTTTGGAGAAGAAAAATCCTGAGCAAAATGAATCATTCTTGTGATCAAGGAAGTTTACCATTGCCTCCTTTTCCCTAACAGCAATACATTGCCCTAACCATGAGCAGACCTGGGAGGTGGTAAAGTCTCCTGATCACTAATGCCAAATTGCTACAAGGTAACTTTTTCATCCATCAAAAATTCCTTGAAGAATTGTTAGAGTGGAGTGTACTGTAGGAAGCTGGAGGCCGGGAAGTAGGAGATGTCTAGAAAAAAACTTGGATGAGTGGGTGGTTAGAAACAATTTCAAGAGCAGAGCTGTGGAGGCATGAAAAAGGAAAGTATAGGGTTGAGGAGCCTCATTAGTACAAAGCAGGGAACAAGAAGCATCTTGAGAAGTCAGGAGAGAAAGCGGAACAGAAGGGTCAAGGCAAGTGACATGAAGGGTGCAGCAAAGGGTCAGGAGGCCATAAACCTTGTGCAATGGACCATGAAGACCCTAGGAAGTAGTTGTGGAAGAGTTCAGTTGGCTGGAGTTGGAGCTGTCAGGGGTGTCAAGCTCCGGCTCTGTAGAACGCCATTGGGGGGGCTGTCTGGGAGACAGGTAAGCAGGCAGGAAGTGAGACATGTCTCCTGATGGTGATCAGATGAAATTGACTTATCCCTGCAGAAGGTTTGGATTAATTAAAATAGGCATTTTATCACAGAAAAATATTTTTTTCAGAAAATTTCTACCCAGCTGTATTTCTGAAGGCCCTAGGCAGGGAGTAGCAGAGGTGCAGAGTCCCACCAAGTCCCAGAGAAGGATAGCAAATGGTAAAGAGACAAGTGGAAGGAGGTGCAGAACATGTAGGGTGGGAATCAAGGTAATGCAGTCTTTTCTTTCCTTATTGAACTTTAAGTGGTTAGTGGTTTAACACTTTTACAGCATGAAGAAACCCCCCCAATTTAAATTTCATATGCCTTTGTTCACCTGCAGCCTGAAAGTGCGTTATTTCACACTTTGAATTTCACCGGTGCCATGGTTCTGCTGAAGCTTTGGAGGTGTTCTGTCCAATTGGGTGCTATTGTGTAGAATGTACAATGTCACATTATAAGGGACCTGTTTGTTCCGAGCAAATCATTTCCACGGTTTTATTTTTCTGTCAGATGTCCTCTTGCTTAGTTCATGGTTGTATGGGGCTTGTTCAAAGGGACTCCAGAATTTTGCTTGCTTGCTTTGTATCTCCAGTTAGGGTGATGCACACCATATGCTATGTGTGTCACTGCATTACAGGAGGCTGAGAGAAGTTAAGAACAATATTTTTTTTTTCTGGAGGTTCAGCTACATCCTGTGAAAGAAGGAGGCCACAGCATGAGATCAAAGGGTTAACTGTGCTGGCTTTTAATAACTTATGCAGGCCACAGCATTTTAATATTTCTTTTAAAGTATCGTCAGGATACCAAAGTCACACTTGGGAATATTAGAGCTATTTACAATAGCCTAGAACTCCTGGAAAACCTTCTAGATCCAGCATTAGAGTCAGTCCAATTATTCATTTGGAGTGATGTTTACTGTGAATTTAATCTGTTTTTCGTATAAGGGCAACAAGAATATACCCCTGAGAAAAGGATCATCATGTGGCTTATTTCACATACTCTTTTGACAAAAGTGGTGCCTAAAGCCTTTTGCTGGGCATTTTGCCCAAGGATGAATTTTGTGATTTACAAGTGGTCTGTGACCCTGTCATATTGTTCTTCTTGGGGGTCAGTTTCAAAATGCATAAATAAACTGCAGCTTCTGTTCTGGAGTGTTTTGCTCCCAGACATGCTGTTTGAATGTGGCCCAGAAGTAAAAAACTCCAGCGGACATTGCTCTGGAGTTTATTTTTACACAGCATGTGAAGCCTGGCTGGCAGGGGACCCAGCGAGTCAGCCTTCCGGCCCAGGGCTGCTCCAGCTGGGCTCCATGTGCTGTGGGGTGGAAGGGGGAGGAGGGTGGCTGGGGTGTGGTGTGCCTCAGCATGGGGCTAGCCAGCAGGCACGCTGCATCCCAGCCAGCCCCCCCAGCACGTGGACATGGGAGAAACAGGCAGCTCTGGGCTAGCTGCTCCCCCTGTTTCCATGGGCTGTGGAGTGGCTGGCTGGAGTGCGGTATACTTCAGTGCAGATGCTGCCTGGTAGCTAGCCCTTCACTGAGGCACCCTGTGCCCTTACCAGCCAGGGCAGTGTCTACGTGTGCGCTGCTGCACATGAAGGAACCCCGCAGCAGGGTAGTACTTGTATTTTACAAGACTACCCTGCTGCAGAGTTTATTAGTTTCATGCACCCTAATAGGGGCATATGTATAGATGCTGAGATGTTTACTGTGCAGTTAGTCAACTATGCAGTACACATTTCATGTAGACATGCCTACAGGTGGCCAGAGGAAGTTAAAATATGCATTTTCACCTAGCAGTTGTTTGTGAACATTTTGCTCCATTTAGGCCACCTGTACATGTCACATTTTTGCTGTAATTAACCTGAGGCTTGCGCGGGGAGTGTGCGGGGGCGGGGGGGAGCACCTATCAGGGCTGGCCTACAGGTGGCCCTGAGTCTCCAACCAGACCCAGGTCTGTCCAGGCTGGGGCTCATAATTAGCTGATTGTCAGCTCTGTGTGTGTGGCTGCAGCACCCAGCTTCCAACTTGCTGGTGCAAGGAGAACCTGGGATCATAAACTCTGATACCCTGCATCCAGTGGCCCAACCGGAACTGCTGGGTGTGGAGTTTATGTCCCCAGCAGGGGATGCCCTCTTTGCTAGGAGCCTCTGATCCCCTATGCCTGGCAGCCCAACCAGAGCTGCCAGTATGGGGATCGTAATTCTCGGCTCCCCCTGCACTGGCAAGTAGCAATGCTGTGGCTAGGATCTGATTCCCAGTCTCAAAAGCACACCTCCTGCCATGCATGTGTAGGATGGCAGGAGGCACATTTGTTGGGAGTGGGGATCAGAACCCATCATGCCATTAAATGAATGTATGCCAGGGGCTGTAGTTGCAAGCTTTTGCTTGTGTTGTGCAGCTGGTCCTCTGAGTCACATAGAAGAGTCTTCTGATTGAATCATTTTAGACAGGAAGGTAATCAATGATACATGATGCATTTTCAGACAGATAAATACTTGTGTTAAAACTTAGGGAATGTGCATGACAAATCAAGGCTTCTCTTAATACTCTTAATACTAGAAGCAACAGTCCGGCCACACTGCTTGCTTAATACTAACAAAGAACTGAACCTGATGCTGACAAAATGAAGTCAGCCTGTATGCCAATGAGAAAATTCACACGTCTGGTTGTTCTATTCATTTATTATTTGTTTAGACTATCCAGAGTCGAATTATTGTTATATAAGTGATTAGTCTTACAGCAGGAAGAAACCATCATTTTCGTCTTATTTCATCCACATCTGACTAAATGATAGGCTGCTACAAGATGGACCGGGGATGATAATCACTCCCCCCCCCATGGGTTTCTCATGCCCCACTTCCTGTTCTTCATCTTTACCTCCTATGTGAGGATTCATGGAAATGGTGATTTCACCTTCATATCTTTCCATTGAACCAGCCAGCTATGCCATGAGATGTATGGTTAACAGAGTTTGAGCCTTTCCCATGCTTTTCAGGAACACTTATGTAGAAAGTCAGTGGGACAATCTTCATTAGGTGTCACCTTCCAAATGCAAGGTACCAATCTGTTCCACTTACTATAAATCTTTATATAAACACTATCTGCCATCTAGCAAGATGGTGGTGGAAAAACCTTGGTATGATTCTGCTAGTTTTGGCTGGGTTGTTTTTTTTTTTTAGGAATATCCATACTGTCCTTATATCTCTTTGGACTGGAAATATCCTAAGGTCAGGCTTTTTCATGAGATATCCAGTAGCTCCTAGCTGCTGTCAGGGTCCATACTACTTTACAGCTTTTGTTTCCTTTTCTGTCCCAAGCCAGTGCTAAACAGGCACTTCATTAAACACCAGAGATGACTGGTTTTAGCTGTAAGGTTGAAATGTTTAACTATTATGGTCCAAGAAATATCCAAGAAGGAAGGGTTTTTTGGATGATAACTTTTACAGAATCAACTATTTCTTCCAGGGACCTGAGGACAAGCACTTTAGCCCCGAAAGCTTGTCTGACCTCTCTCCCAACTCTATAGTTGGTCTAGTAGACAATCTTTTTACATTTAGAGGAATTCATCCCTGCATGTACAAGGGGACAAATTTTGACTGGAACTTCACACAAGAATCTATCAGCAAAAGTGCATCCAGCAGGAGAAGAGTAGGAAGGAAATTGTCTGTATTTCAATGACTGTTCTCATTGAAAAATCTTGGAGGCCTTTAAAAGGTATATCTGAGTTATTTGGGGCTGCAGTCCATATATTTGTATGTTTCATACCGCCACAGAACTCCCCAAATAAAGGTATCTTAAACACAGGAGGGAGTAATGCTGGAGACTGTATTTTGGAGTGCTTTTAGCAAGAAAATAGGTAAAATTTGAGATGCTTCTCTAGTATTGATGGCTAAGGATACATAACACATTTAATACAGAATAAATTGACTTTACTGTCTAATAAAAGTGGAGGAGACACAACATTTACTGACTTACTGCATAACATGTCTCTGTTTTCCAGGGTAAATTTATCCCATAGAAAACCTGGGGTAACTGTAGTACGTAGTAAATGTTGTGAAGCTGCTCTCCTAATTGACTTTATACTTAATTGACTTCATTGTGGTTTTAGTGATGAAGATCCTGCATTCTATCAATGGTGTGGTTTTGCAGCAAAGATGGGTTTATTGCATTTGTTTCTAAGAGTCTGCCAGAATCTGGTTACATTAGCTTACAAAGCCTGCGAAGTGCTTTGGGATGAAAGGGGATACACAGATGTGTTGCATCATTAATAGTCTAACTCAAATAATAATTAGTGTCAGTGATGTTTTTCTTACTGGAATACCAGCCTAGTGAGAACACATTCATAAAAACCTCTACAAGCCGTGTTGTGTCTGATCCAGAGGTACATAAAAGTTGAAACCCAGATTGGGATCTGCTATGAAAATGCACTCTTTTCTAAATTCCTGCTACAAGGTCTTCTCAGGTGCATGTTTTCTCCTATCTCCATATATTCTCTTCTACAACAGTCTCTACCATCTTCCACTCCATCTGAAGTCAAGGGGATAAAGGAAATGTTTTGCATTTTAACCAGACAATGTGTCAGATTCTGATCTCGAGTTTAGTGATGTAAATCTTGAATGACTCACTAACTTCTTTAAGGTTAGTCTGGATTGACATCAGTGCATTGTCTTACTTTTCCTGAAATAAATAGGTAGACTAGGATCTCAACAAAAGTAGTACATAGTAAGGTTTGTTACAGCTAGCAAGCTTCTAAAACATGTTGGTTTGCACAGATACCACACCTATAATTCCTGCTCTAGAGAAAGCCTGAAGCTACCATATTTACTTGAATCTAAGATGACCCTGAATTTAAGAGCCCCCCCCGAATTAGAATCTATGTATGGAAAATTTAAAATTTATAAATTTGTTAGCATTTTCCAGGTATAGAATCTAATTATGGAAGGTTTGTCTTGAACCCTCTCTGCTCCCCCAACTACTACAGCAGGAAAAGCAGTGACTAGAGGGGTCAGGTGGCTGGGGGGTTCAGGTAACCCCCTTGCCCTCACCCCCCTACTGCTCCCTGCAGCCCTCCTGCCCCCCATCACCTACACTTTTCTACCCCCAGGTCCTTATACCCTCTTCCTCTCCCTCTACTCCCCCCAGTCTCTGCCTCCCTTCTACACACTTACTGTCAGACTCTGGACTCTATTACCTTCCTGGACCACAACACATGGAAGTGCAGCTCCAGACAGCCACACAGGAGTGCTGGTGCTGCTGCTAGGCTAGGCAGGGAGCAGAGTTTCTATGTGCTCCATACCCAGGAGGCAATCCATACCAGGCTGGAGCTGAGCTGGCCCTGACATTAAGGGTGAGGAAGGGGGTGGGAATGGGGGACAGAAGGGGGAAGGCGGGGCGGGGCAGGAGGAGGCTGCTGAGAGTTTGACTCTGGCCCTGAACTGGTTCCAGGGATAGAGTCAGAGCTACAGGAGCTGCCCGCTCCCGCCCTCCACTTTGTAAATGAATCTAAGATGAAACCTTATCTTAGATTTGAGTAAATGTGATATTTATTCTCATGTACTTACAATGTTCCTAAAACTCTTAGGAAAAACTTGGTAACATTTACATTTGTGTGAATAATTAAGGAGAGAAAAATACAAAGCATTGATAAGATTCCTAAGAAATGCTCAAAATCAATATAATTACATATTTTGCTACAAAACCTAAATTGCCTTGTTTTTGCATCAACTGTATAAACAATGTATTTTTTTTTAAATCAGAAAAGGGTATCATTTCAGTAATGTGCTGCAAATGTGGATTTGCAAGGAAAATGTACCAATTTCCTGTGTTTTGCTTGAATTCAGTGGGGTAACATCACAGTCAAATATCACAAAAAATGAAAAATTAGTGCCGATACCAGAAAATGTGTGAGGGTTCTCATGAATAATGTCATTTAAAATACTCTGAGCTTTGCTAGGAGCATTGAAATGAAAAGCATTTGGTTTATCTATGCTTTCTTCTTTCTTGTTTTTGCATTTTTTGCACCTGTTTTTTTCAGTATAAACTATAATATTTTCACTGTTTGTTTTTTTCCAGGATGTGAAACAATGACATGCAGCTATGAACATTGTTTGATTTATTGCTGCTTGACTTACCAAAACTCCCCAGACACTTACATTTATGGATTTATTATTAACCTTTCTTGGATAAAAGATAAGAACGAATAAGGTAAAAATATTCAGTCACTTATTTCAATTTACAGTTAAAATAACCTTGATGTATATTATGGGCTGTCTGTTTACTCAAAGCTTGTTGATGGAATCAACATTCCCTACACAGTCACTATGCTGGCATTCAATTTCTTTATGGGAAAATGACATTTGATATTATGTTTGGGTCTGTTGTAGCTATTGTTTCCTGTCTCAGTGGTGCTGTAGCAAAAACCTGTTTCTTTTCTGCTCGCTCCAGGTGATCTGAAAGATCCCTTTCCATTAGGACACAAATACGGGTAATGAAAATGAGGGTGTGAAGAAAGTGAATCAATTGGGAATGTCACAACATTATAACATTTGCATCACAACATACAGTGCAAATACAAAGCTCCCAAGCAAGTGGAGTGCTACACAATCATTCTTGGCAAAGTGACAGCGCAATTCCCACTCTCCCCATCCCCTTCTAAGAAATAAATAAATAAATAAGACAGCCATTTCTTTATCCAGCTGTGTCATAATATGGAGCAACAAAAAACATAATAAGGAAAGGATAGGGCTCCATTTTGGTACGTATATGAAACAGTGCTATACATGCATTCTAATGGGTAGTAATGCTTCATGAAGAGCTAATGGGTAGTAATGCTTCATGAAGAGGCAGGTGTTGTGTGGGACCAGAGCTGGGTAGAAGCAGAAGAATCCAGTGAAGAGGGGAGCAGCAGACAAGTGATATAGATGGAGGTAGATGTAGTAATACTAGAACAGTATTCTCCAAACTTTCTGTTCTGAAGATCACTTTTTGGAAGTAAAGGTCACCCCAGGATCTACCGTGCCCCCCTACCCCCTACCCTGTCCCCCACCCCATGCACCCCTGGACCACGGAGTCTCCCAGACCTGACCAGGCTGGGGCCCAATCTCACTTCTGTGCTGCAGCTGTGCTGAGCTGTGCCCACCCAGCAGCCAGAGGAACGTGGCATCAGGCCTCAATCTGACCAGGTCTGGAAGTCTCCGTGGTCCAGGAGCATGTTGTGGGGGGCTCCCACTCCTGTGCGCAGCCCGGCGGAGGCCCTGGGAGCCCATGCCCCCTCCACCTGTGCTTGGGAGAAGGCAGCTGCTGCTGCGGGCTGCCCGCTGCACCCTGAGCACAGGTGGGCAAGGCATGGGCCCTCAAGGCCTCTGCTGAGCTGTGTCCAGTGGCAGGAGCCCCCTCACGCACCCCTGGATGACCAGATCTTCCCATACATGGCTGGACCGGGGCCACCCCCACATGAGTCCCACTGCTGAGCTGAGCCACACCCGCATGTGGCCAGCTGCAGCAGGACTCGAGGCACAGCAGCAGCAGCTTCTGCCACCCCTGCCCCTGCAGAGATGGGGAGGCAGCCCCCCACACCCCTGAAGGAGCCTCCCCCACCCCGGCTCCAATCCTCCCACTACCTGGCCGGGATGGGGCCCCACTTAACTTTCCCTGATGCTGGCTTGTCTGTCCAGTCAGCTGCTCACCACAGGGACCTCGATCTGGACCCTGACTCTTCCCTCCCCCACAAATTGGGGCTGCGGGTAGCAGGTGTGTGCATGTGCACATGCCCAGCTGTCCCCCCAGTCCAGGATATACCTAAAGAGGCTCTGAGATCTACCTGTAGATCAGGTTCCCCAGGTTGGTGATCACTGTACTAGAACAACAGAGAGCAAAATTCTTGCTTCAGGCCCCAGTCAGGACTGGAGACCACAAGACGTGCTCCAAAGTGGTTGAAATGTAAAGGTCACATCCTAAATTCTGTTGAACTCAACAGGCTTTAGATCAAGCCCTAAAAACACATGCAACATATAAAGAGCCGGGGACATGAAGAGAATACGCTGTGTCTTTGCCAGCTGGAGATTTTGATTCATGCTGCTTGTCTCGTTGAGGCCACAGTTTTTCATCTTTGGTTATACTGAATCATTTAGCTATAACTTTCAGAGCTTGAGCTGTGCAGATTGTTCCATTATTATATGGTTCCAGCCTCATTAACATTTTTAAAGAGGAATATTTAACAATAGACTGAGCTTGGAACCTGCCAACTAGACTCTCCACCAATGCAGATGATGATTTGGGGGTTGTAGCAGCTCTGCTTGTCCTTCTGTATACTAGTTCTCATGGCACATTCCTCAGCAAATCTGCCTTAGGGGGCTCAACAATTCTTAAATGACAAAGAGGGAAAAGAAAACTCATTCATGCCAGAAGCTGAACTGCAGTAAATTAAATAGAGGTGGAGTTACATGTTACACCTAGACCATACTAAATCTGTGAAATGTTAAGCAGTGTTAAATCAGCATGTGCTGGGAGCAGTTGATATTAACATTAACAATTGTATTAACATTTGGGGTTAATACCATTTCTTGCCTGAAGAGTTCTGACTTGCCACTGGAGGGCTGTCAAGTAGGGGCATAGCTAGGAGCCAGGACACCTGGGGTCTAAACCTACTCTAGTTTGGGGGGAAAGGTTGGAAATGGAGCATCCTGAAGGACTACAAATTGCTTGTTATCTTGGTGGAGAAGACTGAGATTAGCCTAAGATGAGGTAGGTAGCATACCTCAAAGTTAAACTTCACCTGAAGTGGTCTAACTTTGACATGTTCAGAGGACACTTAGCATGAGTTAATAAGCTTTAGCATGCAGAATTTCACATTTTAAGAGCCTTTAGTGTGGTTTAAGTGTAATGTATAACTGAACCCTTAATTGCCCAGACAAAGAACCTGGCTCAATGCAAAGGCAGCTCCGTTCTCCCAAACAATACTATTAGCAAAGTAAACTTCCAACACACTGTAAAGCATGGTAGAATGTATTATTGTTTTTTTTCTAGGTCTGTCCTGTAATATAAAGTCTAGTACTTTATAACACATTTCTTGTTTGCTATTGTCCATTCAGTTATAAGTTTATGAAATGTAATGGGCACCCAAAGGAATTTACTGGTGTTGATCAATAGGGGAAAAAAAACACCTCACTGATATAAATATAATGAATCAGTGCAATCTTCCTTTCAGTATTTTTTTTATTGCTAGTTTGTTCTGATTAACCCATCTGGTTTAGGTATAGGTTAACAGAACAACTCAAATTATTGGCAAGATGGCGGATGTTCCTTATGCAACAAATGCAAAGAATAAGGAATTTCCTTTTACCTTGCACAGCTGGCATGAGAGCCAGTTGCAACCGCTGGATTATCTCAACTGTAAAATCAAGCTGACTCGGCATACTAGGCTGATTTGGTAGGTGTATTGCTAGCAGGTCCAGGCAAGTGATTCTTTCCCTCTGTTCAGCACTGGTAAGGCCACACCTGGAATACTGTGTTCAGTTTTGGACCCCCCACTACAGAAAGGATGTGGGCAAATTGGAGAGAGTCCAGCAAAGGGCAACAAAAGTGGTGAGGAGGGGCTGGGGCACATGAGTTATGAGGAAAGGCTGAGGGAACTGGGTTTATGCAGTCTAGAGAAGAGAAGACTGAGAGGGGGTTTAATAGCAACTTTCAACCACTTGAAGAGTGGTTACAAAGAGGATGGAGATAGACTGTTCTCAGTGGTGGCAGATGACAGAGCAAGGAGCAACCATTTCAAGTTACAGCAAGGGAAGTTTAGGTTACATATTAGGAATAATTTTATCATGAGGCGCGTAGTAAAGCACTGGAACAGGTGACCTAGAGAGGTGGTGGAAACTCCATTCTTGAAGGTTTTCAAGACCCAGCTAGACAAAGCCTTGGCTGGGATGATCTAGTAGGGCTGGTCCTGCTTTGAGCAGGGGGTTGGACTAGATGACCTCCTGAGGTCCCTTTTACCCTTAATTTTCTATGATTCTATGAAAGGGGGGTAGAGAAAGGCAAGAAAAATGGCAAGGCCAGAGATTAAGCTATTCTGACTAGCCACAAAGCTAGGACTGCTTAAAGTTTTGTCTTCCCCTCCAGGACAACAGGAGAGGTCCTCACAGCAATGTGCCACTCTGAGGTAGAATGCCTTCTTATGCTCCCCCTGGATTGGTGGGATTGGAGTGGTTTTTTATCTCTTTCAGAGCTGAGTTGTGGCTAAATGCCAGGATCTAGAGTTCTGTGAGCAATAAACTCTTGTTAGTCAGGAAATAGAAATTATAAGCAGCTCAGAAATCTTATGTATGTGTAGGAAATGTTATAATGATTCAGCTTTCTGAAAATGGAGGGACCAGTTCCTTTCACGGTCGTTAAACCTTAATAAGTATGTTTTAAAAATAATCAATTGTTTTAGTCTGAGTGAAATAACATGTCTCATTGAATCTGTATTTTAAAGGTGCATTCAGGATTCATCTTTTTTTTAAAAGGTTTTTGGGTTGATTTGATTTAACAAGACAACTTTAATGTCCTGCTGTGGGAAAGGCGGAAATGGAATGTAGCTGAGTTGTACTGTGTGCCAGGATGCTGAGGCTCAATGGAGAGAAAATAACCTCACCAATAAACAACAGAAGGCCAATGGCCTAATCCTGTGCTTTGGGTGAACATTGATGGGGATTTCTTCAACCTGCAGAAGGATCCTCAGAGAGGCTGAAACTGCAGAAATGTGTAGTATGTGGGCAGTGCAAGTTCATTATGGAGATTCAGTCTAAGCAGATGGTATTAGAATACAGATATATTATTAGGCAGCTGTTTCCCATTGCTGTTGTCTAATGCATAAGATTTAGTATAAACTCCCTCAGGGATCACCCACCAATTTGTATGCTCCATTATCTACATACCTTATTTTTAAATCAGACAAAGTGCCACATTCTGATCTTGGTCACAAAGGTGTAAATTGGAGTAAATTCATGGTCTTGAAAGGATCTACACGGACCTTAGTGAAAACAGTATCTGGTTCATGTTTTTACTGCAGAGTCAACATACTGGGCAGGGATTAACACTTATAAACAAAAGCTAAAGAATGTAGTTTAGTTTTATTGAGAGAGAGACAAAAAAGAGCCTCAGGGGATGACAAGGTCCAAAGGTCACAAACTCCTCCATGACCATTTTAGGCAGGACATAAGGAAAAACTTTACTGCCTAAGCCCCCAAGACCTGGAATAGACTCCCTCCAGAGGTGGTGCAAGCACCTACTCTGGACTCTTTTAAGAAACTTTTGGATGCTTACCTTGCTGGGATCCTGTGACCCCAGCTGATTTCCTGCCCTTGCGGCAGGAGTCTGGACTCGATGATCTTACAAGGTCCCTTCCAGCCCTAACGTCTATGAAATCTATGAGAGGATACTATGAGAGTTCTGTTATCTACACTATTAGATAGGAAAATCCAGATAGAGTTCCCTTCCCTGCTTGCCATCATTTTCCTTGTGTTTAGGCATAAAGAATATAAATAATCTGTGCTCTGAAATGTCAAGGCCTCCATGACAACCTGTGTTAATTTTCTGAATAATCTCAGGGATTTGGGGGGAGATTTTCCAAAACATTTAAAAGGACAAGCCTCATTAAATGTCAAATTATTTAGGCACTGGAGCTGAAACGTGGCCATAGTTGGCCGGCTGAGAAATTCTGATGAAGGTGTACTCTTGGTTGCTAGCAGTGGGCTTCTGTTCCGCTGATATACCTCAGATCTGATGCAAGGCAGGTATTAGAAGTTAGAGTAAGGAATAACATGGCAAAAATAGAATAGCCCCAAAGTTACTCTTATTCATCTTAGCAGTGACCCAGAGATTCAGAGAACCGTAAGTAGCCTTCTAAGTCTCCTGTTCTCCCATATTTTGTCCCTAAGAATGTGTTGATGTAGGATAAAATCTGTTCCTAAATGTTTTATTGTATCAGAGAGGTCATAATGGCTACTGTATTCCAGCTGAAAGGCAGCTGAATTTCAGCAGGGAGCAAAGTGGAGCAATCTCTGTTAAACGTGTAAAGTTAAATTATTTTCTCTTGGTTGTAAGACAGGATCTTCATCAGATCAAAGGAAATAATTTAGATGATCATCTGTAATTCTTTAAAGCATTTTCAGGCTTGGAAAAAATTCTCTATTAATAAATAAACATACTGATTTAAAAGGCTCTTCCATCTTCTAATTCTAAGAATCTAAGAAATTAGACTTTGCATCAGGGTCATTGTTTAACCTTCTGGTTTTTGCAGAGCAAAAGTGGATTAAGTTGTTCCACCCTTGCTGAGTTCCTTGCCATGAGATTTATTTTTTGACTTGCCATTTTTGTAATGGGTGCCTCTTACCAAAATTATTAATGGTTGGGCCTAAACCAAAACTCAAAGAGGGGGGTGTTGAAGACCAAGAAGATGTTGGTCGTCTTGGTCAAGAAGAGAGTAAGGAATAACACGGAGTAAGCATTAACATGGCAAAAACAGAATAGCAAAAATAGAATAGAGATCAAGAAGATCTCTATTTCATGGTGTATAATTCTGTGCGGTGTATAAGTCAGTCCCATACGTCTGATGAAAAAAGTTAGGATTTTTGTAGGTCCGTGTATACATTGACCCACATTTTATATTCCATTTGTAAAAAAGTCCAGGTATGGTAAGTATTCTCTTGCAGTGGAAAGAATTCAGAATGAACAATCGCCATCATGATTGTTTCTGACAACGGTCATGTAGCTACCACAAGTCATGGGTTACATGCAATGAACAGTTTCCCAAGTACAATTTAAAATCTCTGTCATTTTCATCATCAGAAGTGTGAGCCCCAAGCAGTTCCATCCAATCATCCAGATGATTCATTTGATCATTGTATGGATCGTCGATATCTGAAGTTTCATGCAATTAGTACCACTGTGCCTCACGCCTCATCCCTGTTTCAAAGATGAACAACTTTGAAACACAATATTTGTTTTATTTCAAAGTATTGATATGGTGTGTAAATCGAGGGGGAAATTTAAGGGTAAATAGTTTGGCTTCAAACTTCAGCTGATACACCATGAAATACAGTAGACTCCAACTAAAACCTTATGCTTGTCCTGATATTTAGAATGGGCTAAGACAAAACACATACCTGAACTGTGTGTGAAATCTGGTTCCAAATGGCTAGAGTTCGTTTCTAATTTTTCAGTAGTGAATTAAATTCATGCCTGTGAAGTGCCTTAACACAAAACACCTGTACTACTTCAACCCTCAAAATATGGCCTTTGAGAGGGGGAAAGGCACATAAACCTAGTGCTAGGCCTCTGCACGGCGCAGAATTCCACCTTATTTTAGAGTGTGTCAAGAGTGGATTCAGGTGTGATTTCATCACAGACCCATGTTACAACAGTTCAGATTGTAGATTTCTTCACTTTGGACACATTAATTCAAAGATTTAAAAAAAAAAGATCTACATAAAACCGAGTGTGATTAGATTGCTAGTATTGCTGTTTTAATCTGAGCTAGACGAAAGCCAGCTCAGATGTCAACCTGTGCTGTAAGCACCCCTCCCTGTATAGTCATAACTTTAGTGGACTGCTTTGTGCTTTGGATTAGTTAAATTTTGAGCCTATCTTCTAGAGTTTGGGAAGGGAGGGGAGTAACAGAATCTATCAGAGGACCTGCAGTCTCTGCTAGAAATGAGTGAAGATGGGCGCGTGAGGAATTATGTTGTTTCATATGTCTGTGCTAGGAGATGGAATATGCAGCCAGTCAAACCATGTCAGTCCTGAAAAGGTCATAATGTCAGAGGCCATTACTATAGTCAGGATGATCTACTTAGTTTTAAACTCTTACATTTTTGAGGTTTTCTGTGCCAAAAATCGTTCCAAAGGGAAAAAATACAAAAATGGGACTGGAGAATAAATCCCTTTTCATGAAAAGGGCTGTAACAAGAAGAGGAAATTGCCTCTTTTCATTGCAGCCTTAAGCTTGACCTTGTGCTCCATTTTACAAGCTGTACGTCTCATTATCATTCGCAGGAATGTTTTATATTCCACCTGCTTGTTCTTCTGCTAGAAGAGATTTACAAGATGATGGCAGTAAGTCCTTCTTCCTAAAGACCAAACCAGTAGCTGTCATTCACCCACTTACCCCCTTGAAAGACCCTCAAAGTGCTTCTTTTCTCAGCATTTATAGTCAATTAGCAGCTTTTTTCCATTGGCTGATGTTATTTCAGATACAGTAGGTTTTTTCTAACTCTGTTCAAGAGATGCTGTCAGGAAGGTTATGCCCAAACTACTTTTATAAGTAGTAGAAGAAGGAGGGAGGGGAAGAGATAGATAGATAGAGAGTGCTGTGTTACATAAATAATTCCAAGAGATTTTTTTTAACTTTCAGTGAAAACAAGGTTTTTGAAGGAAAATTCCCTGAAGCAGCTGGAGCATTCCCTACAGCAATACTACAGAGAAATATTCCATACATGGGAGATGTAAAATTCCCCAGGCTGAGGGAAATGCAAATGGTAAATACAGAGGATACAGTGAAAAGTATTCTAAATACTCCCAATTCTTCATTTTTTAATAACAACAACAGACCAAATCTTGAACTGTTCTTTTCTTTTGGAGACCAGACCTTGCAGAGGTTTATCCTTGTGAATAAATCTGACTCACCTGAATGAAATCCCAGCTATTTTTTCAGTTACATGCTTTGCTGTTGTTTGTTTCAGTGGTAAATAATAAAAGAAATAAAATAATTTTGGAAATTAGTGCACCTGTGAAGTCCATTCATAGAACTCCAGAAAATGGTTCTGTTTTCTGTTTTACCATTTGAGGATCTGGTGTAATATGGCCTGGACAATGCAGACGGTATTACATGTATTTAATTATATCTGATTAAAAATGAATCCAGTTCAGTCAGTGCAATCTCTTGGTGTAGACTCTCTTAATTCAGTTCAGTTCAAATTGCATTAGTTCAGTTTAAATTGCCTGCAGTTATTTATGGCACACTTTAAAAGCATTGTTTAAAGAAGCACTCTGTCTTTTCAAACTTTGTTTGCACTATGAAACTTTGATGGGAGCTGTAAAGGCACAGATGATGCTTTGCTTTTCCAGATAAATTGGTATTAGTCTCCAGCAGCAGTTCCCCAAGTCTGACAGACTGCGCACCAGCAATTTAAAATGATACAACCTTAAGTACCACCAGCAAATTTTTGTCATATAAAATAATTATAAAAATATATTAATGTGTGCCACTGACAGGTTGTCTGCGTACCACTGGTGGTACCCGTACCACAGATTGGGAACCATTGCTCTACAGCTTAACACAGTCCTGAAAGAGGAAAATTTTATCTTTCCTCTTCCCCAATCTGTCTGTGTTGAATCTTTACCATTAAAGAAGATACCACATCACTTTATTTTTCAGGGGGATAATAAATCCTATCAGAGATTGGAACATTTGAAAAGCTTAGTAAGGTTAATTCCCCATCTGCGCACCACTGCCTCCCAATGAAACTTTGCCTTTGAAAAGGAAAGAGACCTCCTCTAGCAAGTGTGTTTTCCTTATTGACATGAGCTTTTATTGTTTATTCATGCTCACTATAGCAGGGAAGACCTATTTTCCTCCAAAGAGCCTATTTAAACTGCTTTCTAATTTTCCATCTCAATGGCTTTATAACTTGTCCTTCACTTTTGCTCTGTTTTTTGTTCTGCTAGAAGAGTTCACCTCCTCTGTTCAGCTGTTCAGGGAAGAAGGTACAATGTAGTTCTTTTTCAAATTAAACCAGGTCAAAATCCTGAAGTGCTAATGCATCTACTGAATCTCTTGAATCACTCCTGCAGAGCTTCCTAAATGTTTTAAATTTGAGTTTGAAGACAAATCAGACAAAACCATCCCTGCTGAAGTAGGAATATGTAGGTAATAGGAGATGTTTGTCTCTTGCCTCTCCTCTCACCTTCCAAATATAAGAGGAGCAATTAAACCCAGTAGACCAGATCCCACACTGCCCTAGCTCTCTGCAGTCATTTTCTCTTGAACAAACTGGATGAGAAACATGTTTGTTCTCAGTGTGCAGAGTAGCAGACAATCAGGCCTGGTGATTCAAAGGTTGAATCATCCTGGTCCATATGAAAATGTCCAAGTGGCAGCCCAATGCAGCTTGTGAGGGGTGAGGGGCTCCTGTTTGGCTGCTGCTCTGCCTATTGCTGCAGTTGCAACAGCAGCCAGGCTCCCTCCTCCTGGCTTTTGCTGCCTGCCCCTGCCCCTGCCCCAGGACACGTGGTGCAAGACAGGCATGGATGCACAGTTGTGGGGGTGGGGCAGGGAGATAGGGGCATCTGTGTGGTGTGTTCACAGGTATGCAGCCTCCACCGATGCAGCCTTTGGGGCATTCAGCTCCCAGCCGCTGAGCAGCCCTGCTCTAGTTTATTTAACTTTTTACCTGGCATGCTCCTTTGGTTCCCAGCTTGTGCCAGAAAGTAAAGCACTGAATACAGTGAAATAAATGTTGCAGAAGTATTTCCAAAACCTCCCAAAGGATGGCATGGTGGAAATAGCAGAATGAAGCTTCCTTTTGGATTATACAATGAAAGCTGGGAAAATGTCTCATTTTCAAGGGGATGTGCCTTTTTGTGATAAGAAGGTATGAGTACAATTTGTAGGGAGGTGTTGAGCTCATTTAAAGAAAGGAAGAATGACGCCAGCTGCACCTGAGCAAAGCCGACTGCAGCTTGGAGGAACAGAGGCAAAGATGACTGTTAAGTCACTTTTATGGTCTTCCCATCATGCCAGCTGCTATTTTCATATCTGAGGTCAAACAGAGAGGATTCTGGCTGCTTCTCTTTCTGCTGAAGCTCCAAGCGGGCTAGTCCAGGATTCAGCGATGGCTGAACAGAGAGCTGCTCTACCCATGCCCCTTTTACCCTTCCCCCAATCTTGTGCAGGGCACTGCAGGGCTGAATAGTTTTACATCATCTGAGAATGTACAGAAACTCAAAAAAGGACCAGATCCACTGGTTTTCTGGCTTTACACAGGCACAGGATCTTGTCCTTTTGCAGTGGCATATAGAAAATTGGGTCCCACTTCCCCCTCCCCCCACCTTTCTGTTAAATGCTTATCCTTATTTTCATTGCTGTGTGGGCCTTAAAAGTGGAATGAGTTGTTCTCTTATCTGTTTCATCAACATTATCATTTCCTTCCTGATTTTCTATAGCATTGCCAGCCTGGGGGTAACAAACCCAAAAGGGTAGGAATCAGCAACTCTCTGGAGGTTCACCACCTTGATCCTGTGTTTCTTTCTAGTCTCTTTTCTTGCAAGCTGCAGCCAAGGATGCTCCTGTCCTATGCTTCTTCAGAAACACTCTTGGGCCCAGTGTCTCCTTTGAAGCAGTGTGGGCGCTCAGTCAGCAAACTCTTCACGCACCCGACGAGGGTATTTGTGAGTGGCTGAGGGCAGGACTCATAGCAGGATGAAGTCAGACAGTAGTTTTTGTGCAAATTTATATTCTCATCTCAGGATAAGAAAGTAAGTGGGTCTCATCTTGGGTCCAGTAAATGGGCACTTAAAAAAAAAGCTGGGTTCAACTCCTAGCTTCATCTTAGGTTTGCATCTGAAATTGGGGATAAAACTACTTCCCTATCCCAAAAAAATATTGTGAGTACAAATGTATTAATGACTAGAGGTACTTGGATTCTGTTTGATAGGGAAACAAGGTATAAGTGCCTTACCAAGAAGCAGGGAGGCTCAAATAACACAGTTCTAAATGGTGGAGAGTACAGAATCAGAGAAGACTTAGTCCATTCAGTTTACTGGTTGGGGTACCTCATGAAATACACTGACTGTGCATGTTTTCTGAGCTAGCCTGACCCTTTTCCCTTCCAGACTTGCATCAGTCGCACTCTGGGCTGTGCTGATCAGCTCTGGTGGCCACAGATGGGTGGCTATGGGCAGAATATGACACTGCTCCTGGCAGGCAAATCCAGCCCTTATTCTCAGTAACATGCTAAAAAGAAGGCACCAGATTAATAACATCCAGAAATTCACTCCTGCTTCCTCTGTTGTAAGTCATGTTTTAAATTTTTTATGGGGAATGGAGTGATGGGTATAATGTATGATTCCATTTCAGGTAATTACATTCTGCCTACTTAAAATTCCCCCTGTAGTTTCCACTGGGAAAGCAATTCTTCAATTCTCCCTCATGCTCCCTGCTGGATAGGTAGTATTGCTGTCACAGGATGGCTTCTGAGTGCCACCTCTGTGCATTGTTAGGGATGGAAACAAAGCCTTGTGTACACGGGACCAATTTCTGCTCTGTGCTAGACTAATTGAGTTAGGGTGGCATGGTATAAAGGAGAGGGGATTGGGTCCACACTCTGAAAACCACTGTAAGAATAGAAGGGGATGTATAAAATTATCAATGCGTAATAAAACTTTGTGCCCAAGGGCTAGCCTATATCTAGGGATCCAGAAACACATTGTTTCATTTTGTCCGATTCACCTGACAAATAGGTAAAGGTTGCTAGCCTGATTTTAAAGATGTATAAACTGAGGAACAGAAAGTTTAAATCACCTGGCATAGTGAGTGAATGATAGAGCAAGGATTAAGAACTTAGAGGGCCTCTGACTGCCCTCCTGCTAGTTAATCCACAAATATAGCTGGCCAGCATGCTATGCTCTTCAGCACTCCTCATGCTATCCTGTCTCAGTTCAGAGCTCCCTGGTATTATGTGCTCCCCTCTCCTAGCATTTTCCTGATCCTTCTGCTTCCTCCTGATGATGGTGACAGGCTGTATATGATAGCAACCATCCCAGAACCTGATTAACTATGTGCCGAAATGAAGCCAGCAGACTCAGGTGTGCCTTCAGGAGACAATGCAGCATTTCTCTCCCCGCTCCCATCACCACCCCTACGGTTGGCTTCTTGAGATTCTACTGCAAATGTTTCCTTCTAGAGATATATTTACATTTTATTCATGACACTGTCAGGATTAATTTCAGTGTTTCGGGCTGCCTATGACTCCTCATGTAATATGAATGAGGCCGCAGCTGCTGCAAGCTGGCAGGCTGGGCATTCCAAGGGCATATATGTACCAGCAGCAGCAGCAGCCGTTTACTAGAAATGCTGTCAATGCCACTGCTGGCTGGACTGCATTCCAGTTCTGGGCAGATGTGAGGGAAAAACTGTGGCAGCTAGTCAGAGAAGAGATACCCGTCAAATGATTTACTTGATCGTTTGGCTACTTACGTAGGTTGACAGCACATACATTGTGTTTGCCAAGGTTTGGTTGAAGCAGGACACTGGATACTTGGGCTCTGTTATATGATGGAAATTCCTGTGGAACTAGTTAAAGATCTGATTACTGAAAGAATCTCATCCTGGATCTATACAAATAAATGGGCACAGTTGACTGGCATATAAGTCGTCTGTCTCCCCCCCCCCACATATCAGATTGCCCAACAGATTGTTAGCTCACAAAAGAGAAAAGATGGGTTTGTTTTTAAGTCAGTAGACAGGGATCTGAGAACAATTCCTGAATCACTACCTGAGTCTGTGTGACCATGTCAGTTAATTTTAGTGTCTGATTTGCTACATCTATACAATGGGTATCGGTCCTTTTTCTTGCCTTCTGTCTACTAATTTTGGAAGCTCTTTGTAGAAGAATTGTGTTTGAATAAGACTTGTAGTAGCAGGGGTAGGCAACATTTTTTGACTGGAGTGCCAAAAAACCCACAATCTCTACTTTGGAAGGTGCCGGAGTGCCGACGTGCCAGAGCCCGGAGCAGCTGTTTGCAGGCTCCCAGCTGGCCCATGGAGCCCGGTCTGCTTGCAGCAGGGCTTGCAGCCTCCCAGCTGCCTGCTGGGAGCAGCCTGGGCTCCATGGCTGGCAGCAGCTGCTTAGAGCCTGGGCTGGTGGCAGTGCGCTGAGCAAAATGGCCTTGCGTGCCATGCTCGGCACACGTGCCAGGGGTTGCTGACCCCTGGCTTAGAGCTTTAGGCACTACTATAATGAATGTGGTTATAAAAATAATTCATTTGTGGCTTTCTTCTCCATAATTCAGTTTCTAGATCAGTTACACACACCAGATCTCAGCATAACAACTAGAACTGGTTAAAAAAAAAAATCTTCAGTTGAAAACCCCCAAAAGTAGGTTTTTGTCAAAGTCAATTTTTTCATAAATCTATTTTGATGAAAACTTCTGAGTATATGAAAAACACTTTTCAAAAAAGTGGTGTTGTTTTTTAAATCTTTCATATTGATGTTTTGAAATGTTACAAGCATTGAAACATCTAAATAAAAGATTGGACAATGGTGCCTTATAATACATCATGTGTTATGATGTCCTTATGCCTATGCCTATGCCTCTGCCTCTTCCCTGTGAAAAAGCCCATCACAGGCATTGTTGTTGCTAAACAAAAGGTCTTCAAGCACTGTATGGGGACAGATTGTGAACCATATTAGGTAGCAGTTAAATGGGTACTTCTGGAGAAATACATGGGATTAGCCAAGAGAATAACTGGCTATTAGTGTTTGCAATTTGGCCCCAACTAATTAAACCTTGCATCACCTGACCGATAAAGATTTTTGTAATGGCTTTACAGTGAGAAAACTGAGCCCTGAGAGATACAAATCCTTTGCCCTAGAACAAGTCATTGGAAAAGCAGGAGACTCGCTCAGAAGGTTTCAGCTGTGTTCAGCTCAATAGGTTAACAAGAGACAGCCTAGAAATGTGGGACATTCAGTATACTGCATTTGGGTTAATCACAGACCCTAGAGATGAAAAGGATCTATTAATTCCAAGTCCATCCCTGTTAACCAGCACAGGTTTATCATCCCTCACAATGACTGGTCCAGTGCCTTTTCTGGTCCAGTTTGTCCAATCTACTTTTCTCAAGTGATAGGGTTTCCACCATTTCTCTCCCTTTAGTTTTCATGCATCTCTGATTTTCCTTGGAAATACTGCATGACAAATTGTTCCTGAAAAAGACCAAAAAGTCCCCAAAGGCTCATAACCAATTATTTCTTTACTATATTTCCAGCATAGCATCTAGATCAGAGATCTAGATTCATTCAGATAAGTGCTCATTAAGCAGTCCTACCTCACTGAACTGCTGGATCCCGTCAGATTTCATAAGCTAAGGAAAGTCAGCCTCTGATATTGCTTTGATGGGCGACCTACAGGGAAAAAACAGGTACTGGTCAGGCAGAACATGACTCCCTTCCTCCTGCAGAAATACTACAGCCAGTGAACCAAGATGGTAGGATCAGGAACCATTAAGCTATCTTGCCTTGAGTCCTCAAGTGCCTGAACCATAAGCAGGATCTTGCTTCCGCATGGTCATTAACAATCTAATGATGTTTTTGCAACACTTGAAATATTTAACCACAGTGTTCTGGCCCATGTCCATATTGTATAATTATATTTGATCTACTATATCTAAAATTACCCAGTAGTCTTCATTATTTCCTATGATTTTGTTCAGTGTCTTACTGCACTGTTAAATATCAGGAGCTGCATTTCACAAATAGGCAACGTGATTTATTTCTAGTGTTCAGGGTTAATCAAGATAGCTCTATAAATGTAAGGTATTCTCTATTTTCCAAATCTTTATATCAACAGTTCTTAAACTTTTGTAAGCTATGGCACCTTCATGAAATATAACTAACCACACACACCCAGCATCCTAACAGGTGACCACACTCCCCTGGCTGGTCCTAAACATTCTTCTGGCTTCAGAAGTTCTTGGATACGTACACCATTTAACCATATCACCATCTCTGTGAAGCTGTTGTATTCTTCAAAACCCATAAAGCAACAGTGCTACCTCACTCTTCTATCTTCCATGCATTGTGGGACACCCTGTTATTGAACACATATAGGGGGTGGCATTCTTCATATTAATACTTCTGTCATCTTGTCCTAATTTATTCAGATTTATTTAACAGGATCACTACATATTGCTTCACTATTTGAACCCAATAGTATGGAATTCAAATTGTTCATCATTCTGTCAGGGAAAAATCAACAACAAAATTTAGGAATTATCATTTTGGGAATGAATGAAATTAATTGCCAAGGCACCAGTACATATCCACATCTGCATTCTAAATATTCTCAGTACCCAAATGAGACAATGCAGATGCATTTCCCCTGACTGGTTCAGAAAGTACAGGAGTAAGTTGTTCAGATGTTGTCCATAATAAGGAAAGCTAGTAACATCCAAACTGAGTGGCTTTTCATAGTGTATTGAAGGATGGATTGTGCCATTAGGCACAAGGAGGTAGATCAACTGGTCTACCAAACGGTAACCTTGAGAGGCCCCAAACCCTTTCTGTTACAATTTTTTTACCCACTCCCTTCTTGCTTTGGGGTAGCAGAGGAAGTTATTTTAATCTTTGAAGGGTGTAGCAAGAAGGCATCTTGGGGCCTCTCTTGATGTATGCCCTCCTCCCACTTGTTCTAGGCTAAACACCTGCCTGTTTCACCTGCCACACCTTGTTGTCCCTGATTGACAGATTGATCTTAATCAGGCAGGAGGCTGCCCCTTAGCTGCCCTGATGATAAGGCCTCTATACACACTGCGACCCCCCCTTGATGTGTCCCATGCCACGCAGATGTTTCATATGGCCTAATAACTGGCCTCATCATCACATGGCTTAACACCAGCCTCTTCATACACTGGACTCCCAGCCCTACCCCAGGGCATATTAGCCCATTCCATAGGCTCTAGGCCCCATCCTTGGGCTCCAAGCCCTGTCCATAGGCCACAAGCCTCTCTTGACTCTTAGGCATATGCTCAGGCTCCCAAGCCCCATTCCCAGGCATCCTATCACTCTCAGGCCCCAGGCCCCCTCACTGGGCTCTGAGCCCAGGGTGCTCTGTTACAAAGGGCTTTAGCTAAAGTGCTCCCACCACCATTTTGAAATGCAAGGATGCTGAATACTCATGATGCTGAGGCTGCTGGCGGTTTCTAATTAGAATGCACCAGCAGACTTAATTAATTGAGTCTGCTCTGATGCACTCTAATTTAGAATGCATCGAAACAGGTGTCAGACATGTGTATAGGTATCGTTTGTGACTACATAAACCAGGTGAAATTATGAGAAGGTGTTTATTCCTGACCTTAATGCCATGCCCATTTTGGTTTTGTCTATGGTTGTGAGTATAAAAATATATTGTGGGAATAATTTTGGCCTCAGTATAACATAAAAAGAGTTCTGTTTGTGTTTGCTTTGAGTCTTGAGTGACAGGTTTTTGGGGGGATTGGGCTTATTCTCATCTGATCTTAAACAGCTTACCCCACACTAAAGGGGAATGAACTCTTTCTCCACTGTCTAAATAGACCAGTTCATGTAGTGGAGTTAATTATTGTGCAGGATGAGGGGAAATTTCCTGTGAAGTTGCCCACCTCTAGCTGAGAACTGGATATTTCTTTTAAAACAGTAGTCTTCTTTCTATAGTGCTAATGAAACCTATTCAGAAACATAAAACATTTAGGAAATCTGATAAGGAGCTATCAGGAAACAAAAGCACAAAACTTCGTCCTTTATTTTTCAGATCAGGGCACTACTTCAATAATTATGAGCTTGGTTTTGCTGTGAGTTGCAACAGTGTAAATCCTGAATGACAGGACTGAATCCATTGTAATTATTCTGGATATATCTAGTACAACTGAGATCAGAAAACATGTCCATTATGTACAAGGTGCTCAGCTTTTACATGATTAAAGCTCAAATTAAAAGATTAACAATCAATTGGCATTACATTAAAAATAAACATGTAGACAGCTCCCCCGTCGCCCCTCCCCACATACAGATTCTTTAGTTTCTGTTCCGTCCTTCACCCCATACAACTGTAATTTCAATACACTCTTTTTCTTAACTGAATAAAGTACACAGTGCAGAGGGTATTGCAGAAACTAGCCCTGTCTTTTTAAAGCTTAGCTATATTTGGTTGCACTATTTCTTGTATACAGTGTATTCCATAAACTGAAATTGATTAAGACATATTTGTTGAACTGTAACAACTGTTATTCTAACCAATAATAGCAGCCATAGTTATGCATGCTAAATATAATCAAATCGCATGCTTCAGGGTGTACGTTGATTGCCTGTGAGACTGCAGGGTCAGGAAGCAATTCTTCTGCCTCTATAAGAGAGCGCAAGTTTAGTGGCTGAATGAAGCTGGTTTCATGCTGTCTTTTAAAGCACTAATTATTGGACACTGTCAGAAGCTAGAGATTGGATTTAATGGTCTACAGGTCTAGTAAGGAATGGAAAATGCCATCTAGCTATGGAGAAAACGTATGTTGTACTATGTTGGTCAGGGCAGTGGTAGATAATCAGGACTTATCTATCTCCCTCACATGGCTGTGAAGATGTTGGATTTGATTGCTAGGGAACAAAGTGCTGTACTCAGCATCCACCAAGAACACTCAAGTTGTTGAGAGAGGGTAGAGAGGGTTCACACAGGTTGGGGTGGTGCTTGGGTGTAGCAACAGCATATGAGACCAGTGGTAATGGGAGGATCCCAGTTCCAAAATGGAAATTGAGAGTAGAGGCTGCAGTAAAATACTTCTGCAATAGGGAGCAGAAAGGATTGTGTTCCTGAATAACAGCTCTTGCCTATGGTTCCTTCTGGGGCAATCAAACTGTGCAGTCTCTTCAATTATAAGCCTTACAGCCCCATAGAACTCTATGTTAGAAACTATCAACATATTACCTAGATGCTTCCACAAGTACATTTTGTAAGCCATCCATTCATGCCAGTTATCCTCCTGTAATCACACTTCAAAAAATAGGTTAGCACCCTTTTAGAAATACTATTTGAATCATAAGTTAGAGTTTGAGAAGTTGTGCCAAATCTAGCTTTGGGAACATTATTCCAGAGGTGTAATGGTCAAACTGGGTGTGTCTACATGTGCAAACTCTCCTGGGTCAATTTACTCTAGAGTAACTTATTGTAAACTGACCTGAGCAGGCATCTACTCATGCAGGGACATGGGAGCAGATTTGCTGCTTATGGCACCAGCCTGGCCCACTGCATCAGCCAGAGAGAGCTCTAGGTTCCCCCTGGGTAGTAGCCCAGGGGCTGGCATGGAGCATGGGGCCAGGAGACAGCTGTCTCTTTGTGGAGGGCAGGGAGTGGGACATTGTTCCCTACCTCTGGGAGCTGCCTGCTGTCAGGGCAGGCTCTGGTGGTGGAGCATGGGCAGAGATAATGCCCCCCTGCCCCAGCAGCATGGAGCTTCCAGCCCCCACTCCACAAAAATAGGGCCCTACCAGGAAAAGGAGATGGGTGAACAAGAGAAGGGTCTGGGATTTGAGGGAAGAAAGAAGGAATGTAGGTTGGGGTAAAGAGGTGTGACTGGCTAGACTGGGAAGAAGGAAAGAGGACAGTGTAAAGCAAGGAGAAAGGAGACTCAGCAAACTGGGATTGTTTTTCCTTGAAACCTTCTTCTGGGCTGAGAGAATAGGTGTTTCTAGACAGAGACAGTTCATTAGTAGTGTTGATCACCTGCAACTCCCATTAATCGCAGGTGCTCAGAAGAAAGACAATCAACAATCCATTAAAATCTGTGGAAAGAGTCCCACTGACCACTGCTGAGCTGTAGGTTGGGCTCAGAAAGAAATAGATTACTAGTAGGACCTCCAAGTCTTTGCAGCCTTCTCCATCCATTATTGATATTGTCTCCAGACTGAACTGGCAAAAGGTTGCCAGAAATGCCTGTTATGGGAGCTCTGTTCTGGCAACAAAGAAAACATGTACACACACATTTATGTGCATGTGTGTGCATCTATGTGTGCCTGCATGCACATACACATGTGTGTGTATGAACATGTATCTGTGCTACTGAAATCCCAGGGTTGGTCAATCAGTGTTTAAGGAGTGTATCTTCTTCATGCACTAAATGGTCTGCAGATTTATCCGAGTCCAGTTTTGCATGCTTTGGCTGCAAACAGCAAACATATTGAGCAAATTCATAATGAACTGATTACTCAGCTTAGCATTTTAACTGCCACATTTAACATCCTCTCACCCTCATAAACATATTGAACTACTAAAGGGATTATGGCTTGCAGGCTTACCATGTCACTCTTTAAAATTAACCCAGGGATTTAATCAAAGGCATAATCATAAACAAGAACAACAGAAAGAGATGGCAAGTTTTGAAAAAAATATTTGATTCAGGAAAAAAATCTTCACATAGACAACTGAAGGTTTGAGGGGGGTTATTGAAAAGAAAATTAACAGATTAAGATGTACATTCCACCCCTCTGCCCCCCAAAAAATCAAGCCATGAGATAATTTTTTTTTTTTTGCTTCTTATTCTTAGCACATATTCTTACTCAGTTAATTTCTTTCTTTGTCCTGTTTTTTTTTTTTTTTTTTACTGAGCTTAGGGCACAATTTTCAAATGTGTTTATCTAATATTAGGAACCTAGAAGAAAGTGCTATACCCATGGAAGTCCATACCAAAATTCCTACTGACTTCAAAGAATTGAGGACTTCAACTCTTAGAAATAAATTTCACTTCTGTGTAGGGAGGCTGCATAAAACTCATGCATCAATTATGACTCACCAAACCTCAATATAGAGCTTAGCTGAGATCCAAGTAGTGGCATCCTGCCCAGGGATGAATTTCACTCATAGAGATATATCAAGGCACTTCAATAAATGGTGTAGTTATTAGTGTTACTGAGGACATTGGTTTCCCCAAATGACTATGAAAGATGAGATAGCTTGAGGGCACTAGGGCAGAGATCCTGTCTATCTAGATAGCACGGATATCAGGGGAAGTGGTAGTGCTTTCTCACTTGTCACTTCAACCCTAACCTGTATATGGCACACCCAGTGGGGACAGGATGATTCAGTCAGCATGAATATATTTAAACTTGCACCTGCCTGCTGGGACAGTGGCCAACTGGTCAAGTAGTGCTGGTTGTATCAACACAATTTCAGACTTGTACAGGTCTTAGACCACAAGACAATTT
Source organism: Gavialis gangeticus (assembly GCF_001723915.1). NCBI lineage: Eukaryota > Metazoa > Chordata > Crocodylia > Gavialidae > Gavialis > Gavialis gangeticus. The sequence continues at coordinate 24,930,162 of NW_017729034.1, forward strand.
TGTAAAGACCATAAAGCAGCCCCTGGAAGACAAAGTACACAAGAGATGATTGGTGAGACCACTGTGAAAATTGTTTGGTTCTTCACATCATAAAAATAGGTTGTCATAGTAACTGCTGATCCTAAATATCTTTTTTTCCTAAAACATCTGACTTTGGATGAGTAAAGAGTCATGGATAGCAGTGAATGCATTAACATCAGCTAACTGTAGCAAGTGACTGTCCTGTGAAAATGCCCTGCAGTTATGGGAGATGCATTTCAGGAACTCCTTATAAAGGTCACTTAACAACCAGTTAACAAGCTTTTAGTAGTGATCAGCAGTGTTGGAATCTGATCCAGAGCCCAATGAAGTTAATCAAACACTTACCAAAAGTGTCAGTGGACTTCATAGTTTCATAGTTTATAGGGTCAGAAGGGACCTGAGTAGATCATCTAGTCCGACCCCCTGCCATGGCAGGAAAGAGTACTGGGGTCAAATGACCCCAGCAAGGTGTTCATCTAACCTCCTCTTAAAAACCCCCAGGGTAAGAGCCTGCACCATTTCTCCTGGAAGTTGGTTCCAGACCCTAGCCACCCTGACCGTGAAGTAGCACCTCCTGATATCTAACCTAAACCGACCCTCTGCCAGCTTGTGACCGTTATTCCTGGTCACTCCTGGTGGTGCTCGGGGGAACAG
>NW_017729034.1:24935836-24943634 GCF_001723915.1 Gavialis gangeticus
AAGGACCCATCCACTACCACCCTCTGGGTGCAGCCCTCTAGCCAGTTGGCGACCCATTTGATTGTGTGGGTGTCTACACCACAGCCCCCCAGTTTCTTAATGAGAACGGGGTGAGAGACAGTGTCAAAAGCCTTCCGGAAGTCCAGGAAGACTATGTCCTCTGCTACCCCTGCATCTAATGATCTGGTGATCTGATTATAAAAGGCCACCAGGTTGGTCTGACAGGACCTGCCACTGATGAACCCGTGCTGATTGCCCCTAAGCATGCAGTCCCCTGCTGGCCCCTCCTGGATGTGTGCCAGAATAATTTTCTCGAAGAGCTTGCCTAGGATTGAGGTAAGACTAACTGGCCTATAGTTTCCCGGTTCCTCCTTCTTCCCCTTTTTGAAGATGGGAACCACGTTGGCCCTCTTCCAGTCCTCTGGCACCACTCCAGAGCACCACGAGTGCTCATAAAGCCGTGCCAAGGGTCCTGCAATGACCTCGGCCAATTCCTTTAGAACTCTAGGGTGGAGATCATCCGGACTGGGTGACTTGAAAACGTCCAGCCCCTCCAGAAGCTCCCTAACTAAATCATCGCTAACCCTTGGCCCAGGTGTGCCTCCCCCGGGGCCCGAGGGGGGCGGCTGCTCTGGTCCCTACTTAGGAAGACGGAGGCAAAGAAATTGAGATTACGCCCCTATATGCTCTGTCTTCCTCACTGCCATGACTGCATCAGATACTTTTTATGAGAGAAGAAATCTAGAACTCCTGTTCCTTTGGGCAAGAAGTTTTTATTCCATGGTTATTTCATTTGTCCTCCTCTTTGGTTTGTGGTGTATTGAGAAGGACTTCCTGATTTATGATTGGAATCAAGTAAGTAACTTAGAAAGGGTAGTTTATTATGCAAATTACATAGGACCTATTTGCAGATTCACCTCCCCTCCCCATCCACGCAGTTTTCTAACGGTAATTTAGTTCACACATTATCTTACTTCAGCTTCGTGATAAATTCCTTGCCTTGACTTCAGTGTGAGTAGAGATAGGACAGAAGTTAGACCTAGATATATTCTCCAGGGAGTTAGGACATCATTGTTAAGGCTGTTTGTTTGCTGTAAGTATTATCAAAGTTGAATTTTTTCATTATTCCCATTTGTCAAATTGTCAAAAGTGCCAGATGATTTTGGGTGTCAAATATGAGGTGCCCAGGACCCAGCTTTTCAGAGTACTTGGCTTTTTATAGCACTTTATATGCTGAGAGCATAGCTTTTTCTGGCCTCAGTTGCAGAGGGCTATCTTTTCTCTTCTTACAGTTCCTTGCCTTATACACTTCACACCTTCCAACTTCTGCAACAAATAAGGCAGATGTCCTATAGAGAACAGCCTCCTTCACTACACAACCCCAATTCATTCCCAGAGCACTGTTCATGCTGTGCACTGAATGAAGCAGGAATCCTGTGGAAAAGCCAGCATGCGATCATGTAATTAAAGACTATATCATAATGCATATGCACCAGAGGGCTGAATTAAAATTTCACAGGTTTCCTTAATTCTGGCATTTCGTACCTTTGGAGTACTTGATTTTGTAAGCTTAATAACACTCTTTTAACATCTATACATGTTATTTGTAAATAAATGCAAATAAGCTATATGTAATGTATTTATTTACATACACCTAACTTTTTAAAAAGCAAGAATTGAAAAAAAACCCCAAATTTATCATGAAATCATACTGACACTCCTCCCTCCAGTTATCAGGATGGTTGGACTATTTAAGTCCATAGAACATTTCCTTAAACTGGAGCTAACAGAAGTGACAGGGAACCATAAAAGCTATTACCTTCTATATGGACCTGCCTCTACAAGAAAATGGAGATGTATGTGGGGTTCTCATTAATCAGCTAAGATGAAAAAGGAAGCTGGGACTCAGAAATGATTAATTCTTTTCCAGGTTCCATTGGGGATTATGTAGCCATGGTCAGAGTCCCGGATTGGGACATGAGGAGAGAAGGGAACATAACTGGTGCAGATGGCATCTTCAGAGAATTTAGCTTCAAAAGATTAAGCTTCTCCAGGGTTAGGTATATGTTTTGCACAAAACCAACAATATGGATGCTTGTGCTATCCTCACCAGATTTCAAGCTCTTGTCTGCAAATATGGAGGATTGGAACATTTCAGTAAATTAGAATAGTTCAGTTGCATGCATTTTTTTAAAATCAATCAATAAAATGGAGAAAACAACAGATTCTCCCTTAATCTCATTTGCAGAAGCAGCTGAATCTCAAAATAATTCAGTTTGAGCCATACATTTAACATGGGAAATTTCTGTCTGAGTGGTTTAATTTTGGCAAAACTCAGCACCTTCTTCTCTTATAATAGAAAGTGTCAGACAACCTTTACTGGAGATTTTGCTATCTGTGTCACTTGTGAATCTTAAGAGATCAGACTATGCTGTTGAACAGGAAACTATTAGGGAATTGTGGATTTGGCAACATTAAAGATTGGGTCAAGAACAAAACATAGAGTGGATTAAATTAGGTGGACTAGATTAGGTGATTCAAAGCAGGAAGCAGATTGGAGGAAAGGAGGAAACAAGAACACAATGCTCAAGCATTATTTGTATGGTAGAAGAAAGTCAGGAAGCCTAAAGCTAGAAGGGAAAGTCTATGCACATAAAATGATGTCAGTGATCCAGTATTTAAGAAACCAGGGAATGATTCTGAAAACAAAAATCTTTATTGGTAAGGAGCATTGGTAAGAAGTATTGGCCAGGGTTTGGTGAGTTTTCAACTGTTCTTTCCTGTTTCGATAATAGCAGTGCTTCCATGTTTGGCTGGTAGTGGATCTGGGGCTTCTCAGATTGGTCCAAAATATTCTTATCCCTACTATGTCACCACAGCAGTGCACTCTACACAGAGGCTAGTTGGAGAACATACCTGGCCGCTTATTTAGTCATTCTTTTCTCATGAGATGTTACAGCAGTGCATCATAGACCATACTGTCTTCTTGTTCATCAGTGGACACAGATCATGGTGTTAAATTTGAGCTATAAAGCCTTTTATTCTTTAGTTTCTGTTTGGCTTTGAAGCATTGTCTGTGCATAAGCTTTGGTCCCTCTTTTAGGTTTATACCCCTAAGAACAGAAGACAGGATGGTTTCAATTGAGTGCTTGTAACTCCAGGACTCATTCACATAACCACAACCTGGTCCAGGAAAGCCAGCTTATTGTGCTTCAGCTATATAACAAAGCTTATCTTCTTGTCCTTATTATATGAGGAGTTTTGGTGGTGAAGGACTTATGGTGGGAAGTTAGTTATATATTTGTTTGCTTGCTTGCTTGCTTGCTTGCATTAATTAGCAGAAATTTCACTAATATTTAGAAATGGTATTTTTTTACAGCTGTTGACTGTAGATGTCCCTAGCTAGTTTTTGTTACTGGAAAAGTTGGAGAAATTAAATGAATAGAACTGAATTAAGGTAGAAATCTGCCTCTGCAAAGGAAACCAGGTTGCTTGGTAACAAACAAGGCCATATGCTTGCAAAACTTTTATAATTATTTTTCTTTGTAACACAACTTTTAATAAAAGTCCCCAAAACTATCTCCTCGCCATGGTGTATGTTAGGAGTCAGAGACTAAGTCTTAGAATAGTGTAACTCTACTCAGTTTGCATTAAAAATCCTGGTGTGCAATGACATAATGCACAGAAATTGTAGCCACAGGAAGTTCTGTGCTCCTCCACTCTTCAAATCATTCTTCCATGCCATTCCTGCAAAACATGATAATTTCTTATTCTTCTGTGTTACACATATCAATTGCTCCCATGCCTCATCCTCACTTCTGCTGCCAGCTCCTTTCACTACTAACAAAAATCACACTTCTATTCTGTAATCTGGTGACAATGCAAGATATGTATCCCTGGAAGAGCTGCTTCAGGAGTTGTGTTTCCTCATGAACACCAAATGAAGGAAAAGATTAAAAACAAGAAACTGCTTTGTAGCCCCTTGGCAATGGGTGTGTTTGGAGCAAACAATTTTGGCAGATGGGGTATGGGATTGAATCACAGTTTTTGCTGCTGGTGGCCCAGGCAGGGTCCAGCCACCTAATTCGTCCTTCTAATGTTTGGTTGAGAGGTGGGGGAAAGGATAGCTGGCATAGGAAGCAGTAGATATGTCAGGGGAGAGATGCAGGCAGACCCACATATAGCCTCCACACAGTAAGACACTAAACCTGATAAAGAATGTGCAGCACTTAAGGTCATAATGCCTTCTGATCTGCACAGCTCAAGGCCACATGATTTTGGCATTGAATGAGCTATCACAGTTATTGAAACAGATAGCTGAGAGCTACACAGTTTCACATCATTAGGAATCCCACACAGAGAACAAGCCTAGACCATGCCCCTTGCACTGAGAAGGCCAAGGTTTGTCTCAGCAGGTACTTAGTCCTTGGATAAACACATGAACACTGTATAAAAGTCTAGGTAGCAAGTTATGATATATTTATTGATTGTTAGCTGTTCTGATCTTTATGTTGTTTTAGCTTTTCATGTGAATAGTCCCAAGGGTGTTGGAGTGAGGCAGTGGCACTGTCTAAACTACAATGACTAATAGCAGTGGAAGTATGGTATCCAGTTGGGAACATGCTGGTTCACTGATTGGAAGGCCTGAAGGGACTGTTCTGATCTCATGTAGTCTGACATTTTGCAACCATGAAAAAATCCATGGCTCTGATCATGAAACCTCACCCAGGAATGTCTGCACTGAGCCTCTCACTTCTGTTTGAAGTATTGTGTAATTTATAGAGAGATGTCTAGTCTCAATGTCAGTATTAAAGATGATGGAGAATCCACCATGCCCATAGTTAAATTGTTCTAATGATATTGACTTTTATTGTCAAAAAATCATGTGATAGCTGGACTGAATTTGTCTACCTTCACTTTCTAACATTGGAGCTCATTATGCCGTTCTCTGCCAGATGACATCCGTGTAGGTATTTGTGCTTTTAAGGGTAAGGATTGCCTTGTTGCATCACAGCCCAGGCCGATGGGATGCTGGTTTATCACTTAGGCCAGTGGTTTTCAGCCTTTTTTCATTTGCAGACCCCTAAAAAAATGTGAGTGGATGTGCACACCCCTTTGAATTGTAAGTGTGGGTAATCACATACTTTTGATCAATTGTAGTCATTGCAAACCCCTTAGACATAGTCTGTGGTTCCCCAGGGCTCTGCGGACCACAGGTTGAAAACCATTGGTCTGTGCTTCCATGGTGCTACCACAAGGCAAACAACAGTTAGTCACTGCTTAATTCTGTGAGAGAAAAGCTTGGCAGAAAGTAAAGAAAAGGTGCTAATGGCAGTGCTGCACTTTGAGTGCATCCCTGTATTGTTTGCAATGCATGTATCAATGTCTTAAAACAGAAAGCTCACCAGGGCAGGAAGCTATGGGTGCCTGTGCAGGATGCTTTCTCTGATGCTGTCTAATTACAGCTCTAATTACAGTGCATCAGAACATACTCAATTAATTGAGTCTGCTGGAGCATGCAGTGTCGAACAAGATTTAAAGCACCCCGCCACCATTTGGAAGTGTGGGATGCTGAATACATGAGACATTGCCAGCGCTTTAATTAGAGCAGCTCCAGAGAGCCAATCTAATTAAAGTGCCCTCCCCAACCCCTGGAGCACATGTAAAGACACCCCATTTTACTTCTGGCACAAATATTTTTAAGTGTGTAATGACGAGCACATTTAGGGTACTATTTGAGAAGCTGATCAGATTCCCTTTGAAGTCTGTGTGCACCTTAGCACTGATTTCATTTCAGGTTAAACCTTCCCATACATGATTAATAAGGGCTTTTGTTACATGTTGCACATTACACATTACACTGTGAGACACACAAGTGTTTATCTGATTAAATAGCAGAAAAGCTGAACTATCTTTTCACTCGCATTAATACACAGCAATGCACACCTTAACCACGCAAGGTGTGGAAGGGGTATCTTATTGAAACGCAACAGACCACACAAATGGAACAATAGAAGAAAAGCAGGTACCAGTACTGTCCATAGTTTACTAGTTATTTGAATAAACAGACAACCTAACTCTCCATGGTTCTCAGTGTGGTACCATTTCCTAGCGTTAACATAATTAAAAACCAGCCAAATTCATCCTTGATATAGAATCATAGAATCATAAAAAAATCAGGTTGGAGGGGATCTCAGGATGTCATTTACTCCAACCTACTGCTCAAAGCAGAACCATCCCCAACTACATCATCCAAGCCAAGGCTGGGATTTGTCTTGCTGGGTCTTAAATGTCTCCAAGGACGGAGATTCCACAACCTCCCTGGGTAATCCATTCCAGAGTTTTACCACGCTCCTAGTGAGAAAGTTTTTCCTAATATCTAACCTAAACTTCCCTTGCTGCAACTTGAGACTGTTTCTCCTTGTTCTGTCATCTGCCACCACTGAGAACAGTCCAGCTCCATTCTCTTTGTAACCCCACATCAGGCAGTTGAAGGCTGCTATTAAATCCTCTCTCAGTCTTCTCTTCTCCAGACTAAATAAGCCCAGTTCCCTCAGCCTCTCCTCATAAGTCATACGCTCCAGCCCCCTCACCATTTTCATTGCCCTCAGCTGAACTCTCCAATTTGTCTACATCCTTTCTGTAGTGGGGGCCCAAAACTGAACACAGTACTCCAGATGTGGCCTCACCCATGCCAAATAAAGAATCACTTCCTTCAATCTGCTGGCAGCATTCCTACTAATGCAGCCCAATATGCCATTAGCCTTCTTTGCAACAAGATATACCTCCATTGGCTTCAGCTTTGTGACACTAGAGACTAGTTTGGCCACACAAGCTTGTTATTAGTTCACAGACAGAAAGTTGTTGGTGCCTGGAAACGTGAGCTAATAAAAACTTGCCTTGTTACTGCTGCACCTGCACAAATAATAAGAACTGTGCAATGTTACATTACCAGTGGGCATCTTATCTGTCTTTAGATATGCTTCTAGGATGGCAGCATCATTAGAGCACAGGGGTGGGAGGTAGGGGACTTAGACTTAGTTCCAAACCCACTACTGGTTTATAATATGACCCCGGGCAAAACATTTCTCTGTGTTCCAATTTCTTCTCTGTGAAGTGGTAATGAAGATGCTGATAATCCAGTTCTGTAAAATGTTTAGATATATTCAGATGAAAGGTAGTGAGCTATACAGCTTTGTGTCTATCACCAGCTAAATGTAAAACACAGTACTGGCAAACCAGAGACTCATGACATATCTGCTGTCATTTTAAAAATAACAAAGCAGTGGGACTTCCATGGTATTTTCCACCTGCAAATCCTAAGGAAAAGAGAAGACACTTGGAAAAACAAAGACCGTGTCTGCACTTGGTGCATGTCCAGCATTTGACCCAGCTACACCAGGGAAACAAAGAGAATGCTGCTTGATTTTGATGTAGCTTGAAATCCAAGAAAGCCAATCCATGCCAGTGGAGACATCAATCGTCTTCACTACATGAGTGCTTGAAGCCTTTTCAGAAGTGGAAGGTTTGGAAAGGGCAGCAGCTTCTCTGCTCTGATTGTTATGGGTGAATGATCTGAGAACAATTCAAATGCAGCAAACCCACTCCAACTTTAACTCTGGATGAAGCAGTGTTAGAGCTAAAGAGGGTTTTGCTGCATTCACATCATGCTCAGCTCATTTACCCATAACAATTAAAACTTACCAGCTGCTGCCCTTTCCAAACCTTCTCCTTTTGAAAGGGCTTCAAGTCTTTCTGTGCCCTTACGCGTAGGACAGGGTGGCCAAAACAGCGGATC
>NW_017729034.1:24948634-24960802 GCF_001723915.1 Gavialis gangeticus
TGATTTTGATGTAGCTTGAAATCCAAGAAAGCCAATCCATGCCAGTGGAGACATCAATCGTCTTCACTACATGAGTGCTTGAAGCCTTTTCAGAAGTGGAAGGTTTGGAAAGGGCAGCAGCTTCTCTGCTCTGATTGTTATGGGTGAATGATCTGAGAACAATTCAAATGCAGCAAACCCACTCCAACTTTAACTCTGGATGAAGCAGTGTTAGAGCTAAAGAGGGTTTTGCTGCATTCACATCATGCTCAGCTCATTCACCCATAACAATTAAAACTTACCAGCTGCTGCCCTTTCCAAACCTTCTCCTTTTGAAAGGGCTTCAAGTCTTTCTGTGCCCTTACACGTAGGACAGGGTGGCCAAAACAGCAGATCCAGCCACTTATTTCCCAGCAGCCTCTGCCTGTGTTGCACCATCAGGTCTCTATGGAGACCCCAGGAGCGGTGGGGCTGTGACAGTGCAGGGCTAGTGTCTCCATGGAGACCAGCCCAAGCAGGGCTAGCAGGGCACTCAGCTCAATGGGGAGCTGCTGCAGGTCTGAGGCTGGGGCCAGGATCCTGTGGCGGAGACAGCACGGGCCGGAGCTGGAGCAGAGCTATAATCCCCTGCCTGCACATCCTTGGGGCAGCAGATCATGGCTCTGCCCTGACTCTGTCCCATGCTGTCACTGCTGCAAGATCCCAGTCCTGGCCCCGGAGATGCTTCCTGCCCAGCCATACAACCTGCCAGCAGGGCTCGGGCGGGTCTCCATGGAAATGCTGACTCCACACAGTCAAGGCCCCAGGGCTCCTGGGGTCTCTATGGAGACCAGCTGGAGAGACATGAGCAGGGGCTTCTGGGAAATGGAGTCCACTATGGGCCTGAACTAGCTTACAGGCTGAACTTTGCCCACCCTTGTCTTAGGGTTCAGCAGCTCACTTCTCTCAGCCAGGGGGTGTGCTGTCATCACCACAGGTATTCCCTGACCTTGCGTTTTGCTCTAGCCCTTCAGACTGTAGTAGTACTGCAGCTTCTTTACCCTCTCCCTGTCCCTTCTTCTCATCTATGGACAGATCCATCTCCCAGAGTGTTTTCTCTAAGTACTAGGCATTTCTTCTCTCTTCTTTTTCACTGCACCATTTCTATTTGTAGCACTACCTGGCAATTGGGCCAAGAAGGCTATTTAATGAACAGATAATCTTTTTCCTTCATCAGGAAAAAAATTACTCAGCCATACAGTTTATCCACACAGCAAACAGATTGTCAAATAAAATAGCATAGTATGCCCTAAATAATTAAATAACCACAGAGATATTTGTCATTTTGCTATTCAGCAGACTTGTGTCAGCTGAGAAAGCAGGTATCTTATTCCAAATGATGTTGGCTTCCCTTTTAAAATGCAGTTATAGAGGGAAAGCAATTGTCAAAGTGACATTGTGGGGTTCCATATTTATTCTCTGTGTGGCCTCCTGAGCAAATTTGTTCAATTCGTAAGTCAAAAGATGATTTTTCTAGCTGCCAGCATTGCAGCCCTAGCCTCAGATGGAAAAATCATGCCAGGATCTTTCTGCTTCCCTTATACCAGCACTAGTGAATTTTCTACACTCACAATCTAGCTGACATTTTCACTGATGCACAAAGAAAAATACAATCCTGGTCAGTTTCCTGTAATTGTCCTGGCTCTTCAGGGCCATTTGGAGTAAAATCTTTTTTCTGTGTGTGTCAGCAAAGGCAGGAGATAGGAGTGGATGTTTTTCAAGGAGCAAATATGTAGAGTAAGTACAGTATGGTGATGTTTTAATAAACAAAACAGGAAGTTTATAATGAGCATTGAAGGGGATATTTTCATAGGAGGAAGTGTGGAATATAGGCTGGTTAGGCAATTGATTCATATGCTTTACATTTTAAACAGAAAGGTGGAGTTTTGAGGATACAGATGTTTCAGATAATGTGCAAGGATATCCAGCGAATGATAACATCAAAGCCTGGGAAAGCCTTGGTCTTATACACAGGTCCCAGAAGACTCCACTCTATATCACTATGCTACCCATGAGTGAGTGAATGAGTGTATGTATCTATGTCCATACTTATGTCCTTTCCCTCCCCCTTATGAAATTCTCTTACCAAAATTTCACTGCCCTTGAGGCACAAAATTGACAGGTTTCAGTTCTGTGCCAGTGACAGGTTTTGAGATCTGGTACCTTGCCAAACATTAGAGCTAGAAATACTTGCTGTGTTGTGCTGGGGAGAAGGGCTCTGAGGCTGTGATATACCCAGCATGTATTTTCTTTATCCCTGTCAGGTTGTGAGCTGTTTGACTTTAAAAGCCACAGCACCATGATTTGTGGAAATTCCAACTTAAATATTTTTGATGAAGCCCAAATGTATATGAGCTGATTTTCTATCACCCCTAGAACTGTTGACAGTAACTATATCAAATGGTTTTACAAGCAAAAGGGATCCCCCAAACAGTAGCAATAAAGATGTCATCACTTCAAATTTTTTTCAACAGTAACTTTTCCCCTGTCTTTCTAAAATGCTGTATAAGTGGAACACACAATGGCATGGCATGCATGTCCTGTTGACCCTCCTAAGCAATGCTTGCCATTCAACCCATTCCAATAATGGGCCCACTCTGGCTACCATGACTCGTGTACAATTCTGATGGCTTCATTTGCATGATATGCTTGAATAAGTGGAGCAGGTTTGGTACAGAAAGTATAATTTTTTAGCTGTGCTGTTAATTGCACTTATATGTGGGTTGGAAGGGACCTCAGGAGGTCATCTAGTTAACCCCCTGCTCAAAGCATGACTATCCCCAACTAGATCAACCCAGCCAAAGCTTTGTCTAGCAAGGTCTTAAAAACCTCTGAAGATGGAGCTTTCACCACCTCTCTGGGTAACCTGTTCCAGGGTTTTACTACCCTCCTAGTGAGAAAATTCTTCCTAATATCTAACCTAAACTTCCCTTGCTGCAACTTGAGACCATTGCTCCTTGTTCGGTTATCTGCAGGGATTCAGGTTTTCTGTTTCCCACAGAAAACAAGAAAACCATGGATTTCCCCCCTTTATCAGAGAAAAAATGGATTTTTCCTGTTAGCGGAGATACACTCAAATTTCCCACTTTTGCAAAGAGCTCTGCAGGTGGGCAGAGTTCAAGAGCTTCCTGTAAAAAGGGTGGGAAAGTCCCAACCCTGCCTGGAGGGGAGGGTTACATACATTTACTCCATACGTACATTTTAACATACATGTAAAGAGTTACATACATTTAACTCCATTCTCTTTTAAGCATATAGACTAAAGGAGTGAAAGACAAAAAAAGTGTGATAGAAATTGCAAAATCAGAGAAAATCCTAGGATTTGTGATAGAGCAGTGAGACGAGTCTTTGTGATATCAGTGAGTATATCATTTTATCTTTGTGTATTTTCATGTGAACCAGTGGTTTTTATAGTTTAAATTAATTGTTATAGGCAGTTTTAATGAAGACTGAACTGGTTACCTCAACCTGACTGGTGGGGTAAGTGGTGACCCCCATTTAACCAGTGAGACAAGTCTAGCTGGTGACCCCAGTGATTTTTGGGGTCTTGATTCCCATTGTGGTTCAGTAGGACAGGGCAAATGATGATTCAGTTCTAATTCGGGGTCAAATCAAAACACCAGTTCTAAACAATTCTTAGGTTTGGGTTCAGTTCCAGTCCAACTCCCTGTTGGAGCAGGAGGCAGTGGAACAGACACCCAGGAAGCTGTGAACTCTCGTGCATTGGAGGTGTTGAAGAAGAGGTTAGTCAGCCACCAGCCAGGAATGTGCCAGCGCTCCTGCTGAGACTCAACCCAGGACAATCCTAGCTACAGGTCCTGCCCCTCTGGCTTAGGGTTAGACTGATGCTGCATTGGGATCAGGAACAGGTATTTAGAATTTATTCTATTATAGTGATTGAACTACTAGTAGGCTTCCAAATTGCTTTAAAATGATAAATATATCTCAGTAAGACTTCTTTAAAGTATAGCCAGCTCTCCTGGACTCCTCTCCCCAGAAGTCTGGCTTCCCAGGGGATCTTGCCCATGAGTTCCCTGAGTGAGTCAAAGTTGGCTTTTCTGAAATCCAGGGTCCTTACTCTGCTGCTCTCCATCCTTCCTTTCCTCAGTATCCTGAGCTCAATCATCTCATGGTCACTTCTGCCCAGGTTGGCATCTACTAGTACATTCCCCACCAATTCATCCCTGTTTGTGAGCAGCAGGTCAAGAAGAGTACAAGTCCTAGTTGGATGCTTCAGCACTTGCACCAGGAAGTTTTCCCCAGCACTCTCCAAAAACTTCCTGGACTCCCTGTGCACTGCTGTATTGCCCTCCCAGCAGATGTCAGGGTGATTCAAGTCCCCCATAAGAACCAGGGCCTGTGAGCGATAAACTTCTGATAGTTGTTTGGAGGAAGCTTCATCCACCACTTTCTCCGGGTCTGATGGTCTATAGCAGACCCTCACCATGACATCACCCTTGTTGCTCTCCCCTCTGAACCTAAGCCAGAGACTCTCAGCAGGCCTGTCTTCAGCTTCATACTGGAGCTCTGAGCAATCATATGGCTCTTTTACATAAAGTACAACTCCTCCTCTTCTCTCCTGCCTGTCCTTCCTGAACAGTTCATTCCCATCCATCATGGTGCTCCAGTTACGTGAACTATCCCACCAAGTATCTGTTATTCCAATCACGTTATAGCTCTGTGACTGCAATGACTTCCAATTCTTCCTGCTTGTTTCCCAGGCTCTGTGCATTCATGTACAGGCACCTGAGGTAACTAGTTGATTGCCCTGATTTCTCAGGAAGTATGAGAGCACCTTTCCTCTTGCTCCCTCCTGCTTGTTCTTCTTCCAGGTCTCCCACTTCCCACTTACCTCAGGGCTCTGGTCTCCATCCCAGCATACAAGCCCCTGAACCACACAACAAGAGCAGCTCCATGGCCTTCGCTTGTGAAAATAAAATCAATTAATCAACACTGAAATTGAATTAAGATTTTTTTTAAAACTTTTCATTGTATCCATCTACTTTTTGTGTACTTCATTTAACCTGGCCCTAGAAACTGGCTGGTCAATGTAACTTTGTGCTTTCAGTCAATTTCACTTTCTTTTTCCCAACACAGTGCTGTCCAGTTCAAATCCAGAAGAGTCACTTTAACTGATTTCTTTTAGTGCCATGACGTGTCACACAGGGGCCAATTCAACTCCAGGTAGAAGTGAATTCTTTCATTTCAAACCATAGCTGTCTTTTGGACTAAATCTGATATAGTGTATTTAAAAATGCCATGCAGTTGTTCCTGATCAAGCTGTGTAACTAACACAAGGATAAGTGCACCTCACTAGTTCCAGGGTTTCCTGAAGACCATTTGGTTCATAGCACAGTGTAGGTCAACCTTAAGGACACCACCCCAGGCATGCCTCTTCTCACCACTTTCCTGTCCTGATATTTTCTATGTTCATTTGATATCTGAGGAATGGGACAAAGAACCCATATAATTAGCACCAATGATCCAAGAGAAGATCCAAAGGTGATCCTTGTGCCTCGATGAGAATTGTGCAGCTGCTTTGCATGTATAAAGTTCCAGGACAACTGAATCAGGCTTGATGGCCTGTCTTTTTTTCTGTGTTTGCATATTAACTAGTTCAATGGTTTCTGGTCCATGATTATGCAATTAATGTCATTTATTAGAATTATGTGCGGTTAACAGACCCCACATCTGAGCTTTTCTCCAGATTGTAAAGCTCACATTTCTCAATCAGCATATACACTCCACCAAAGAAAGGGAAAGTATAATATCACAATATAAGTAGTAGCTTTTCCTTCTTCATTCATCTTAAGCCATCAAATTCCTGCAGTGCAATTCTATTTCCTATTATCAGACACCTGTCAGTCCATAAGCAATCAGTCAGCTCCTTGACAATTAGAAGGGGGGAAAGATGCTGTTTTAGCCCAAATGCTTGAAGTGGTAACCTGAGAAAATGTATAAATCAGAAAATCACTGTACCCATAAAGAATGCTTCAGTTCATTCTCCCTTGTCATAGCGTAACATTTCCTTGGCTATGGCTTGTAATTTTTATTAATAACACAGGAAGAAGATGCACTTGATATATCTCTTCTGGTGGCAGAGAGCTCAGTTTTTTGTATTTGTCTAGCACAGTCACCTTCATGGCTTCATTTAGACCTTGTATTAATCTAGGGATGTGACACAATTATTCATAAGAAATATGGTGCCGAGACATTTCAGAATACCCTCCTAGGAGACAAATGGCCCCAGAAGGATTTCCTCTCACCTGTTTATATCAAGAGTATTTCTGTGGGCTTCCTAGGTGGAAGAGAATCAGGATCAAAGACCTTTGGCCTCTGCACTGGTTATCAATACCCCTGTGTCTAACATAATGATTCAGTTGTAGCCTGCTGTGCTCTGTTTATGATTGACAAGATTTGAAATCTGAGGTATAGCAGTGAAATTCCATTTGAGTAATTTTAATTTTCCATTGGCATAACTGAGATCAGAATACATCCTTGATAGTCTGAGTTTTATTTTTTCTTCCATTATAGTAAGGCAGAAAGGACCCAACAAGAACTAAGACTCCTTTGTGCTGGCTACAATGTATTGAGACACGGTCCCTCAATAGAAAAGTAGAAATACCCATCACAGACAAAGGGGAGAAACGAATAAAGAAGTACAGAACAGCAAAGAGACCTACGCACTCTGAAAAGCAGGTCAGTGGCAAGTGTAGAAATAAAGCCTGGGTCTTCTGAGTGCCAGACCAATTCCTATATACCAGATAATACCACCTTTTGTTAAATAGCGTCTTCATCCTCCTATTACATCTCTTGGGTAGTATGTAGCCCACACCCAAATATCCTGGGCTACTGAGAAAAAAAAAGTGGACCCAGAGCTGCACTTTCTATCCCCATGCAAAGAAAAAGGGACAACTGATTGATATCCAAGTGGTATGCCCTCTGTGCTGCTTGTTCAGATGCTCTGTTGCCTCATACATGTGCTACAAGCTGTCTTTTTAATTATTACATTGAGGAAAAGCGTGAACTGGTTTAAAATGTTCACGCTTTGTTGCCTAAATTGTACATGCCATATACCAGTAAATAACATCTTGCGGTGTTGTCTGATAAATTAAACATTATTTTTTCCTAGGGTTGAAATGAATGATTTCCATCTCCAAAGATGGGGAACTAACTGCCTTGGAATTTGATACCTTTTTGTCAGGCCTCTTTAGGAAATGTTGTTTGGAACAAATAATGAATGTAAGAATGCATGTTACATGGGTGTTGCTGGTGCCTCTTTGCTCTGCTCAATTGGATGTGATCAGTCATGTAAAAGATTGACTCTGAGGGGTTGAGTGAGGAAGCCTAGACCTTTTGTGAGACAGGTCAAGTGAAAACAGCTCCTGTCTTAGGAAGTATATCCTGCAGTATGAAGGGCTCTTGAAACTGCATTCCTTCTAGGAGATTTAAAATATCAAACAAAGTATCAAACTTTAAATGTGTAGACTCTAGAGATGCACCACAAGCTGGAGGTACTGAGACTGTTTCTTTTGGGCTATATTGAAAAGGCAGTGGCTCAACACCTTAGTGAAGCCTTGAGCAGGGTTTTGATATACAGCTCCTTGAAGAGGCAGTGCTGGTAACTGTTGTCAAATGGTGGATGCAATTCAGTGTGAGACACTATTTCCTCTGTAGTGAATGGCCTGGTGTTAAGGGGTAATGCACTGCTTGAGGTCCCCATTCACTGGGGAAGAGGCTTTTAATTGGTTTCCTACCAACTGCTGAATAGGGCGTGTGCACCGTATTATAGATAATCTCACACTAGCACTTGCGCAGAGGGGGCAGATATGCACTTAGATGAACCAAGAAGTCCTTTTCAGCCCTACTTAAAGGAAGCATGCCATGGAATATCAGTGGGCTGTGGGACACGTGCCTGTGCCATTTCTTTTCTGGGATAATCAACTCAGGCAGTGCTTTTCTGGTGCACGTGTTCCAACAGCCATGTGAATTGACTGGAATCCTGTTTCCTGAAGTGCCCTGTGCAGGTGCTACAGACGTCAGGATCTTATGTCAATCTCACTCAGCAGCATAGTGCACTCAAGAACAGAGCAGCGCAGCAGGACAGCAGGAAACAGAGCACTGTGACTAGTGACAGAAGTTACACATGAACTGGTTTAAGTGGAATCAAGAGGGAGGAGGAGAGGACTACAGTATACTCATTGCAGGAGGAGGAGAGGACACCTGAGAATACTAAGTAGTTTGAAACCTCCTTTCTCTCCCTGGATACCTTTTATGCATTGCTGATTCTGGGGGGTCCAATAAGAGATTTAACAATGAATTTTCTGTAAAACAAACAAAACAAACCTCATAGCTTTTATCAGTCCGATGGAAATGAGATAAACTAGCCCATTGCCTAACCTGTAGGATGCCAAAGACTGCATTTTGCAAACTTATTGCCCTCCATCTTTATGCCTCTTTGCCATAACACTCAGTTCTAAAATGAATGCATTTTTTAAAGCTTCAGAATAGGGCGATGAATACCTTCTCTTCATTCCATTACCTTTCATTATCCATGGACCTCAGCACTCATGATATATTCAGAACCAAAATGCCAGGCAGAAGGCAATTTTCTCAAGCACTACCAAAAACAAGAGGAAGTCCCATTGCTACAGTGTCAGGGATCTGGGACAGAAGTTTCATAAACTGGTTTGACCCAAATCAGTTAACTCAGATATTGCATTCAACCAGGTTTATCTTAAACCAGTTTCAGACATTTTGAAACTGGTTTATGTACACTGAATGTTTGTTCTGTTACAGGTTTAAACCAGTTTCTGATCACTTAAACTGGTTTATGTGTAATTTCCGTTGCTAGCCACAGTGTTGGGCAAATGATTCAAACAGCTAGAGCTAAATGCTGGCAGGAGAGGACTTGTTTAGATAAAGCCAGAAGCCTATCACAGTGGAAAAGTGGCTGTGATGCTGTGTTTTCCTCCTAGCTGATTTTGTATATTTATAATAATTCTAGCTGTTTTCAATAAGAGTTTTATATCACTTAGTAAACTGAGTAATTAAACCTCACAACACCACTTAGATATTGACACAATAAGCAGAGA
Organism: Gavialis gangeticus; assembly: GCF_001723915.1. Lineage (NCBI taxonomy): Eukaryota > Metazoa > Chordata > Crocodylia > Gavialidae > Gavialis > Gavialis gangeticus. Next base: position 24,957,748 of record NW_017729034.1, read on the forward strand.
CATTAATTTTTTACCACTGTAAGTGATTAGAAACTGGTCTATATGCCTAACAGAAGTTTGGCAGACACAGACTGGCTTAAAAATGGCAGGATCCAGTCTAAGATTTGCCCCCCACCAATGTCGAATAAGTGTTCTGTTCACTACTGATCTAAACTACACCACTTATATATAGCTGCATATCTTAGATCAATTCCACCTTGGGCTTTCTGACCGTCTGTACCTAGCCAGTAGGTATCATTACTACCATTTTACATTTGGGGAAGCTGAGATGCTGAGAATTTCAGTGGCACCCCTACAGCTTTATATCAAATCTGTGATGGAGGCAGGAGAAAATTAGCCAGACACTGATAACTCTATTTAGCAGAGACTTAAGAGCTTTGAAATATGACATGGAATGAAAACCAAGCCTTTCAGAAGTTTTTATGAAAAAGAATTTCATTGAAATGACCTTTTTCAGAGGAAAAAGAAAAGGCAGGTTCTTGTTTCCTCCCCTCTTCTATCAGAAATCACTAGAGAATGGTGTACTCCAGCAACTTTCCTACCAAAAAAACTTCATCAGCCCTCACAGTTCTGTACCAAACAAAAAAGCCTATGTTGATGAAAATACATTTTGTCCAAAAATGTGCCAGATAGCTTCAGTCTTGGCTTTTGGTTCTCTGCTACCACTACTAGGGAACACCTCTCTCAGATGTCCTAGTATGTCATCTCAGACCTAATATGTCAAAATCATTAGCCTTCCTCAAGAGGTCTGTTAAGGGTCTCTCTGCCTTTCTCCAGAAGTATGTTGACTAGAATTGACAACATAAATCAAACCATATAAATCAAGCTCAAGGTCAGTGTCAGGTATGTGGCTGTTGCAGGGCAGGAAGAGTGGGAAGGAAGATTTCCTGAGCTGTTATACTGTGTTCACTGCCTTTTATGGCTTCCGATACTGGCATTTTATGTTGCACTGAAGTTTATGGTTCTGGACAAGAAGCAGACAGCAGCTTGAATGGGCAGCCAAGTGATGCTGGCACGCCTTAGGGGGGCAGCAGGGAGCTATGCTGCAGGTCAGATTTTCACCATTTATGACATGACATTAAAGGAAGATAATTGAGCTGTGAAGTTTGGATTCGTCAGCTCTTCCTCTCCTGGGAGAGGCTTTTAGTGCTGCTCAAAGTGACAAATTGGCAGTCCTTGAGGCTGGAGTCCTCTGTTTATGCCAGCAGCAGGTGAAACATGGGCAGCAGAAATGTAAACTTCCCCACCCACACTACTTCACTGGTGATAGAGGACTTGCCTACAAGCCTGTTCAGTCTTTGATTTGGTGATGAAAGTCCCTTTAAGGGAGCAATTCTGTGGGTGATTTTTTTTGTTTTGTTTTGTTTTGTGCTGCGGTTACCTATTCAATATGGTTCTGATCCAAACCTATTGGTATCAGTGGGCAACTTTCCACTAATCCTATTGGGCTGTGGATCCAGCCTTGAGAATGGAGGTGAGAATCCCTGAGGTCCATTCAGATAAGCTGCAAAAAGTCTGTTTGCATCAAGTCTGAGCTGCTAGTTCTTTGAGCTGGATTAGAGCTGACTGTGAACCCTCCAGTCCTGTTCTCAGGTCCCCCCAAATGATGCTTTTTTCAGCCCAGGGTAAAACGATCCATGTCTATCTTTTAAGTTTTCTTTTAGCAATGCCATCCCATAACTTACTGATGTACCGCCGAGCTCCACACACACAGATCCTACTTAAGAAGTACTGTTAATAAGGAAGCCACTTTCTGACAAACTTGACCTTCCAGTGTTGCAAACAACAACAGCTGCCACTTCCAAGTGCCTTAGTCATGTTGTTCGCCTCCTCGTCACCTTCATGCATATGTCTGAGACACCCATGCTGGAGAAGGATGAAAAACAGTGAGCCAACAAAATACTTCTGTCGGATGTGTTAAAATCAAAACAACAACAACACAACAATAATAATAATAAGCCTTATGATGCCAATGACTTTACCAGAAAAGAGCTTTCCATGAGCCAATCACTGCAGGAAGGTGAGAGATGCACTCTAATTGCTGTTTAATTTGAGACATTCTGCCTCCCTGGTGTGGAGTGCTTTTTTTTTTTTATGTTGTGTATTATTCCTCCTAATTTGTGTGTTTGGCATTCATTTCATGACCACCTGCTTTTGTTTGGTGAAAACAGATGAATCCTTACAGTGGGAGATTTTTGCTAGTTAGTTACAGCAGAGAGAGCACAGAGCACCAGTTGGTACAGCCCCAGCTCGGGAGGTGCTGCATGCACTAGAATATGAACACTTCATCTCGAAAATGACCTTTCCCCCCAGGCAAATGGAAGGATGTAGTAAGAACATATAACTTATGATTAGAACAAGGGACTGACTTAGCAGTTCTGAGATGCGGAGCTCTTCAGCTCTGGAAAACTACCTCAGTTCAGGTCAGAGGAATTACTCAGCAGAGATTAACATGCTTTTTTCTACACACATACGCTTCTTGTCTAAATTGATTGCTGTTCTAGATGCAGGAAAGTAGCAAAGGAAAGAAACCAAATTAACATCCTTGATAAAGAGACCACAATGTATCTGTCTCTTTTGTGGAAAAAATGTAGTGACTGAAAACAAAGGGACAGGTTCAGATTGATCACCTAGTCACCCCAATGTAGGCAGTGCAAATGCCTAAAAATTAGGTTTCTGGCCCCAACAGGGTGAACCAGATGGATAGGGTTAGGTACCTAGGGTACTATGTAATTAGTGGGGAGACTCAGATACCTGCCAAGGGTGAATCAGGAAGCCAGGAGATGGCAAATCTACACATCTACATGTTCATTAATGAGCTGTATTTATTGCACATTAAGTTTAGTATTTGGTTAACCAAGTACTAAATCAATACACAGTAACTCATGCTACTCCACAGTAGCACCAGCACACAGGTTTTTAGTGATGCGTACTGCACAGTAGCCTAATACTATTGTGCAGTAATGTATTAGCATGGTTTTTTGCCCAGAACACTACTGCACTGCATTATTAAGCTATCATACAGTTAGCATCTTGTGTAGACATGCCTGCCTAG
>NW_017729034.1:24965802-24969051 GCF_001723915.1 Gavialis gangeticus
CACAGGTTTTTAGTGATGCGTACTGCACAGTAGCCTAATACTATTGTGCAGTAATGTATTAGCATGGTTTTTTGCCCAGAACACTACTGCACTGCATTATTAAGCTATCATACAGTTAGCATCTTGTGTAGACATGCCTACCTAGAAGAAGTCCAAAGCTAAGCACAGCATTGTATTTGAACTTTCATCCCTCTCAGGAGCTTGAGTATTTGACTCAAGATACCCCTCCACACTTAAGATCTAAACACCCTGGTTCAGTTATCCCCCCTTTTCACAACATGCTAGTGGTAAGCACACTTACTCAGGAACCAGGAGACCTGGGATCGAGGTCTTTTTCAGCCTAAGAGGCCACATCCCGCAGAAAATAACTGCATCATGTTTTCATGGACACCTACATTGGAGATGCTAACCAACAAGAGCTAATGGGAAAATTTCTGTCAATTTTTTCTATGCTTTCCTTGACTTTTTTGTATAGCATCTTCCATCTGAGACCCAAAAAACAATATGGCCATTAACCGTTTGACACACACGGTTGTGTGACACTGCCTGCAATTTACAACTGGGGAAAATGAGGTCTCAAAAGGATGCCGTCACCTAGATGAGGTCACTTATTGAGCTGGTAACAATTCACCAGATATAGCAGAAAACAGATATCCCTCCTCTAGTGTTTTAGCTACAACACCTTCTTTCCTCCATCAAAAGATGATCATCCCATAAGGCACACATTCTGACAGCTTTAGCAACAGGTCAGAGACTCATGATCTCTAGAAATGGAACTTACTTCTCACTGTAGGGCGCTTGTACACATGATGGGGGTTTCGTTCTTAGGGTTGCATTCTGTGACCCCTAAATTGAAAGGGTGGGTTTTTAATTGAAGCCCACCATTTCAATTTAGGGGTTTCCGTCACTTTTATGGTGACGGGCCTGATCCTTCCCTCCCACCATCCCCTGAGCAAAGCCTGCCCATGGCCATGAGTCTAGCTGCCAGTGGGCTGAGTGGCCCCTGAGCTGTGGGGGGCCCTGGTCCTTCCCTCCATGGCAACAGTGCTCCCCAGGGTCTCCAGCTCAGAGGCAGCATCCAGGCTGATCCAATTCTTCCCCAGTCCCAAACTGGGGCAGCACATGGTCTGCTAGCAGCCCACCCAGGTGGCCCCGGGGGGCACTGCTGCTGTGGAGGGAAGGACAAAGGTCCCCTGCAGCTCAGGGGCTACTCACCCTGCCAGCAGCTCACCCTGTGGCTGCGGGAGAGGTGGGCAAGCTTCACTGAAACAAAACGTATGAGACCCCTCATTCCTTTTGCCTTTAGCAGGTGCCTGCTGAGGGCAAAAGTGGCAATGGGCCTGATCCTTTTTTTCTGGCCTCCCCTGCAGCCAGGGGGCAAGCAGACTAATAGCTAGTCTGCTATTAGACTAAAGTATCTGCAATGCTAGCTGTATCAAGATGTAGTTTAGTTTGCAATGATGCAAACTCATTTTAAACCCCCCAGACTCCTGCATGTGTACAGTGTGACACCATTAAGACACACACAGTGACATTTTTATCACATGTGCATGGTAATGGCGTCATATGTACAAGAGCCTCTAAAGTGCAGCAACATAGCTAGCAATTTTGGTATCCTATTCAGGCATGTTGGAGAGTGTGTGTAGGACAGAGCCAAGTGCCAGAGAGCTTATCTGAGCAGAGACTCAAAGATCCCTGCTGCTGCTGCTGCCACTGTGCAAGTTCCCCAAACATGGTCACCTGCTGCTTCCACCACCAAGTGGGCTCCCTGGGGCATCAATCTGGCATCCATTTAAATTGGTGCTCGGGCCTGCTCCCCTGCTTACCCTGGCCTAGTTATGCTGCTGCAATAAAAGATATCTGTAGATATTATGAAAAGATTGCTATTCTTCTGCCTAAGCTATCCCTATTCATGGACGAGGAAAATGCTTCAGTTTCCAGAGCTGTCAGTCTGACATCTTGTACATGAACACTAAAAGTTCATTTTACAAAAATCAGAATTGAATTAGTACATGGATGTAGATCACTTCATTTATTCCAATAAGTGCATTTCTCAGCCATGCTATTTCTTTTTTAACTGCCATGAACAAACCTTGCTGTGTAGCCTCTAGTCAGTTTTTTCATAGATTTTACTTTAAAAATCAAAGGGTTTCTTTGGTGCATTGCCACCATGTGGGCAACATTTCCTTGTTTAATCTTGGTCCTTCCTTTTTGAATTATGATCTTAGCGGTTTTGTACCCTTCTGAGAAAGAATATGGTTTGGCTATTCAGAGAAACAGGACAAAAAAAGAATCCCCTGTGACTTCAAGAATGGGCATTTGTTAAAATGAAATATAAAGAAAATATTGGCCAGAAATGAAGGCCTGAAGCATAAAGAAAAGTTTAGGAGAAGAATCTAAAGGAGAAAAAAGCCTCTACTTTTCATAAGGAGTCCCTGAATATAAAAGCAATATTCATCTGCTTCCAACATTGATTTATTCTTAATAATGAATTTATTTAAAAAGTATATCAGAAATCATACTACATTTATTTTCAAAAAGAGTTAAGGCTGATTTTTAATCCTTTACTTATTATGGTGTACATGGGTATACTTTACGAAAACCTTTAATGTTCAAATTCTAATCCATTGCCTAGACAATTGAAACATAGAAATAGAAGTAAAAGGATTTTGTTTCAGGGAATCATCTTCTTTACTGTCCTACCACAGAACTGGAGTAGTAATTTTGGTTTTATTTCTCTATGTTAAGTATCATAGATTCATAGATTCATAGATGTTAGGGTCGGAAGGGACCTAAATAGATCATCGAGTCCGACCCCCTGCATAGACAGGAAAGAGTGCAGGTTCAGATGACCCCAGCCAGATGCCCATCCAACCTCCTCTTGAAGATCCCCTGGGTAGGGGAGAGCACCACCTCCCTTGGGAGCCCATTCCAGACCTTGGCCACTCTAACTGTGAAGAAGTTCTTCCTAATGTCCAGTCTAAATCTGGTCTCTGCTAGCTTATGGCCATTATTTCTTGTGACCCCCAGGGGCGCTTTGGTGAGTAGAGCCTCACCAATTCCCTTCTGTGCCTCCATGATGAATTTATAGGCAGCCACAAGGTCGCCTCTTGACCTTCTCTTGCAGAGGCTGAAGAGGTCCAGGTGCCCTAGTCTCTCCTTGTAGGGCTTGGCCTGCAAGCCCTTAACCATATGAGTGGCCCTTCTCTGGACCCTCTCCAGGTTATCCACATCCCTCTTAAAGTGTGG
>NW_017729034.1:24969069-24969636 GCF_001723915.1 Gavialis gangeticus
TCACCTCCTTGGTTCTGTTTGTCATGCATCTGCTGATGCATGATAAAGTGCAGTTAGCTTTTCTGATGACTTTGTCGCACTGACAACTCATGTTCATCTTGGAGTCCACTAGGATTCCAAGATCCCTTTCCGCTTCCGTGCTACCGAGCAGGTCATTTCCTAGGCAGTAGGTATGCTGGACATTTTTCCTCCCTGGGTGCAGTACTTTGAATTTCTCCTTGTTAAATCACATTCTGTTGTTTTCTGCCCATTTGTCCAACCTGTCCAGGTCTGCCTGTAGTTGTTCCCTTTCCTCCGGTGTGTCCACTTCTCCCCACAGAGACTAGATTAGTCAGGCATGATCTACCTGCTATGGACCTGTGCTGGTTTCCCCTCAGCATAATTTTTCCTGCTAGATTCTCACATATATGAGCCTTAATAATCTTTTCAAAGACTTTGCCAAGGATGGAGGTGCGACTGACTGGCCTATAGTTGCCTGGATCCTCCTTCCTCCCCTTCTTGAAAATAGGGACCACACTGGCCCTTTTCCAGTCCTCTGGGACCTGGCCCATGCACCACAAGTGCTCA
>NW_017729034.1:24970491-24972706 GCF_001723915.1 Gavialis gangeticus
CAATTTTTTGTTATCCTTAACTTGGGATGCCATCCACAGCTCCATGGTAGCTTTGGCCTTTCTAACTGCCTCCCTACAACTTCGAGCTGAGGAGGTATACTCCTCTTTAGTAATTGCTCCCTGTTTCCACTGCTTATATGCCCCCCTTTTTGCCCTTAGGCTGCTCTGGATTTCTCTGGTCAGCCAAGGAAGCCTCTTGGCCCCTTTCCCCCTTTTCCTCCTTATCAGAATCGTCTCCCTCTGTGCCTGAAGGATCGTTTCCTTAAGGCACAGCCACCCTTCCTGGGCTCCCATCTTGCCAAATCCCTTACTCTGCAGTGCATCATTGACTAAACACCTGAGTTTGCTGAAGTCAGCCTTCCTAAAGTCTAGCACTTCCACCCTACTAGTTACCTTACCCACTCTACGCCTTATGATGAATTCTGTTATTTGGTGGTCACTGTCCCCCAGGTGACCACTGATCTGCAGGTCCCCTACCATGTCATCCCTGTTGCCAATACCAGGTCCAATAAGGCATTCCCCCTAGTGGGACCATGTACCTCCTGTGTCAGGTGGAGGTCTTGTACACAGGATAGGAACCTGCATGAACGGTGGGAATTTGCTGTCTGCATCCCCCAGAAGATGTCAGGGTAGTTTACGTCCCCCATGCCTACCGCTTCCCTAGTCTTTATGGTCTCCGAGAGCTGCCTCCCTATTCTGGGGCCTCTGCCCATTTTATTGGGAGAATAAACCTTACAGGTCATCTGTGGCTTTGCTATATTACAGGTCATCTGTGGCTTTACTATATTTTTACATAGCTAGAATAGATTTAAGTAGCTGATGGTTTTGTTCACCCGGCTAGTCTAATAATTAGGACAATTCCTAAAGAAAGTCAAGACTATCTCAATAGTAACATACTGTACCTCTTAGTTACTAAGTTGTATGGCTCAATTTTTGCTTTATGTGCCAAGCATTGCAATGGTCAAATGCAAGGCTCCATTGTCTTCTTATCAGACATGTGGAAAGGTCTCATGGTTAGATTAAAATAATGGGAGCCAAGGCTTTATGGGCTCTGTTCCCCACTGTGGGATCTAGGTTGCATCAGCAAGAATGAAGTTCTCTACTTTTCAGAAGGCCAGCTCAAGGCCTGTACATCACTTTAGGGCAGTGATTCTCAGCTAGGATGGCATGGTACCCTGGGGTGCCTTGACATCCTTTCAGTGGTGCTAAGCAGTGTTAGCACTGTGAGGTGTACAAACATGTTTCAAAAAAGAAACCCAAAGATTCCAAATAGGGATTCAAGTCTGAAACAGCTGAGAATCACTGACTTAGGTTTTAAGTGTGAAATAACATCCCTCGCCCACTCTTCAGAATAAACAGAATAACAAAACCTGACTACCAGGGAGGGGCTGTTCATCTTAGTTAATGAATAACTCTTGAGTGCTTTGAGATCATGGAGTGCAAGGATTTTTGTTACATTCAGCTGGATTTTCACAGTTCTTTAACTTCTAGGCATATCACCAAAGAGCTGAGCAGCAGGGGAAAGCACTATCAGAAAGGAAATTGTCTTGGCATCCTGCCTATGATACTCTTTCATCATTCAGGGCCACTAATGGTGCTGGGGACACTAATCATCTTCTGACAAATGATATGGAAGAACAAACACTTTTTTCCTTCCATGGCTAATGAGTATTATCTGCTCAACACTCCTGACCTATGCTATCCCAGGAGCTAAGGACTGAATCCAAGTACTGGAATTCAAAATTATTTTGTGGCAGCCTACTGCATGATCCCTAGACCACTAATTCAGGTCCTGTAGGCTGGTGTTACACACAAGTTGCTTTTCCGAGTGTAGACCCATGATATACAGGGCAGAAAGGTAGGGCCCCTCAGCAACTAAGTAGGTAATAGCTGGTGGATGCAAAGGAGTCCTTTGCATTCCTGATGATTTTGCCAGCCTTGGCCATTTTCAAGGGGCCTGGGTCAAGCTGCAGAAGTGTGGCTAAGGACAATGCCCCAAAGCCTAATTCTGAGTGACTGTAGCATGAACCTTCTCAGATTTGACAACTAGCTTGGTCAGCAAAGTAAAGAAAGCCAACCATATGTCAAACTAAACCAGTAATGAGATACAATTAAACAAAGCACAGGGCCTGAAAGGAGACTTTATAAGGGAAGACCATGCATTAAATAACCCAAATACACTATATCATAGCTTTATCTTAAAATATTAATAATA
>NW_017729034.1:24977706-24979728 GCF_001723915.1 Gavialis gangeticus
CATATGTCAAACTAAACCAGTAATGAGATACAATTAAACAAAGCACAGGGCCTGAAAGGAGACTTTATAAGGGAAGACCATGCATTAAATAACCCAAATACACTATATCATAGCTTTATCTTAAAATATTAATAATAGTGATTGATGTAACCAAATGTATTAGATGTTATTTTGCTATAATAGATACATATTTTGTTAAGAAGGTTAAATGTGTAAAAACAATATAGCTTTGTCAGAGAAGACCATAAACTAAGGTAAAGAAGAAACAAGTCAGTGTTGAACAGCATTCGATAATGGGGAAGGAAAGGAGATAAGAACTCTCCCCCACTTTAACTTTCCCAAGGATATAAATCACAGCTAATTGACACCTTCCAAGTCCACGAGAGATCTGGTTCAGTCCAGTTCCAAAAGTTTCAATCAAATCAAGAAATTTAAATAAAACCAATTAGAGATAACTTATTAAAATATTAGAACTAGCCATTTATAAATATTGAGTATAGGCTGGAGGGAAACTTGGAGAACTCAGTAAATTCAAGAAGACCTGCTGCCAATCTGCATGCTACCTTCCTCCCACCTCTCAAGTCTCTCCAGCTGATATAGGTGATAATCTATGCTGTGCTGTCATGGATAGCCAGATAGACTTTGGGATATATTTTTGTAATATTTTAAAGTGCAAGCAAATACAAGGTCAGGCAGTAAACCTGTTTCCGCTTCTTTTGTCAGTAGCCATCCCACAAGGTTAACTGCAGTCTGGGTGACAGTAGCTAAAAGCAGCTGTAATAGTGTCTTTCAATAATGTGCAGTAAACCATCTGTTGCTCAGTAAGGAAAACAGACAAAGAACCCTTTTCACTTTGTCATCTCTGCCAGCACGTAGTGGCAGAACTCATATACTGTATTCACATTAGCCAGTACAGTTGCAAGGGTGGGGGATGCAGCCTGGGAAGGAGCAGAACTGACATGACAAGGAGATTAAGTGATGCAGTCAGCACCTACCACAGGCTGAGTCCAGTGGCAAGTCCTGTTTAGATTTCAAAGCTATTTCCTTGTAGAATATCTGCTAAAGGGAGGGAGTACTATCTTATCGTCCTCCCCCAGGAGTGAAGTTTCTCCTCAGGAACGGTTTCTTCTGTTGATTCAGGGCTGGAGGCATCTTGAACCCTCTGGGCCTGCACAAATGAATCAGCTGAAGGATTATAACTTCTCAGCAGGAAAAAAAGGTCTGTGTCTCATCCTAAATTGACCAAAGTGATAATGGACTAACATTTATTTTAATGGGTAAAGATTGCACTTCAGGGCATCAGCCTGACATTTATTCATCCTCTCTAGGAGAGTGAAGTCATTTACAAAGGATTTGGCATTTTTCTCTTTATTTCATCTCCCAGTAGGGGACACAGGGCTCCTTTTTGCATCTAAAGTGGAGGGGCCTGTTGACTAAAACTGTGCAGGAACAAGAATTCCTCTCCCTGATAACTCGTTAGGAGAACTGAGTATGAATGGCAGAGTTTTCCTTTTATGTTGAATTTCTCTTGCATTTCTGTGGTATCCTGTAGGTTTCACTGACCATTTCTCATCTGTCAAGACTTTAGTCAAACACATATAAGCTTTCTCTTCCTTTTCTCAAGGTCACACAGCCATATTCAGTGGGTGTTCGAGATACTATCACATAGTCTCATCTAGTCTAAAGAGATTCTGACCTGCAGCTGCCCTGCTTGTTGACTCCTAGGGCTCCCTGAAGCAGATAGCTAGTGGCATCCAAGTTGTGCAGTGGCCCTTCAGTAAATGGCTGCAAGACACTAAGGAAAACCTGTCTTTTTTTTTCATTTGTGAGATCAAAGGTGAGCTATGCAATCATACGTTGTGATAGACAATGTTTCAGGCTCTCAAGCACATATTTGTGCTATCTCTTTTGGTTTTTGAGTTGTGCAGTACCGCCATGTATGGATTTTGGGTCAAAAACTGGATAAGTATCCACTTTTTACTCATCCTTAACTTTACCACAACACCTACGGACTTCAACTGA
>NW_017729034.1:24984728-24985209 GCF_001723915.1 Gavialis gangeticus
ATAAGTATCCACTTTTTACTCATCCTTAACTTTACCACAACACCTACAGACTTCAACTGAATGTTTGCTTGCCTTAAGAAGGAAAATCAAGGGAGGTTAGGCATTTGCCCTAAGTCTTCAGGGGGGGAAAAAAGTGTTTTGCCCATAATTTTTCATGGGTATTTGACTAAATGCATCAGAATAAAACATGATGTATTTTTAACTATTCTTTTAAATTATTTTTCTTCAGTTATTCTTCAGTTTTAAGGTTTTCTCTTTCTGGCCTTGTTCTTACTACTTAAAACAGATGGAAGGGAGAAGACACAAGGAAGGAAAGATCTCCCCCTCCCCCCCACATTATAAAGAAATAATAAAAATTGAAAAAACAACAAAATTGTTGAAATTAAATGGAAATTTTTCCTCTTTTTTTCAGCATACTATTGAAAAATTATAAGCAAGGGAACATTAACACTAAAAAGGAAAAAAAAAAGTACTGCTTCTT
>NW_017729034.1:24985220-24986747 GCF_001723915.1 Gavialis gangeticus
CATTAACACTAAAAAGGAAAAAAAAAAGTACTGCTTCTTCAAATAGCCATTTTACAGTAAATTAATGGAGAAGAAAGACCAGCTCTGATTAACTGTAAGGATCTGTTTCAACAGCCAAGGATCTGGCCTTAAAATAAGAAACCAGGCTTGTACATAGGAGCATTATTTCTTCAGTGGTTTGAAAATGCAGTACAAACATTACTCATTGAAACCTCATCACACAAATCAGCTAATTAATAGTATTGTTGTAATTACATGTATTTTAATTCTTTGTGGCCTAGAACTACCCAAAGTTAAGCTAAAGTCTGTAGTCACAGCTATACCATGAAAGTGGAGCAGCAATGTCATGCCTTACTAAGATATTTGGGAGGAAATGTGCCTCAGACAAGTATATTGCCATAAGAACATGCTGGGACAGGTCCTCTGTACCAGAGGAAAGTTGAACATACACACTGATATAGGTGTGGCAAATGCTACTGACTGCCACAGAAGTTATGCAGTTGTATATCCAGAGCTCCAATGTTATAGAAAAGTGGCAGCTTTGTCCTTAAGACCCATCTATAGGGAATAGGAGAGAAGATACTAGTCCTTTCTTTGGCACATACCTTAGAGAGCCAGCACAACCAAGCCCTATCTACTTTGCCAAGGGTAACATAGTAAGTCAGGGGTAGAACTGGGATTAAAACCTAAGTTTCCTGTTTCTGATCCTTGTGTCTTAACTGTTCTAGGTGCTGCTTCCCTAAACGTCTGCTGACATACACTGAAGACACACAAAAAGTTACCCTAGTGATCATAAGCTTCAGATCACGTTATGCTTAGCTGAAGCTTGCACAACAGTATTTACGATATCTTCTTTCCTTTACAAAAATAGAATAAAATCCAAGATGCTGTACTTAGCACTAGACATTTCATAGGAACATAAGCCCATATCAAACAGAATTGAATGAGTAATTTTAGACAACCAAACCTGTCAGCCAGCATGTCTCTTGGGCACATTTTATCATCCAGTGCACACAAAGAGAGCTAAAGGCTTAAACTAGGCCCACCTAACAAATAGGCTTTGTTGAGTGCTCTGTTATACATTGATAGAGATGGTGGTAAAAGGTATTAACAATGAGTGACAGCAGTGCCCTATTTTTTCTCCACATCACCCAGCTATAATTTAGTTACCAACCCCTTCATTAACTGAAAGTATCCCTGGACTTTACACAAGGTTGAGTTTTGTTGCTTTTTCAGTGGCAGAGATCTATACCCATTGAACAAAAAGAACTGAGAATGTTGTATCATACACATAAATAAGAAATAAGAGGGAGGGAGGGAAGAAGGAAGGAAAGCAGAAAGGGAGGAAGGGAAAGCCCTCATGAAAAGCACAAAAGCTAAAGTACCAGAAGTTCAAAGAACTAAGCCTAATCCATGAGTATATGACAAGAGGTAAATGAGCTATTTCAATACATGAACTATTTCGTTAGTAATATGAAGGGGGGAAGGTGGAAGGGCGGTGAAATCTCCAAAGAGGAGTATACCTCC
>NW_017729034.1:24986758-24989656 GCF_001723915.1 Gavialis gangeticus
CTTAATCTATGAATCTATGAATCTATGAATCTATGAATGGAATGGCACATGTACAATAAGACACATGATCCAAAATCCCTGGGAAAAATGACAGTAAAGCCAAGGTATTACCAGGGGCATTTTTGTTTTATTTTGGTTTGGGATTGTTTTGTTTTTTATTTTGCTTTCCATGAGGTAGCTTGAATTTTAATGACAAGTAATTTCCAGAATACAGTATGTTTAGAAGCTCTGAGTTGGGTATTCAGGCTGCTGTAGAAAGCAGTGTTTTGTGAAGCTTTAACCCAAACAAGACTGCTCCCCCCAACTGTTTTTAAAATGTTAAGCAATACACTAATAATAGTAAGTGCTGTCTGTGAAAGTAGTTATGCTGAAGTCAATTGTGAAGGACTTAAGTGTAGTGGGAATGGAATGACTTATTAGCTTGGTTAAAAAACCTCACTCCTGTAGACAGCAGAAATTACCAACAGGATTCTCTCTTTGTGAACAAACAGGTACATCTTGTCAGTATATACCCTGCATGTTGTATCCATTCAGTGACCCATACTGGGAACCCATGGCATAATAATAACATCAATAAGAATCATAATAACAATATCAGCACCAAAAGTAGCAAGTGCACCTAGAAGATCATGGGAAAATAATATAAAAGAAAGCTTTTCACAGAAGATCAGGACTAAATCCACATTTTAGCCTAGCAGTGTGAGAGGTTAAACTGAACTTCTGAATTGTCATAACATCCCATGGCTTCTTTCACAAAATATTCAACTATTTATTCCATTTTGAGTATCTCCATTATATTAACCCTTCAGTGATTTCAATTAGACTCTTCATCATATCCTAGCTTGGGTGATTTCATAGTGTTAGTATGTGCCACTAAACACAGGTTGCATTTCCTCTCATAGGTGGCTGAATGTCTATGGTGGGTAAAGTGATTCTTCTTTGTCCGTGTTTCCATATGCAGGGAGTTAAAGATCACTTCTAGGCATTTCAGATTTAATGTCAATGAATAATGTTAGATATTCCCATTGCTGTTATTTTATAATTCTTACGTGTAAATACTAAAAAACAGGCCAAGAGCCTTATCTGATGACTTTCACTGGAGTATGCTGTCATATGTCAAGGAGAACTCGAATACAGCTTCTTGTACCCATAAAACAAACATAGCATATATTCCTCTTATTAAGTGTGCATGAATGTGTATGAAAGAACATTTCCCTTATTATTTAAACTTGTAATGAAACTGATATTAATCTGCAAGTTATCAAGAACCAAATCTATCAAAACGTAAAATTTGGCTTATGTGATAAAAAATCTGTACAGCTCAATAGCAATAATACAATGTTAAGCATTCCTGTCTTTCTATTGTCTGCATCATGAACTAGTGGCCTCTAAACACAGTATGATGGATAGTTCATGACTGTTTATAAGAAGGAGAGAAGTTCTGGATATCCACGCAATGTGATTATTATATAACCTAAAAATATTAGTACCTTAGGTCTTGTTGGAAAGTAACTGGCTCCGGTCAAGACTCGGGTGGGAGCCTTTTATGGAACATTTAGGAAGCAGCACATGGCTGAGGTAGCAGGCAAAGATTTTCTTTATGGATCAGTACTAAAAGCAAGGCCTTATAGAGATGATGGGACATATTCTGTTGCAGAGATGCTGTCTCTTCAAAGAGTCATTAATGATATAACCAAGGCTGCTAAAGTAGTACTGCGTGGTTCACATGTCTAAGTTCTATGTTAGGCATTAACTTTCTGCTTTATTGAAATTTCCTCCACACTTTCAATAGGATATGTTGTTCCTTTCTATCTACCCTAAATGCTATGGACCACCCTTGTTGCAGGCAAATCAGGTACCATATGTCAGCACCGAATCAGCCACATTCAGCATCAGCAGTATGTCATGAACTGAAATTATTCCTTCATACATAGTTTCTAAAGTGCCTGGGGATCTAGTTCTTTTGGATGAAAAGAAGTATAAATGTAAGGTATTATTAGCACATGGCTTTGTAGTAAGCCACCCTCAGGCCACATTAAGGTTTTTGATGTTTCTCAGTTGAAACCTCTAAAAGGATTTGAACATGTTTTCCAAAAAGGAAAAAAGAAAAGGAAAGAATCCAGAAACTTCAGAGGAAAAAATGAAAATAGACATATTTTATTTTATTTTTGTTTCTATTTGGAATCAGCATTCTGCTTTAATACTGAGAAACCTGGTATTGCCCTGTAAAATAGACCTTGATCTTTTAAAAATGTAAATTTAAATGAAAGATCTATGACCTTTTTATTGAGGCCTCCAAAGAGCTGAGAGGAGTCAGCCCCATCTCCAAGCATTGCAGGGGTACCTCCTGCTAAGGAACATAATATCAGGCTGCATTAAAATTACCCCTAGGGCCACATTGATGAGAAGAAACACGCTCTCCAAGGCCTTTTTAACATTCAGCTACAATGTAACTTGTTTGTTTCTTCTGTGTTCAAAATGTCAACAAATGTCACCCAAGTTCTTCCGCTTTCCATTCTTATCTTTTGACATATTATTTGATGTGTGCATGAGAGTGAAGTTTACATTAATGAGAGAGGTTATTCTCCAAAGAATTAACAGTGTGAGTTTAAACTTGCAGCAAGGAAAGGTTTCTTCTGATGTTTTTTTGCTATTAGGAAAAAATGCTTTACAAAAGAACCATTGAAGTTAGAGGTGAAAAAGACCTATTAGCTCACAGAGTCTACCTCCTACTAGTATAGGATTGTTCCCTGCAATAGGATTTTCTCTAGTGAATTCTGTTTTAGTGCTTTAACCATTTCATTTTTAAATATCTTTATCAATTGGGCTTCCACCTTTCTCTTGAGAGAACATTCCCCAATCTAAAATAACTCAGGCAAAAAGTTGAAAAGCCCTTCA
>NW_017729034.1:24994656-25002361 GCF_001723915.1 Gavialis gangeticus
TTCATTTTTAAATATCTTTATCAATTGGGCTTCCACCTTTCTCTTGAGAGAACATTCCCCAATCTAAAATAACTCAGGCAAAAAGTTGAAAAGCCCTTCAGACCATGTTCACTTCAAACTGAACTGGTCTAGCAAGTGCCACTATTAACACATTTGATTGAATGCTAAAAAATGTCATGTAGTCACTATGACAGTAATGTTCACCCAACAGCATGCTTTCTGTGCATGCCAAAGAGGGACCAGATGACATTTTTTCATCACATTTTTTCAGTATGCACAGAGCAACATGAGTAGATGGGGAGATTTTTCACTACAACACTCCATGGTACAGTGTGATGTGGTGTAAACATCCTTTATATGATGTAAGCCCCTAAATCCAATTTCCAGAAATGACTTGATCACCACAGAACATGATCACCATTGTTTGGATCTACATCACTTTTCACTAATCTTCTAAATTACTTAGGTACATATATTTTCTTTATTTAATTATTATCCATGTTAAATTTTCCATTAAAATTTTTTTAAAAATGTGTTATATATCATGGTCTGATGACCAAAGTATAAAATGAGTGACCAGAATAGAACATTTAACATGCACGGGGGAGTTTTCATCTTACTATAATTTCATTATAACATTGCTTAGATGTCCCAAATCAGAAAAGGGTTCCACTAGACTTTAGAAACATGTAGAATGAAAAAGGCCATGCCCCAAAGGACTTACATACTATATGGGAAATGCAGAAAAGTACCTCTGGGGGAAGAAGAATTATGTACCCCATTTTACAAATGGAAAAATGATGTGGAGTGACATTAGATGACTTTCCTAAAGTCACATTCGTGGTTTGTGCCAGAGAAGTGGACTGTGATCTTTTGACTTTACTTAGTAAAGTGCCACAAATCATCCTCCTTTTTCATCTTCATTTGCTTTATAAACATTGACAAATCAGTGTTCATAAACATTTGTTCCATCTTAAAATAATTACTTTCCACCCTTGGTGTTTACATCTTTCAAATATTTGTAAACAGTTACTCATTGCTTAACCATGCTATACACATTTCTTTTTTTCCCCCCAATCTGGCCTCCTAAATAAATTCTTTCATTTGTGTGCATGTGTTTAATTTGCTTGGATCCATATGTGAAGTCACAGTCTTTTAAAAATGGTTGGGATTCTCCCTTTTGCACCAAAGTTACATAACAGTCTTTCCAACACAACTGGCAGCAATGAATGTGGAAGAGAAGTTAAAAGATGATAGGCATACATTTAAGCACCATGGACAGAGATCCCTCCTGTTCCATGAGGGTCTCTGTCCATGGTACTTTACTTTGTCAATGTGAACAATGCAAATCCAGTCAGTGAAAGACCAAGTATTTTTTTGATCCCTTTAACATTTATATCAGTTACTAAGGATTTACTGTTTATTTCAGTTACTAAGGATCATCCACATATTATTTTAAAAAAGCAAAAGGGACACCAACCATATACTGTATTTTCTGCATACTCCCCTCCCTCCAACAAGGCATGCACCATGGTTAAACCAGAATGAAGAAAAATATGTCTCCCGAGTTATGGCTGTGAGAGCTAGGACAGAACCTAATCTTCAGCTCGCTCACCCTCCCTTTCCTGCTCAGTTAGAAGCCAAAACTGTAGCTGCTTCTGATCAGTAGTCTCCATGGGCAGATCTATGAATTTTACAAGAACTACAAACAATATGTAGGGATGTGAAATAAGAGAATAGAGAGCAAAATTGCCACAGGAGTGGTTAGCTTGATCAGTAGAACATCAAGACCACTAAAAAGGAGAGATGACCATTAACACCTGTGAGTGAAGAGTGATAAACCATTAAATCAGCTGATTCCCATAGAAATGCCCCTGATGATAAATGGCAGTTGGTTTTAAACTTTGGTTGGAGCAGGAATCACTATAGGGTACTTCTAGTCTGGTTAGAGTATCTGCTTCCCCTCTTAAGATATATACTCTAAATTTGGCAGGCCAATTTGGGGGTAAAAAGTATGTATGTGGGTAAATATAGGATATTGGATATTGTAAGGTTATGGCCCTAAACATTTTTAAATACTTTCACCCAAATCCTATTTTATATCTATTATGAGCATTGTTTCTCATCTCAGGCATACACGTAACCCTTAGGAGAGCTGATCTTTCACATCTAAAATGTATATATCTCATTTTCTTATCAGGCAATCCAATGCAACCTCAGAAAACCATCCTATTCTACCCTGTTGAAACACACACATATCTCTCCCATGCCCTCAATGGTCACACTTATGGGCAGCCCAACATATTTCCATTAATACCTTAAAGAAGAAATAGGACCTGGGTTTTGGACCACACCCCATTGCCAGAATTCCCATTTCAAACAGCTCCTTATCTTTTCCTATTTAGCAATATTGTAAAGAGAGGGTGGTCCAAACTTCCTGTGACCTGGTTATGACTTCCAAGTTAAAAGACCATATTCTTGTAGAGTTCATGCTTCATTAGTCTGACAGAATGAATTAAACTCCATTTTTATTTGCTTGAGACATGACTTAATAAACAAGGGATTCAACTCATGAAGACCTCATTCCCTCCTGACTAAAGCACAGCTCTTGCTGCAGACAGTGGGATCCCAGCTACTGAAATGTATTCAGTTTTCTTCCATACTGAGTCAGGATACTCAGGGACTTCAGACAGGCAAAGAAAAAAATGATTTGGCTCAAACAGTCCTATTCTTAGTGCATGGTTTTCTATGCCACCAGGCTATAGCACAGCTAGCAACTTCTTTCAGTGAGAGGGAAAGCTTTGCAGGCTCAGGACATGTGGGAAGTCAGTGAATTAAGCTCATGAGCAGCAATGGGAGGAGTACAGTAGTGAACTTTTGCAGTTTATCCTGGCTCTTTGCCCTGTGGTTAGTCTTGTGCATGCCTTTTGAAAAGCAACAGGGGATGCATTTGAAACACGAATGCTGCCTCCATTTGGGAAGCCTTTCAAAGCCTTAGGAAGCCTGAATTGTTTCAGTATATTTCATGCTGTGGGCAGCCATTTCCAGAAACAGCCTGACTTGTACTGATAAAGAGTAGGTTTTTCTTTCCCCTTTCTTTAAGAATGGCAAATTCCTGCAAAGTTTTGGTTCCTAAGGCAGGGGCATCACATTGTGAGAACTTTGATCTCCCTTTATTCTTCAGAAAAACAGCTGCAGGTGCCTGGTTCTGAAGAGAGAGACAGACAGCGACAGAGAGAAATTGTTTTTTGTTGCCTTGATACAAAAACATATACTTGCTGCATCTCTGAACATTGTAAATGCATTCAGCTTGTCTGACACTTATCTAACACTATAACTCACGTAAGTGGAAGCAGCAGAAGTGTCTTTTGCCTCCAGGGACCTTTTGCACTGGGCAGCAGTGAAGCAGTTAACAGGAGCTCTTAAAAGTGACATTGCCTGTACAGTAGTTTGTTTTCATCTCTGTGGCAGCATATATCTCTCTTTTTCCTGTGTCCTTGTCCAATATTTCTGTCCTTCTATCACTATACTTCTCTGGCCCCAGTGACAGTAGTAGTATCTGGATGCCTGACTAGCCATTTCCTATTTTCAGACTGAAGGGGTGATATATAGAAAGAAAAGATTCTGTACGTCCAGTTTGGATCACTCAGTTGGATGGGTAGCTACACGTGTCTAAAGCATTCCTGCTGTGAGTAGCTTTTAACCCTATCCCAAAGGGACTTCTGAAGAGAGTTTGTTTGTTTGTTTTTTTCTAAAGTTGAAACATAAGAAATTGCCTACAATGGTATTACAAAAAATTGCCTAGAGTATCATCCCAATGGAATTTTAATTTCTACTCTTTACTATTGAAAATTAACAAGTTTAAACATACGATATTTCTGCAATCAACAGATGGGACAAGCCTCTACCAGAGTAAATGCTGAAATGTTGGGACACCAATGAGACCAAATTTGAAACCCACTATTTATCCCCTGGCCAGAGCAATCTTATTTTTCATTACTCTTACCTTCCCTTCTGGAACTTACAAGATTTAATCTGTATCTCTCTCACTAGAACCAAGCTCATGGAGAAGTGAGATGATGCCATTTCACTTCTTGAGGTTTTTGTCCTAAATCACAAAAAAACCCTATACAATTTGTCTTGATTTCCAAAGTGTGTGATAAGCCTTAAAGAGAGATCTGGGATCCCTGCTTCCCTGGCCTGCACCTGGTTGCAATCAGTTTTAACATTTAGGAAGCAGATAGATTTCTCTGACAATAGCTTTACCATAATGTATCAGCTAGAACAGCTTGACCCCCTCTTTGTCTGTGGAATATGGAACTTCCAGACTGCATTTCTACAGCACCATGATTGCCTGATCCAGTAGGAATTAATCCAGTGATTCAGGAAAAAAGTAGCCAGCTTGCTTTCTTGGAAGAGATACTTGCTTAACAATCTTCACTAGAATGATTTAACAGTCTACACTAGAATTACATTACCTATGAAGAGTGCTCATTTTTACAGATGCCAATGGAATAGTTTCTGTCTCCATTACCTTTCAAGTCTAAGCAGGCAGCAGTAATTTTCTATATAGCAAAGGGACTAGACACAGCCTTGTTACATGTTCACAGAGTGAAGTCAAGAAAGCCCTTTAAGGGTTATCAAATAAAATTTGGGATTATTTTGTACAATTTGTGGCAGAAAAAATATTTTTCTTCCTTTTTAAGTTATTGTATAAGCATTGGTATAAACCTGACACACTGGTCTGCCGCATTCTTTCTAGATTCTTATTGTTCACCATCACAGTGGTATCTGAGAGGCTACCTGGGTCACTCATCAATACCTTTTCTTTATATCATTAAGCTGGGACATTAATCATGGTTTGTATGCACATGAACACTCATTTCTATCTTCTGATGAACATTTTTGCAAAAATCTTCTGTGCCTTTAAACTGTGGTTTAGAAACATTTATAGAGGCTGAGATGTCTGGGTATAAGGAAGAGGTATATTAACGGTTTTTCCAGGAGTTTGCCTGCAGAAGTAAACTCTATTTCTCATGCAGAGACAGATGCTGGATATCTTTTGAAATGTCATACTGCACAGTATAGCATAGACCATCAAAAGATAACAAAGATCCTTGCGGCTCCCATGTTTATGATTTTTTTGATAGGACTGATGCTGATACTAATATTAATTTGCCTTCAACAAGTGTGCTAAGGGAGGAAGCCTGTCCCATGGCCAATGGATAGCTTTATGTCATTATGTCATGGATGGCCTAGATTTAGGAATAACCATTGCTCTCTTCCTTCACCCCTGAAACAGTCTTTCATTATCATACTTTATCATAGTGGCTGAACCAGGAAAGGCTCCACAGGCTCAGTGTCAACCTGTTTGCCAGGGATTATTCATTGCAAAAAGAAGAAGTGGAAAAAGATCCATGAGGATCTGAATGCACTGTACATAGAAGAGCATCACTATATCCATAGACACAAAGGGGGGAAGTAGTTGCTCAGGGTTACATCACAGAACAGGCCACTGACAGAATCAGGAGTGGAGCCCAGTACTCCCAACTCCCAGCCCAGGGACTTACTGACATTTGCCTTTCATTTGCTTCAGCTTAGTTATAGTATACTGACACCAGGTAGGTAAAAGACTTCTTGATAAATAATGCCCTTGCTGTTGATGAATAGGACAAGATGCATGATTACACTCCAGGGCATACCAGAAGCTGAGAAGGAAAAAAGCAAGCTATTCAAAGAAAAGGAAATCACCTCAGAACTCAAAAGCTGCAGCATTCATTTTTGCAGAAAGCTTCATTTCTGCACTTGTTTTGTGCTATCCAGCCGGGTTATAGATTTATGAAGATTATTTGTGCAAGCAAGTGTAAAGTACGTACTGGTATCCTGTCAGTGATACTAGGAAGAGTGCCTTCCATAGACACTATATTCATCAACCACATTATTGGTGTCCGGGAATTCTACTGTACCAAGAAAATGAAGATGTTGGTGCTACACGATTTGTGCTAAATATGCTGGTGTAGGTCAGAGAGGAATTCACTCTGTTTTATGTGACCTTTAAGAGGAGCTAGTGACTAATATGGCCAAACCTTATAGTCCTTACTCACATTTTACTCAGACAAAACTCCCACCAAGTTTAAGATGAGTAGGGTTTCAGGATTTGGCCCAGAAAAAAAAAGTGAAAGCATGACTAACTTCCTCCAGAAGCTAACTGGCAAGAGGCTTTGTGAGTGGGTAACATTGACTGGGAGAAGCAACAGCTGTTACCAGCAGGGTGGAAGCTTCTCTTCCACCCACTCCAGCTTGACTTGCAGCTAAAAGTGATACGCAGGGGTGCAACATGAACCTGAACACATGAGAAGGGATTATGTTAGCCAGTATAATGGCGTGAGTCTGATCAAAAGAACAGTTAGGTTGGACCCTGTGAAAAGCCTCCTGTTGTTGAGAGAAATTAGGCTGTGGGACTGTCTCCCCAAAGGAGGAGACAACTCTATGGCTTGGGCCATCTGAGAATAGATGGAACAAGGCACTGGAGACTATTGGAGCACACATAAAGGAGATATTGAAAGACTTATTTTCCATTTCTAAAACATGACTGTTTGGCTCTTATAAGAGTACAAAAAGTGCCAGACTGGGTCAGACCAATGATCCATCTAGCCCAATATCCTGTGTGCCAGAAGTGGATGCTATACAGGGAGAGCACTGAACTGGATAGATCTAGAGTGAATCCCTTTTCATTACCATTCCTGGTATATTGGCCAGAGGAACCATCTCCAGCCATTCTGTTCAACAGCTATGAATAGATCTATCATAAATGAATTTGTGTAGTCTGTGGCAATGGTATCTGCTTTTACCATCTTCTGTGGCAATGAATTACACAAGTTAATTACACTATGTGTATCTGCTCTGGCATACAAAACTCATCCTTTGCTTGAAAAGTCTATGCAGTTCCTCACGTCAGTGGCTTTGCAACTTTGTGTGTAATTTTAACTGGGATGTGCTTTTCTTTTCCTTAAGTTGGGGGATAATTATTTACATCTTCCTTAAGATAACAGTATCTCTTACACTAATGAGTAGTAAGTCTTAGAGATGCTTGAGTCCATTTACACTTACCCTGTGAGTATTAAAAAATCATCCCTTAATGGTGGCAGGAAATTGTTACCAGAGCTATCCTATTTCTTAACTACCTCTAGGAAAGAGTATCGAGGTTGTCACAAGGCAGATCTATCTTTATCTGGAATGCCCAGGTTCCACTGACTGCTTTTAATTTGGTCCTGAATTTGGGTCAGGCACAGAAGTTGTATTGATCTTGTTGGATGGTGTTGTCTTCTTATAACAAAGGCAACATCTCCAGGGTGATACATTTAGTTCTGACATCTTCCTTGGACAGAGCTTACCATAGTGTATTATTGCATCTGCAGATCCTGACAAGCAGAGATGAGTCCCATTTAAGGAACTCTTGTTTTACTCTCTCAATGGATCCCAAGGGTTCTTGCATTTGAAACATTTGCATTTGAAAATCTGGTACACATCCAGGAGGGGCCAGCAGGGGACTGCATGCTTAGGGGCAACCAACACGGGTTCATCAGTGGCAGGTCCTGTCAGACCAACCTGGTGGCCTTTTACGATCAGATCACCAGATCATTAGATGCAGGGGTAGCAGTGGACATAGTCTTCCTGGACTTCCAGAAGGCTTTTGACACTGTCT
>NW_017729034.1:25002962-25015676 GCF_001723915.1 Gavialis gangeticus
TTCACGGTCAGGGCGGCTAGGGTCTGGAACCAACTTCCAAGAGAGGTTGTGCAGGCTCCTACCCTGGGGGTTTTTAAGATGAGGTTAGATGAACACCTTGCTGGGGTCGTTTGACCCCAGTACTCTTTCCTGCCATGGCAGGGGGTCGGAATAGATGATCTGCTCAGGTCCCTTCCAACCCTAGAAACTATGAAACTATGAAACGCTATAGGTTGCCATTTTGCCACACATTCTGTTCATTGTACATGTAACCTTGCTGAGACAGAAGGAGATAAGTGACACAGTGTCATCAGCATGCTGACAGCACTCAACACTGCATCCTATTTGGACTTTACGTTCCCTTTGAAATTCTGGAATCCACAGGTTGCAGATTGTTGCCTTTTTGTTTGACTGGAAGGTTGCAGCTTTTCCTCTCTGAGAGCCAGATCACATGCCATTTTTCCATTACATTTTCACATGCAGGTGGGATGCCATCTAGGTTGGATGGCTCTGACTGAGACTGCAATTTCAGTAGTACATTCAGTAATTTCCAGTAGCATAGAATGCATCTTATTTAGAGAAGATTCTCACATGAAGGATATTAAATCAGTATTCCATAATCTGCACTGACTTCCAGTTTGGATCTAGATGCAATGGAAGGTATTGACTTTGATTTATGAAGTTCTGTAGGGTTTAGCTCCTGGTTATCTTAGGGATCATTTTTCTATGCTTACCCTAATAGAGACCATCAGAGACATAAATCTCATTGATAATCCCCATACTGGAAGATGACAAGAGAGAACACATTAAACAAGAGAAGTCCCACAGCTCTGGAAAATGTTTCCCTATTTGGTCCAACAGAGTCCAGATGTATTAAGCTTTATGGCATACTGTCAAATGCAATCTGTTCAATAAGCAGACACTTTTGAAAAGGAGTAAGAGGTTCACTACAATTTGAGCAGCTCTTTCAAGTTGAGGTGGTATCCATGTCATTTGTTTCCTATTGTGTTAATGCATATAAAATGTAGAGGCTTAAATAACTGCATATCACACATTGAAACAAGTGAATAAATAAAGTCAGTCACCACTGATGTACATGCACCTACTTTGAAAGGTAATACGTGACTGCTCCTAGAATCAAGAAACCTGTCAGAGATAGGCAGCACATGGATTGGGCTTTGGAACAATGAAGAAAATGGCTCAGATAATTTGGGACCATAGAAGTCAGCCATCTAAAGCCACTGAACTTGAAGGCTTGCATCTCAAAAAAATTAGTGATCAAATCACTGAGAGTAGTGGGAGGAGTAATAGAAAAGATGGCAACAGGGAAGAAGCTGTAAGAAAGGAGCTCCAGAAATGGGGAAAGTAGCAGGAATTGATGCTCATGCAGAAGTATAAACCAGGATACTTAGCTGGAGATAGACTGAGTCAGAAAAAAGGTTGAAATGTGTTGTAGACTGCATTACTAGGAACTAGAAAGCAAAAAGCATGTGGGGAAATGAAGAATGATAAAGCATGCTGAAATACAATACAGCAGCAGCCCTGTATTAGGAATGCAGCACGAAAATCCTTGGGTAATGGAGCTTGTTGTTTGCAATATAAATTTAAATGCAGTGTACAGGAGCAGATCACTCCTCTCCTATATGACTGTCATTTTCTGAGTAGTTGGTGGGTCGGAAGTGCAAAAAACAGTAGAATTTATATTAAAAATATTTAGGGTTTATAAGTTTTATTTTATCACATTTTCTCTTCCTCTTAATTTTAAGAGAGCTGTATTCCCCCTTCCCCACCCCACCGTAGTAGTGCCAATAAAAGGGGCCATATATACAGCCCTTGTAAGCAAAGCCCATGGGTAAGTTACAGTGTAGGGGATTATGAGCCAGAAATGCAGCCTTCTCCCAACTCACTCCCTGTTGCTGTGCTTCCAATCTCACCTGGTGGCCATGCCATCTCTCCTGGGGAAGGGTTTTCGTGGACCATTTAACTTCAGTCTTTGGTAAAGGATGCTTCTTAATGCCAGTTACAATCTTGATATCTCAAAGCATTCAAAAAACATGGCCCCAGTCCCACAAAATCATGGGATTGGCTGAAGTACCATGCCATTAGAGGAGCACCAATACATCAGTCCCATATCAGATCGGCACCAATATGAGAAAAATTGACAGCATCGGCAATTGTCTTTTTTTGGCTCATGGGGCTAATAAATGTTCTGTGCATGTGTGCAGCTGCAGCACACTATGCAGGTGGCTAGGAGCGCAGCCTGGCAGTGTGGAGAGCAGCCAGGTCTGGCTGGTAAGTCTGTTGTGGCGGAAGAGGAATGAAGGGGTGTGGGGGGGCAGGTCAAGGGCCCCATGGTGAGGGAGGGAGTGGGGCTGGGGCAGGGGAAGTTACTGCCCAGCCATGGCAAACAGGGGCACAAGACACAGCCATGGGTCATCTGTGGGACATAGGGAGGGGGTTTGCTCCCACCACTGCACTTACCCCAGGAGGGCATGGGGGGGTGCCCCTGGATCTGTGCACAGGGCAGGGAAGGCTGCTGCTGTGGGCTGAGAGTCCAGGGGCTGAGCTCTTCCCAGTGTGGGGCTAGGCCAGGCTGCATGCGGGGCAGGCAGTGGCAGCACTAAGAGCAGGCACTGGGGGGGCTAGAGCCACCGCAAAATTCACTGCAGCTTCCAGCTCCACCACCTGCCCCGAGCACAACCCAGCCCAGCCCCATACCAGGAAGAGCCTTGGCACAGCCCTGGCCTCAACCTGCAGCAGCAGCCTGCTCTTGCCTCACTTGCAGATCAGGGTATACTCTCCCCCCATCCCACTGGGCCCTCCTAGGGTGCATGCAGCAGTAGGAACTGCTCCCCCCCACCACGCTCCATGGCTCCATCCTGTGCCCCATCTCAGATCAATGTGGGGGCCTTGATCTGCCCCCCCTGCACACCCCTTCCCTCCCTCCACCACTTCCCCCACAACAGACTTACCAGCCAGTTGCCACTTTCCACACTTTAGGGCTGCATATTGGAATCGGATTGGTATTGGTTGATATGGCTTGTTAAAAATGGTCATCAGTATCAGCCCAAAAAATCTCTATCAGTGCACCTCTACATGCTATATATACTAAATTATTTCATTTGACATCTGAACCATTAAAGAACACTCCATAAACATTTTCAAGGTTTTCTTTGCAATCATTAGTGATAGAACATATCTTTTTAAATGAGACCTGGGATTCTCAGATTGTCACATGGATCCAGGAGCTGGGGCTTTCAGAAAATCACCAACATGCAAAAACTTGAAATTTCACCATCAAAGACACTGGCTTTGGCATAGTGACTTCTGTAATACAGATATCTAAGACAGAAGATAGACTGAGAATTAGCAATTTATTTTACCTAAGCCCTGTAATATCCATCAGAGGGCTGTAATTTTGCCTTACTACAAATCTTAGATTGGTTTTCTATTAGTGACCTCACAGGGAAAAGTCTCCATAATCCATCTCCTCTTTGATCTCCCTGCCTATATAATGATGATACATTGCCCATATACTCTTACATTAAAAAATAAGGAAGTATTTTACAAACAATTAAGTAATGGAGATGAGTAAATCAAGTTACCTCCACTGTACAAAGGAGGCAATGAGAGAAGGTAAACCCTATCCCAGGTTGCATGCCAAGGCAGTAAGGTTAGATCTACACTGCAAACTGCAGCATGGTGTTAAGAGGACCCTGTCACACATTCATTTGCAACAGTTGCAAATCATTGGGATGTAGTGACTTAAAGTTAGGATGTGTTAAGGAGACAACCATCACATAAGAGGGCACTTAACACATGCTAAACTGCTTGAGTCTGTAGTTGCTTGAGTTTTAGCTTCACTTAGTAAGTGTTAAGCTGAATTTGTGACATCACCTTTAGAGGCACTGAGCTAGCTTATACCCAGCTAGCTGAGGTACCACAAGCAATCTAAAGGTGAGATTACACATTACACTTAGACCATACTAAGGGCACTTAAAACACAAGCATCCACATGGTAAAGCTCATTAACTTGTACTAGGTGCTGTTTAAGCATCTCAAAGTTACTCCATTCAGGTGAAGATTAACTTTGGGCTATGCTGCATAGCTCATATTACGGTAACTTCAGTCTGAGCCCTGGAGAATAAATGAGCAATTTGCATTACTCTGGCAACCCAGGATTCATCACTCCCAGTGCTTCCCCCTCACTCCCATTTCTCCCCCAAACAGAAGTAGAGCCCAGCTGTCCTGGCTTCTATCCATGTCCCTGCGCATCAGCTGTCTAGTGGCAAGTCAGACCTGTGTAGGCAAGAACTGGTATTAACCCTTAACATGTAACTGCTCACAGCACATTCTGACTCATAACTTTACTTTACTGTGGCAATTTGGAACTCAGTGCAAGCTAATCTCCTTTTGTTTCTTGCTTAGAGTTACCCATTGCCTTGCTCCCTTCTTTCTGCACAATGTTTTTTGGATTGCCTCCACAGAGGTTGCCTTGGAATTTAACAATGTTCTGGATTCCATTGTGAGGATCCAGTACCTAAAAGTGAAGCACTGCAGCACCTATTTTGCAGGCACCTAAATACTCTGTTTGCTCTAGACCTTGTTCTCTTGCGCAGATCTCTAGGACACCCTGGGCACATCTACTACTACATAGCAGTAGCCTATTCTACTGTACATTAAAGCAGCACATAAAAAACATGCTAATAAGATACTGAGCAGTAGAAGAGGCTACTGTGCATTAAGCATCCTCAAAATGTGTGCGCTTCTGTTACTGCGCATTAGCTCAGCCTAATGCATATTTATTTTGTACTTTATTTTGGAGGTACTAAATTTAATGTGTATTAGGAAAAGTACATTAGTGCACATGTAGATGCTCCCTCATCTCTCTTTTTCCTACAGTTATGGAAGAGCTGTATGTAAGGCCATTTACCTGGATGACAAGACACAGTGACATTTCTTAGCTTGGTCCAAAGGGTAGGGCATTGCGCTGGGAGTCAGAAGAATGAATTGCTTTCCATACCTCTTCCACTGGCCTGTTAAGTAAGCTAAATCAATTCACATTAGTGACCTGTGCCTCTCTTTCCACATCTCTAAAAATGGGATAATGAGATTTTCCTGATTCGTAAATCATGTTGAGATCTACTGCTGAATGGCAGTATATACCATATCTACTTGCATCCCACATGCACCTTTCCCCACCATATTCAGCCCTCTGAAATTGGCATGCATGTCTTAAGCATAACAGTCATTTTTTCTTCACTGGAATAGAAGCAGGAAAGAAAATAAGCAAGCAGACATCGTGCTAATATGGTGCTAAGATGGCTGCCATTTTCACCTGGAGCAACAAGCAGCAGGGATGAAGTCTGCTGTTAACCCTCTCACAACTTCTGGTGTGGTAGTGGCTTCTGGCAGAAAAGTCATTAAGCTAGCTGAGGATGAGTGAGCTGCTGCATGCAGTCTATAGTATGTTGATGAGGTTTGTGATGTAGAAGCAACACTATTATTTACAGTAACTTATATAAATAACTTTTTACCGTAAAAAAATAAGACTTACTAACTGCACTTATAACAGCCTGAGGCTTAATCTTGTTGCTTTCCTGCCACGCAAGGAAATTCCTGCTGCCTTCCCCAGACTGTCTCCTAGGAAGCCTCACTTTCTGAGTAATCTATGTTTCCATGAAGATTTTGCCATACAGTTAGTCATGACTCTGGAAAAATCTTTTATTTTTTTACATTCTGCCTTCCAAAAACAAGGTGCATGTCTTATTTGGAGGCAAGTAGTATGCAAGAAAACACAGTAAGAGAGGCATATTAGTGTTCAGAATTTCATCTCCCTTGCCTATGCCAGGTTGAATCAATTTGTAAACTACAGCACTGTAAAAAAATGAGAGAGATTATTTAGATATTGGAAGTAACTGGATGGTAGGTCTTCTACAAGTCCTACAGTATTAGTGGTATTATTAGGCTACTGAATACTATGCAGAAAATGAAACTGACTGTAAAACATAAAGTGAAACCAGCAAGTCTAGCTTCATCATTAAAGGTAATCAGGGAAAAATGATGTGTGAATAATGATAAGGTTACTTTATTTAAAGCTTTTCAGGCTGAATAAAGGATTAAAAATAGAGATGTGGTCCATTGGAGGAATACAGAGCTGAATGCCAGTAGATTTATCTTTTATTTTTGGCTGTTCCACTGAATATTCGTGTGGCTTGAGCAAGGGATTATTCTTTTTTAAGATGTGTGCAATGGTTTGGGGTATCTTGATTATCCAGTGCCTATCATGAAGTATATTGGATCTTCTATCTTTAGTTTGGGCATTAAAAAATAAGGTTGACTACTTTTGATAAAATGGCTCATAAACTCCCTGTGCCTTAATCTCCTCTTCCAGAATATGGAATGGGCTTCCAAGGGAGGTGGTGTTCCCTCCCTACCCTGGAGGTCTTTAAGAGAAGACTGGATAGGCATCTGGATGGGGTCACTCTTTCCTGCCCAGGGCAGGGGGTCGGACTGGATCTGATGGTGTCCCTTCCAACCCTAGCATCTATGAATCTATGAATGACTGCTCATCATTCTAAAGTTCTTTGAAGCCTATGGGTATAAAGTGCTGCAGAAAGATAAAGTGTTATTTATTAGTAATGCAAGTAAGAAAACTCTTTTAAAAGTGCAATTTTTTTCTAGATAACATCTCTTAAAATATATTTTACATATTAGCAAAAGAATAAAATACATTAGATTTCATACAAAAGAACAAATACCACCAATGGGAAAGTATTCAGGGCTTGTCTCTAGTAGTTAGCCATAGATTCACCAAAAATAGTAAACACAGACAAAGGAAAGGTCCCCGGTTTTGAGAGTCCATTCCCCTTCTCTTACACTGTGAAAAATAGCAGTGCAATGAGCCATTGATGTGAATTAGAGCAAGCCTCTGATAAAGGACCAACTGAGGAGTTGCTGTTACTTCTCAGAGCAGCAGGGAATAAGGATTCAAGTGATGAGAGCAGGCATTAAATTGCCAACAAAGGAAGAGCAAGGGATGGTGGATGAGCAATCAGATGTCACACCGTGGGGGACATTTCTGAAGGATCCATTGATTGGACTCCTATGCTATTTCTTTATCTGGATAAGTAAGGGCTGCAGCGGTGGCTCTCCTACTGTGCTGATGAAGCAAAGTCTGTGGCAGCTGCAAAGAACCACAACAAATAAATGATACAGACAATTACCTTATTCTCTTGATTCCTTGTTGTCCTTTTCCCCCTCACAAAGAACCAATAAGCAGAGCGATATGATATTAGTGTACAGAGCATGTGTCTCTGTATGCACTCTTAAAGACTACATGGACTGCCTCTAAGCATGTTCTGCAGCATCAACTGCTCTGCCGACACCATGCTAGAGCAGAACACTGTGTCTGGTACCCTTGAAGGCTCTGTGAGTTCAAGAAAGAGCGTCAGTGGTTGGGTGGCTCAGATTGCCATGACTCTACCATTCTGATGAATCCCTCTGGCCTACCCCACTTCGTCAAATATGTAAAAGCTTAGTAGGTCTAAGACCGCTGTGTAAAACCAAGTCTTCCAAAGCTCTTGTTCCACTGCAGGGAGGACAGAGAATGGAAACCTCAAATCCCCAGCTCTAGGGCTGTCCATGTGGCAGGTCAACAGTGGTGTCACGAAGTCAAGAGGCAGTCCATGAGCTGGCAGGAAAGTGTTGAGTTTGTCTGGAGCCCTGCCTCAGTGGGATGTTGTAAGGGTGATAACAATTCAAGGACTTTATCTGTAATGTTGACTTATATTTGAGGGGAAAAGCAGTTTTTCTTAAAATCGAACCTGAAAATGTGAGGTCAGTGTGTTTGCATGGTCAATTTATAATCAGAACAATATGGTTTCAATAAAAAGGGGTCTCTGAAGAGCTAAAACATGAAACTGATATGCGATATTGCATGTGAAGTAATAAACAAAAGAGGCAAAGATGCATGCTATGGGCATCAGATTAGTACAACAGGCAGGGTCTAAGCAGTGAGGATAACAACACTGTGCTTTACAAATCCAGGCTTCTTTGCAAAGCTTGAGTAAATAGGCCTTGTTCAGGAATTCTCTGTTTTGGTTTAAGAAGAGAAACAAAAATGAAGACTGATGTGGTCAGTTCCTTGACCTCACTGGCAGCTTCTTATAGTTTATGAATCTTATATGAATCCCAATATGCATACGCCATGGGGTTTTGTAATTATATCTCTAGTTAGTGAAGTGTGGGCCTACATTTTCACAAGCTGATCTTTCTTTGCTGTATTTCTCCATACATCCATGGGGGATTTTCATTGAATTTAACTGCAAACACATAAATTTCTCTCACCAGACAACTGACCACTTCTTTGCACCCACCTGTCAGATGATTAGAGCCTTTTGCCTTCCATTCACTGAAGACAAAACCGTGCAAGGATGGTCATTTTCACATTTTCACAACTGTAGAAAAAGTTGTTTTGCTTTAAATAGAAGCCAAGCTATAAGATGCCCATTGCCTCTAGAGATAAGTTCTCCCTGTGAGTGTTAGCTAGAGGTGGGCAGCATATTTTCAGTTAAATACCTTGTTTTTATGAAAAATAACTTAGGAGGAGGTTATTGTGAATTCATGTCAAGTGCAGTGAATCATTCTGGCCAACAAAAAAAAAAAGCAAAAAAATATTAAACCAATCAAAACATTTCATTTGGACATTTTGATTTTTCATCATGAAATAATGTTTAATCAGAAATCTATCTGCATTTTATACAGACCTGATAAGATTAAAAAATGTACTCACACATGCTACTGGAACTGAAATGTGTAATTACTGATTGCCAGGTTGTACAAAGTGTTTCTCTCTTTTGGGAGAAATTTAATTGAGAAAAAATGAAAAAATGTGCTGCAGTTGCTTGAAACTATTTTTTAAATTTTTCTTTCCTACAGTTTTTAGTTTTGGTTAGTGAGCTGAAAAAAGAATTATCCACACCAGCTCTAGTTCCATCTTGCTAGTTATGTTTCATTCCCATGCCTAGCAGCATGTTTAGCAAAAGCCAACTTGATCAGCGCTATATGGGCAAAGTGTCCTTCTGTCATCTTGAGGGGAAAATAGTTTAGGGTATATATTTTTTAAATACCTGAGATCATTAATCTCTGGGAGGAGCATCTGATAGACAAAATATGAGGTGTTTAGTCATTCTGGAGGTGTAAATTAACTCAACTGCTATAAAACAATATATGTTCAAGGCTAAACCATACAGCTCCAGGAGAGAAATCAGTGCATCTGCTTTTAGCTTTGAAAGTTCTTCAAGTAAATATCTTTCTAAAGGAAAGTTTTCCATCTTTTGCAGCATTAGAGACAGAGGCAAATTGCTGAGTGGAATTTTAAGCTAGCATTTCTTTTTTTATGTCTTCTGAGTGCGTTCAGAGTCAAAGCTTTTCAGTTCAAGTTCTTAAGCTGCATCACTGCAGAGAAGACAGGGTTAGAAGATTAATTGTGGCAGGGCACTAGCACATTATATTTAAGGTGGAAGCTATGTTAGAGTTTTATAGCTGATTTTTCTAAATGTTCTAAAGCCCACATACATACTCCAGTTGCCATGAAACTTGCTGTGCTTCATCAGTTTTAAAGGTGGAATCTAAATTTGGGGTTGTGCATCTGTGCTGGGCACATGGAATTAAATTCTTGGTAAATGACATAGCACACAATATAGAGACAGGAATGAGGAGCTTGAGACCAAGCCTGTTTGGTGCCTGGTGCTAGCCCACAGGGCTTAAAGCTAGTGTGAAAAGCAAAGGATCTAGATGTTCAGTGCAGGGAAAAGGCACACAGGTGCTGAAACCCCAGGATGGAGAATGAAAATGCCCATGAAAATGGATAAAAAAAAATTAGGGTTAGCACATACCTTAGATATAGTATGTAATTTCAGGCATAGTGAATCTAACTTGAAGTCCCTCCCCCCCCCCTATAATTTCCTTTTTTGTTTCTGTTTCAGATGTCTAAGCCTACATTAACTTAAACTAGTATATTAATAAGAATTTTAGTTGTTAAATGTTAACAACTCTTCACTTTCTGGAGAGGTATGAAGCATCACAGGCCAAGCATAACTGGATAGAACAAGTTTTTGGTAGTTAGTATATTTTAAAGGGAATATGAGATTTTGCACATGCAAAAGACTGCAGGCTATAGTGTATCAATTTAAACTTCCATTCATTCTCACTATAGAAATACAAAAATGTACAAATAAAGCAATCCCTTGGATTCACAGATGTTTGCTGCTATATAGGGATCAGATTTTCAAGGCCATCTAAGAGATTTAGATCTGCAGTATGCATTAAATTTAATATATATTTCATCCCTGGATTTTTCCAATTAGTTAAAATCATGTTTTATGGAGAGGATTTCAGTTCAGTGAAATATTTATGGAAACTAGGTAAAGATTTGATGGAACCTTACCTGAACCACTCAGGCCACGTACAGACATTACACTTCTACTGGTATAAGTGATCAGAAACTGGTCTATATCCATAACAGGGAAGAAGTTTGGCATACAAAACTGGTTTCTACACATAGCAGAACAGAAATTCAGCTCACACAGACTGGGTTCAAAATGGTGGAACCTGATCTAAGATTTGTTCCCTACACCAAAGGGTGAATATGTGTTTTGTTCACTACTAATCTAGACTGTGACACTTACAGAAAACCACATAATGTAGATCGATTCTGTCTCAGGCTTTTTGCACATCTGTACTTAGCCTTAGTTTGTCCCTCTGGCTCCTTGACAGCCCGCATCCCAGGAGTCAAAGTTACCAAGGATTTCATGAGCCTCAGATCTGGTCAGCTGTCCATGTAGACTGTCTTGCAGCCAGGGCTCCATTCTCTTTAGCAGCGCATTTAGAAATATATGGTGCTTATCCTTCACAACAATAATAAAAGAAACCTTAAAGTCCTCTCTGAAATAGAATTATTTGCACTGTTATACAAAGTCTCATTGTATATACACTAATTTTCATATAACTACTCTTTAATCTGTGCTCTTAGTCCATCATTCTCAACCACATACATAGACTCATTGCATATATATATGCTCATTATTCATAACAGAATATTTAATTCAGCAAGATCCTCACACATCACAGTGAAGAACATCTTGAAAGAAGGAATGCTTATGTCATGTGTTTCTACAAGTTTTCTGGAATTGTTATATATCTATAGAAACAATGTATTGTTCTGTCATGTATTTGTGTGTGTGTGAGTGTGTATTATATATCCATATATGTGTGTGTATATGTATGTATAACCACACATATATACATATGATTGATGACACAACACACTGTAACTTTGTATGTGTGCGGGTGTGTATGAAAATTCCAGAAGACTTCTAGAAACAATTAAAACTGTTTCTATATATAAGAGTTTTATTTGTTTCTAGAAGTCAACTAAATCAACTAAACAACACACACGCATACATTCTCATAGATATATGTGAGACCACAGCTACATATTTATTTGAAAGTCTGGTATCTTTTTCTCTGCTTGCTTCATGAAGTCCTTGTACACACGATCTAAGATTGTACCTGGCCTTTGGCCAGGGAACCAAAGTCTCCTGGCAGCCTCCTCCCTGCCCTTGTGCAGCTACAAAGGTGAACACATACACAGCAGTTAGAATATTAAGTGGAGTGGATAACTCACAATGGATAACTGTATAGCTTATATATATATCCAAAGAGTTATCCAAAGAGTTTTAGTTGTTTAATTGTTTATTGGTTGTTATATATATTAGTTATAGTTGTTAAATATATAAGAAATTTATTGTTTTGTCATATATATATATTATATATATATATAAAGCATTTGCAAGTGACATGACGACATATGACTGAAGTGCAGTGCTGGTTTCTGATTTAACCAATCTATATATGGTTTCAGTATAAATTGGTATTACTACTGTGTTTCAAGTACCATGCCCTCTAATCATTCATAGATGAAGTGTCTGAGGTCTGTATTGGGATTAAGCAATTTGAAATGTGAAGAGGTGGCTAACTGGAAAGGGATAACTGTACCTCAGCATTAGCCAATGAAATGGTTCATTTAGAGTGTGTGGAATGTGCTGATCTACATGAAGAAAATGTGAGAATGGCTCAATAGACTAGGAGGCAATGGAAGGATGAAACCATTTGCCTGTATTAAAACTGTGAGACTCTTCTGCCACAACCTATCAGTGCTACTTTCCTATATTTCAGTAGAAAAGCAGCTATGAGGCCACAGTTTCCCCGACTGAATTATGAATTGAATGCAAATTTGCTGTGTTTAAAAAAAATGTATGTTGACTAAGTTTATAATGTAGTGCTTGAAGACTGTTCAGCTGTAATTGAATTACGCCTGACCCATCCCTATATCTGACCAGCTGTAATGACAACATGTGCTTCATAAAATGTATTGCGCTGGTTTTGATGATGGTGAGAGAAATGAGGTAAATATAGTGTATACAGAAGCTAGTGGTTATGGATAGAGGGAGATGCAGGGCAGACTGGTATTCTGTAAGTTCCAGTGTTTTGCAAGCAAGCTTACAACGCAGGGTCCTGCCAAGACTAGTCATACTTCGTAAGTTACGTGTGCCTAAAATGTTGTTGTGGTTTTTGAGATAGATACAAATCAGAGTCCTCAACTTTGAACATTCTTGAACTTTGATCAACTTGTTCCCTCTTTGTGCTGGATCAAAGTAGAATCCCTACACT
>NW_017729034.1:25020676-25022693 GCF_001723915.1 Gavialis gangeticus
CTTCTTGGGTTTAACTCTATGCAGCCAGACAGAATAACACCATGTATGCAAACCTAGGTGCATATAATATTCTGAAAAACCAACAAAATGCCACCTTTCCACCTACTCCAGCTTTTTTATGCACCTGGTTCTGGCTCTGAAGTTAGTAGACTGGGTCCCACCTCCAGTGTACTTGTCTGAGGGCTCTGATGAAAACAACCATCACGGAAATACTCTTACATTTCAAACCACAACCAACTTAATTCTGCATGCACAGTCATCACTAAACACTGCCTAGACAGATCTCTGTTTCGACACATTCTAGTCCCTAAGCACATGCTCAGGAGAACCCCAGCTGTCTTCTGCTGTGCCCATACTAACTAAAAGATTTCACCATGGGACAATCACAGGCAGATGGAAACAAGGAAACACAATTCAAATGAAACAAATGGCATAAATGAACCCCATGATGATGTTGAGGGCTGTAAAATTTTTATTGTCAGAAGTTTGCTATAACTGTATTATTCACAAGCGAGTTGTGTAAGTGGCTATAAAAACTTTATAGCCCCCTGCACAGGCCACTATGTAGTTAGTAAATATTACTTGTTTCTCTTTGATTCAGTTTTCAGGGGGTTTCCCCACCCTCTCGATTTTTTATTTGTTTGAAATGCCTCAGTTACTATGATAACAACATCAATC
Source organism: Gavialis gangeticus (assembly GCF_001723915.1). Lineage (NCBI taxonomy): Eukaryota > Metazoa > Chordata > Crocodylia > Gavialidae > Gavialis > Gavialis gangeticus. The sequence goes on from NW_017729034.1 coordinate 25,021,355, forward strand.
ACATTGCCATAGGCAAGGCTTAGTAGTGACTGACACAGTGTCATGGGTAGATATTTTTCCACGATTTGCAAATTATACAGCAATTGGGAAAAAACAAGTAGTTCCTATAATTAAAACTATTATTTATTTTGTATTAAACTAGCACTTTGGAGTTCCAAAAAAGATTAAAGTTGCTTTGTGTTAGGTACTGTACACATATACATAGTAATAAATGGTCTCTGCCATGAAAACTGTACCGCCGAATAGGCAAGACAAAAAGGTAGATTGAGAAGAAATATTATTCTCCCAATTTTACAGATGTGAAAATGATAACAGGCTTGATTTTGTAAACACTTCTGCCTAAATGTGCACATGCAGAAGAATGAGCAGTCCCTTTGAAGTTCATGAAACTATTCACAAGCTTAAAGTAAAGCAGGTACTTATGTATTTGCTGTATTAAGGCCTAAGTACCTACTGTCATAAATAAAGTCTATGACAGTTCTGAGAACTGAGAGGTTCAGGTCAGTGTTTATAAATGAGACTTCCTTTTGTATATATACATATTCTTGTCCATATAGCTATATGCATGCATAGATATATGCATCCAAAATACATTCATATATTCATTATTCTGCTATTATACTGTATCATATTTGAATAAACCTTGACAATAAGCTTAGAAAAACACATACAAACCTTTATTTTCCTGAGTTTGGGGGGTTTTGTTGGAAATGTAGTTCATTAGATTCAAAGATTCAAAGATTTTTAAGGTGATATGGGACCAGCATGCTCATCTAGTCAGACCACATTCAGGGCACCATCCAAGGAAACATATGCTTCAATTTTTCCATCAAGCATATACGGTTTCTTTGAGTTATAGCATCTGTTTTAGAAAGACATCCAATTTTAATTTAGAGACTACAAGGAGACTGAGAATCCATCACGTCCTTCAGTCTGTTATTCCAAGAGATAATTTCATTTGTGGATAAAAATGCGTATCTTATTTTTTGACTGAATGTGTTTAGTTTCTGAATGTGTTTAGTTCTGCATCCAACCATTGGATCATCTTGTGCTTTTGTCTGCAAGATAAAATAGCTGCCTACTCTCAGAAATCTCTTCCTCACATCGGGACTTATAGAACTTGTTCGAAACACCTGTTAACCTTCTTTTGGATAAAAATAATTGATTGACCTTCTTTAATCTTTCATTGTAAAGCAGGTTTTCCAGACCATATGTAATTCGTCTAACAATTTCTGAACGCTTTTCCATTTTTCAATTTTCCATTTGAAGTGTGTACTTCTTCAGAGCAGGACACACTTTTCCAATAATGGTGTCACTAATACTTTTATATATATATATA
>NW_017729034.1:25023242-25023656 GCF_001723915.1 Gavialis gangeticus
TATATATATATATATATATATATATAGAAACACCTCCCTTCTGCTACTTGATATTCCATTTCTTATACGTCCAAAGAATTTATTTCTTCCCTAAGCTATATCACACTAGGACTCAATGTTGATACCTATTAGAAACTCCAAAGTCCTATTCAGAGCTGTTACTTCCTATATCACAGCGTTATTTTGCATGCTTAGATGGTTCAAGGTGTACACTATCCCAGAAGCAGGTCTCAAGAGACATCATGCGTGACTTAGACACAAACCCTGTGAAAGCTGGAGAGCTGGAGAGCCACTGGGCAGAGTGGTTCTTGTTATACATTTCTACATTGTGCAGCACTTAGTTCCCTTAATACACCTATCTGATGAGCTTCATAGTCTCATAGTTTCATAGTTAGTAGGGTTGGAAGGGACCTG
>NW_017729034.1:25026234-25046471 GCF_001723915.1 Gavialis gangeticus
AACTGGCTCCCCTCCCCTCTGGGACCTCAGTGCTTCCCTGTCCTGCTTAACTGTCCCTGTCCTATACTGAAGAAAGATGGAACCACAGCCACATATTTGTTTGAAAGTCTGGTATCTTTTTCACTGCTTGCCTCATGAAGTCCTTGTACTTAAGATCTAAGATTGTATCTGACCTTTGGCCAGGGTACCAAAGCCTCCTGGCAGCCTCCTCCCTGCCCTTATGTACCCACAAAGGGGAATGCATACCCAGCAGTTAGAATATTAAGTGGAATGGATAACTCACAATGGATAACTTTCTTGCCCTGTTTTTCTTTTTTCTTTCCACAAAGTGAGTCAGAACAGATCAAGAATTTCTTTAATTTTTCCTTTATTTGAAGTCATTTGCAAATAAGCTTTCTGGTAGCTTTCTTTTTCTTCTATATACTTAAAATTATATAGTATAAACTGCTTGAGTCTCTTCCCTGTTTTGTCTGAGGCAAGGAAAACACTTCTGAGAGTGCTGGGGAAGTGCACAAAGTGCTTGGGAAGTACACCATCCCCTCCCCTTTGACACAGCCCTGGTCATTCTGCACCAGAGAGAGTTTCGCCACAGAGCCATGACTTATGGTTCCAGAGTCCCTTGATCCATGTCTGCTCAGGTCAGACTTTCAGAAAGACTCAGCATTGACCTTACTGTGCTCCCTTTTCAGTCATATGGCAGTGATTCTCAACCAGGGTGACATGGCATCCTGGGGGCCTTGAGATTCTTTCAGTGGCGCCATAGTGAGCCACACAAAGCTAGTATTGTTAGGTGTGTAAACATGATTCACAAGATAAATCCAGAGATTTCAAATAAGAATCCATAGGATTAAAAACATTATGACCTGCTGTGGTCCTTCTGAGTTCTTTGCAACAGAAAAAATGTTCTATTATTTTTCCATAGTCAAAAAGCAAAAGAAAATTAACATGTGGCATTTTTTTGAGAGTGCCATGAGCCTAAAAAGGTTAAGAACCACTGTCATAGGGAGTTTCAGAGGGGGATAAGTTAAGCCAATTTGGAGCCCTTTTGAAAATCTCATCTCCACAGCAAAAGGCCTGACTTTGTGGAGAGGGCATCCTCACTTTTTTATCCTGCTCCCATTGCTAACAAATCTGCAGAGATGTAGACACAATCTCACTCTGAGAATCCCTAAATGCTGTGTCCCAGAGTACAGTAGGAAGTAACAGAATAGAAATTATTCTTCATTCATCTCTCCTTTTACATGCATAAAGTTAGCCATACCTTATTTGTATGACAGTTACCTTGTAACTGGTACCACTGTATGCAAAGGTTATTGGAATTTATATGCACAGCTCTATGACTATAGAATTAAAAAATGCCTGGGAGAGATTCCTAAAATGAGATGCCAAATCTCAAGAGTTGTATCTTTATGAGGAAAATTTGAATACAAAACACCAAGGTTTATGACTCTTGCTCATATTAATTCATACCAATCTGTGTTATAAGTGTACTACAGGATTATTTTTCATCTTGTACTGAAACAGGAACCTTGCCAGATTTACAGACTTGTAGTGAGAGTGCCACTTTAGCTGGCTGATAGATATATATTAAATGGAAATAAGGCTAGGGAGGTAGCACAAGGCTCCCATCAGCACTCTTAGAATTATTTGTTTTTGGATATGAATGATTCTGTAGGTCACAGGAGACTTGGGGACTGCATATTTAGATGAGCAACCTGATCTGGGTTTGCTGAAAGCTTGAACTGAGTCCATTTAGAAATTAAAATCACAATAACTCATGATGAACATAGTCGTCATGTTATCTCTGCTCTGAAACCAGGAAGGATTGAGGACTTCATTTGTGAGCCTAGACCCAGAGCCCAGGGTTAACACTGCCCCTACCACTCAGCCCCCGCCTCTGAATTCAGTGGAGAGAAGAAGGGAGGGGATAGGCAAACAGCAGCGCTATGTATCCCCTGGTCTCTAGAGCCACGTAAAAGCAGGGGCTCCATCCAGACCACATTGTGCTCAGCTGGTGCGCTCAGAGCTCACTGCTCATTGGAAGTCCAGAAGAAGCCTGCACTGGGTGTGTCTACATGTTCATTTATGCCGGCTTAAATTTACTGTGCAGTAAGTTACACTGCAGTAAGCGGGAATAGGCTGGCATGTACATGTGCAGGCATTAAAGCACCTTAACACTGTGTGTGGATTTACTTGGGATTAAAGTTAGTTCCAAGTCAGTCCACACACACAGTGTTACTGCACAGTAAGGTGTTTACATGTGTGTTACTGCTCGGTAACTAATCGGGTGTCAATTTGTTACCTGCATGATGGACGTATCAAATTTACACTCAAGTCGGTGTAAGTCACCATATTTACTGTGCGGTACAGGCATGCATGTGTAGATGTGTGCCCATACTACACAGTAATTTCAGTGACTACACAGTAAATGTGCATGTGTAGATGTGCCAACTGACCAGGCAGTGAACTCAGAGCTCACTGTGCACATGTGGCACAGCCAAATTCGTGGGGACGAACCCTCCTTGCCACATGAATGGATCAACTACTATGGCAGAATAGGATTGGCCAAGAAGCACGTACCTGCTGGAAGTAAAATAGCAATTTCAGCAGGTTCTTCTCTCTTCTAGCCTAGTGATTATGGCACTTTCCCAAGGAGGGATAGACCTGGGTTTTAGGGCCCTCCTCATCAACAGAGGATTCGAGCATGCATCTCTTGCTTCCCAGCAAAGAACTCTAGCCACCAAGCCAGGGACTAGGCAATGCCCAGAGCTCTCTCCATGCTCCTTTTAAAGCTGACCCACTGGGAAGCTGGGAGGGGAAAAGAAGCTGTGTAGGGCCAGGAGGAGGAAGAGAAGAACAAATTAGAGGGAAGATGGCTTTACAAAATGAGTGCTGGCCTGGAAAAGATGGACTCCTTGGTTCTGGCTGTTTTTCTTAATAGCGTTTCTGCACCTTCCATTTAATATTCCTCAGATAAAATAGACAAGTTTCAGTGGGATAGTTTCTCTTTAATTGGGAGCAGGGCCAGGGCTGGAATCCAGGACTACTCTCCCCCAAGGCAGTGTTCCTTCTGGCCACTTTCCTTCTGTCTGGCTCCCCTCCCCACTTTCTATATAGAGGAAAGCTTAAAGTCAGAGGGAGAGTTTGACTGTTCCGCCAATCCCCAAGGTACAGCAGGGTCTGACTATTCAGGTCTCCGAACCTTGCAAGCTTGTGTAGAGGCATGAACAGTCTATGCTGCATTGGAGAGCACACACTTGAACAAATGTCGATACACTAGGCTCCAGCACAAAGGTTCATCACAAAGAACCAAGCCTGCTGCTATTATTCAAGACAATTAGCTCACTATACTTACAGAAGCAGTTCTCCAGAAGTCTAAGACAGTTTCCAAGGCACTAAAGAAATGGGCCTTAATGAGGGGCGTCACAGGGAAATCCAAGGTACAAGTCTCAAAAGCCTGAAATACCAGTGCTAGTAACATATTGCAGTGATTAGAATTTCTACTGCAGATAACTAAAATTTACATTAATACTTCCAAATAAATTCTATGATCAGAATGACAGCTGCCATGGTACTCCCATCCTGCTAAAGATGCTATTAATCCTTTTGCTGGTAAAAGTAGTTAGTACTCAGGCTCCCCTGCCTCCTCCCTCTTTTCCCTCTCCTCCCTCCCCCCACATGCACATACACACACAGAGCAGATGAGCCTTTCAAATTTACTACAGATGGTTTCCCCATCAGGGTTTACTTTGCCATTTAGAAGCTCCTGTTTCACAGCCTCCTCTCTCTGTTTCAGTGCCTATTTTCTGTAATTAACTTCTGTTCCTTCCTCCATTTTTACAAATTCTTTTCACTCTGGTGCTTGGCATCTACTGTCTCCCCAAAGCACCATGATGTTTAACAGCATCCGGAAAAAATGTGGTTGGAGAATTGGGACACTTAAAGGAGATGCTGCAATCCTAAGTGTGCATTCAAATGTTTGAATAAGTATATTTGAAGGGTGGGAATGTAGAGGAAGGGAGAAGCTATAGAAGAGCTTATTATTAATTAACTCTGTCCCATTCTCCCCATTTTTAATGTGCTTTTTGTTTCAGCTGGTAGGGTAATACGCAAAATTAAGACTCTAGAACACTGATAATTAAAATTCAAAAAGCCCATTTTCTGTTAGTAAATGGCCAATTGCATGTGAAGAATATTTATAGAGCTTTCCTAGCAGTGCTGTAGATTTGCCTCAAGAACATAGTTGCTAATCCCAAAACAATTTTGCAGTCAACTCCGAATTTAAAATATATGCTAAGATGAAGGTAATCTGGCTGCAGCTTCTTAAAATATCTTGCTCTGTATTTATTTGCAGTGTTCAGTGAACACAGATGCTTCCATCCTTTCCCCCTTGTAACATAATAAGAATGTTATGTAATTGTCATTCTGTCAACATTCATGAGCGATCCTGTCATAAAAGACCTACTGTATACAGTTTAGTAGTCATAACATTTTATATTGCTATAGATCATTTCTTTTTTCCCCTCAGTTGCTTTACATATTTATATATATATGAAAATCATTTTACCCACTCTTGAAATCAGACATCTCTGGGGTGGAACAGAGCAGCTGCTTTTTGTGCATGTGAACAACTTTCTGCAGCTTATGGCAGAAGAATCTGTAACCAACTGATGCTGTGGGGACAGCTGAAAGAGGTTGTTAGGTACCACCATGATGAGTATTATATAAAATCTAATTAGACAGTTGATAGGCAGAAAGGACTGTTCCAAATTAATAATTTGGCAAAGATGCCCCGTGCTTTCCTGGACCCAAGTGACCAGGATTTCAATCATCTTATGCCCATATTGAAAGCAGTCCCAACTGCTGTAGCATCCTACTTCATGGGACCTTAATGAGAGCCAGAGCAGAACTAGTTTATGAACGCAAGGCTGGAAAAGCACTCTCAGGGCACATGCTGATGGGCGCACATATGTGGTATGCAGCACTGCAGACAGGCACTGCACATTTGCAGGGGGTAGAGCTGACACTGAGAAATCCCAGTGTGAAAAAAACCCATGCCTAAAAAACATGGGGCAATGCACATGGCAGCAGCATGCACAACCCAAAACCAGAGCCTGACCAGGCAGAGCTACTCTCCCACTGCCAGCCAGGCTCCTTGCTGTAGGACTGCATAACTGCAGCCCCAAGAGGCCCCAAAGATCCCCGGTAAGGCTGCTGGGGCTAACCCAGGTGCTGGCCCCAGCCTTTCCTACCCCATCTGGGGCAACATGCTGCACACCAGAGCGTGCACGTGTGCACAGGGGATTCCTGGGGACAAGGAGCAGCAGCTCATATTGCGCCGCTGCTGTTTGTTCCCAGAGAAATGCACATTCTTTCTCATGGGAATGCTTCCACAAAAGTGATAGATTTTTTTTATTTCCAATTTGAGAAGATCAGGAACCAACTTGCATATTTTCTGTCATAAATTATCTGGCCAGGTGTCTTTTCAACATTCGGATGAAATGGGAAAAAAAATAAGGTCTTTTCTGTTCTTCTCTTTCTAAAACCTGTTTCTTGTGTACTGAAAACTGAATGGCGTTACAGTGTTAATTATTGGGACTGCTATATAATATCATAATATATAATATATCAGCATGAGAGCAACAGTAACATCTCTCCAAGCCATTTTAGACACAGATGATTATTTATCACCTACAATATGCGTGGCCAGAATAACCCTAAGCAAATGTTATGGTATAAAACATTCCTGCCTTGGTTGAGGCTTAGTTTACTACCTCTTCCAATGCAGATAATGAAATAGGTAGGTTATCATTACTCAGTATAAAAGGTAATGAGCTGCATGGGTCAGTATAACAACTATAAATTAGGGGTGTGCAAAGCAAGCCATATTCAATTGGATTCAGCCCAAACTGGGGACAGTGATTCAATTCGTTGTTTCAGATCACTATCCCTGATTTGATTTGGCTGAATCCGAATTTGAAGATTTGATGCTGATTCAAAATATGAGCAATTCAGACATAGACAAAGCTTTAACTGTTTTTTCTACATACCTTGAGGTACCAGCTTGTGAACGCTGCAATACTGGGGGTCATGGAGCATCCCACAGGAGCGCAGGGGGGTCCCCCTATGTGCTCGATGGTGAACCCGAAAATGGACTGGAAGTAGTTCTGCTCCACTTCTGGGTCCACCAGGGAGTGTGGGGAGGGGGGCATCCCATGCCCCCTTCCCTGGCTTGGCAATCAGCCACAGGTAGACCCCAGGTGTCCCCCCCTGCAGATGCAGGAAGCACTAGTTGCTGAGCTAGGGTAGCATGGGGGGGGCTGGGGTGGGAAGGGGGCCCAGCCTGCTCCCCAGAGGACCCAGAAGTGGACAGGAAGTGCTTCTGGTCCACTTCTGGGTCTGCTGCCAAACACCCTGTGCTTCTGTGAGATGCTCCATCAGCCCCAGCATCAAAGCTTGATGAGCCACCTGGTACCTTGAGGTATGTAGAAATAACATTTAAAGCTGTGTCTATGTCCGAATTGCTGAATCTTTCCGAATCTCTCTGAGTCAATTCAGGGGGTTCCAATACAATTCAGAGAGATTAAAGGGTTTCCTGATTCAATTTGGATTCAAAGATTCAGCCACCGAATTGAGCTGAAACTCCACCAAATCAAATCAGGAACCAAAGCTTTGCGCATCCGTACTGCAAATGCTTATCAAAAACACCCTTCTGAGAGATTGCATCAAATGCAATGATTGCACCTTGGAAATGTAGCATTGGAAAGGGAATCAGTAAAGTTTGGGCATGTCTTGTTTATTCTACAATGTTTGTTTCTCAAAGGGCATTACCAAAGGATACTGAAAGCACAAGCCATGTGCGTGACTGAGAAGGTATAACAGGTATCCTCAGGATCACAAATGACTATGCAGGGTAGTGGTGATGCAGGTCGAATGGAGGTGAAGTCATTAGTGATTGGCCTAGCCATGAGCAAAAGTTAGACCATCCTTGGAATAAACCCTAGGAAATGTCATGCCAGAGAGACACCTCTTAGAGATACAATTCCATCCTAGCTTGCCATTCTCAGAGGAAGAGCTGGTATCTCTTCTTTCTTATCTGATTGGGGTGAGTGGCCAAGGTCTGAAGAAATCAGGTGTCCAGGGCAGGGGTTGCTGTCTATTGTTTTTGGCAAACCCCGCCCCTTTCTTCAGGGTCGTCCCCTTATGACCGACTCAGAGTTGCTCCCCGTCGGCTGTACACATCTGGACCGCCTGCCTCGACTTTGATCACCTGGTTCAGTGTTTATTGTCCGACGTGTGTCAGTCTGAAGTTGAGACTCCAGGGTCTTTGGGGTGTCCCACGTAGCCGAGGGCTCCGCCGCCCTACACCCTTGCCCATTCCACCAAAGTAAAGGGACCGCCCATCACGCGTGTCCCTCGTCAGTTCGTTAACACTGATTCCACAACAGAAAAGGTAAATAACAACACAAAGTTAACAGCTAGGGTTTCTCACCCACCGGGGAACGGCCTGAGCACCTTGATGGCCCCCTGGGTGTCTCCCGGTCCGCTGTGGGTGTCGGTGCCCTCCCTCAGGTGCTCCTCGGGCCTTTCAGTCCCCTTCCAGGCTCCCTGGGGACCCTCGATCCCTTTAGGCACGGTTGAGGTCTATTCACCTCTTCGCCGTGCTTCTCTATTAAGGTAAATATGGCTCCCGGCTCCTGCCGGGACGAACCGCTCTTCCGCAGTGTCTGGAGTTGCAGGGATGGCAACACCGGGGCTTCCCAGCTCCCAGACCCGCAGGGGTTTCCCTTACCCCAGAAGACCCGGCTTTGGTGCTGGGCTACTTCCCTTCGCCCCCGAGGGTTCCAGCCGGCCTTTCCTCCGCCGCCTCTTGCTTCCAGTTCCTCCCCGCCAGCGGCAGTCAGCACTTCCTTTATGGGGCCCCGAGCTGCTGCAAGCCCCTCCTCCTGGGCACACCTGTGGAGGGTAAGTAATCCGGCCCTGGGACTTTGTGCCGCAGGCTGTACCGCAGCTCTATTAGCGCCATGGCGTGGGGTTTTAGGGCATGCCGGCTCCTCTCCTCCCCCACATCAGGTATGAAACCTATGCACTCAGACACAAGGTCAATGAGCCTATACTGGCAGACACAGGTGGTGTTCTGACTTGCCTGTGCAGATGTGTAGTTGAGATCACAGTCTAGCCTTCTGAGTCAATCTATAAGGGTGGTTTGTTTTTTTCTTTGAATTAGTCCTCATGAACCCAAATGGAAAAATATGATTGCAGGTAAGATTTGAGAAAAAAGATGGTGTTGAGGATACAGGGACATATGGAAAGATGGCAGAGATGACAGGTTATGGAAAGAAGAATGTTCTTCCATTAGCAAACTGAAGGGCTAGACTGTGATGGCTCTAGTAGGATGAGAAGAGAGCAGGGGTCAGAAGGGGAGGGAATGGGTACTTAGGTCTGTGAAGCAAACCAAAACAACCCCATGGAGAATTTCAGAACAGAAATCACATTTCCAGTTGCTGTATAAATTGATACCCCACTAATATATGACATTTCAAGGAACAAAGGCCCCAAAGATCTGATTTTGATCAATATATTAATATTTAGCCTAGTTAAACACCAACAGTCAAACTGCTTCCTCTCCCAACAAGTCCTACATGTCAAGAGGACTCTAAGTACAGAGTTTTTTCTTATATATGGAAGAGGTATTCAGCTTCCATTTCCTTCCTCGGGTGTCCTGTCCTGTGGGCCTTGGATGTGGGTGGGTACCCACTACCTGAGACACTGACAATAGGCAAGTGAAGGATGAGACACATCACCTGCCTTGTAGGCCCAGTGGACAATACTGTGAAAAGTAAGACATTGCTAGAAGGACTGCAGTGCAAGGGACTACGGATACTAAAAAGTTTGTCACCAAAGCCAGCACAGACCTTCCATGCATCCTTGTAGATTTGCCATAGGTGAAGAGAAGCAATGCTGTTTTCCCCGCGTGAGTAACTTCTGATAGGATGGGAGGGAGAGAAACTCCATGTGAAAATTAAACTTCCTCCCTGTAAGCTGCCCATGGTGGGTTTTGCCATGGGCAGGCTGACTTGACTTCCCAACAGATTATCTGGAAAATTACTTGGTAATTACCATATGATTGAAGAGTAAATATGTGGCTATTTTTATCCTTTAAATCAGCACTTTTGACCCTAAGTTTAATTCCACATTATTATGCGGGAATATGTAATTATTATGAGGCAGCTTAAACCCTCACAGAAAGAGGCACTACTGCAACCTAATTCCTACTGATTAAGTAAGAGTATTATCCAGTGACAAGATTTGTCCTTATCCCATAGCTGAACATTTGGTTATAAGCCTGTTAAGTTACCATGTAACTGAAGAGCTGCCAGTTATCAACACTGAACAACAGGCATAAATCAGTATGAATGGCCATCTGGCCTAATGATTCTTATTGCTATTGAATTTGAAACCAAACCTCTAATCTGGAAAAATAAAGCAAAATAAAAGCAAATTTATTATGGGATGGTGGGGGGGCCAGGGAGGAACAGGGGTTGGAGGAAGATTTTGATGCTACTTTCAAAGAGCTGCATTTTAACACCCCATTCTGCAAAGGGTGGAAAACTCAGCAATGACTTTGGGAGGTTACAATGAGCTATTTCTTTGGAGGCAGATATTAGCTAAAATTGTGACTGAAAAATCTGCTGACTGTATTACTAACTCTTTTCATTTCTTGCAGGCACCGCTGCGGGATTTACCATGGAAAAATTGCTCTGCAGCATCCTGGTGTTTGGAATGGCTGTCGTGGTCAATGCTTGTCCCAAATATTGTGTCTGTCAGAACCTGTCTGAATCACTGGGGACTCTTTGTCCCACCAAAGGCCTCCTATTTGTACCACTAGACATAGACCGGAGGACTGTTGAACTTCGACTTGGGGGCAACTTCATTATTAACATCAGCCGACTGGACTTTGCCAATATGTCTGGTCTTGTTGACCTCACTTTGTCCAGGAATACCATCAGTTACATACAGCCCTATGCCTTTGCTGACCTAGAGAGCCTACGATCTTTGCACCTAGACAGCAATAGACTGCCCAGTATTGGAGAGGATATTCTGAGAGGCTTAATTAACCTTCAGCACTTGATTTTAAACAACAATCAGCTGAGCCGCATCTCAGATGAAGCTTTTGAGGATTTTTTGCTTACACTGGAGGACTTGGACCTTTCCTACAATAACCTCCGAAGCATCCCTTGGGAATCTATAAGAAAGATGGTAAACCTGCACCAGCTTAGTTTGGACCATAACCTGATAGATTATATTACAGAAGGGACGTTTGCAGATCTTCAGAAATTGGCCAGATTGGATCTAACCTCCAACAGACTTCAGAAACTTCCCCCTGATCCCATATTTGCCAGGTCCCAAATAATTCCATTAGCAGCAACCCCATTTTCTCCACCTCTGTCTCTCAGCTTTGGGGGCAACCCGCTGCATTGTAATTGTGAACTGCTGTGGTTAAGGCGGCTAGACAGAGATGATGATATGGAAACTTGTGCTTCTCCTCCCGGTCTGAAGGGAAGATACTTCTGGTATGTACGGGAAGAGGAATTTGTTTGTGAGCCACCTCTTATTACCCAGCATACTCACAAGCTGCTGGTTTTAGAAGGGCAGACAGCCACATTAAAGTGTAAAGCCATTGGGGACCCAAACCCAGTCATTCACTGGGTGGCTCCAGATGACCGACTCATTGGGAATTCCTCAAGGACGGCTGTCTATGACAATGGCACCTTGGATATCCTTATCACCACATCCAAGGATTATGGAACTTTCACATGCATTGCAGCCAACGCTGCTGGAGAGTCAACTGCCACCATTGAGCTCTCAATTGTTCAGCTCCCCCACCTTAGCAACGGTACTGGCCGAGCAGCCCCACCGAAATCCAGGCTTTCTGACATCACCAGCTCCAGCAAGTCAAATCGAGGAGAGACTAAAGGTCCACCAGAAAGGACTGTTTTGGTGTCAGATGTGACAACTACCTCAGCTTTGGTTAAGTGGACGGTGAGCAAGTCAGCCCCAAGGGTTAAAATGTATCAGCTGCAATATAACTGCTCTGATGATGAAGTTCTAATCTACAGGTAAATGCGACTGCTAGTTTGTCCTTTGAATACTGGGGTGATGGGTGATGGGGTCCTGGGTTATACAGTCTTTCACTTATGGGTATTGGGCTGATCCAAACTAAACTAGTAGTAACAAAAAAGCCTTCATATTTAGTGAGTTTATGTTACATCTACCTGCCTGTCCCTCAATCTCTCTCATGATTTATACAGTACTAACCAGTTTAATACTTATGCTATGTAACTGGACTTTTTTACTGGATAGATATCTTAGAAAAATCACCATGGCATGTAGTGATTTTGCTGGTAGACTTGGCAAATGGAGGCAGGTGATAAAATTACCCTTCCTCTCTCTATCCCTATTCAGAATCAAAACACGTTGGTATAGGAGGAAAGCATGAAGGGAGAAGTTTGTGCTTTATGCCTATAACCTATGATCTACCCACTCCATAGTTTAAGGAAAGATTGCAAAGTCCATTGATGTTACTCTGGCACCTTTCATCCACTTTAATGGCATGATTCACTTCTTACTTACACCAGTTAAAACTGTTCTTGACATCCTTAGAGATTTTTCTGATTTACAACAGAGTAAGTGAAAGAAGACACAGGACCTTATTAAACACTGTGCTAGTCCAGATGTACACCAGTTTTGAAGTTCAGTAGTGTTCCAGCAGTTAACCTAGGGCTCAGCAAAACTCATGAAAAGGAAGCATTCTGCTAGTGCAGTGGTAAAAGTGGTAAGAAATTCCTTACCAAACCAGGAAAAATTGTAGATTGCTGCTTTTTCCTTTTGCCTAGAAAGAATGATTGATGCAGTGTGTTTATGCTAATGATGAAAACTAGTGAACCTTAGAAAACACTGCTTCCTAAGGAAAAGACATAAGGAAAAACTTCTTTACAACTTGAGTGTCCAGGGTCCAGCATAGCCTCCCCCCAGAAGTGGTACAATCACCTACTTTGGATATCTTCAAAAAACACCTGCTGGGGTCATCTTGACCCCAGCAGTCTTTCCTGCTCAAGTGAAGGGGGGCTGGACCTGATGATCTCGAGCGGACCCTTCTAGCCCCTACCATGTATGAATCTATGAATCCTGCCTTCTAACTACAAAGACAGTGATATTGAGCACAGAACTAAATTTTATCTTCAGTGTAACTCATGGAAGACAAAATCATAGGGCAAAATACAGCCACATGTACTAACTTCTTTCAAATGGCATCTGACAAGTAGGTTGTTGTCTTTGAACTGTCATGACTAAGTCAGTTTGTCCCTAAGTGACCTGTCTTCTGGCTGATTTCAGACTGCATAGCTTGCCACCTCTATCTTCAGACTGTATAAATCTTTAATTTAATACATTCTCAATGGTTCTACAAGTGTGTGGTCCTGTAGGAAACAAAAATATGGTCCAACTGGGAATATATTAGACTGTGATTATGGATCCTGCCTTATCAAAATAGAGACAATGCATATTTTATTCATGGTGTGCACATGTGGATTTGATCCCATGAAGTGCTGGTATGCCTCATTGCTTAAAGATGCCAAGAGGATTGGGAATGTGATGTAAGTCACAAGAGCTGATCCTGGACTGCTCATGTTTGGTACTTTGCTTCCAGGCTGAATCCTTCCCTGCCTGCTGATAGGTAATGTAAGACCTGCCTGATATTTCTTCACTCAATGCATGATAACTTTTTTTTAACATTTCAAGGAGGTGAATGCCAGTATTTACAGAAACTGAATTCAAAATTTACACATGCTACTGTTAGAGTCAGAACTGCTTGTATGTTCAGCTAACTGGAGACCAGAAAAGTTAACGTGACTTATCTGGCTCTTCACAACAAAGACTATAAGTGGACATTGCCAAAAGAAGCAGATCATGGGGTGTGTCTCAGTACAGCTGATCTGCTTCACTGGACAAAACAGACATTTCCCATTGACCTGTATGTCATTCACCCACCCATCCTGGAAGTCACTGGGGCCCAATACTGTGGGACATTGCTCAGGGCAGACCTCTGCAAACAGGGGAACCCCAGGTTTCTTTGCTTGCAAGGATGCACTGCAAGTTGGAATCCTTGGGCACGCCTTTTCCAGAGGGATAACTTGTGGTTTCCCTGGTTGTAGAGTGTCCGCTGAGTCAGGGCACAGCAGCGCAGTACATGCCTGGGGAATGCCCTGCCAGAGGATTCTCAGGGCATGCCTTTGCAACTGAGGGAATCTGGACAGGTACTCTTAGGGCTTCAGGGTCCCAGTCCTGTATACCCTAGGGACATCTGTTTCCAGCCTGAGAGACACATGGCAACATTTAAATTCTGACAAAAATCCATAGAACAGTGATTCTTAATCAGGGGCCCTTGGCCTCTTGGGGTGCATGGAGATCCTTTCAAGAGTGCCACAGGGTGCCATGCAAAGCTAGCACTGCTAGGCCCAAGTCCAGACAAGCATGATCATTTGTTTCCCTGGAGACAAACATCTTGTGCTGCTGCTACTTGTCCCCAGGAAATGCCCGTGCCTCATGTGCTCTGCGACAGCAGGTTACCCCAGGTCGGGCAGGGGAGACTGGAGCCAGCAACTCTGTTGGCTCCAGCATCCTTACCAGAGGGTCTTAGGGAGCTGCAGCTGTGGGGCTCCTGCAGCTGGGAGCCTGTCCCAGTGGACCAGGGACCAGGCTCCAGTAGACCAGGCTCCAGTTTTGGGTGGGACATGCTGCTGCCATGTGGCACCCTGCTTTTTTTTGCTGTGGGTTTTTTTTGGTTCCTGGGATCTCCCAAGGTAAACAAAATCAACCCTGTGCTTCAAGGCAGCAGTGCAAGGCATGCCTGCATGTGTGCTGTGATGCCGCAGACAGGTCTGCGGTGCCACATACCACATGCCCATGCCCACTTGGATGCAGCCTAGGTGTGCATACATGAGGCACAAGATAAACCCAGAGATTTAAAAAGGAATTCAGGGTGTCAGAACCATTCTGCCCTGTTGTGGTCTTTTTGGAGTTCTTGGCAAGAAGAAATGCTCTATTGTTTTTCTGTAGTCAAACTGTGAGTGAAAACTAAGAGCTGGTATTTTCCAACGGGTGCCTTGAGTCTGTCAAGGTTGAGAACCACTGTGCTAGAATTGAAACTGCTTACAACAGGGGTGGGCAAAATATGGCCCACAAGAGGCTGCCTATGCTTGCTCCAGACAGCCCTGCATGGGCTGTGAGTGGCTGCAGCAGGGAGCGCTGGCCATGAGGCAGGTGAGGGGCCACTTTTCCCCACGCTCAGCACCAGCTTCTTCCCTGCTGGTGAGCAGGGGGTCGGGGCTGTGTGCTGCCCCTACCTGTACCGCAGGGCTGGAGGGCACTGGGTGTGAGTGGGCAGGGAGCCAGTGGGAGCACAGGGCCTGCATCGGAGTTCTGGGGCCAGTGCCGGCGGGGCCCAGGGCAGGGTGGCAGGAGCACGGGGTCCCAGCCGGCAGGGGTTTTATGGAGCTGGGCCAGCTCCCCCCTCCCTGCTGGTGCAGCCCAGCCCAGCTACACAGACCCCTGCCAGCCTGTGCCCCACTCTGGGCCACACCAGTGCTGACCCTGAGACATTGATCCCAAAACATTGGGACATTGGTCTCAAGATGGTGACCAGGGAGTGGGGCACCCGTCAAGGGGTGGGGCACCTGTCAAGGGGCGGGGCTACCCAAGCAGCCCTCGACAGCCTGCCAAAACTGAGTAAGTAGCCCTCCACCCAAAATAATTGCCCGCCGCTGGCTTACAGGTTCAGCTACTTGAGGACCAGAAGAATTAACATGTGATTTTTGTGGCTACTAACAACTGAGAGACATGGCAACATTTGAATTCTAACAAAGCCATAGAATAAAAAAATGTGAAGATGCACTGAATTCAAACACTGAATGAACACAAGGAAATCAGGATCTGCTTTCATATCTTCTGCAGGCATTAATATATGTTAAAGCGAGATATTAGTTTTCATCAGTTTTTGGATGGAATTATTTGTCTTGCTTTGACCAATGTACTGCAGATCTGGTGTTTCCCTTGGGATTCACCACTGTGCGAATTGGTATAGTTCAGGGGTTGGTAACACACTGCCCACAGGCTGGATTCAACTTATGGATCCACTGGACCTGGGTCGTGGAGCCGCAAGGCTTTGTTATTGCCCATGCCTATGCTGGGGCCACACAGCAAAGAGCTGTCCTGGGACCAGGCAGCTGGAAGTTGCACTTGCATTGCTGCTGCTTCTCTCCACCACCTGTTTTTTAGCTGTAGCACAGGTGCAGTTTCCAGCTGGTCGGGAACTGAGCTGGAGTTAGGTATCTTCCAGTTGTACCTGTGCTGCAGCCAGGGGGAGCAGGGGAGAAGTGGCAGTACAATGCAGCTAGGTTGTGGGGCAGAGAGAAGCAGGAGCAGTACAGATATTTCCAGCTGCCTGGCCCCAGTGCAGCTTCCCACCAACTGGAAACTGTGTGTATGCTATAGCTGGGGAGGTAGAGAGGGAGTGAGAAGCAGTGCAGCAGTTCTAGGCTGCTTAGCCCCAGTGCAGTTCCCCTTTAGTTGAAAGCTGCATTCATGCCTCAGCCCACACTGGGCTGAAGCCATGTTGTTCTGGCCCAAAGCTTGAAAAGGTTGCCAGCCCCTGCTGTAGTTGAAAGACAAATGGTGTAGTTGAAAGAAAGCCCAACAGTATTTAAGGTCTTGAGCCTAGTCAAGATATGAGGCAACAGCTTTGAATATGGTGCAAAAATGTGCATTTCATGACCCATAATTTGACAACCTATCTCCTGGGCGACTCAATTTCCCACAGTTAATTAGCTAATGTTAGTTAGTTCTTATTTAACAAGTTCAGGGCTCTGTAACAGGCGTAGTGGAAAAACTGAGACAAATAGATGTTTTGTACAGTGCTTTGCTCATTTGAAGTGCTACAAATGTGCAAGCTGGTATTTTGTCAGTGCTTAGATACTGCAGTGACAGGTACGGTATAATCATCAAAGATATATAGAGAGGTCAAGGTTGAGGCACATTCACAGGGCTCAGCAAGGAGGAAACTTTCCCTGCTGTTGTAAGTGCTCAATACATAGAAGACACATTTGCTGTCTTCTGCACTCAGCATTTTTCATGAACACTAAATTCATTTTAAAATAGAAAGGGGTGAATAACACCACCCTTCTACTGTCAGCAGGGACTATTGATCCTAGGTACAATTGCATACAGAAGTGATCACATTATGCCTTTCATCCAGCTTTGAGGATTCTGCGCAAGACACAGGCTATGTGAAAGGGATTGCAAGGCTGCAGTGACCTCATGAAAATTAAAAGACCTGGGAAATAATGAGAAATGTTTCCCATCAACACTCCTGACTGTGTGGAGCCAAAAGGGTATTGAAATCTGAATCTAAGCTCTGGATGCACCAGTGCCAGTGTTATTAGGATTAATGGAAGTGGTAGCCCAGTAATGTTCCCTTCCCCATACCCATAACTGCTGTCTAGGGGCCTAATCGTGCTCCTGTCAAAGTTAACAGCAAATATCCTATTGATTTGAGTAGAAGCAGGTTCAGGTCCTGTGATGCATGGCGACAGTGATCACAGGTCTAGGTCAATGTTGCATTACAGTCTACTGCCTAGGAAAAATAAGGACAAGGTTGAGAGAATGGACTGATACCTATTGTAAGGATACTGTACAGTGCTTGAACTTACAGGCACCAACAGCTTGGTCAGTCTCAATTTGCAGTGATAACACAGTGGCATTTCTTTTGGCATGTTTTCCCTGATGTGAGATGAAACTTGCCATCATTACTGCATTACTGAGCCAAATTTCCTTTATGTATATATGCGTGTGCGTGTGTATTTATGCAGATAAGATTTACTGGGTGCATCTACTTGAGACATTTACTGTAGGGCTGCCTAATTAGCTCTGCAGTAAAGTCTCAGTGTCTACACATGTGGCCCTATTAGGCTGCAGTAAACTAATTAACTCTGCTGTAGTTTAGTACTTGTAAACACAAGCACTATCCGACGGTGGCATCCTTTAGTGAGCAGCAACCCACGTGTAGATGCTGATAGGTCTGACTGGGGCATGAGGGTGTTTCAGTGCAGGGGCTGCACCCCGGGCACCCTGCTCTGACCTGATGCAATGTGCTGTGGTCCCAGGAGCACACTGAATGGTGCTTGGAAGCAATAACCTCCAGTACAAACTGCACTGGAGTTTATTGTGTCACATTAATTTCATGTGTGAATGTGCCCACATATCACCAACAGTTTCTCTTTGGTTGAGCACAGCACAGTGTTCTACCTTGCTGAAGTTAGCATTTGAAAGAGACTTTCACAGGGGTGGGCAAAAGGCGGCCCGTGGGCTGGATGTGGCCCACCAGCCCATTCTTTTCAGCCCATGGGGCCCGTAAAAAATTTAGAAAATTAAGTTTTATCTGCCCCTGGCTGCTTCTCATTACTTCTACTTTTTCTTCTTTACTTCTCTGCTTCCAGTAGCATGTTTCTTCCACCTTTCTATTTTGCCACTAAGATACACATTGCTTTGAATGGGGAGGGGATAGTAACTGGTAGAGCCATGAGGCCAGTTCCTGCAGTGTCTTGGACAGCTGGCGCTACAGGAGTGAAGTGGTTGGTGGCAGTCACTGGACACAGAAATTGTGAGGGAATTGTGAGAGGGAATTTCCCCTGCACAGCTGGATGCTGTAAATTTTTGGGGGACCCTTTTTGCTTTATTCTAGTCACAGGGATATAGTTGTAGTGGGGATGGGTGGATTAGAAATCATATTGCTTTCTTCAAACCACTCTTCTTTTCTTTTGTCCCTGGGCTCATCAGGAATCTTCCACTTTCCCTTCAAAGCAGAAAGCATTCTGCTGTCTTCTGAATAATTATGCTGAGCAAAGTGAATTATGACACAAGACAATGTTATGTAGAGAAAGGAAAACAGAAAGACACATTTGTAACTGGTAAGGAGGGAATAGCATCAGCTCAAAAGGGAAACAAACAATAAAAAATCCTTCCTTCTTTTTAAAATGTTTTAATATACATACCCTTTTGTTAAACTTAGGTCTTCAGCCACTGTTTGTACCTCCCTTGGATCTCCAGAGGATCTCCTTTGTATAGTGTTTCATTAACAATAAGTAGAGAGAGGTAGTTAGCCATGTTAATCTCAAGCCAGACAGAAGGCAGGGTAGAGACACACCTTACAGACTAACTAAATCAGACATACATACATACATTATACATTTAATTGCATAAGCTTTTGTGAGCCTGAGCTCACTTCAGCATCTAATAATGTGAGCTCAGGCTCACAAATCTTTAATTTAGTTAGTCTGTTAATAATACATGATACAGGAGGCAGCAAGATAGAGGTTTCTTAAGTATGCCTAGCAGCCAGTCTTATACTTGCTGGTGCTCTAGAGTTTAGATACTAGAATGCCTTAAAATACTGAGGTGGTGCCCACCAGAGTACTACATAGGATAAAATTTGCCAGAAACAGGTACTCATTTGAGAGTAGCTGTCAAAGTGCTAACACTGGACTGGGCCCCTCATAGCAGTTGGGGATTGGATCCAGGTGAACTACTTGAAACTGGACCTAGACAAATCAGAAGTGATGGTCTTAACCAGCTAATCACATCTGAAGCAGTTACCTGGCCACACCTTAATGCAATTAATGGTGTGATAAAACAAGGAATAAACCACAAAGTTATTACAGAAAAAATATGTAATAACTTTCTGGCTGGTTCCTGTTACACCGTTAATGGAATGTATGGCCAGACTTGGGGCTCCCAGCCTCCAGAGCACATGGGAGCCTTTGACTTCCATGCCCTCCAGAGGCTGAGAGTACCTATCAGCTGATTGCTGCTCCCAGCCTCAGGAGTCCATCAGAGTCAAGGTCCTCAAAGCTGGGAGCTGTGATGAGCTGCCACATTGGATCGGGAACATGGGCTCCCCCTTCGCCAGCAATATAGCACGATAGGATCCAATGCATGATTGTAAAATCACACCTCCTGCACATGTGGCATGACAGCGAGCACGATTATGGGGACTGTGCATCAGATCCCATCATGTTATATTGCTGGTGCACCTTTACTGAATATCTGCCAGGGGCTGAGGGACCAGCTTCTCCTTTTTTACCCCATCATGATCCCTATGGATAGTCAAAAATAGCCTCCTACAAGAACCATCAGTATGCCAAGTCTGCTTGTGAAGCATGTGGGAAGTCATTCTCCCTGGATGCTCCTCAGCTCTGGAACACCCTCCCTCTTGATACCCATCTGATCCTGGGCATCTTTTTGAAGTGCCGTAATTACTTCCTAACTGGGCAGCCATTCACCAGACAAAGCTAGAATGAGATGTTTTTAGGAGATTCTTTGTTTTATCTTGATGATCTAGCTCCCTTTTACATTGTTTGGTGGCTCGTCTCTTTTTAAGTTATTCTGTTTTCTTATTATAAGCTGCCCTGAACTTTTGTTGGGAAGTGTGACATATATAGCAATCAGTCAAGCTAACAAACAAACACAAACAAAATGAAATAGCTAGGCATTTTTGGAAAATGTGCCTCACAGGGCTTGAAGGAAAAAATCATCAATGATTGTGAGACACCAAAATGCTATAGTGATGAAGGTCATGTAAATAGATAGACAGGTGGTTCCCTTCTGTTAAGGGTAGGGCACATTAGAAGAGCTGTTTAGGAAAGTCTTTGTCGTTGCTTTATCTTACAGAAAAAAGTTTAGTCTTCAGAACTGTGAACCCTTTATTAAAGTTTCATTTATTTAAATAATTGAGAAAAGAGGCTGATAGGAGATAGTCAGATATTGAATGTGAAATGGTTGCTTTAAGAAACTGAAAAAAATTGTGCTAATTTAATAAAGAAAAGACCTTTTTTTGTAAAAGGAGGTTTGACTGAATATGCCAGTGAGTTCAGCATAAAGTCCTCCGTGTTGATGAGAGTGACCTCTCTCCTCAATAAAGACAGAAACATTTTATGACCTGCAACGACACTAGCAATAAAAAATTATTACATTGTACAACATGTAATTTCTGCATTAGAGTAAACAATTTAGGGCAGAGATTATCTTTCATCTGTGTTTGTACAGCACCCCTCACAATTAGGGTCCCTAATTCTGATTGGGGCCCTTGAGCTCCAAATTAATATTATCAGTGGTGTAACGGGGGG
>NW_017729034.1:25047045-25050267 GCF_001723915.1 Gavialis gangeticus
ACATATTTGCAATTCAGAATTGGAACTCAATGCTTCCACTTTGCCCCAGGTGCCCAGCCACATCCCTACACTGAAAATTATACCAGAAAAGATGAGGACATTCATGATTAATACTATAGAGCTTCTTGGGCCACATTTAGCCTGGTGGTTGCACTTGGGATTAAAACAATGATGCACCCACATAAAATGTACGTCTGAAACACTACACAGCATTTAGATTTATGATAGGCTTACGCCGTTTTTACTTTGTGGTATTTCATAGTAAGGATGATAAAAACCGCTGTACAAATTAAGAATTACTGTCGTATCTCATTCCCTCTAACTTATAAATTTGGCACTGAAAAAATGTATTTCATATATTTTGGAAAGCTTATTTTTTCCATATATATATTTCATGTAGCTGACTGTTTAAGCATTAAAATATAAATAAATGGCTCCATGTCTCTATCCTGTTTAAACAATAGCAAAGTGGATTTGATTATTTATGCAGTGTAATAATGATTTACATTTACACAGCTCCTTTCTTTGCAAACAGTTTTATAGGCTGGCTGAACAGAGCTCAGTACACCAATCACAGACATCCAGCCCTCTCTCCTGTAGGTCATAGCTGCAATTTTGCACCAGAAAGACAATGCAATGACATTTTATGAGCAAAGAATAACTTCAGCAATTGCAGTTATAGAGACATTTAACTAGGCAGGAAGTAATTAACTGAGTTAGAATTTCCACAGCACAGTGGGATTAATACACCTACTCTTTTATTCAACGGGTTGTTAATAACAAGCACTTAGATACTATGGTGATGCATACTTTAGAAATATCTAAGGTAGGCAGGTACTAGGTACTGCAGTTCAAGAGCCCAGCACCTCCAAACATTGGGTTGAGGCAACAAAAAACACCCTCTTGTCCAAAGACTTGTTCCATCTAATAACTGAGCAGGCCTGATTCTATTTAATTAGTGATAGCAAATAACTTCTCAAACAGAGGTGGGTTGGCTTAATCATGCTTATGTTGCCTCTTCTACCTAAATCCTAAGCAAATAGCTTGGCATAGGAGACTTCCATAGAGATAGAGGGGGTTAGAATCTCCTCTCAAAGCCACAAGAGATGCTTCTTATACATGGTGGTTTCAGACTGGGATTTTGCCCCCCTAAAGGCCACATTCCTCCACTCTTCCAGCCCACTTCTGAGTTCCACTCCTATGCCTGGACCTCCTGCAGAACATAGCCACTCAGCTATTTTTAGTTACCTACAGAGGATGTGCAGGGACATTTCCCCCCTCCATACAGAGCTGACCAACAGCATTCCCACCTCATTTGCTAGTCCTTACCTGGATCAAAGGATTCTCCTCGTAAGTCACCTGCCCACCTTAAACATCAGAGAAAACTACTGCTGGTAAAAAAGAAAGGAGAGGGAAGAATGGTTGAAGAAGCTAGGAGACAACTAAATGAAAATACAGTACTAATCACTTCATAAAATCATAGAAAGTTAGGGTTGGAAGGGGCCTCAGGAAGTCATCTAGCAGGGGCTCAAAGCAGGACTGTCCGCAATGAGATCATCCCAGCCAAAGCTTTGTCTAGCTGGGTTTTGAAAACCTCCAAGAATGAAGCTTCCACCACCTCTCTGGGTAACCTGTTCTAGTGCTTTACTACCCTCCTAGTAAGAAAATTCTTCCTAATATCTAACCTAAACTTCCCTTGCTGCAACTTGAGGCCGTTGCTCCTTGTTCTGTCATCTGACACTACTGAGACTAGTTTAGCTCCATCCTCTTTCAAAACCCCCTTTAAGTAATTAAATCCCCTCTCAGTCTCCTCTTCTTTAGACTAAATAAGTCCAGTTCCATCAGTCTTTCCTCATAAGTCATGCGCCCCAGCCCCCAAACCATTTTTGTTGCTCTCTGCTGGACTCTCCCCAGTTTGTCCACATCATCTCTGAAGTGGGGGGCCCAAAACTGGACACAATACTCCAGATGTTGCCTCATCAGTGCTGAATAGAGGAGAATAATCACTTCCCTTGACCTACTGGCAACACACCTACCAATGCAGCCCAGTATGCCGTTAGCCTTCTTGGCAACAACAGCACAATGCTGGCTCATATTCAGCTTATTGTCCACTGTATCACCCAGGTCCTTTTCTGTAGTGAGTTCCCAGCCTGCACCGGTGCATCGGATTGTTCTGCTCTAAGTGCAGGACTTTGCATTTTTTCTTGTTGAACCTCATGAGATTTATTTTAGCCCAAGCCTCCAATTTCTTTTAGTCACTCTGAATCCTACCTTTACCCTCCAGTATATCTACTATTCCCCCCAGCTTGGTATCATCTTCAGACTTGCTGAGGGTGCACTCTATGCCATCTTCCAGGTCATTGATAAAGACATTGAACAAAACCAGCCCCAGGACCAACCCCTGGGGCACTCCACTTGATACCAGCTGCCAACTAGACATCAAGCCATTGATTACTACTCTCTAAGCTGGATGCTCCAGCCAGTTTTCTACTCACCTTACAGTCCATTCATCCATCCCATACTTCCTTAGCTCACCTGCACGAATTCTGTGGGAGACCATATCAAAAACCTTGCTAAAATCAAGGTACACCACATTCACTGGTCTCCTCACATCCACAGAGCCAGTCACCTCGTCATAGAAGGCAATCAGGTTGGTCAGGCATGACTTGGTGAATCCATGCTGACTATTCCTAATTGCCTGTTTCTCCTCCAAGTGCTTGGAAATGGATTCCTTGAGGATCTTCTCAATAATTTTTCCAGGGACTGAGGTGAGGCTGACTGGTCTGTAGTTCCCTGGATCCTCTTTCTTCTCTTTCTTAAATATGGGCACTATGTTTGAGAGCTGCTTGCTCATCTCCTCCCCAAACTGTGCTGCCTGGTGCAGTAGTCTGGGAGCTGACCTTGTCTGTAAAGACTGAGGCAAAAGAGGCATTGAGCACTTTAGCCTTCTCTGGATCCTCTGTCACAAGTTTGCCTCCCCCATTCAGTAAGGGGCCCACACTTTCTCCGATCCTCCTTTTGCTACTGACACACTTGTAGAAACCCTTCTAGTTATCCTTCACATGCCTTGCTGGCTGCAACTCCAATTGTGTTTTGGCCTTCCTGACTTCATCCCTTCATTACCGAGCAGTGCTCTTATATTCTTCCCTAGCTATTTGTCCATGTTTCCACTTCTTATAAGATTCTTTTTTGTGATTTAGCCGAAGAATTTCCTGCTAAGCC
>NW_017729034.1:25055267-25061656 GCF_001723915.1 Gavialis gangeticus
TCATGACCGAGCAGTGCTCTTATATTCTTCCCTAGCTATTTGTCCATGTTTCCACTTCTTATAAGATTCTTTTTTGTGATTTAGCCGAAGAATTTCCTGCTAAGCCAAGCTGGTCTTCTGCCAGACCTGCTAGTCTTTCTCTGCATTGGGATGGTTTGTTCCTGCACTCTCAGGAAAGCTTCTTTAAAGTACATCCAGCTCTCCTGGACTCCTCTCCCTCGCAGTCTGGCTTCCCAGGAGATGCTGCCCATGAGTTCCCTGAGTGAGTTGAAGTCTGCTTTTCTGAAGTCCAGGGTCCTTACTCTGCTGCTCTCCATCCTTCCTTTCCTCACAATTCTGAACTCAATCATCTTGTGGTCACTGCTGCCCAAGTTGCCATCTACTGTACTACATTCCCCACCAGTTCTCCCCTGTTTGTGAGCAGCAGATTGAGAAAAGCACAGCCTCTAGTTGCTCTCTCCAGCACTCGCACCAGGAAGTTGTCCCCAGAAATCTCCAAAAACTTCCTGGATTGCCTGTGCACTGCTGTATTGCCCTCCCAGCAGATGTTGGGGTGACTGAAGTCCTCCATGAGAACGGGGCCCTGTGACAGGGAAACTTCCGCGAGTTGTTTGAAGAAAGTTTCATCCACCATTTTCTCCTGGTCTGGTGGTCTACAGAAGACCCCCACCACAACATCACCCTCGTTACTCTCTCCTCTAACACTAACCCAGAGACTTTCAACAGGCCTGTCTCCAGTTTCATACTGGAGCTCTGAGTAATCATATGGCTCTTTTACATAAGGTGCAACTCCTCCTCGTCTTGTCCCCTGCCTGTCCTTCCTAAACAGTTTGTACCCATCCACGACAGCGCTGCAGTCATGCAAACTCCTACCAAGTCTCTGTTATTCAAATCATGTCATAATCCTGTGACTGTGCAAGGACTTCCAATTCTTCCTGCTTGTTTCCCAGGCTCTGTGCATTCATGTAGAGGCACCTGACATAACTATTTGATCACCCTGATTTCTCAGGAAGTATGTGAGCACCTTCCCTGTTGCCTCCCTGTTGCTCCAGCTTCACAGATGGAAGTAGTAAGTTTATAAAAATAGTAACATGGTCCTCTTGAAGACTCAGCTTCAATGTAAATCAAGATCTTCGTAAATCAGGGCAGAAGGAAGTCTAAGAGACGTCTTTGGAGTCTGAGTCCATATAAGAAATTTACAGAAATGTCATGAGCTAATTTCCAGTCAACTTTTAGCATGCTGAGTGTTGTGTAAAGGTTCCCTGGGTTATTAAATGCCACATTACAGTGTTCCATGGTTGCATACTTATGTCTTAGGGTTTCTCTCCATGTCTATCTGTGTCTCTGTCTGTATCTCTTTCTCCAAGTCCATGCAAATTCTGTTTTTCTCCTGCCTGGATAAAGACACTTTCTGACTACTTTTTTAATATTAATGAGAAGTCAGCAAGAAAGAGAAAAGGAGATGGGGAAATGCACAGGGAATAGAAAACATTGCAAATGTTGCAGGCATTGACAAAATAATTAAGCGCATGTATAAAATTGTAGAGGATTCGAGGGAAAGGGGATACAAAGCCCAAGCATCACAGTCATCAAAGCAGGTTGTTAGTGACAAGAAGTTACTCATCACCTGGGGCTTGCTCAATGGCTTGTACAAAATGAGGTCTAGTAGTAGGTTTAGTTTGAACCAGGAATTCTAGTTTATAATAGGCAGGTATCAACTTTAAAAGAATCACTACCAGCAACTAATAGTCCCTTACTGACAGTCACAGCAAACAAGCCAATGACTGAATAGGCCACAGGGACAAAACTCCTACTTTATCCCTAGAGGAAATAATTCCAGGAACACCAAATCCAATAGAAGGAACTTGTCTTACATCTGCTCGGTATCTGTTTGAGGACAGGGAACTCTGCTATTGAAGTGACTAGTTAAGTACTAGCATTAGACAAGTAGATTGATAGATTAGATGGTCAGACAGCATGCAAGGATAGTCAAGACAGTACCTTTCAGTGGTTTAAAACCACTTGAAATTGTTTTAAATGGTAACAACTGTCTAATAACATTTAGTGATGTATACTGAGATTTTAGCACATTACAGCAGTGCCCTTGAGCTCTGCCTCAAGAACTGAATATAAAGACAAAGGCCATGATTCTGATCTCAGTTACTGCAGCATTCCCCAGCAGTGCCTCTATCAGAGTCAATAGAGCTACAGTGGTAGAATTGAAATCAGAATGAGTTTCCAGTGTGCCATAAGTCAGCACTGTTCCTGTTTTATCTCTGCTGCTAATTATTTATTTAGCTCATCAAAGGCTCGGCACTTTTACTTGAGGGGAATTCAGGATGAGCTAATGCTTGCCCACAACATCTGTCATATCCCCTCTGTTAGCTTCTCTGAACCCAAATGCCAAAAGCTGTCCACACTCATAAAAGCAATACATAGTTACATATTTCATGCTAAAATGAGCCATTGAAGTAGGATTTTGATTAAACTTCAGGTGACTCAACATTTTGATGTCTAAATGAAAAGTTTTAACATATTCATGCTATTCATGAATATTAAAAGACAACATACAGCTGAACAGTTACCACATTTTTTCCTATTTTAAGTATAGGAAAGAGTTATAGCATCTCATATGCTGCTCTGTGCAGTAATTGTTGCCAAATGCTGACTTTTAATGGTGACTACCTCTCATACCATTCATATTCATGAAAAATAATGACACCTACTACTGAAATAGCCCTTTATAAAAGTTAACTAATTAAATCCACAATATAGACCTGATCCCAAGTCCATGAAAATAAATAGAAAGGCTCCCAGTGTTTCAAGGGGTTTTGGATCAGCCCTAAGTACCTCTGAAGGGTAGCTATGTCAATGTGACATTTTGGGCAGATTCATTAATGCTGGTGGCTTTGCTTTTACAACTCACCTGCACAGCAGTAACTAAGGGGTTCAAGTGTGGGGTGTATTGTTAAACCCATCTTAGTTTCTGCCATAGAAACTATATTCCAGCAACAAATCTGTTGAGAGTAGAGCTCCAAGGTTCACCACACTTTTTAACTAGCATATCAGGTCACAGCACCCCTTGTTCACAAACTGTATTACCTCCACTAGATCCAGCTTCATGCGAACCCTGCTAAGGAATCTGTTCTAGGTCCTGTAAGCCAGTGACAGAAAAGCAGAGACAGAGAACAGTCTGTTCAATGGAAAGGCTGATTTATTTTTATCCGTAGGAGCTTTGTAATCAGAAAGAAGAGAGTTATAGCTAACTAAATACTAAATGCATGTCATCTTTCTGAATCTTTACCTTTCCTTGCCTATTTCAAGAGGTTCAACTTCACCCAGGTGCCTTTTCTCTTAACCTTCTCCATGTACACACCAAATTTTGGGCTGGGTAAGGCAGGCTATTCCATGCCAGTAAAGTTTTCTGGACAATCTGACACCCAGTTAGTATCTCTGCCATCTTAAGATGCAAGTTTCCCCCACCACTACAAAACCCCTTTGTTTCAGAGCTTTTAACCTAGGATTTCTAGGGCTTGGAACCAGCTCCTTAAACCTGACCAGGCTACTTTACACATTTCATTACACACCTCATAGTAGACTCCTCCTATTATGCCTCAAACACCAGGTGACAGATTTCTGCCTACCTCTATTTTCTGTGGGTTCTTGCAGGATATAAATCTCAGTTACCTTTCAGTCAGCAATACCTTGCCCACTGAAACCACATTGCAACATATATATGTTCCAGTGTGGTTTCAGTGGTTATATACATATGGTTAGATCTATCTATCTATCTATCTATCTATCTATCTATCTATCTATCTATCTATCAAAAATCAAATATAGCTAATTTCTGTCTTCCTCATAGCTTCCATCTCACTGTAGGAATAGGCTAGGTCAGATCCATGGAGTCCTGTCATAATTTGGGTTTTAGTCTCTGCACAAAGAATACAAAGAAATAATAATGTTTCAAGAAAGTCTAAAGTATGCATGATGAGTCTGCTTGGAAGGAAGAGGACTAGCACAAAGGCAGGAAACAAATGAAAGTGTGAAAACAAATGGAATAAAAAATGTCTTCATTGCCACTGTGACAACAGGAAAGTTAAGTGGCCTGAATGTCACTATTATAATCTTGAATTAAATTCAGAAATGCCTGTTTCTAGAGACTTGTTGAACATCTGTCATCAAATGATTATCAGACCCTGAGAGAAAGAGCTATAGCAAACATGCTTTTTTTTTCCTGAAGAAAAACTTAGTAGTAGCTAGGATCATGCAGAGTTGTAATTTGCATTCTTTATCTTGTGATACCATCTTTAGTACTCTCCTTGAGAAAGGAATACTGAGCAGAGAGTGAACAAGGCATTCAGAGCAAAGGAAAGGGACTGTCCTTGCAGTTTTTGTCGGGATGCAGCTCATATATAAAATGCAGGGGAGAAATGGAAAATGGAGGCTAAATAGCTGGAAAAACATCCTGCCCTTTGGTTATGTTTTTCTATATCTAATTAGCAGAAAATGCGGTTTTCAGGCCAGAAGAGATTTATTTCAGATGAAGGAAAACAGTAAGAAAAAAAGAGTGATTATGATGTCTCCATGAAAAGCAAACTTGAAAGAGAAGGCAGTAGAAACTAGCTCTAGCTTTCTGAATCAGAACAGAAAATGGCAGCTTCTGCCCAGTAGATAGGCTGCCTTTTAGCACAAAAACTATGCTTAGTTCATTAATTACTCTAAGTTACACCTCATGATTTATATTACAAGAGAGTGTAGAGGCTCCTACTATGAGTGTGCCCCTTTGGCACAGGGCACTGAACAAAATAGTGAAGAACAGTTCTTTCCCTAAAGAGCTTACAGTCTAAATAGATTAAGGATGAGAGGGAAACAGGTGAGGGGCCAGTCAATTTCTGTATGTCCAGGCCTCTACACTGCCCAGCTTGTGAACACCATTAAGAATCAAGGTACCTCTACTTAGGTATTGCAATGCCAAATGTTTAGGGACCTTGCCTGGAGGAGGGAGTTGGCTATCCTTGTCAACAGGCTTAGACCTTAGGACAGGTTCTACTATGCCTTGTACTTACTTCTGCAGGACGGATATGCAAGCACACACATGCCAACTGAGCATATGCACAGTGCCATAGCAAGGTGGGGAGAGGGGTGAGCAGGGCAACTGCCCCGGGTGCCAAAGCGAAGGGGTGCCAACAGGTGCTGCCCAACTGGAGCAGGACATGGAGTGAAGCCAGAAGCGGCCTGTTTTGGGGCAGTGCAGGGATGGGGGGAGGGTGGCTCCCACCACTGCATGCGTTCCTATGTCAGCATGGTGGGGTGTGTGCTACCTGGATCTGTACACAGGGCAAGGGCAGGCTGCCGCTGTGGGCTTTGCCCCAGGCACCAAATGTCCTTGCTATGGTACTGCATATGCAGTGGGTTATGCACTGGCCAGGCACATACCCAACCACTTGAGTGGAAATCTGAGAAAAATAAAGAGGAGGAGGACCCTCCCAAGTTTTAGCCCCCAAACTGAATGCTTATGGCACTTGGCCAGGAAGCAGGGGGCTCAGGTTCAGCTTTCCCCCTCACCCAGAAGATTGGACTCTGAATCACTCTGACTTTCTGGTACAGTGCTGTAACCACCATGCTACAGGTCAGGTACCATCCAGCCTAGGGGCAGGCAATTATTTCAGGTGGAAGGCTGCTTACCAAGTTTTAGCAAGCTGTCAAAAACCACATGGGTAGCCCCACCCCTTGACAGGTGCCCCATCCCCTGATCACCATCTTGTGACCTGGAAATCCCACCCCTTGCCCCTGCCCTTTACCACCTGAAGTCCCTCTCCCTGCTCCCGGAAGTACTCCTTTCAGCAAGGGGTTTTGCCATCTCAGAAACAGAAAAATACCAAATTATATTCTAATAAGCAAATATCTACAGCATTCAGTAATTTGATTTAAAAAAAATATTTTTCTTCTGATTTACATGTGTTTGCGTAATGTATGCAGATGTGATTGCACAGTAGCTTAAAATGAAGTCTTACTCTTGTATATCATGGGAGGTGCATATAGGTTTGTGGGGGATGGCTAGGTTTGGGGTTTGTGGGGGCCTATGTGTGGGGAGAGGGTGGCTGAAGTGTATGTGGAGGTATGGGGGTCTGTGTGTATGGCAGTGCGAGGGGGTGTGGGTGCATATATATGCTGGGGTGTGTGTGTGGGACTCACCCTATGAACACACACACACACACACATACACTGCCCCTCTCTGCACACACACACTCTTCCCCTGCCTACACACACACACACACCACACACTCTGCCCCTGCCTGCACACAAACACAGTGCCTCTGCCTGCACACACACACTCTGCCCCACCTATACCCTAACCCTAACCCTAACCCTAACCCTAACCCTAA
>NW_017729034.1:25066656-25066980 GCF_001723915.1 Gavialis gangeticus
CACCTATACCCACACACAGACTGCCCCTGCCTACACACTCTGCCCCTGCCTGCACACACATACACTGCCCTGCCTGCACACACACTCATGCACACACACACACTCTCAGCCCCTGCCTGCACACATATACACACTCTGCCTTGCCTACACACACACACACACACACACACACGATGCCCCTGCCTGCGTGTGCACATACACATGCACACACATACACATGTACCGGCATGGCCATGTTCTCCCCAGTCTGGTGATACAGCTGGGAGCCACATGGTGCCAGAGCACAGCAGGAGCAGGAAGAAAGTGAAATGGCTGCAGATGGGG
>NW_017729034.1:25067074-25068448 GCF_001723915.1 Gavialis gangeticus
AATAAATATTAATTTAATCATTTTTTAGGGGCCCTGTGGGCCAGATAGAATAGCTGGTGGGCTTGATCCAGCCTGCAGGCCATGTTTTGCCCACCCCTAATCCAGACCTACTTCCTCAAGTAAAGTCTAGGGTTGTAAACAGATGTCAACTTTGTACTGCCATAGAAATGTTTATGTCAGCACAAAAGCCAAGCATACACAGACACCTGTGTCCCTTGTTGCACCACAAATGCCCAAAATTTATGACCATGACATAGACAGTATGCTTTTGTGTTGCTATTTTGCAGATCATGAGTGTTTGCTCTGAAGTGAGAGAGTTTGGACTGGGGCTTCAGGTGCCTCGTCCCACGCACCTTGGGAATGGGAATTCCTGTGGCATGCAGGATTGGACCCTGAAACCCCAGAAGCAGTTGCCTGGGTGTCCCTGTTTAGGATTCCCCAGGTACACACGGATGCTTTGATACAGTTTTGGGGCTGGGGCCACCAGTCACTTTATTGGGACTACATCAGAGTGTTGAACTCACTCTGGTGTGGTCCTGAAACTGGGACTGCCCATCAGCTGATTGATAATCCCCACCCTGGGACCTCAGCACAGCCTGCTTTCCCTGCTTACAGAGGTGTGAACCAGAGATTCCCCAGGGTACATCTCTGCAGGGGAATACATCATCCAATGTCCTGCAGGATCAACAGGCAGGACAATGGGCAACATGTATTTCACCCAATGAAGTGGATCAGCTATGCTGAGACATCCTGGCACAGCTGATCTGCTTCCTTTGGTGATGTCTATTTCTACCCTAGGAGGTAGGTTCTTCTTGTGCTTTGTAGGGTCAAGTCTGTGATGTGCTCATCATCCCTAAGCTGACACCCTGGTTTTCCCAGTCCTACTTTAGGGACTACAACTCCTGCCACATCCAACCCTTAGGCCTGATGAGAGATTAAGTAGTGCCTAAACCTTTTGCATGGTCTCTTCACAGAAATGAATTCCACCCACTGTAACTGAGAAATATTTTTTTTGTTTAACCTTTATGCCATATTTTCTCCATCCAGCCCCTCTCATATGAATAATTATATTGGATGCAGTTTAATTAGCTAATTGCACCACTGCTGGAATATATTTAGGCAGTAAATAATTTTATTTAACTGTTCTTAAGTGGCCTCTTTTTATTGCTTTTTATTTTCTTTCCCCCTGAATGTTTATGCTTACTTTGTTGTGTATTGGTACAACAATTTGTAGGTGGTTTATTTAATATGTTGATGAACCAGGTGGAGCATAGGAAAGAACACTCAAGGGGATAAAAGTGAAGATATTTCTGGAAGTGGAACTGTGACGTGAAGTATCATGCAAAAACTACTATTGTGCAAAGCAGAACAGTA
>NW_017729034.1:25068529-25129119 GCF_001723915.1 Gavialis gangeticus
TAAAAAAAAAAAAAAAAAAAACCTTTTATATGAATAACTACAAAAGATATCTTTAATTTCATGTGAAGCCTTTTGGATTTTTCCACTGTCTTCAAATGAAAAGAGATAGCAATTTTCTTAACTATGTTAATCCATCAACATATAAATCTTGCTTCTTCTGCCAACCCTACTATAGATGAAAATGTAGACAGGCACTGAGAAGAGCTATAACTAGAGGTTATACATGAAAGTTATAATAGCTATGTCATCACTGTATGCCTGGACTTCCTTGGAAAGCCTAAGGAATAAAAGGAATGAGATGAAAAAGTAACAGGAAAAACAGCATGGAAGGTTAGCCATGCAGCCAGCATCATTAAGTGGGTTCACAGAAGTTTACTCCTGGAAGGGACCTCGTGAGATCATCGGGCCCAGCCCCCTGCTCTGGGGTCAAATAACCCCAGCAAGGTGTGCACCCGGTCTCCTTTTGAAGATCTCCAGGGTAGGTGCCTGCACCACCACCCCGGGAGTCTATTCCAGGGTCTGGTCACACACACTGTGAAGAAGTTTTTCCTTATATCCAGTCAGAAACCTTCTTCTAGGAGTTTATGACCGATGCTCCTGGTTTTCCCCTGGGGCACTTTGGTGAATCATTGTTTGCCTTGTCCCTGATGCGCTCCCCTGATATATTTGTAAACAACCACCAAATCCCCCCAAAGTCTCTCTTTTTTCTAAGCTGAACAGTCCCATATCAGTCATCCTTTCCTCATATAGCTTGCTCTTCAAGCCTCTCATCATTATAAGTATGTTTAAGGTACATATTGTTGTAATATATGGAAACACTACATAAGCTGTGTCAAATGTGACACACACCAACATACGTTCTGACAGCCTCCAAACAAATTCCAGCTTATGTTATAATTAGAGTAATGTTAGTGGTCTCTCATAGTCTGTATTTATCTGGCTGTTTTTCTAAGCTGCCTATCAACACTGTATCTAAACACTGAACAGTGACTAAAGATGGTATTGAGCATAACATTTGTGGGGTGTATTCTCCACATCTCCCTTATTCTTACTATGCATAATGGCTGGGATTTTATTGTTTGTTTTTCTCCCTGTTTCCTTCTCCTCCCATCCTTTGAGTTCGTCAGCTGTAGTTTAATCCTATGGAGATATCAGGGCTTTATGAAAAAGGAAGGACTAACTTTTAACATGTGAATGTTCTGTAATCAGTTATCAGATATTTTATTAATGTCTTTTACCTGGGCTTCTGGGTCTGAAAGTCTTCTTCAGAGCCATTCTACTGGAAGCTTATTCATACTTTGGTCAGGGATTGGGCTACCTGGTGTGCAGAACAGTGTGTGTACAGGCAGTCCTCAACTTGTGGTGGCTCGACTTGTGGCAATCCACACTTGCAGCCCTCTGCATTTTACATCCTTGTTATTACTTTTGGCGCTGATCCTCACACTTAAGGCATGCCGTAAGTGCAAGGATCCAGCGCCGTATGTCATTCAGTCAGTGTTCTGGTGTGCTCCGGAGTCCTGATGTGCAAGTCCTGATGTGTTAGTTTCTTCTACTTCCAAATTAAAAAACCAAAGCTGCCCATTGTACTCTATGGCTGTAATGCCTTTGCAACACTGATGGGAGTTCTCTGTCTTTTAGCAAACCTGTGTGCGGGGCTCCCAGGCAGAGCCCCAAGCTGTACAGAGAAAGGCTTCCTCCCTTCTGCTCAGCAGTGTAAGTTGGGGCAAGTCTTCTTCAGAGCCATTCTACTGGAAGCTTATTCATACTTTGGTCAGGGATTGGGTACCTGGTGTGGGAAGGGGCCCAGAAATAGCTGTTGTTGCAGCTGGCAGCTGGGTGCTTCAGCCAACACTGCCCCGTGCACTGGCCTGGCCCCAGCTGCCTTGCTATGCCTCCATTGTGCTGAGGCCATGCTGGTTCCTACATTGGCTCCATCCCCACTGACATCCTGCCCTAGCTTGCTCTCCTCTGCTTGCTCACCACTCCTGTCAACAGAGGGTTATGGCGGGCTCTGGCAATTGCTGTCTCTTGGCCTTTCATCCCAGTGAGAGTAATTATTTATACAGTCCGAATCAACATGGTCTATAGTAAAATTGAAAGTTGGGCATCACGCCCTCAGTCAGGAACGTAACCCCCTATTATAACTTTGTTTCTATGGGAAAATCAGATTTGACTTACATCGTTTCAACTTACACCTTTTCCAGGAATGTAACCCACTGTAAGTGCAAGGACTGCCTGTATATATTTATGAAGGCTGCAAAGCGCGTTGCCTGCACTATGCCTAGTTCTCATCACTCCTTTTAGCATTCCATTTCAGAAGTACTATTTCCAGAGAAGAAAGGAAAGTCTAGATGTTACTGAGTATGTTAAAGTAATTCCTTTTCTGTTTTAAAAAAACATGCTTAAGAATACAAACAGCAAGATACAAGGAAGCAAAGTTCCTGGCTTCTTTTTATTGTTTTTTTTTGTTTGTTTGTTTTTGGGGGGGGGGTTGCCACTTATTGGGGCATGTCTACATGAGACGTTAATTGTGTAGTAGCCTAATAACACTGTAGTAATGTGCCTGGCAAAACCCATGCTAATGTGATCCTGCACAGTAAGCATCACTAAAAACCCATGTGCCAGCACTACTGCACCACAGTGAGAGTTACTGCACACTGATATAGTACTTGGTTATCCAAGTAAACTTAATGCACATTAATTATGGTGCATGAATGAATCTGTAAACATGCCTGTTCACTCCTAGGTAACTTTGGTTAAGCTTGTTCACTACCGGGAGGGGCAGATTTTCAAATACTCATTACCCACAATCAGAACTAGATTTTTAAAAGAACTCCATCCAAATGTAAGCCCAAATGCTAAATCTTTTTCTTGAAAATCAGGCTCCATATTCTTATTTCCACGTTGGAGCTGAGATCTTTCAGAAACCTAACTCTAGTTATAAAAATGCTTGGCCTGTTCAACATCAGGCCACTTACTCTGCTTGTAAGTGAGAACTGAGCTCTTCTAAGAATTCTGATGTTGGTGCCTCTGTTATTCAAAAAAGAAGAAGTAACTGTTGCAAAATGGCAACTAATATCAAAAGGAATAGATAGCATTGGGCTAGGAACAGGATCAAAAATGCCATCATCCTAAAGATACTTGCAACAGCTTTATTTCATAATTCTTTGTTAGAACTGATTAAAAAATGTTCTTGCTGTCCCATGGGAAATTCCAAGTTATACCATTTGTTTTGGTTCAGAGTCAGGGGAAATAATAGCTTTTTTCACAGATGGTCCATCCAAGCCTAACAGCCCAATGGAGTAGTATGGTTAGGATGCACTAGTTTTTTAGTGGATAGCGCAGCAGGGAGTGATGTTGCTAGTATCAGCTACACAATCTGGGAGCAGTTTTTGGCAGGAATCCAGAGAAGCACTTCAATTCATGCTTTCAGAGCTACAGTGAGACACCTTAACAGCTCTACCACCACGTCTGTGATTTAATGGAAGGAACACCTCCAACAGTTCTTTTATTTGGAAGGCAGAAGCATGTCATTGTGGGTAGTCATTAAACTCTTTGTGTCTGCCTGGGCTAATTCAGCTCCTCACAAGAGTTGTACTGCCAAGTCCTCTCAGTTCTCCTTCCAGCTGAAATCAGTCACTGCAAGTGCACAGTGATCTCTTTCTTCTCCCTTTTCCCCACTTCCACATGATGCTGAGCTGCTACAATGCACCACGAGAGAGGGAGATACTGTGATGCATATTGAAAAATGAAGTCTGGTTATGGGGAAGGAACGTAGTGAAGAAATTATGACTCCTGCAGCATTCGGCAGCACTTCCCCTCCTATTTTCCCCTTCCCCTCTCAAGGAGAGTTTTCTCAGGGTTTGCCCCTGGGCATGGGAAGGGGGACCCATCTGCCACCACGGCTGTTCTGGATCAAGCTTGGTATCCTGTGGCTGCTTCCCACAGCTGGAGCCCCCAAGCCTATATGGAAAACCATGGGAAAGGGGCAGGTCCAGTGACTCACCCACTGCCACTGCTGCCAAGCCCAGAATCCTGCACAGACACTCCCAGCAATGGGCAGGAGCAGCCCTGGGGTCAGTGGTGGTGATAGGCAGATCTCTTCCACCTCACTTGGTCCCTACTTGGTCTCCCCAGGTGCCCCCTCTAGCCTGGGGCTCCAACCCTGGCTCAGATTCTGTGTCTGGGGTTGCAGAAAATTGAATCCACTGGCATAAAAGCTACACTGTGGAAGTGAGGGGTGAGACCACACCACTGTACCTTCTCCCATCTCCCTCTCCCCCTGATTTTGCCCCTGCCTGTGTATTTGAATGCTTCCTACAGGATTCCAGATTACTGCTAGGACTGACAGTCAGAGAGCTCTTACACTGCCTAACCCTTTCCCACTGCAGATATCAGTAAAGAAAGGTTCTGTTGTACAATTTCCACCTCTTCCAACACAGCTGTTTTTCTTTCTTTGAGGTTTGCATATGGCCAGAACACAAAGTGCCTCTTAGTACTTTTTAATTTGAGTACACGATGTTCTGTCCTTTTACCTTCCAGTGCCCACATACCTAATGCAGTGCCATGCATGCTGTTTATCAAGCTTGCTGTCTCTTATATGTTGTCTTAATGATAGTTCAAAAAAGGCACACTGCTCCAAAGCACTTAGGGGGGAAAAAAGGAATGAAGATTGAAAGCACAATATTAAAAGGATAATCTATAGATACATAAAAGGATGCATACATGTAGTAGAATCAATTTGGGATATAGAAAAAGCCATCTACTCCAAAATAATGTGAACGGAATCAAAGTTTGATTAACTTTCTTCTTGTTATTTATTATTCATTTCCCTCTGGGTTTTTTGTCTACAGCCAGGGAGGCTGAATAGACCTAATAAGTCACAACAAATCATTTATTTGGATCTCATTCTCATTGTCCTGATTACAGTCTAGCCATGACTGTATTGAGGTTTTTCCAGATTTATATGCTATTCAAAATTATTTGATTGATTTTTTTGCTAATTATTTTATTGGCGGATTGACTGTTGACAGTTTTGTGCAGGTATTCATTATTTAAGATGTGTTGGCTGAGAATGACTAGATAAATCATGTTGTCTTTTTTACCTGACTGGATGCATGCCCAAGCTCTTCTAGCTCTGATGCTACAAGATGCTATTTATGCTAACCCCTATTCTAGTAAACCAATGATTTTCAACCCTTTTTCATTTGCAGACCCCTAACAAATTTTGGATGGAAGTGTGGACCCC
This sequence comes from Gavialis gangeticus, assembly GCF_001723915.1. NCBI lineage: Eukaryota > Metazoa > Chordata > Crocodylia > Gavialidae > Gavialis > Gavialis gangeticus. The sequence goes on from NW_017729034.1 coordinate 25,073,778, forward strand.
ATTGGAAATTTCATATGGAGGTGCAGACTCCTTTGAAATTTAAGTATGGGTATTCACATACTTTTGGTTGATCAGTCATCTTTTGTTTACCCCTTAAACATAGTCTGTGACCCCCAGGAGTCTTTGGATCACAAGTTGAAAACTACTGTACTAAGTAATAATAAGTATATGTACATTTAGGACCTGGGTTGTTGGGCAGGTTGGTATTGACCTGATTTGTGTGCATGATTTTCTATTCAATAGCAGCTACAACTGAGGTAATCAGCTAGTGGTGTCAATTCAACACCTCTAGCTCTCATGAGGATATGTACCTAACTAGTGTAACACTGCCTGCAAGGCCAACCTTAATATACAAAACTCTTTAAGAAGTTTGCATTTGCTTTGCATCCATACTGAAATGGCATAAGATGCTTTTTTCTTATGTAATTGGCCAAGTGCACAACACAGAAAGAAAGGCCCAGCTGCCCCCAAGACTCCAGCAGGGGTAGCCAAGCTGGGCCTGCATGTTGGGAGGCTCCATTTTTTCCCTCCACCCAAGGCTTTTGACAATGGCAACCTCATGGCTGCTGTACCAAAAGCTGCGCCAGGGTGGGGCATAAATAGAGCCCCCCCCCATAGGCTTATCCCAGCTACCCCTGTTGGGGTCTTTGGGAAAACCAAACTGTATCTGAGAGGCTGTGGGCTCCATTTCCCACCCTCTGCCCCAGCTCCAGGTGCTGCAGCCACAAGGCTGCCACTGTCAACACACATGGGGAAGGGAGCACCCCTCACCATGTGAGCCCAGCCCAGCTCCCCCCAAAACCCCACTAGGGATAGCTGGAGGGGCCACATGGCAGGGGTGATTTGCTCTCCCCTCCCCGCCAGGCAGTAGTCTGGCAGCCTCCTGGGAGGCTTCTGGAGTGAGAAAGCTGTTGGAGGACCCCCGCCTACTGGTGTGGGCCAGTGCAGGTAGGATTCCAGTCCCTGCCATCCAACAAATTAAACTAACTCATGGCACTTTGTGTAAAATCCCATAGTTAGAGAGTCTCCCAGTCAATTTGCCTAACTTTCTGTACTCAGCCATGGAAAAATCGTATTTTCATCAACATGTTTCAGATTTTCATTGAAAAAAAACAGAAAAACTAGTGTGTGTGTGTGTGTGTGTGTGTGTGTGTGTGTGTGTGCATGTTTCTCTTTGATAGTTAAAACATTTTCAGTGATTCAGTTCTAAGTGAAAATCTGAAAACACCACAAAGCAATGAAAATGAAAATGTTTTTATCAAAGTTTTTCACCCAGAAATGAAATACATTTCCTGCTGAGCAGTGAGCATGTCTACATGTGTACTTTAATGCTCAGTAGACTATTTTTACTGCACTTTAAAGTGTCACGTAAAAAAAAGTGACATTATGCTAATGCGCAGTAAAATATTCTACTGCACATTAGGGGTCACTAAAAAAGCATGCAAATGTGCTACTGCACAGTAGCACAGCCTAATGTGCATTTATTTAGTACCTCACATTGGAGTACTAAATTTAATTTATATTAGAAAAGGTGTATTAATGCATGTGGAGACACACCCACTGCCTGTAGTTTTTGTTGAGTTATGTCTAACTTAGAACTCAAAAAGACTCTTTGGTTCATTAACTGAAGACAGCTCTACTTTGAACAGTGACTTCATAAATAAAAAATGTTGGAGGTTCATTTTCATCAGCATGATTCACTACCAGATTAACTCTATTTACAATTTATGTTTGTACCTGCCAGTCCTGCAAACTCTTTTTCTGGAATAGAAAGTCAATCTTAGTTCTATCCAGTTCTCCCCTCCTCTGTGATAAATATTTTGTAATTGGCATATAGCTAAGAATTATTTGATGATACCTGAGCTAGAACAAAGTCCAGCCCACTCTCCAACACCTGGATTAGCTTTGTAGGATTAATGGGGCTCAAAACTGGTTTTAGTTACCAGAGGCAGTAGATAGAACTCTGAATGATGGGACCCATATACTACTCCCAGGAGGCTGTCCTGTTGAATAAGAATGTAATTTTTTATATAGGTACTTTTTACAGAAGCACTGTGCTATAAAGTGTGATTCTCAGCAAAATTGTAACAAAATTTATCTTGGAAGACACAGATGCAGCTGAGTAGATGTGATGTCCTCCTGTCCAGCACTTTTTCTACTTCAAAGTGAATAACAATGAATAGAGAATGCAATAAAACAATAATCAGTCAACATTGCTAATACACTGCTTTGGTTTTTCCCTTAATTTTCTGTCTGTGATTTGTGTCCCTCCTCCCAGTCCACTCCTTCAGCAATATTAAACTAAAAATTCTAATCTTATTCTTAAAAAAACTCCTGGAAATCTGGCAACGCTTTGTGGCTGGGGAGGATTTATGGGTTTATCTGTGCCAGTGACATTCCATCATTCTCCAATGTTGAAGCTTTGAGTGAGTTATTGCTCTGAGACAAGCGAAATATAGCTATTAATCATTGTCAGCCATGGGATATCCCTTGCTCAATGGACAACATGGGCCTGTGTCAATAGATCACAGCATTGATGTTGACCTTGAACTGAGAAAAGTGAAAAATAAAGGTTATCTTTATTTTATCAGGGAATCAAGAGCTTTGAAATGTCTTATCATGAAGGCTTGTACGAATCTACTGCACTAACCCTTCTGCTGAGAGATACTGCTTCTCTCAATATACTTTATGAGAAGCAGAATTATGGCATAGGCATATTAGAATTCGGTATTACTGTATACTTAGTTTTAATTACTATATTGAAGTACTAAGGATCATATTTTCAATCTATGTTCATTCTTTGTTATCTAGGACCCTAGGGTCTATAATTAAAGTGTATTTGTTATTGCACAACAACATCACCAATAATTATAACAACAACAATGACATGTATGCCCCTACCAGAACCTTTCTGTGTCTGAGAGGGCTGTCTCAAGAAATACTCTTCAATGCAGAGGTGATCTTAGGGGGGTGCGGGGCCTGGAGCAAATCAGTGTGTGCGGGGCCCCCTTAACACTGCATGGGGCTGTGGTACCCCTGCAAAGGGAGGGTGGGGTGGGCTCTGTGCTTCTTCTGTGACATGGGGCTGAACCACCAGCTCCAGGCGGGCCCTGCAGGAGGGCCTGTGGCCACTCAGCTTGCCTCCGTGGGGCCTTCCCAAAGCATGGGGCCCAGGACAGTCACCCTGATTCACCATACCCTAGGGATGACTCTGCTTTCATGCATACCCATTGATGACCTCCATTGCTTAAGACTAATTCAAGCCTTGCCATAAGGCCTCCATAGTCTCTGCTAACTCTCTCATTTTACTATCTGTCTATATTAAGTGTTTCTAAGGCACTGAGAAAATTTAAAAATAATTTTCAGTTGAACTCATATCCACTAGTTGTACACACTCTGTCTCCTTCTGCTTCCTTTGCCTTACACATTTTATTCCAGTCTTACTCTCTCTCTCTTTTAATATAAACACCCTGAAACATTTTAATCCAATAGCTGGGAGATAAACTATGTAAATTCCAAGTGAAAATAGCATGCCGCTTTTCACGTGGAAGGTTAATTAACAAGAAGAACTGATGGCCCAAGGATGTGGTGCATTCCTGTTCCCTTAAAGTCTGTAATGTTGGATATCTTTCTAAAATACATGCTGTAGCTTAATAAAAAAGTTATGGGCTAGATACAGAAATCACTAGGTGAAATTCTCTGGGCTGAATTATGCAGGATGTCAGACTAGTTGCTCATAATGGTCCCTCCAGGCTTTAAAATCTATGAAAGAGTCACTCAGAAATGTGAAAACTTAGTATCAGTCAACTTGTCAATCAATGACATCTGTGGAAGTCAATAGACTCAATTAAATTGCATGTCTCATATCAGTTTGCACTTTAATGCTACAACCTTAGGTATTGAAATTTCACCTTCCCAATCTTCTCTGAATATGAGTGACTGTTAGTTTAACTGACAGTTATGCCACAGCAGTCACACACCAAATGGATCTTATTAGTCCTGATCAAATACCAGTCACATGATCTTACCTTATTTGATGATCTTACCTTATTTGATGACAGAACAGAATCTTCTTAACTGACATGGTTATAACAGAAAATAGTCAAATTCTCAGTCAGTTTATGCTGTTAAGCGCCATCCTACACATTGGAAGCACTGTGTATAGGATTCATGATAACACCAGGCATTGACATTTACAGAGAATTAATGAGCACTTTCTGTGAGGAGCACCTTGCAGGATTGAAATACATTGTAAAAACAAATCCTACCCTGCTGCAGAGTATTTTCTTGTGCACCAGTGCACGCATAGGTGCTGACCAGCTGGCTGGGACACAAGGGTGCTTCAGTGCTGGGGCTGCCTGCTAGGCAACCCCCACCGTGGAGCACCCTCATCCCCTAGCCAGCTCCTCTGCAGCCCACTGAGCTCAGTCAGAGCAGCCCCAGGCTAGCAGGCTGACCACCTGTATCCCCTGCCAGCCAGGCTGCTGCGACCCAGCTCAATGTGCTGTGGTCTGGGTGCACGTGCAGACACACCCCTGGGAGGTTCCTGAGAGCAATGAACTGTGGAGCAATAAGCTTCACAGTTTATTGCTGCCTCTGCATGGTACATGGAGACATGCCCATTAAGCCTGTCTTTAAGCTGTTTCTTAGAGACTGTATTAAAAAGACTCTAAGATTCAGCCTGCCCTATTTCTTGTTATGTCTGCAGTTCAGGTACATGGTCCACATCTCCTGTTGAAGCCAAGGAGGCATTGGTGCATTTGAAAGGGAAAGAGGTGCAAACGTGCTCTTTGCTCTCCCCTGATCCTGGACTGTCTAGCTCATTGGCTGGTGGCTGATATAGATAAGTGAGGCAAGGGGAAAGCTATGCCCTTTCCCTCTGCCATCTCCTCTATATTAGAAGCAACAATGGGATTGATGAAAGAGCAGCTACATTTACTCTGTGCCAGCTAAAGATTCACCTATGGAAAGGAGACCCTCCATTAATAGAAAGCATGGGGTTAGGGCTACCACACATCACTGGAATGGAGAAAAGGGACCAGAGGAGAGGCCCAGCATTAGAGTAGCTGTTAATTTTTGCAGCATCTGTACTGTCTGAAGAGAGAGCCCTGTCAATGGGCACTGTTGTAAGATTGTGCCTAATTCCTTTGAAATGATGCCTGTCGTTATCGATTAGGCTCTCTCTGAAAACGTTTGGTGCTTCTTGGGAGATAACACCCCTACAACATGAAAAACATACTCCAGGGCTGAACAGCTTGTTCCTACCTCATGTCTTCGAATCAGCAGCAGAGCAGAACTTTATAACTTCAACACTCTTCCTTTTTTCCCAGAAATTGTACTATTTGATTTTCTTTCTTCAGACAAACATTTTTTACACCATTGTATCAAATGCTCCAGTATCTGTAATCTATTCAATATGGAAAAGGGGATGAGGAAATCTAGGAATGAGAAAAATTATTTCCTTGCTTTCTGTGAATTCATTACCCAGCCACACCCCAGCACTCCTTTTGAATATGAGCCACTGTCCCCTGTGATTAACAGTCATTGGATAACATAGATGCAATGGGGAAATTTCTGTTCCCTTAGAAGCAAGCCTCCAGACTAGGAGAAGGAGCTTTGTAGGGCTATAGTTATCTCATTGAGCCACAAACTCCACAACTTGCTAATGCTACCTGGCCCCACATATCTCCTGACCTTGGCTGTCCAGGTGGCATGCTTTAAAAGCAGTAAAAGAAAAAGGCCTGGACAACACCTAACTTTTTGGATGGTGGTTAATGCCTCACTTTTGGCATGGTGATTAGCACACAATGCCAAAGAGCTTTAGGTTTAAACCCTGCCTTTGCATGAGGAGGTCCCAGAACTTGGGTTTCTACCTTCTTGAAAGTGTCCTTACCCCTAAGCTCTTAGGACTAAAATATGAGACAGCTCTTCTCCTCCCCAGAGTCATAGAGTTATGACTACATACACCTCTGGACTTACATGTAAATATATAGCAGCACACATGCCTCACTTATCCCTTCTATAGGCTAGGCTGGGTTGGGCACCCTCCACCTCTCCTGTTTAATCTATAGCCCTGAGTCTGGTCCCTGCCCTCAGCACCTCTTAATAAACTTTACAACAGGAGGTCATTGGATAAAAGACCAAAATTATTCCCAGAGCACTGATGCAAGTCTTCCTCCTTCCAGCTGAATACCCTTGCCAGCAGCATACCGAGTTAGGCTCCCTCTTGCTTGCTATCCTTCTATGACCTATGAATCATGCATAGCTTTCTACACAATAGCTCTGCTTCAACAGTTATGACAGTAAGAGAACTTCTCCAGTTTTTTCTATAGGAAAACTAACTAGAACAATCATTAAACAGTGATTTGTTTTCTGAAAAATAGTTGTGAAGTTTAGCTATAACAGAAAAAGTCCCTTTTTCACTTCTGAAGTATCATAACTAATTAAGCATCTCTTAAAGCATATTTTGTAGCTATTTAATGACCATGAGCTGGAACTATCCCTTTATTAAGTGCATAAGTGAAACTACTAAGAACCCGATTCTGTCTTTGGGCACCTGTTTGTGCTATCTAGTTAGGCTGAAAAATAGTGGCCTTTTGGGAAGTGTGTGATTCTGTCCCTATGAAGTGCAGTTTCCATTGGCTGGAATTAATTATGAGCTGAATAAAAATCACATTACATTTTATTTGGAGGTTCATGTTCATAAGGGTGGTAGTCATCAAAGATTTAGGGCAGCACTTGAGTGGATAAATAATAGGGCAAATTCTGTTTTCCCTGCTGGGTACCTAAATGGACTAAGGCACCCGAATGTGTTTTTATCCCATCCTGTTCAAGTCCTGAAAATCCATTAATACATTAACTTTTATAAAACACCCTGTCATATAACCCTTAAGATCGAGTCACAAAAAGCAGAGAGGAGGAGGAGAACATTAACACAGGTTTTTCAGGGACTTGAGCAGGGTGAACTAACATTGCACTTAAATGCCTAAGTCTACCAAACAGCTGAAATAGAATTTGGCCCAATATGCCATCAGTCCTTCCTTCCAACATCCTTGCCCTTATGGCAAGGTATTTAGCAGAACTGGCAGATTCATTGGAATCTGATAGGTTGCACCATGAGCATAACTGCTCTGGCCTTAAACTTCTGACCTCCAGACTGTCAACCATGTGCTTTCAGCACCTGCACCCACACCACCCAACCCCCAGCTGTCAGAGGTAATATAAAAACAAGCAGCAGTGGCTGCATCTACATGTTCATTAATGCACTATAGTTACTGCACATTAAGTTTAGTACTCGGATAACCAAGTACCAAATCAGTGTACAGCAGCACCAGTGCACAGGTTTTTACAGACGCTAACTGTGAACTAGCTTAATACTACTGTGCAGTAGTGTATTAGCACGGGTTTTGCCCGGCATGCTACTGTGCAGTGTTATTAGACTTCTGCGCAGTTAGCGTCCTGTGTCTACAGTATCCTGTACAGTATCCTGTGTCCCAGTATCACAGGAAGATCAATATTTCCTATATGGGGTGCAGTGAAAAAACTTATTTCTGTGCAAATGCACATCCACATGTATAAAGTGCATTGCCAGACATACATGTACAGGAAAGCCCTGGAGTCTGATGCTGTCCCATAAGCAGTTTGTTATTCTGGGTATTTGAAAAAACACAGGTTTAATTCTGCTTGGACACCCAATTTATCCCTCTCTATAGTTTTCTTGTAAAAACATCATAGGATAAAACAGGTACATATTCTGCTTGTGTTATCTCCAGGGAAAGTAGAAACAGAAGCCCAGACCACATACAAAGGCAGTTGGTTCTACATGGAGGCAGTGGATCTAGTTAGAGCAGGAGTCCCGTGTCAAACCATCTTTTACTTGGTTCCTTGTTATTCTTGGGTATTCCATTCATAAAAGCCACCCCCTTTCCTCTTCCTATGCAGTGGGTATTGATGTTCAGCAGTGCTGCTGGTTTCATTTCTGCTGATGGTGATTCTTTTTCCTCTCATCATTTTGACAAAGAGTGGGAGAAGGAAAGGATTAATTACACTTTTCAAAAAGCAAACAAAAAACCTGAAGGAATTCCCTGATGAAGAAGTGGAAAAAGTCACTCCATCAATTGGAATGAAATGTGTACAAGAAACAAGAGGCATGCGTGCACTACACTTTAAAGCTTGTTAAATGCTTTTGCACTGCTTTAATGGTGTCGGTGTTTGCGTGCCTTGGTGGTGTATTGCGCAGTAATTCCATCCGCTGTAGGAATGTTGAGGGCGTAACGTGCCTTAAATGGCTTGGGGCACAGCAAACTAAAACTCCTTCGAGGAGTTTTAGTTTGCTTCCCCTACAGCCATGGAGTGAAGGACTGGGTTCTGTGCAGCTCCTCGGCTCTGCAGGAAGACCTGCAGGCAGCCTGGCAGCAGCCTGGGAAAGCAGCTCCACCCAAGAAAAGCGGTGAGCCTGATCTTTTTTTTTGCCCCACTGGAGCCTGTCTGCCTGCCTGAGCTGTGCAGAAGCCAGGTGCTTCCCTCCACAGCTGCAGTGTCCCCTGGGACTACCTGAGCTGGGTGCCTGTGGGTGGATGCCACCTGGAGGGGGCCAGCTGCTGCTGTGGAGGGAGCACTAGTGCCCCTCCCCCGCAGCCCAGGAACTGCTTTGCCTGCCGGCAGCTGCTGAAGAGGCAGGTAAGTCAGCAGGGTGTGTGCATGACACAGGAGTTTGATCAGCCCTAAACTGAAGCGGTGTTTTTTAAAAGCCACCACTTCAATTTCGGGCCCCTATTTTATCTACACATGCCCAAAGTCTCTGCCTTCAAATTTAATTTTCTGATGCTCATTTTCTCCTTAGACATGGAGAACAATATGGTGCCTTTTTGCCATTCATAAAGTTGAGGCAGTGGGAAGGTATTGCCCCAGGAGGAAATCTGAGACACTGGGCATGACTACAAATGATGCTTCATTGCCATGCAATGCGCTACGGCAGTGTAGTGTCCACAGGTGTCCACATGCAATCAGAAGCTATTTCATCATAGTGGCATGCTCCCCTGTTATAGCATGCCACTACAGCAAAGTAGCTGCTAAAAATAACTGTGCTGCGCATATGGTACAGCACAGGGAGTTACTGTGCCATACTGTAATACTTCCAAAAGGAAGTATTAAAGCACAGCACAGGAACAATGTCACCATAGGGCAACATATAGATGTGCCCACTGGGTGTGTCTAAATATGCAATTATGGCAGCACTTAAGTAAACTGTGGTGCTTACTGCTCTGGAGTTAATTGCTCCAGGTGCACCATTTGAATGTGCACCTGGGAGCAATTAACTTTGGAGCAGTAAGCTCTGCAGTTTATTCAAGAGCAGCATATGGAGCCTGGGCAGAGCATCTCCAGCTGGCAGGGACCCCTTGGGGCCAGCCTGCCTGCCTGTCTGAGGCTGCTCTCCCTGGCTTAACATGATGCAGAGGGCCTGGCTGGGGCATGATGGGCTTCAGTGTGAGGCTAGCCAGCAGGCAGTCTTCACACCACTGAAGCAGCCTTGTGCATCTACATGTGCACTGCTACAGAGATTTTTTCTGTGGAGTAAATTAGTTTACTCCAGACTAATAGGGGCATACATGTAGATGCGGAGACATTTGTTGTACAGCTAATTAGCCAACTGCACAGTAAATGTCTCATGTAGACATGCCCACAGTATCTATTTGAGGCATGGTTGGACTGCTTTGCAGTTATGCTAAGGTCCCTCCATACTACTATGACAGCATAAAGAAACTATAATGGGAACAGAAATGGTCTTCTGCATATGCCTACAATGTGTCCAGAGCATATTAGAGGGGGGGCATCCCAGAGTGTGCCAAATCTGGAAATTGACTGATGAAGGCACTCAGGGGGTGTTACCTATGTTTCTCAAGCAGACTGAAGACCAGTCTCTCAGGAATGACTGCAACAACTTTCTGCCAGCATTTCTGAGTTTGGCACATGGAAGCGCTCCTGGGATATTTTGCTCCTGGAATAGGACTAGGACACAGTGCTGACATGCCCTGAGTGTGCTTGCTTATGCTGGAAACTTTTGGCCTTTTAGTTTACCAAGGGTAGAAGGAACCATGGTCAGAATACACTATGGGTAAAATTCTATTTCCTTTTGTGTGCCCAAATGGCAGTTTTCTAGTCATGGAATTGGATGTGTTTAGCTCTCACCCCTGAACTGAAGATGAGTAACGTGTGCATGAACTGAGCTTGAGCAGTCAGCTACATACTGGTTGGGTTGCATACATGTGTGAATGAAAAAAAGTAGGCAGAAGATGACTGTCTAGTGCAGGGGTGGGCAAAATGCGGCCTGCAGGCTAGATTCTGTCTGGCCTGCGGGACCCCTAAAAAATTTAGAAAATTAATATTTATCTGCCCCTGACTGCCTGTCATGTGGCCCTTGATGGTTTGCCAAAACTCAGTAAGCAGCCCTCCACCTGAAATAATTGCCCACCCCTGCTCCAGTGTTTTTAGTCTACTAGGTGAGTGGTTAGGGTACTTGCTCAGGAAATAAGAGGTCCAGGCTCCTCTCACCCAAGGGGAGCCTGTATCTCTGATTTCCCAACACAGTACCCTAACCATGTGCTACACGTTAAATGTTACCTGGCCCTCCCTTTGAAGTTGACTTACTGAGGTGCCAAAAAATATGTGGGACCAGAAAGAAGTAAGCCAACTGCAGGGTATGCAACTCAGTGAGCTGGATGCTGCCCTGAAAAATAAGGGTTTATTGTTGTTAGGTTGGACTCTTTCTCCCACTGGGGCAAAAAATTCTCCCCTGCTTTCTATTCATTCTAACGACTATTAAACTCAGGGTGCTCAGCTGTTGGGTTTTAAATTGGATCTAACCACTATGCTATTGGGTCTGAAATACAGGAGGTCTGCTCTCCTCCTCTTCCATGTACCACAACTAGATTTCTAGCCAGCTGCTTTTCGTGACTTAAATGCATGTGCACATCCACAATGCATACAGGCTTGGCTAGTGTGTAGCCTACTGAGCATGCTCAATTTATTCACACATGCTTACACATTCAACTTCAGGGGAAATAGAATCACAAACTGTGCATAAAGCCAAAAACACCACTTATGTGACTAGAAAGCTGCCATTTATTTTCAAAAAGAAAAATAGATTTCAGCCCTATGCCTCTGTTTATTCTCCTATGCCCACAGTTGAAACCTGGTTAAAATGTTGCACATTTCAGCTGCTTTGTATCATAAACAAAGATGTATCTTCTTTACCCTCAAGCATAAATGAGTTTTTGACAATTTTCTAACACTAACATATTGCTTATTCCTATAGGAAAGGTTCAGCTTTCCTAGCCCTGGCAAGAGATGTAACACATCATCAAAATTCTCCAAACGGAAAAAAAAAGCATTGTGTCATCATGCATGTGTTCCACATTCCCTCCTCCCTTATTTTTTCTCTTGATAGCATTTTTGCAGATTGTCCTTGGCTATGCTATTTGTAATTACAGAAGGGAAGTTAAGAGCAGACTTCACAGGAAAATGATAGTACAGCAGGCATTAACCTTAAACTGTATATATAGCAAAGTGTATGTCAGTCTGTTGCCTCATTGTTAGCTGCTTTGAAAGGTTGTTGGGTGTTTTTAGTAAAGATGAAAACACTACCTTTTATTGCTCTTTGGATAATCTGTGGAGCTTTCATATGTTTGATTCCACTCCATTTAAAAAAATCACTTTCAAACTGTTTTCCACTATCTGAAGTTATTTCAAAAGGGGATGACATTGACTTGCCTTCTAATAGTGGATGATAAAATATCTGTGACAGTGAAGACCTTGAGGCATGACAATTAATAGTAAATCATGGTAAACGAATAACAGTAACCAGACCTAGACTTACTTTTATGCACAAACTCCATGGCAAACTTAAAGGTTGCAGAGGCTGGTGTTCATGAAAAGTTGCTTTATTACCAGTCCTGATCAGTTATTCAGTATCAATTTGCATATTAGTCCTAAAAGCTTGGGAGCATATCCTATACCATCTGTTAAGCATCTAAGTGGACTTTGATGCCAAAGTATGATCTGTTTCTGCACTGATCAAATCCCTGAAAAAAAATGAATATTCCTATTTCTGTAGCACACCACCATTTTAACATTAAGGTGATGTCACAAGAGGCTGTAAGCAGAAAGAAGATCCAGCTACCTTTTCAGTAACTAATTTTCTGGGAATCGAGTGTGGTGAAATAGAATCACACATTAGCACCTAAGTCCATGTAGACAATTAGTGAATTAGCATGTAGCCCTTACTTAGCAAAAATGTGTTTGTATTGTAGGGAATATGCAAGAGGCAAGATTTATTCAGTGCTACCTTTTAGTGGAACAACCTTATGGTTAGGAGGTATGTTAGATGAATTTATGGGCCCAAAACTGACTCCTTTAAGTCCAGGAAAGAGGTAGTTACACCAGCTATTTTCATTCGACCCTACTATTTTCTTAAGCTAATCACCTAGCAAAGGAAGCAAGCAGTATACCTTTGGAACAAAGAGGTGGTTACAGAGCAATTAAGGGACACCTGCTATAGATGAACCTAATTAAGCAAGAGAATAAGGTTGTTCAGAAGGGAAGAGGGCTATGTCATATGTGAAGCATGGAAGGTGATCAGGTAAGTTGTAATGAGCCATTAAACCATTGCTTCTGTTAAGCACCTGGTTTTTAGCATGTAATAAAGTTATGATTTTTTATTCTTAATCCTGTTCTCTGAATGTACTTGCAGGTGCCCATTGACTATGAAGACTGTGAGGCCTTCCTTGCCCCAATAGGGTTCAATCCTGCTTCTGCTCTAACTTCTCAGCACAGAGGCCTTATGATTATACCACAAGTTAGCACTAGCTAGGGTCCTCTCCGGTACTCCTTTTAAAGCTGAACAACTTTAATTAAACATTTATTGGATAAAATGGATGTAGGGAAGTATAGTGGGGAACTTTCTTTCCCACTGAGGAGAAAGGGTCAAGGCTGAAACCTAGGGCTTCCTCTCAACAGCCATACAACCTACAGTTTGGTCTTTTTCTTCTGATCCCACTTGTCTTCCTTTCTTGGTTGCCCAGGGGGCCAGCTTCAAAAGAAACACTGGAGAAAGGCTACTGTATGACATGATGGTTAAAGCACTATGGAAGGAAGTAAAAGATTTTTAGGTCTGAATCCCATCTGGGTGAAAGGACCTAAAACCTTTAAAGTGCTTTAATCACTCAGTTATTGTGCCCCATCCATGGGTTCCTTGCCAACTACACTTTTGTGACTTACACGTCCAGAATACTGCATTCCTGTCTGGACAGTGCATAGCATACTTCACATGATTATGCTATATGCACACTCTTATGTACTTACAGTTTAGAGACAATAAAATCACCACCTACGTGTAAGTGTCAAAAAAGCCACTTAAGTGCCCTGGTGCACTGAATGAAATTTATCATGCTTTCTGACAGACACGTGTAGTATCCATGGATTTCCAAGTTTTTGTTGATGGGCACGTTGACTGTGGGGGTGGCAGAAGTGTGTTGGCAGGGTCTTTCTCCATTTGATCTTTGTTGATCAGTAAAGGGTCTGCTTCTGATGATGAGTCTTGCATGGTTGATGTGCTGTTTGAAAGCCAGGGAGGGGAGTGGGGAGCTGGAACATTCCTTTCAAGGTGTGATACTCTTGAAGTATATGTCATAATTGTTTAAATAACTTTCTTATAGGCCCCACTGCTGGATGATATATGGAAACCAGAATGTTTTCTTTCTGTATTGTAATAGGTTTGTGTCACATATTCAGTTTATAATCATTCACAGATACAGCTTATTTCTCTGACAGAGTGTTCTTATTGAGTGTAGGCAGTTTTTAGGGTGGTGCGTTAGATTCAAGAAGTATTCCCCAGGCACATCTATACATGCTATTACTGCATGTGAATAAACTTCAGAGCTTATTGCTTTGGAGTTTATTGCTCATGAGTGCGCTATTTGAATGTGGACCAGGGAGCAGTTAACGCTGGAGCAATAAACTCTGGAGTTTATTCATGTGTAGTGCATGGAGCTGGGTCAGAGCAGCCCTGGGTGGCAGAGGATCCTGGGGGGTCAGCCTGGGGCTGCTCCCCCTGGCTCAACATGCTGCAGAGAAGCTGGTTGGGCCACAAGGGTGCTTTAATGCAGGGACAGCCGGCAGCCAGTCCTTAGCAGCTACACATGCACTGCTGAATTTTTCACTCCACAGCAGGTTAGTACTTGTGTTTACACGTACTTGTATATACAAGTACTGTCCTGCTCTGGAGTAGATTAGTTTACTCTAGCCTAATAGGGGCAAATATATAGATTCTGAACCATTTACTGCGCAGCGAATTAGTCAACTGCACAGTAAATATCTCATGTACAAGTGCCCTCCTTAGAGCAGACCCTGCCTGTAGGCTCTGGCTACAAGTTACAGCTTTCTCGATGTGTTTGGGATGTTTACTAGGGTTGTGCAACACTTCAGTAGCTGATTTGATTCATAGAAGTTTTGGCCCGATTCAGCGGCTGAATCTCCAAATCTGAATCAAATCAGGAGACCCATTAATCTCTCCAAATTGAATTGCAAGCCTCTGCATCAATTCAGAGAGATTCAGAGATTCGGCCATAGACCGTAGAGGCAGGCACTAGGCAATGCTGGTGGGAGCAGCTGAGGGAGCAGCCGGACGAGCCCCAGCTTGAGCTGGCAGCGCCAGGAGAAGTCACGGCTTGTCTGGCTGCTCCCCCAGCAACTCCCCTGGCAGGGTGAGACAGGCAGTACTGGCATCCTCGGAAGAAGCCACGGGGGCTGGGGGGGAAGACTAGGGAGCTGGGGGGGATGACTAGGGAGCTGGGGGGATGATTGTGAGCTGAGGGATTAAACCAGGAGCTGGGTTAATGAAGAGGGGCTTTCCCCCAGCAACCAGTTCAATTTCCTAGTTCCTGGTTCGATCTCCCAGCTCCCAATCATTCCCCCAGCCCCCGCAGGTTCTCTTGGGGCTGCCAGCTCAAGCCACGGTTCATTCGGAAGCTCCCCTGGCTGCTCCCCTATCAGGGTGAGGCAGGCACTGCTGGCAGCCCAGGGAGGAGCCACAGGGGTTAGGGGGAATGATCAGGAAGCTGGGGAACCAAGCCAGGAGATGGGGGGAAGCCCCTGCTCATTCTCCCCATCCTCAATCATTCCCCCCAGCCCCCACGGCTTCTCCCCAGGCTGCCAGCTCAAGCCGGGGCTCATCCGACTGCTCCCCCAGCTGCTCCCCTAGCACTGCCTGCCTGTATAGCCTATGGCCAAATAAGACTCAGTGCCAAATATCTTTGGATTTGGATTTGGCTGAATCGAATCAGGACAGTGATTCAAATCACCAAATCGAATCACTGGCCCTCCAAATCGCCAAATCCAAATCTGCTTTCTGCTTTGCACAGGCCTAATTGTTTACTAGTTTTGTGGAAATAGCTGTGGTCCACATTTTTTTATATACAGTTGCTTCTAGGGTGTCATTATGCATGCAGATCTTGTTATCAACAAAGTCAATGTTAGTTTGAAGACATTCCACAGACAATTTGATGGAAGGGTAGGAACTGTTGAAGAGGCACTGGAGATGAAAAAGCAAATCTAGGTGTTCAGTCCAGATGCTGAAGATACCATCTATGTATCATAGCCATAGTATGGGTTTGGTGGTACATTTTTCTAAAAGCTGGTCTTCAACATTCATAGAAAAACAAACAAACAAAAAAAGTATAGTTCAAGTTATAACTGGGTGAGTCTCATGGACCATCTGTATTTTTAAATTTAGTCTCTGATGAATATAATGCATCCAAATCAGTTTCAGCTCTTTGAACAGAATACATGTCTCTAGTTTCAGATCAGGCTATTTTCCCATTTATAACATCTGACAAACATTGTTTAAGAGGCTAATTTGCTAAGAAGCAGTCCTTAGCTCCTCCACAGTCAGGAGTTTTGAATCCTGTTATATATATTATAAAATTTGTTTGTGCAGTCTTCTCTTATTGGGTCCAAGGCAGGATCATGGATGCTGTGTAAATACCAAGATAGATGAATAGGGAGTATCTGGAAATGGAATCTGTGACACACAATTTTTCTTCTTGCATTGTTCTGTATAATACATGGGGTCCTGGACTTGGGCTCAGGAAGCCTTGTAGGCTATTCTTGGCTTAGCAACTGACTTGTTGAGAAACCATGGGGCAAGTCATTTAATTTCTGTGGGTCTCACTTCAGTGGCCTTAAGAACATATCACAATCTCTGAATGATCTTTGACTTTGCCAGTGTAATATAAATTTGTTATCAATCCCTTCATTTATCTGAGGCCTTTTGATAAAGAAATATATTCTTAGACAAGATTATCCAACCAGCCCTTGGAATATACTGCCTGTTTCAACTTCTCTCTCTCTCCTGGACTTTGTGTAAATGACAGCTAATTCAGTAGGACTTTAACTTTCTCTTCAACACACATCACCTTCCCAATGGTATGCTTTTCAGCAAGGCTATGCTTTGAAACATTCTCCAAGAAGCAGAGAATCTCATATTTCAGGGAAATGCTTTTAAGTTTTGTGACACAAACTAAAATGATGGAACTCTATTCGGGGTATTATTCAGAGAGTTCTTACACTCTTTGGGGATGTCTGCTCTGCTTCAGCATTGGCTAGAAGTGCTACAGTTGAGACATGCTGCACCTGCTTCACATGTGATACCTCCCAAAATAGAAGGAAGATAGCTTCCTCTTTTTTTTGTAACGTGCACCCACCACTGCACTAGACAAAAATATGACTTCCATTTTAGGAGAGCGTGTGTGTGTGTGTGTGTGTGTGTGTGTGCACGCGCACGCGCACGTGCGCACAGACCAGGAATACTATGCCTTATTGTGGCACTCTGATTGGTACAAAACAGTAGACCAGTGGTTCTCAAACTCTTCAGATGTAAGGCACCCCTCACTAAACTCAAGGCACCCCTCAGAAAATGCCAACTATTCGCTTTCATTTGTTTTTTGAGTATAGAACAATAATAGGATTTTTTCCTGTTACCCAGAACTCAGAAAGACAACAATGGGTTCTATTATGTCCTCAATGCTGTGTATTCCTATTTGAGTTTATCTTCTGATTCATGTGTAGGTGTTTGCACACCTAACACTGCTAATATTGTGTGACATGCCACAGCACCCTTAAAAGGATCTTGTGCCACCCTAGATTGAGAATCTCTTCTATAGACATAACATGCACATATATCTTCCTGCTTTTCTAGCCAACTTCCTTCTGCATCCCCACTTCCAGGTAAGTAGGTATCCAGAAGATGGCATTATACTGTACTGATATTTTAGTAATCAGTAACAATGGCATTGTAGAGGTCCTATGTTTTTGTCCCTTAGTAATTTCCCCATTATTCACAAAGAGTGGATCTTCACAAAGAGTGAATCTTGTATTTTTAAAAAGTGAAGCAATCATATCCAAATCCACAAAAGGAAGCAGGCACTTCAAATGGAATTTCACTGGGATCTAGATACCCTAAGGTGCAAAACTCCTAAAAGCTGTGATCCTCAAAATCCCTGGTAAGTGAGGGGTAACTTTAGAGACACTTAAACTGCACAGACACCTCAATATTCAATATTAAATTATTTGGTATTTAAAGCTCTGCTTTTGTCTATGTCCAGAGGTTCTTCAGTCTTGAAAGACTTGAGCAGAATTCACAAACTTGACACTTGACTGCCTGTCATCTGGGAGATTTCATTTGTTATGCTTTTTGAGAGCACATCTACCACATACCAACCAGAGTTGGTTCCATTCAAAATACCGTGGCCACTTCCTTTCTTTTAAACCACAGCAGAAGGAGCTATCATGATCATCTTTTTTTCCCTTGTACCACTGTAATTGGAACACTCATCTACAGCGTGGCAAATTTAAGTGCAATTTTCTTCTCTGCTGCAAGGGTTCAAACTCGCATCCTTCAGGAGAGTGCCTCTACCGAATTGGCTGCATTATTCAAAAAGGCTTGTGACCTCTGTAATCAAAGGGCATAAAGAATGAGGGAGGGAAGACCTGGGTTCAACTGTCTGTTCCAAAGACCACTTATGCATTGTGTCCACTATCTGTTTTATATAAAACATGTACAGGTTGCTGGAAGCAGGGACCAGAATGCAACTCTCTCTTCTTCCATTGAGTGCCCTAAATTACTGGTACTAGGCTGAAGATTCATGCCAGGTCCTACTCCTTGTCTCTGGCTCAATTAATCTTGAACCCCTTTATGTGAATTGCAACATTTTCAACAGGAAGGAATATAAGGGTGCTTTCCATTCCCCACAGTGACCTTGATACTTAAAGTTCTCCCCAGAATGGTTGGAGATGAGGGTTTGAATTTTAGGCTGAGGAGTGAATTCAGTCTGAGATTCTGAGATGCTGGGTGACTACTCCAAACATTGAGTTATTGTATCAAAGTTTGGGGTCTTCTCCCTCAGCTGAATATTTAAAAAGTAATCCTGATTATGATTTTGAGAGAGTAAGGGTATAGGCATGTACTATCAGGAGGAGATTCTAAGCTGGAAATTTTGAGTAGGCAAAGGTACCTCCCAGTTGTTATCAGTGAGATGTCTAAGCCCAGGGCAGGATTTCATTGGTAGCCTTTCTCCACAGGCTAGATTAAGGAGGCTCCCTGGTTGTTCTGATATCCATTTTGAACTGCCTGGCTTGCCCCAGAACTTGTGTAGGGATCTTTGGGTGCCTAACTCAGGGCTGTGACTTCTACTGTGGGGGATGAGGCACCTGAAAACACTGAGCACCATAGCACATTGCGCATATTGCTCTGATTAACATTAGAATCTCTCCATGAGTCTAGATAATTTTTGTGTAATTCAAATATGTGGTCTGGTTAAGAGACCCTTATGTATTGTGATAGTGCTCTATCTATAAGCTGGCACAGGGGAGAATGGATTTAATAGTAAAATAATGCATTGTTTCTATAAATAATATAGTTAACTATATTACTAGCAGGAGTATCATGTGAGTTTAAAATTACATCACTAATGGGCTTGGGAATATTTCAGCTGGGTTTGGCTTAATGTGGAGGGCCTCTCTGACAGTGAACATTGCAAGGAACTGATACCTGATATGCTGCTAATGTTGTGAGCATATCTGGATCAAATGTATCTTCTGTGTTGCCAAATAGTCCATGAATATTTCAGTATTCTCTTAAGAAAAAAGGGTTATTCATTCAAAGGCTTCATTCAGTCAGGACCACAAGCACTTGACACCTTTTGAAGTGTCCATGTGAAAGGGCATGAGAGAAGGCAAGGCTCCTGAAACTCTCATCTATGTGTGGGGTACAGTCCTTAATCAGCATTGTCCTTAAACTGGCAGGCCAGTAAAGGAGAAAGCGGGACGTGATCCATCAGCAGACCTGATTCTAAACAGCTCCTTTAGAGCAGTAACTGAAGTGTGAAGCTGTTTTGGCCTAATACTTCCCTCCTTTATTTCTCACTAAGGCAGCAGTGTGGCATCCTCGAGTGCATCCCCATGCACACGCGTTTCCTGTGGAACAAATAGCAACGGCACATATCTAGGCATGCCCTTGCACACATGGTCTGGCATGTGGCAAAGGGATCTGGGTGAGGTAGGAGGAGTTGGGGCCAGCACCTGTGCTGGCACCAATAACCTTACCTAGGGTCCTGGGGGCCTTCCAAGGCAGCAGCGGCACTGAGCTGCCTGCTCAGAGCCTGGCTGGTAACCTGTGTGTGGCCCTGGGTGGCCAGGCTTTGGTTTTTGGTGGCACATGTTGCTGCCACATGCATCATGCCGCTTATTTTAGCAGCAGATTTTTTTTACTGGGATCTCCCACTGTCAAAACAAAACACCGCACAGCAAATTAGCAGCACGGTGCATGGGTACACGTGTGCCACATGCAGTTTGCAGTGCCTCAAATGGCTTTGAGGCACCAAAAACTGCATGTGCACACTTGTGCAGATGAATCCCTCCTGTCCTGTCCTTGAAAGGACTTCTTGGGAATGCAGCTGTACCTGCTAGTGCTAAAGGATGTACCTTACATCTCAGCTGGGTTGAACCAAGTTCTGTGATTAATTCTGATAATCACCATTGCTTATTTAGTCTGCAGAAGTGTCCAAAATGTGCTAGATACTTTTTAAATGGTTAGATGATACATGCCATACTTTTAGAAACCTGCAGGATAACAACAAATGACAGAGTGGTGAGGAGAAAAGGCACCAAGCAAAACTATCAAGGTGACAATCAGTACATGTCTATTAATTCTTAGATCAAGTCTCCATCCAAACATTGAAAATAATGAAGTTTCGATTTTTTTTTTTGCAAAAGTAATGTTTTCTGCCAAAAATAAATATAAAAAATTATTAAAATCTACAGTTTTTGTTGAAGAACAAATCCCTGGAAAAAAAAATGGACAAAAAGTAATTAGCTTTGGGCAAAATAAAATGGAAGTATTTTTCTATTCTTAAATTTTCTTTGGTATATTTTTAAAAAGTGTTTGGTGGGTTCATCAACACAAAGTTCCTATTCCTGGTGTTTGTTATATTTCATTTTCTAGAAAGGTAGCTATTTCATATGGGTATTAAGGCAGTACCTCAAAATGGCAAGAACTACATCATAACTCACACACACACATAGATATACACACACACACACATAGATATACACATAGGTGCATGTTCAATATACTACATCAGGCCAGGAGGAAAGGGGAATCTTGAAATATCTTGTAAGAGTTGTGATAATTCTTTTTCTCACTGAACTAGTCAAAGCTCAAAGATATTCTTGCTCATATTTTCATACTATTCCATGGTACATTGTCAACTGGAAAACAGTGTGTACCACCTAGTATGCCAGTTCCAATCTTGGTTTGATATGAACCAAACACTGCAAAGGAAACCTTGTGGAATTCAAGATCCATCCAAAACCAAGAAGTGCAAAGGAGCTTGGATAAAGCTAGGTTGTATTGTACAAAATTAGGCTGTTTCTATAGTGGTACTAAACCAGAACCCAAACACCCTCAGAATTTAGGAATGGTCAGGCTGGAGATCTGAACTCCATCCATGCCCTGACCTATATTTAAATTGGTTGTTATGTAATGAATTTTGTGCCTCTCCATTTATCCATAAGTGCCTCACTAGTTTTGTAGCTTGTGGATTTCTGCTGTAAGGAAGAGTTTCTCCCATTCAAATTCTAACTGGAGATTATGTATTATAGAACAATGGAAAAGAGGCATGGGAGGCACTTAAGTGTCAGAGATCCTACTCCTTAGCCAGTACAATATTGTTTCTTTTATTCTCCAGTGCTTTGTTCTGTCACCTTTTAAATGCTTTTTGCTTATTCTCTTAGGACACAATCTAACAGCTCAATATATCTCACCATTAATTAATGTGCCCTCATATATAGTATTTCAAATGTCTTTTTCCTCTCCTGTGGTTCAGAGCATATACTCATTATCAGTATCTCTCTGGCTCACAATTTCACAACAGTCTTATCAATTGCCTTTGACTCCTTCTGTCTTCCCTTCCTTTCCCCCCACCCTTTTTTCAAACGAGGATAAGAGAGCTTAATCAAATTAGGAAATTATAATAAGGCAACATGTACTGTGAGTTTCATTTGACAAGATGAATTCTCCAAAGGGCAGCTGGATGTGTGATTGATGAGGGGACAGGACTGAGAAAGGCAGGGAGGGATTTGGCTCTAATGATAATTGTTCCATCAAAAGTCAAAGTTAAGGCTGTGATTGCATGTCACAAAAAAGAAAGAAAGAAGAAAGAAAAGTATTGAAAGGACAGGATGGATGAGAACAGCCAAGTTTTGCTGAGCCACTGTTTGCTGAAAATTTCTGGGTACACTGGTCACCTAAGGACTATGCTTAGCTTTCAGCTAGTTAGGTCCTCACATTGATATAGATGATAGAAGAAATAAGGTCCCATCATCAGCATTTTACAAGCTGTCTCCACCCCAGGACTCCAGAGCTGTCCCATCTATCTTTTGGGCCTTCTATGCCACTATTGTTCCAGTCACTGCTGGAACTCCAATTCCCAGAAACATCCTGTATCACTTTATTAATATTACCAACTGCAAGGAGCCAAAATTTGTATGACAGTCCTCACCTCCTCACCAAAAAAACCCAAAAAACCCAAAACAATAGATTAAAAAAATTAATGGCTGTATTGTTTTCACTTTTGAATAAACTCAAATCATGTTTTGAAACTTTGAAGCTTGAAGTCAGAGGGCATAGAAACTTACTTTTAAAAAATAATTTCAATAAAAGCTGAGATTCTCATTTAGCTACAACACTCCAAGAGCTGGGGTTTTGAGGAGAAAAAAGAAAAAAACCCGCCATCATGAACTAGCAATGAAATCATTAAAACTAGCAACCGGAAGAGCACTTTCTTACTGGATGTGCAACTGGAAGCTAACTGCTTCAACTCACTCCCAAACACAAAATGGGCATTAACTCAGCTATTCTTGTTGGCTTTAGACCTCTCCAGTCTTTCTTTGACTTTCATTCCCCATAGAATATCTGGTATGCTACTAGTTAAGTCATTACTATTAGCACTTATTGCAATATTTCACTCCTCTGCCTTGCTAATTATCTCATATTTGAACATAGATCAATTTCATCTGCATTGATTGATTTCAACTGGATATTGATCTGCCTTTGTGATCTTGATCATCATTCAGTTCTCTATAGTCCAGCTTCCCTCACTTTGAATCCTGCTTTCTGGTAAAGACCATGACTAGCATGTTAAACCCCAGAAGAGGAAGAGACACATTCTGTCCTTTTGCCTGATATCTTAGTGGTGAGATATCTAGACATCAGAGCTAGGGACAGACATTCAAAAAGCCTAAGCCTGATTCAATCTTTGCAGGTTAGTTTAACCTGGCTAGGCTAAATCAGTTTTGTAACTGGACAGACATCTCAGAAATGCAGGCACATGCCTGCAGTAGCTCAGGCTAAAAGTTGGGGGATGCTTGAGCAGCCCTCTCTTCCTTCCACAGCATGGAGCTAAGAGGGACATGGCCAGGATCAGCAGGAGCTCTGATTAGCCCAGCAGGGAATTAATAACAGTGTTTATCATCCAGTTAAGAAAACAACAGAGGGACATTACCAGCTGCTTGTTGATTCTACCTGTTGACTCAGCATGGACCCTAGCCAGCATGTGGTCTGCTAGCTAATACACAGAAACCTGTCAGCAAGGCAGAGGGGAGGGGGGAATTCCTGCTTAGCACGGAGGAGTGGGGAAGCAGCCCTTAGTCTATGTTGGAGCTGCAGCCAGGGAGAAGAGGGGAAGGGCCAGTTCTGCTGTGGAGCAGAGAGCCTCGCCGAGCCCAGATAGCATGCTGGGATGCTGGGGGTGTCTGGTTTATCTTAAACCAGCTAGGGGTCTGGGACAGACATTGCATAAATCAGTTTGAGCCAAATCAGATAAGTCTGATATTACATTCATCCAGGTTTATCTCAAACTGGTTTCGGCCATTCTCAAATTGGTTTATGTGCACTGAACATCTGTTCTGTTACAGGTTTAAACCAGTTTCTGATCACTTAAACCGGTTTATGTGTAATGTCTGCTCCTAGCTCAGGAGACTCAGATTGTAAACCTCCTACACCCAGGAGGGGTTTATCTCTGACTTCCCAGCACAGTGCAAGATAATTTCCTATCCTAAAAATATATTTTAAGGTGGCTATATTACATTACTTCTGGTTGTGCAAGTCTGTAGTGAGTCTTAGATTTGTGTAGTCTCCTGGGTTTTGGTTCAAAGAAGTTGATCACCTTAGTGAGGAGTAGCTAAGACAATATAAATTCACACTGTAGCTTATGGAACACTAACTTCTCTGTTTAGACAACCTTGTAATGACTCAATATGCCTTTTCTGGGTAGGAATATAATCAGCTTATTTTGAGATATGAAGGGGGGCTTTACCACATGTCAGCTTGCTCTGTTGTAACTGCTCGTGTGTCTGCTCTTATTCCACAGTAGTTTAGCCTTTAATTAAAGCATTCATGTTATTGCAGGTTAACTTCCATTTAATGTGGGGTAAATGCACTCATACAGGATTTGCTGACCTAAGGAAGGGCCCCACTCCCTTTTATACCACAGCAAGGTGATCGCATGTTCAATCCCTCTTACTTCAGTTCAGTGTCCTAAGGAGACGTGTATTGCAATGCATGTAGTGTATCTCCAAGTATAATTAATGCTAGCATCATAAGGGAGGCAGCAAGGTTTGAGTGGACAGGGCACTAAACTGGGTAATACATGGGAGATGTGGGAGCTATTCCAAAGGAACTGTTTTCATACCAAGATTTTTAAAAGAAAAAATTATATTTGACTAAAGTTTTTGCCTGCTTATCCTTGTTAGCCTTCTGCTCTAACAAGAGCCAACTTGCATTCCATCAGTGTTCACCCTGGGAAATATTGCACCTTATTTGACAAAAATCCAATTAGTCATTAAATGCTTCTCCCTCTGAATGTTAAATTATACTCAAAGGATGGATGCTGAAGCACAGAGCTCCCTGAAAGACCTCTGATTATAGCAGCCAGTTTCAAGCTAAGAATAGATGCTATCTTACTCCCCACAAGATGGAAAGCTGAAATGGAATAGCCTAGCCAATCAGACTAATCTGTCTTCCCCCTAATCTGCTCCACACATATCTACCAACCAAAACATTAACCCCTGATTTACTTTAGGCATGGCCCAGTGCCTAGTGCTTGAAAAGATCGGGACATTTTTCCATTATGTCCCAATAACAGTACATACCTGTTATACAGCACTTTTCACCTATGGAGCTTAAAGCTCTTTATACAGGTGATCAGTGTCATTATCCCTGTTTTAAAGACAGAGACCCTGAGGTACAGAAACATGGAAAGACTGGTCCCAGCTCACCTTGCAGGCCAGTGTTAAAACAAGGATTAGAAAACAAGTCTCCTGAGTCCCAGTCCAGTGCTCTAACCACTAGGCCCCTGTTCCCAAGTGTCCTGGAAGGGAGGAGACCTTTGCTCTCAGTGAGGCAGAAATTTCACCTGGCACTGCCCTCTATCCATTTTTATAATCACAATGTCAGTCGCTCAGCTTCAAAAGGAATGCCAGAGAACGGTGTGAGTAATGGCTTACCTGTAGTGTGGTGGTTAGAGCCCTGTGATAAGGAGACCCATGTTCAACTCCCATTTTGGTTGAGGAGACCCAGGGTCCTGGTCACTAACCTATGGAAGCAAAAGAGGGTGATACAAAGTCCTTTTCTGCTCTTGAGTCTAAGTCCAGTAGTCGGGGCTTTTCACAGACTCCATTTTCAGGCATTTAAGGCTGCTTCACAGCCACAAAGGGCATGTGTACTTACTATAGCTGATACTTAGTGTGCTTACCTTGTGCAAGTCTGTAGTCACGCATAGTTTTTTGTGTCAGTGGAGGCAGGGCTCTGTGTCCAGGAATAAAACTCCTCTGGGCATGTAAGTTCCAAAATCACTCCGTAAATGCAAAAACATGGGCCACATTGATGACCAGGAAAGACTAGAATGTCACCCTAAGTGTTCCTGCCAGATTTTTTAAATGTTATTTTTAAAATTTGCTTAATGATACCACGGGCCCACTTAAAATACCAGAAAAGCTATTTAATACAGTATTTTATATGTATTTACTTTTCCCTATCAATGTACTTTAGTTCTCACCTACAGAACCCCATGCAATTCCATTTCTGGTCTCCCACAAAAGTCTTCCAAAGCTCAACTTCAGCTTGTCCTGTTCTTCCAGACATATGGAACAATGTACAGGGCCAGATAAACCCTTTAGTGGACCTTAGGCAAACAAACTTGTGGGCCCCTGCTTAATACTGTATATTTATATTTTTTCACTCAATAATTATAACATGTAAAATAAGTACAGCTGGACTCCTTCTTCAGTTAGGGCCCTAGACATGTGCCTAGTTTGTCTAGGCATTCATCCAGCCCTGACAATGCATCAAAAAAGTATGATAATTCTGTTGGAGACAAACAAAACAAGAGTGAGACTTCTAAACACAGTCCGCCTTGACGAGGCAGCATTTCCTGAATCCTTATGGGGGGGTGGTCCTGAATTTTTTTGTTTGTTTGTTTTTTGTTTTTGTTTCGTTGGAGATTTTTTGTTCTGGTTTTTTTGTTCTGTTTGTTTCCTGGGGTATTTTTATCTTAACTGATACACTTCAGTAGTAACCCTCAGTATCAGA
This sequence comes from Gavialis gangeticus, assembly GCF_001723915.1. Classification (NCBI taxonomy): domain Eukaryota; kingdom Metazoa; phylum Chordata; order Crocodylia; family Gavialidae; genus Gavialis; species Gavialis gangeticus. The sequence goes on from NW_017729034.1 coordinate 25,099,978, forward strand.
TATTAGAATATTTGAATCGGTAATGGACCTATTTGTATGCTTCCCCCCCACACACACACACAAAAAAGAAGTGGGGGAAGAAATTTAAAAATGATGTAACCAGAGGAAGGGTAGTGATATGCCTGGATGACAGTCAGGGCTTGGCAGGGAGAGATTTAATACTGGTCAATGATTTTCATAGTTGTTATTGTTTAATTTAGTCTATGAAGAGATCCTTTACTGATGGATTGGCTACTAGGGGGTGGGGCATAAATTTGGGTATGAATTATTCACTGTGATCTTTTATACCTGTACACTTATTTAAAGAGACTATTTGTTAATGTTCTTTAGTATTTGCCACAACAAGGGTCCCAGTTTCCTCCCCAGGATACTACTTCAGGATACTGATGAGGCATAGATCCTCTGATTCCCTTAGCTTTCCTATATCCTGAGGAGGGTTGGAGCCCCACTAGTTCCCTGGACTATCACTTTTCATGTTGTATGTTGCCCATGGAAGCAGAGGAGCTCTCTGCGTCAGATCCCCAGTTCTTCATTTTTTTAAAAAATGTTTCATGGTCTTTATAAAAGTCACACCATGTCATGTGGCCTTCACAAGAAGGCAATAAAGAGGCAGCATGATATAATGCATAGTCCACTTCTATAAGAGTCAGAAAGTCTGGGTTCATTTTTTTTCTGGTTTTGATCTTGCTACCTGCCTGCTGTGTGATCAGAAGCAACTTAGTGTCTTTGCTGCTTCTTTTATCCTTTGCTTCTCTTGACTATGTAGACTTCAATTCTGGAAATACTTGCCTATATGCTTAACTTGCCTACCAAAAATAGTTCCTTTGACTGCAATGATATGACCAGTGGTAATGAAGATAAGCCTGGCTATTAATTGATAGGCAGGACTGGTGCCTTAGATAGCAAGTCTTTTACTCTGTAGTTATATGGTTCCCAGCACATTGGGACTACAATCGCAGCTGGGGTCTCTAAGCTTTGCTAGAATACAAATAACAAAAATCACATATGGCCATATTTAACTTATAAAGTAAGCATTTTATACATTATAAGCATAAAAAGGTCACATTCCATAAACAAAGCTTTAAAAAAGTCATGCCCTAGATTTTGAAGTGTTTATGTAAGTTTGGAATATTTTAGTCAAGCTTTCTTTAGCTTGGGGGACTCCAGAAAAAATGAGTATATACATATATACTCCATTTATATTATATATATATATATATATATATATATATAATCAGTGGGGAAACTAGCTTGCATGGAGTTCCAAGCTGGTACATTCTTAGGTACCACAGCTAGTTTGTTTTTTTTTAAAGCTAGCTTGGCTACCTCTACATCACCCTATGGTGACACACTATTAATCAAAATTTAGGCACTTAAATCCCAAATTGTGATCCCAAAAGCCCATTCTCAACTGCCACTTAGTCTTGGAGGAGTGCAAGCTACATATGTGCCTCAGTTTTTCCCTTCAAATTTCCCCAGGTGCCTAAAGCCCTGCTGCTCACCATGCACAAATGCAAGTAAGTCTTCATGGGGCAGGGAAGCTCAACATTTAGCTCATATCTAAACTTGACTGGGATCCAGAAACTAGCTACATAGAGAACTTTGGGGAAACAGTTCTCTTGTGTTCAGGAAAAGGTCCCAAGAGATCAAAGGTACCTAAGCCAGAAAGAGGTGAGAATTAAGACAAATCAACTCCTCAGCCTTTCTTCTCTGCTCTAGGTAGCTTCCCACTCTGCGTACTATTTTGGAGCCCATGTTGAAGTGCCCTACTCTCCCCATGGATCTCAAGCACCTAATGCAGGGTTCTGGATTCCATTCCAGGGGCAAGGCACATAAACGTTTAGTTTTACAATGCTTAGTTGCCTTTCTGTGTCTCACCTTACAGATCATTCTAGTCTGAATCCCTGCTACAAGTACAGTTGTTAGTAGAGAGGTGGCTACCAGGCAGAAAGTAGGGCAGAATGGCACCTGAGACTAACTAGTTCAGAGAGGCATAAGCTTATGTAGGCAGCAATCTACTCCTTCAGATACTAACATCTAACAAAGTAGGATGTTACCTACAAAAGCTAATATCTGCTTATCACCTCTCACTTCCTGTGGCACCCTTCTAGAGGATCCTGTGGATCCCCAGGATGCCCTGGTTGAAAATTGCTGGACTAAGATAAAGAAATCACAGTTACAAAAACAAGATATAATTTTACCTTCATATTCTCTTTAAGCAACCTTTAAGTTCAACCCAGTATGTAAATACCCTTTAAGTCTTCCAATTTGTATCTAAATAAGCCTTGTACATGGCACAGAGAATTGTATATCATTCATACAATTCAAAACAATACATTTACATGTAGCAAGCAGTAACAATTTGAGTCATTTTTAGCATCTTTTCTTCATAGATGGACTAGGTACATTTCAAGGAGTTTAACCAAGTGCAGTATTTTTTAGTAGCAGTTAGCTGCCTCACCTAGGGACATGTAGAAACACATGATACCAGTCAAAATTTCAATTATGAATAAGATGTAAGTGACCTGAAACTAACACAGTTTCGTTAGCTGTCTTCAACCATCCTAGAAAAAATAATCTGAGTCTTTAGATAACATCTAGTAGTTTTTAACCTCAGTCAATTAAAACTGGAAGAAGGGGGAAAAAGAGGCAGGGGGTGTTGCTTTCTACGTTAAGGAGCAATATACATCTTCTATAATTAAGATGGGACCAGAGAAGGGGCAAATTGAGGTACTGTGGATCAGAATACAAGGAGGCCAGGGGGAACGGGACCTGGTACTGGGAGTTTACTACAGACCGCCGCACTAGGAGGCTGGACTAGACCTAGAATTCTCAAGGCAGCTCTCAAAGGCCATATTGTCAAGGGACGTGGTTGTCATGGGTGACCTAATCTACCTTGACATCTACTGGGAGAAGCAGTCAGCCAGGTCTAACCATTCATATAGGTTTTTAACCTGCATACAAGACCTTCACCTAACACAGGAGGTATACAGTCCCACTAAGGGCAATGCCTTATTGGACTTGGTGTTGGCTACAGGGGATGACCTGGTGGGGGATCTGCAGATACAAGGTAACCTAGGGGATAGTGACCATCAATTGATTGAATTTACTATCCAGCAAAAGCTGGGAAAGATAACCAGTAGGGCAGAAGTGCTAGACTTCAGAAAGGCCAACTTCAATATGCTCAGGAAATTAGTTGGCAAGGCACTGATGGTGATCAAGAATATTGGTGAGATGGGAGTCCAGGAGGGGTGGTCATTCCTAAAGGGAGAGATCCTTTGGGCGCAAAAGGAGACAGTCCCTTTGTGCATGAAGGGGGGCAAGGGGGCCAAGAAAACCTCTAGGCTGAACAGGGAAATCCAGGAAAGCCTAGGGGCAGCAAAAAGAGGCATACAGGCTGTGGAAGCAGGGGGTAGCTACCAAGGAGGAGTATACCTATTTGGTTTGCATTTGCAGGGAGTCAGTTAGAAAGGCCAAAGTAGCAATGGAACTTAGGCTGGCAAAGAAAATTTAAGACAAGTCCTTCTTCAGGTATATAGGGAGCAAAAAGAAGGCACAGGGTAGCATAGGACACCTACAGGGCAGACTAGGGCAGTTGGTGACAGATAGGAGGGACAAAGCTGAACTCTTCAATGAGTTTTTTGCTTCCATATTCCTGAACAAGGATCAGGACAAATCTTCCAAATGGACAGGCACAGGAGGGAAACCAGCCCACCAACTGTTAGTGCCGACTTAGTGAAGGGACACTTGGAGGGGCTGTATGTGTTTAAGTCAGCAGGCCTGGATGATCTTCATCCCAGGGTGCTGAAGGAATTGGTCAGTGTCATAGCAGGACCACTGGCACAGTTGTTTGAGCATTCATGGTGCTCAGGTCAGGTCTCAGAGGATTGGAAAAGGGCCAGTGTGATCCCTATTTTCAAGAGAGGGAGGAAGGAGGATCCAGGTAACTATAGGGCAGTTAGCCTCACCTCTATCCTTGGGGAAAACTTTGAAAAAATGATTAAGGATCAGATTTGTGGGAGTCCAGCAAAAAAAAAAAATGCTGAAGGGCAACCGGCATGGGTTCATAGCAGATAGATCCTGCCTGACTAACCTTGTTTCTTTTTATGACCAAATCACAAAATGTTTAGATGCAGGGACGAGGTAGATTATAGTTTCTTTAGATTTTAAGAAAGCCCTTGACACGGTATCTCATCCTATTCTCATAAACAAACTGAGTGGCTGTGACATAGATGATTACATGGTCAGGTGAGTGGCAAATTGGCTAATGGGACTCACCCAGAAAGTGGTTGTGGACGGGTTGGCATCAGCCTGAAAGGATTTGGGCAGTGGAGCTCTCCAAGGTTTGGTCCTTGGACCCATGCTGTTCAATGTCTTCATCAGTGACTTGGATGAGGGCATGGAGAGCACTCTGTCCAAATTTGCAGATGACACCAAATTAGAAGGTAAAGTAAAAACACTAGTGGGCAGGGAACACATCCAGGCGGAACTGGACAGGTTGGATAAGTGGGCAGAACAGAATAAGATGCAATTCAACAAGGACAAATGCAAAGTGCTTCACCTAGGGAGAAGGAATCACCAGCACACTTACAAGCTGGGGGATGACCTTCTGAGCAGCACCATAGCAGAAGGGGATCTCATACTCACAGTTGACTCCAAGTTAACATGAGTCATCAATGTGATGAAATGATTAGTAAATCTAGCTGCACTTTATCATGCATTAACAGGTGCATCACAGACAGGTCCAGGGAGGTGATACTTCCCCTCTATGTGGCACTGGTGAGGCTGCAGCTGGAGCACTGTGTCCAGTTTTGGGTGCTGTACTTCAAGAGGGATGTGGATTACCTTGAGAGGGTCCAGAGGAGGGTCAAGGGCCTGCAGGTAAGGCCCTACAAGGGGAGATTGAGAGGTCTGAATCTCTTCAGCCTCCGCAAGAAAAGGCTGAGAGGTGAACTTGTGGCCATCTACAAATTCATCAGGGGGCAACAGCAAGGGGTAGGAGATGCCCTGTTTATCAGGGCACCCCTTGGAGTAGCTAGATATAACGGCCGCAAAGTGACAGTGAGCAGATTCAGGTTAGACATGAGAAAGAACTTCTTTATGGTAAGGGTTGCCAGCATCTGAAATGGGCTTCCAAGAGAGGTGGTGCTCTCCCCTACCTTGGGGGTCTGCAAGAGGAGACTGGACAAGCACCTGGCTGGGGTCATATGACCCCAGTGCTCTTTCCTGCTCATGGCAGGGGGTTGGACTCAATGATCTGCTGAGGTCCCTTCCAACTCTAATATCTATGAATTTATGAATTGTTAGCCACAGCTGTAGCAGCTAATAATAGGCATGTAAGATAACTTGGTTGCAATCTCAATCATGGGAAAATGATCATTTCTCCATAGCACATCCAAAATCAGAGGCCATGGGCAGACTTACCAATAGATTTTAGGTATCTCTGCATGATATTTTGAATGGTGCTGTAATAGAACATGTCAGGATGGAAAGAGGCAAAAGATTCAAGCAGTCTATGGGTTAAGTTTTAAAACTCAAAACCAGTTATTTTGTTGTCTGAAGAGGTTGATCTTGTTTTTATGAAGTTCCCTGATGGTAAGACTATTTCATGATACTCTGTCTCAGATAACCCTCCCCCCACCCCACCAACTTATTACTAGTCAGCTGTGATTGATGACAGCTCTTAAGAGTCCCCACACCTGAAATCGATGCAGGCACATTTTCACTCTAGGATATTGATGATGCTTTGATTATCCCCAACACGGGTAGCTGCAAGATGCCACTTCAATCTTTGCTTTGCTCCATCACATGGTGAGCCTTTCACAGCTGCTCTGCACTTCTAGGACTGTTAATCATGGAACTCCACACTCTACCATGTGGGTTCAATAGCAGGGAATTAGCACAGAACCAAAAGGGCTCTTTAAAACCACAGCTGGGCCAACCCCTGAGGGTCATATTCAGGCTGCTGATGGGCTAAACTTACAAGGTTTTGCTTGGATGGCAATAGTTAGTCTATTCCATGGGAGGGGAGATCAAAGCACTTTACAAACATTGACTGATTCCTGTGATCACATCTTCAGCATTCACAAATCAAACATGTAAAAGTATTTTTCACTTCTAAATTTCATGAGAAGGAAATCTCATGAAATTGGATTTTCCTGTGAGATTTATGCCTTGCCCCCGCTTCTACAAAGGCAGGAAATAGCATGGGCATGTAGCAGCAAGAAATAGAATTGTCATAGCTGGCCAACAGAGCTGCCTACTTGTAGATGTGTGAATACTTCAATAAATCATAATAATCACTGACAGAGACTCTGGGAGAGGAAAGTTAAAGGATTAGTCACAGGAGTGATTTGATAACAAGAATGCATATATGCAAACCAATTGACTGAGCTATGATGGTAAAATCAAAACTAATGGGAGCTCTCATGTTTGCTCTGTCTTCATTATCAGTATTATGTATTGGGTGCTTGGCACCATACAGCACACAGTAGATGATATGTCAAGGCCTGGTATTCTAAAGGACTATGTTATGACTGTAAGAGGAAGTGGCTTAGTGGGGTTGAAGAGAAACACTGTCTAGACAGATGCTGGAAGCTGGAAGGTAATACTTTCAAAGCCACAGGGAGAAATTGCAATCAGAAATGGCTCTAGAATGACCCTTGCATGGAACTGAACTTTTTAGATACGGGCAGCAGGGCTACAGTGGCAAATCCTGGGAGGTTCCTACACCACCCAAACTTTAAAACCAACTGTTTAGCAGTGGCAGCAGCATTTCTAGAATGGCAATGCTGAGGGAGTCAATTGACTTCATGGTTGATTATAATCTATCTGGCCCCTTGTGAATTCTTCATTCCACAAGTGTTAACAACTTTTAATTGTCTAGGTGTTCCACCAATCAAACTAGCTTTTGTTCTGCAATTTTACTGTGGGTTAGCTGCTCCTGAGAATGAAGTGCCTGGTTCACAACCCTGCAGGTGGTTTTTAACTCCTTCTTATGAAGTTATTTTGGTTTCGGTTTCAACCTTAAACTGAATACTAGAGTCCTAGGCCCCTAGTGCATTAGTAAAGCTTCTAGTTTATTTTTAACTGGAGAAAAATATGTTATTGTATATGTGATGATGATGCACCTCACCATGTAGACCCCTCTTTTCAAAAATGTAGTTCCACCTATGCAGAGCTATTGAGTACACCTGAGGTTTCTTCGGTAACTCAGTTATGTCAGTGCAGAATGTATTAGCTATGATCTATGGGGCTGCTGTATTTTCCAGGCTTCTCCGAGTGAGGTTTATTCTGCGTGTTGTGTTCTAAAAACATGGGCCACATCTTCAGCTAGGGCCAGACTGCATGGATGGGATAACTGTACATGTAAAAGTGGTTTTACACATTGCCCTTATCTTCTTGCTTTCCATGTAGTCTGGTCCTCCTATGTTTTGACAGACAAGCCGGTGGACTGCTTTTATTTCAGCTTACTTCATTGTCTACAGAAGGGCAAGAAAGCAGCTGAGGATTGGCATGGTTTTAGAGCATGACAGACATACTTTTCCTCTTTTCGTTGTTATACCTCATGGTAGCAGGTTGAGCTATATAAGTGGTCCTGTAGCTGCTCCTCTGACAGTGTTAGGTATATGTAAGAATCAGGCCCTTTACGTTTAATTTGCCTTGCCTTTGCCAAACCAGCCTGTTGTTGTGTGAACATATGGAGATAAAAATACAAAAGATACACATCAGTGAACTATTTGCAGAACACATGAAGAAGGCATATCGCACATTTGGGGCTAGATCCTGTTCCACCTGTTAGGCAAATACGTAGACCTAGGTGCCTAAGGGTGGTTCTTTTCCACCCTGCTTCAGTCCCTGAAAAACAGTTAATGTAAAAGCTATGTCACACCTCCTCCTCATTCTTTTTTTTAATCGTTCAGTCTTAAACATAATATGTTAGGATATGGATGCAATATTGGATTTTCAGGGACTTGAACAAGGTGGAATAGAATTGCACATAAGCACCTGAGTGTACTTAAACACCAAGCTGGTAGAAAAGAAGCTAGCCCCTTGTGTTTTCAATTACATCAGGGTGCAGTGAATGCAAAATGGGTGTGCGACACTGCCATCCTGATCCGGTCATTTTGTATGTGGCATTGCTCTAGTGTTACCCATGTGTAACATAATTTCTGCACACAATGGCCTGCTTTGCAAGCATCACTTTGACACTTATCATTTTGGGTTTTTTATATCATGCTCATTTGCTGCAATAGTATTTGGTTTTGAGTGGCTTTCAAAAATAGCTTTTCTCATCCACCTCCTCGTCTCCCCACCTCTTCTCACAGCTCTCATTGCCAGTGCAGATCCTTATTTGCCAGTGTGACTGATAAACATGGTCACACAGAGAAATTTCTGGTAGAACAGATCTTTGCACTTAAAGGAACCATCCTGCATAATGTGCGGGGAGGTATAAATAGCTGGCTGCTTGCCGCCAGTGCTCAGGGAGTAGCAATCCAAATGCAAGTTTGTCTCTTGTGCTGAAATCACAATTTAAACTACATCCTCACATGGTAAGGCAAAAGGCCAAGCACCCATGTAGCAAAATCAAGGCTGCCAGACCTGAACTCAGAAGGAAGGAGAGCAGTTTTGCAGACTCAGTTAGCACTGACTCATAGAAGCCCAAGCTCTTCTACCCAAGATGTTCACCCAGCCAGAGAGATGAACCGGAAGAAAAACCTTAATTCTGAAGATTCCTGAAGTTCAGTAAAGTTCATCTCCAGGCCTGAATTGCATAGCTCAGACCCACCTCTACCAGTAATCAACAAACTGTTCTTATACCTGTTTCCCATTACATTTTAAACTAATTTCCTCCTTCTCTCTCTTTTTTCTTTTTAAGGATGATCCCTGCTACAAACAAAGCCTTTGTGGTGAACAATCTTGTTTCGGGAACAAACTATGACCTCTGTGTCTTAGCCATGTGGGATGACACTGCCACGACCCTCACTGCTACCAACATTGTGGGATGCGCCCAGTTCTTCACCAAAGAGGACTATCCTCAGTGCCAATCCATGCACAGCCATTTTCTGGGGGGGACAATGATCTTGGTCATTGGAGGCATAATTGTGGCAACTTTGCTAGTGTTTATTGTCATACTTATGGTCCGGTACAAGGTTTGCAACAATTCCCAGGGGAAGATGGCCAATGTCAGCAATGTCTACTCACAAACGAATGGAGCACAACCTATTCAAAATGGGGTCCTGCCCCAAGTCAACCCAAAAGTAGTTGTGAGAAATGAACTCATGGAATTTAACTGTGAGTCTGCACGAAGCAGCATTTCTTCTTCCTCTAGTTCTGTGAATAGCCGCGACTGTGATGACTATAGCCTTCAAAGTGAACAGGGCACATTGTCCAGTAAGTGGAGGCCCCCTTCTAGGTCAAAACACAACATTGACCGGCTAATGGGAGCTTTTGCCTCCCTGGAACTGAAGTGTCAGAAAAAGGAGGATACGATAGACTCCAGAACTTCCACAGTGGCCCACCATTCGGACAGAGAGCCACTTCTGGGCCAGCATGAGTCCAAATTCCGTAGCCTCCTCACGTTACCTCTGGAGGGTAAAACTAAACGTAGCCATTCTTTTGACATGGGGGACTTTGCCACATCCCAGTGTTGCACCTACCCAAGAAGGATCACAAACATTTGGACAAAGCGAAGCCTCTCGGTCAACGGCATGCTTTTGCAGTATGATGACAATGACCTACCAGGGGCAAAAGGGACTTACGGGAGCTCAGAATGGGTAATGGAAAGCACGGTGTAAATAAGAGCTTCTCCCCCTCTCTTCTTACTGCAAGTGTAATAAAGTTTGGTTTTGTTGAAAGGCCATAAATATGAAAAAGGGAGGAAAAAAAACATTCTCAACCTTATTGGCCAAAAATACAATAAAATAAATGAAATAAAAGAAGAAAGGAAAAAAAAAGAAAATAGGTAAATAAAATGGGATAATAGAGGAAAAAGATAATGAAATGCTAATAAGCATGTATGGTGTCACTAATGTCTGGCTCTGAAAAAAAAAACATGTGAATACTTCAAGGAATTTACTAGTTGTATTTAGCATTGCTTTCCAAAAGTTTCCTGGCCTCTCAGTGAACCATCAAACAAGATTATCGTAAATGAAGTTTAAAGTGGGTATAGCAGCATATATGTGATTCAAAGTTGGTGGGTTTTTTTCCCCCTTTCCTTTTTGGTAACTTGAGAAGGATACTCCCATGGATAGAAGACTAATGCAAGATTGTTACCTTCTGTCATTGCAAATGTTTCTTGCCGCAAAACTACAGTCAGGTCATCCATAGGACAAAAAACAGATTCACTTTTTGGCTTAATCTCTTGATGTTAACAGCTACATATGAAGAATTGTCTTTCTTGTTCTTGGGTTGGGAATTTTTTTTGTTTTTTCTTGTTATTTTTTCAGGAGAAATGGTGTTTCCGTTCTTTTTTTTTAGTTTTTATTCTCTCAAGTCCCTCTGTTATAACCAGGGATGCGTACAAAGATCAAACTTTTGATGTAATGTATAGCCCACCTCCAAAACTTTCCCTTATCTCCCAGGAAAATAAAATCTAGGAGTTAATATTTTTTTTTTTATAATTAATCATTTTTCTTCCATCTCCCTCACAGTTTCTGCTTGTCAGTGCACAAGGCAGATTTCAGTGGTTGTTGGTATCTGTGAGGGTTTTGCTGTCAGAGACTGGGGAAAAAAGTCAAGATTTCATATCAAAGGAAAGAGAGAGGAAAAACATAAGCTGCTCTGGTGAACTCTCCACATTATTAATACAAATTGCTTCTGGCAAAAGTTATTTTAGCTCTCTCTCTTCAACTGACAAAGAAAATGCAGACTTTCACTATATTGTGACAAAAAGCTCTCTATTGCCACAACAGGGCATGATGATATCAGTAATATCACAAGAAGTTCAGGTTTTTGACCATTTTGGGGGATTAATAGTATAATGGTTATGTTTTGAATTAGCTATGGAAAATCAGCTATATTTGGATGTTTTTTGAATGGGTGGGCTCCCAAGTGTCACCTGCATCCTGCCCTTCCTCTATGCCGTAAACATGCTCAAATCTGTTTCTCTCTCTTGGTAAGGTACCTGTTAAGAACAGCAGTTCTTTGTGGCTTTAAAACTGATTTTCAAGTTCCTTTTTGGAGAACATTGCCACGGTTCTGAGAATGCTGTGGATACGCATGGTTTGCCCACTTGATTACACTCTCCACAGTGACTTGACTGTGATTTCCAGCATTTTGGCAGCTACAGCAATTGTGTTGATTTAATTTGTTTACTTATTTATTTGTTCCCAATGATCTGGCTGCTGGAAAATGGCAACCAATTATTTTGTAAAAGATGTATGGAGAAAGGTTGTATGATGCAAAGGAAAAACACACAAAAACTCTATGTATATTTTTTTTAAAGGCTCAGAGATATATTGTGACATGGCTGTGTACTTGATCTTGTATTCGTCATGTTTCCTACCTGGAGTTTTAGAAAATGACATCCCTGTGATCAGAATATTTTTTTCCTTTAATTTCTTTTTTGCTACAAAATGTACAGTAAAAAAACATCCTTGGGAAAAAGAACACCTTCTTTTCATTTATTTGAATGTTCTGTGGTCTTCTTTAAAATTGACACAAGGAACAGTTATTGTTAAGAACTACTAACCTTGATATTCCACATTCAATCTCGTACTCTCTCAAAACTCCCACTGACTTCAGTGCAGCCAGAATTTTCCCTATAAGGTAAGATTCAACTCAGCTCCCCGTAAAATACATGAGAAAAATGTTGTAAAATAGGAATTATTCTTTTTATTTTTGAAAGGTTTATTTTACACTGGTGTAGAGTACTGATCCAAGGCCCACTGAAATCAGGGGAAATCATTCCATTGATTTTAACAGGCTTTAGGTTGTGCCCTACATTACCAATGCTGATCTCATCAAAACTTAGTTTTCAACAGCTTTGACAGCCTGCTTTTTTCATGCCTTCAGATGGAAGCTTCATTGCTCAAATCTTAATCTACATCAGCCAACTGTCCAGATGGCAGCTTCATATCAATTGTTAATTATACTTTACTTTAAAATTGTATTTAAGACTCTTGACAAATTTTGCCTAGTGATTTACTTTTCTTTATTATTGAATGTAGTGGTAAGACTATTTTTATTACATGGCTGTTTCCCTTTACACAAGGCAGCTGGGTTGCTTCTAATTCAGCTGTTGATTTCATTTTCAATATTAGAAGTAGATACTATCATAAAAATTCAAGCTTAGAACCCAACACACTCATCTTTACTGAAGAGGAAAAACTCTGTTCTATTTTTGCACTCATGATTAGAGAATGTAACTCAACAGATGCTCTCTTAAAGAAATGGATTCCTGCCAGAAGACCCAGGTAATAAAATCCCAAATCTAACAGCTACAATGTTTATTATTGTTAATTATGATTTTTATTCATTTGGCACTAAAGGATTTGATTCAGTCTATGACAACAAATTTGCAAATACCACTTAATAGGTAAAGTAAACCTTCACCCTTATCATCTTGTCAGATCTCAAGAAGGCAGGATGGGACAGTAGTTGGTGCAGAGATCACTGAGGAATTCCTAAGGTATATCTACACTGATATTTAGGATCAGTCCTGAAAGTCTGTCACCCTAAACTACCCCACACTGCTGAGCCAGTCTGTATCTTACCTGGAGGCCTATACCAAAGGCATGTACATAACAGGTATTACATAAAGGAGGGTGGTTGCTTTTCCAGGGCTTCTAGGCTTTTGCTGGTTGCCACACGATGTAGGGAAGGAATGATTTCCTTACTGTTGCTACAGGTATGGGGAGAGAGAGGGGTTCATCTTCCTGAAAGGCACTGGGTGTTGGTTGGAGCCAAGGCTCACAATTAAAAAAAACCAAAACAACAAAAGAAAATGGCACTTTACTTTAAACTCGGTGCGCTCCTGCACTGAGTCCAGCACATGCCCAGAAGAGGCAATGCCTTAGCTGGACCCAGCTCACATGATGTCTAGATAGATTGGACACTTTAGTGGGGCTTTTTCTGGCATTTTTATCTAATAGTTGATTAAATCAGCTTTAGAAAAAACAACTAAAAGCCCCACTGAAGCACCCAATCTATATGAACTCTGTAGAGCAGGGTTGAACTAACATGTTGCTTCTTCCAGTAAAGCACAATTTTTTGTTTTTCTTTAATATCAATAAGCAGCCTGAGGTGTACTGATAATCCTGCTGGGACTTATAAAAAAACCCAGAGTTTCCTGGCTAGCGTCTTGTCCCTCTTTTCAGGGTGTGACCAATTGGCACATTTAGGATCAGGAAGGAATTTTACCTTATGGTCAGATTGGCATGGACTGTTGCATAATCCCCTTCCTTGGATCTCCCTAGTGTATTTTAATTAACTGATTCATGTCCTTGCAGTGGCAGGACATTATTAGTGCCCTCATCGCATTGCCTTGCCTTTGGAATGTTAGGGTGTGTGGTTGTTTTCTGGCACTGTACAGATTTGGGTCTGTACTTAAATTTGTTATATTTCACAGCCCTGCAGATTGTTCTTACTCATTCTAATTAAATCATATTTGCTGCTCTGATACAGGCTGGGGACTGACTGGCTAAGCAGCAGTTTTGAAGAAATGGCCTGGGGGTTACAGTGGACAATAAGTTGAATATGAGTCAACAGTGTGTCCTTGTAGACAAGAAGGCTAACAGCATCCTGGACTGCTTTAGTAGGAGTGTTACCAGCAAACTGAGGGAAGTGATTTTCTCCTCTATTTGGCACTGGTTAGGCCACATCTGGAGTACTGTGTCCAGTTTTGAGCCCCCCACTACAGTAGGGATGCTGAAAAATTGGAGGAAGTTCAGCAGAAGGCAATGAAAATGGTTAGAGGGCTGGGGAAACTGGGCTCTTTTAGTCTGTGGAAAAGAAGAGTGAGTGGGAATTTAATAGCAGCCTTCACCTACCTGAAGGGTGGTTCCAAGGAAGATGGAGCTAGGCTGTTCTCAGTGGTGGCAGGTGACAGAACAAGGAACAATGGTCTCAAGTTGCAGCAAGGGAAGTGAAGGTTAGCTATTAGGAAAAAAATTTCTCTAGGGGGGGAGTAAAACACTGGAATGGGTTATCCAGAAAGGTCATGGAATTTCCATCCTTGGAGGTTTTTAAGACTTGGCTAGACAAAACCTTGGCTGGGATGAGATATTTGGGGATGGCCTTGCTTTGAGGAAAAGGTTGGATTAGATGAACTCCTGAGGTGCTTTCAACCCTACTTTTCTATGATTCTATGACTGTGCTTGGTAATTGTGGATGAGGGTTGCTCATGCAATTTTATGAATACGTTAGACTAGTGGTGCTCAATCTTCCAGCCTTATGGGCTAAATGAGTGGCATGGAGTCAGTCTGTGTGCATCCTGTATGCAACATCCTGTGTGCATGGTCAGTCCATGCATGCAAATTGCCATGCCCCTGCCTGACCCTACGCATGTGTTAATCCTGTGTGTCATATCTGCCTGTGTGTCAGCCTGACCCCATGAATAGATCAATCCCAGGTAAAGGATCCAGTCATGGAGTGACCTAACACGCTGGACCCACAGCACACTGGTGTGATCTAGAACACTGGGCCATCATCCAGCTTGCAGAGCTCCCTATATGTCCAAAAATTTGGAAGCAGAGAAGTAGTATTAAGTACTGCCACTGCTACCCTGCCAGCACATTTTTGAACCTGTGGGAAGACTCATGAGTGAGGTGACATGGCTCTGTGTGCTGGATCAAGCCCATGAGTTGGAGATTGAGTACCGCTGGCTTAGACAAACATTTCTATAGGATGACTTTGACAGGGAAGATCTAGACCTGAGCAGGGGGTTGGAGTAGATGACCTCCTGAGGTCCACTCCAGTCCTACATTTCTATGATTCTGTGCTTTTTGTTCTTTGACTCAGCCTCTTCTAGGGCATGAAATCAGGAACTGGAAGCTGATTTCCATTAATGGACCTTCTGTACTTGCAACCACCAGTCCAAACACACTGGAAGGCATGGTGAATGAGAAGATAAGTAGAGCCTGTACCCAAGAGCTTAGTAGAGCATCTATGATCCAGCTAGACTGCAGCTAGGTATCTGAGATTGGGGTTTACTGTGTAGCTGATCAAAAAGTACAGGCTTAAGGGCAGCCTTAAAATCTACCTTAATGAGCACTGTACTTAAATCCTTAGGTGTTGCAGGAACTTGTGCTGATGATTCAGTAGGTGGTCTTCCTTCTCTAGGATCTTTCTTTTGGATGAAATGCACAACCAGGTTCCTGACCACTTCTGTATGTACCTATGACACTTGTCAGACAAACAATGCAAGATCTTGGACGAACTGTGCTCTACCATGCTCACAGTTCTCACAGTTTTCAGCTGAGTACCTCATTTTGAACTTTCTGATTTTTTCATATATTCAGTGACTGAGGAAGAAACAGATACACATAGATTTATTTGAGTAGGATAATGTCATGGTTCATTGAGGGGATGATCCAGCTCCCATTATAGCCAATAGAATCATTTCTACCAATTAGTAGGAGTTAAATTCAGCCTCTCATTCCCACAGCCCTAAAATTTTAACAGTTCTCAAGTAAAAATTCAGCTTTGGTACTTTTACAAAAATCCTCAGCAAATCTTTTTAGATACAATTATCAAGTGATTTAGATAGAAACACATCACCGATTGATAACAGCTTTCAATAAAAGGCATCGTAGACGATTAAAGATGCTGCAGAATTCAGAGATGCCTTTGAAAATGCCAAATGCCAGCTGAACGTGTGTGTATAAGACTTGTAAGTTAATTTTTTTTGACATCTTGTATAGCAGCAGCAAGACACTATTTCTAAAAAAAATTGATATGCCCTTTATTTGGAAAAAAACAGGACATGATTCCTATGCGAAATACTGCCTATGTTTTGAAATGCTGGAAAACAATGTTGTCCTCCATAACATAAGACTATGAAGCATTGATGTCAAAATGTGTGACACTGAGCAATCCAACGGACATTTGTGAGAATCCTGAAGCTGTATATGATATACTAAACACCTTTGTGTGTGTGTGTGTACACACATATATATATGTGTATATATATATTGGCCTCCAGGTTTGAAATCATTTCTACTGGAGTGATTTACATCACTTGCCCAGACACCTTGAGAGGCTCCATTTAGTCACAGACACATACACAAGGGTGTTTCAGAAACTAATAGCAATTTTGAAATAAAAGCATTTTGTGTGTAATGATCATTTACTGAATCACAGTCACTTCTCAGAAGAGTCATAAATCATGGCTGCATTCCACCATCAGTGCTCCCCACTGCTTTGTAGTTTCCTACTTTATCAAACAGATATAGCATGGGCAGCCATTTTGCTGTTAGTTTCTGAAACACCCTCCTATATCCATATCTATATCTATATCTATATACACACTCACACACCCCACACATATACATGGATATATATACACGCATGCGTGCACACACACACACATATATGTATGTATGTATAAGCCGGTGTTTCAGAAACTAACAGCAAAATGGCTGCCCATGCTATATCTGTTTGATAAAGTAGGAAACTACAAAGCAGTGGGGAGCACTGATGGTGGAATGCAGCCATGATTTATGACTCTTCTGAGAAGTGATTGTGATTCAGTAAATGATCATTACACACAAAATGCTTTTATTTCAAAATTGCTTTTAGTTTCTGAAACACCCTTGTGTATATGTGTCTGTTCTTAAAAAGAAAAATAACCAAAACCTAAAGCACAATCATATTATTTACTTTTGATTTTATCTTCCTTAATGAATGAATGACTAGTGGCTAGAACATACTCCTTATTTGCGTTGCTCATCAGTAGAAAACTGAAGGGATACTGAATCCTCCTTGTGCTGCAGTTACAGTGAACGAGGATTTTAGAACTCTCCCAATGACATCTAGTGCCTTGACCACACTTTGCATAATGCTATCATAGAGCAGTACCAGCTCATATGAGAGCAAAATGATGGAAAGCATCTCAGCTCTGCATGATAAGAAACTAAAGGCACTAACATACCTATACAAAGATCATTACATCTCAGTACAGGAAACTGTTTTCCTCCAAAGAGAGGAAATGAATATTCAGAAAGATCCTCCTCCATGCATTTTCATTCTTTATCCTGACAAAAATGGCTCCTAAGCCGGATGACTAAACGGAGCCTCTCAAGGTGTCTGGGCAAGTGATGTAAATCACTCCAGTAGAAATGATTCCAAACCTGGAGGCCAATGAATAATTCCATCTGATAGCAAAGAACACATCTTAATATTTGAATAGAATGAATGCCAGCTGCTGAACATCATCTGCCAGAGCTTTATAATCCTTAACCCCCGGGGGTAATATCAAACTGACCATACAATGTATACCCTTATCTACCTGCTGCAACATATTTTTCTGGTACTTACTCCAAATTAAGTTCCTTCTCCTTTGTATGTTGTTTATAATTTTCTACTGGAGTGATGGTATATTTAAAAACACGCTGGCCATAAAATTAACAAATACTATTAAGATTCAACATGTTTGACTTTTGAATTGCCCTAAACACGATGATGGGATTTTTTTCCCCTTAAGCCCTTTTAAGTGAGGTTATTTTCAGTTCTTAGGCCAAATGAAAACCAACTAGAGTAGTTGCTTAAGCTAGTTTGCTTCAATATAGGTATTCTATTTTTTTTGCAATGTACTTTTCTAGCCTTGATTAATTATGCCATAATCCCCGAAGGTTCCCCAACATAATCTGTCAGATCTATTAAATCAAATGGTGCCAGATGCTTAATCCTGGTACAGCACTGCCAACAGCAAATACCTCTGATACACACATGTATGTGTACACTCACACATGATCACACATGGTGCTCTCTTACCTAATTAATAATTTATGGTGAGATGTATATTCTTTGTGGTGTTGCTGAAAACAAGTTAGGAAAGAATGAGAGAGAGTGGGAGATGACAGAAGCATGCCCTTTATGTATAGCAACCCGACTGTGAATCATTCACATCCTACCAATAGCCACCCAGTCTAAAACAAGAGCTGTTCCTAAGTGCTAGGGTACAAATCTCCAGAAGTTCAAGGGAATTTGGATGTGGTGGTTTTAATTCACTTCATTATATAAATAAGGACCAGGTCCCATGTTTGGATGTGAATTTCCCCAAAGTTCCAGAGCCCGTTCCTTCTCTCTTCAAGATACAATTAATTCCCATTGCAATGGGAGTTGTTCATGTCTTCTGTCAGGGATTATGGCCAGTAGTTCTATTGTTCTACCATAGGATACAAGTAAATCCTGAAGAAGTTGATGGAAATTATTTATAGTCCACAGAAAAGGAAGAGACCCATAGACACCTTATTAGCAATATCAGTGTTATTTGACAATATTACTGCACATTGTTGTGCTCATAAAGTTTTTGAAATTGAGTAAGTTGGAAAGAAGTTTGTCCCTTACACAAACAGCATTGGTAGGAGAGAGAAAAGCCTAATGTATAGAGGTAACTAGGTGAAAGTCTCTATGTCTTATGTTGTTGGGGGTCATATTAGGTTACCCAGTGGCCCCTTGTGACCTTCAAATCCATGGACGTTCCTGTACAAAAAAGGAAAGGAGAGAGAAAAAAGTCATAATAGCTATTTGTATAGCAACAATTATGAATCAGGGTCTCATTGTGCTAGGCCCTATACTCAGTGGTAACAATCGAGCCAGGTTCTGCACTGTAAGGCTCAAATCTTGGTGTCAGAGAAGAAACAACATGGGGATATAACAGAAAAATGCGTTGGGGTGAGTTTGGAGGATAAGGCAACTGTAAAATGAATGAAGGTCTGCAAAAAAGCTAAAGTTTCATTTTGCCTGTTACCTAACCAGTGTCTTCTTTGAAGCGTTGTTGGGCACAGGGAAGAAAGCAAGACAGGTGGGGGCAGGATGGGGGGCAGGGACCAAAAAAAGGGAAAATAAATTAATAGAAAACAATCTTGAATTTTGGATTACCTTTCTGCTCTTAGCTTTCCTTCGGCCTTCTATACTGAATGAGGCAGTATGTGGGGAAACATAGTAAATAATCATTTAATTAAGGACTAGTCCATGCATGGCAGGGATGAATTAATGTTGTCCAATCTTGGAGTGATTAGCTTTGCAGCCTGAATATTGTTCTTTTAACACTAGTAGTTGCCGTGTTAAATGTTTTAGGTTTTTGAAACAGAAGACTAAAAACACAGCAAGTTCATCATGTGGCATCATGTTGTCACCTTCACAATTCATTAGCAAAAATCGCAATCTTTAGATCTGCAACACAGATCTCTGCTACTAAAGCAGGTTGAGTAACAGAGGGTAGTGGTAGATTGCCATCCTTTCTGTGAGCCAGCACTTGGAGGGGATGAGATACACATTTTGCAGTCACCATCACACCTCTTTGCTGACAAATATCCTGGATTCCTTTCCAAGCCTTGGAGGGAAATATTTTCTTATCTAGTAGGCACTGTGTCTTCTGCCTGTCTCCCCTGGAGCTTGATCCCTTCTGGCCTCTCCTCTCCAACCTTCACAGTTGGATCTCTATCTCAGCTCTCTACCCAGCTTCATTCTCCTTGCCTGCTCAGTCCCCATTTAACCTCAGTTTCAGTCTTTTTGCCCAGCCAGTCTTCATTTTTTGTGCCAGCTTACTGTCCGAATCCTGATCACCCCCCAAATCCTGTTCTCTCCACCTCCACATACCTGGCTGGTCCAGTCCCCTTGCCCAGCCAGACCACATCCCCTTTGGCTCCTAGTTTGGTCTGTTTCTCTGCTTTCCCCATGCACTGGCAAACAGTCCCCATGTCCATTTTCAGGCATCTAGTTCCTTCTATCTGTGTTTTATGTTCTCTGCTCCAGATCCCTGTGAGATTTGTTTCTCTCTCTCCCCACCCCACCCCATCCCACTGATTCCTAGTCCCAGTATCCTTCTCTAGCCAGCCTCAGTCCCCCCTTTCCTCCCAGCAACTTGTCTGATCTTAGCTCTCCCCCAGACAAGTGGCTCCCAGTCCATCCTCCCCAGTTCCCTCACCAACTCCCACTCTAGATGTAGAGTCTCCTTTGAGTCAACGCCTGGTTTGCCCCCATCTCCTAGTCCCAGTCTTAGGAACATCTGACTGGAAGGGGATCCCGAGCCCATTGAGTCCTGTCACCTGTAGGCAGGAGGTACATGTGCAGAATTGTCACGTGCAGGAGCTGTGAGGAGATCAAATGTGCTCAGTAAGGACAGACTTTTCATGATATTCACAGGTACCCACCATCCATGAGAGTCAGAAAAACTGTCCACTCCAATGCCTTTCACACAAAACAGCCACAAAGCACATGATGAAAACAAAACCAGTATTACCCAACAGCAGGCCTGCTCAGGTTCCAAGTTAGTCTGTCTTCTCCCTCCTATAAAATGGCACTTTCATTAGGCTTCTTGTCCCAGGCAATTTATATCCCAGTCCTCACTCCAGGTTTTGACCTCTCTGTATTTAAATCAGATGGCTTCATCTTCTATATTAGCTTGATGACTAGTGACAGAAAAGAAGAAAGAGGCTACAGGCTCTCTGATTCAGTGCCCACATCCTGCTCTGGAGTAGATGGGAGCAGCTGTTACAAGGAAACTCCCTCTGAACACCTTGCTCCCCAGCCCCCTCCCCACTGCCCACTCCCTGTATCTCCGTGCTGCAACTCATTCAGTTGCTCCGTGGGGAGGTACATGTGCAATGTGAACACGTGCAGGAGCTGGGAGGAGATCAAGTGTGCTCAATAAGAACAGAATCTTCAGAGCTTTCAGCTGCTAAAAAAAGTGGGTGTAGAGCAAATCCTATTTCCCTTTATGTGCCTAAATAGCACAGAGACAGCTGTGTAACTGCAGGTTTTGGCTTTACACACAGTTTGCCTCCCTCTAGGGAATAGAATTCCCCTGCACATGTACCTACCTGAAGTAAAATGGAGAAAGACTCTCCTACCTTTTAGCCCAATCACCTGGCAGCATGTGCTCAGGGAACAGGCAACCTAGGCTCTGATCATGTCTATAGAGAGGGAATTTGAACCATTTTGTCTCTGGTTTATGAGTGAAGTGCCCTACTCATCAGGCCACAGGTTAGACACTGCCCAGAGCCCTTCTCTTGAAGCTGGCACACTGCACCTTGAATTTAATATTCATTGGCTAAACGTCACTAGGAAAGTTTCACTAGGGCCCAAGCTAGAACCTGAGGTCCCCTTTCTTCTATGAAAGCTTGTGACTCACACCACCAGCCACAATGTTTTCCTTCTTGCTATACACATCATGGGGTGCATCTACACATGAATATTAATGTGACACCATAAGCTCTGGCACAGGTCATGCCAGAATTTATTGCTCCTGGGCACAGTGTTTACATGTGCTCCCAGGACCACAGCACTTTGAACCAGAACAGCACAGCCCCAGCTGGGAGGGTGTCTCGGGGGTCAGCCCAGTGCTGCTCCAACCCAGCTTGGTGTGTTGCAGAGGGGCTTGCTGGGGCATGAGGTTGCTTCAGTGTAGGCTTAGCCAGCAGGCAGCCCCTGCACTGAGGCACCCTTATGCTCCAGTCAGCCCAGTCAGCACTGCATTGTAGTGGAGTAAATATCTCTTAGGATAGTACTTGTTTCTGTCAGTACTAACATACTGCAGAGTTAGTTAATTTACGCCAGCCTAATAGCTCCGCATGTGTAGACAGTAATGTTTTACTGCACAGCTAATCAGGAAACTCCAAAGTAAGTGTCTCATATAGATGTGCCCATGGAGAGGCTGGCTCAAGCCTAGTTGTGCAGGAATGCCTAGTACCTTCCACTCGGAACAAGAATCCTAACCACTAGCTTATTAGTCTGAAAGGTGGATTGGCCCTCCTCTGTCATCTAACACCTGCCGCTCCCCTTTTTTCCTGTGCAACTAAAATTTTGGCACTGACCTGGCTTTAAGTGCACATCTAGACAATTCAAGTTTGCCTCATACCTACCTTGAGAGTGTGGTCATACTGAGAATACTCAGTGGGTATATGTGGGTTTGCATGCACAAGAGCTTATTTGCAAACTGTGCGTAAGTGCCAAAAACTTCAGGTATCTGGCTCCATCCCTGCTTTTTAGGCGCAAAAAATGAAACAGGATTTGGGCCAAAGTCTCTACCATAGCTATGCAATCTACAATTTGTTGTGGATACACCCCTGGCCCAAAAAGGTGCTCCCTTTGAAGCTGCCTAGATCCTGCTCTATAATATGGAAGAACTAGACCATTTTCAAAAATCTCCTGAGATATTTTTTAGCATGGGCTAAATCTCTTAATTTTCCCTAGTCTCATCCTTGCAAATGAGTGAATTTTTGGGCAGAATTATTTAAAATAAAAATTCAGTCTAAGGCAGTCCAGTAGCATGCACATGCCAACCCTAACAGCTAAAGTTTAGCAATGTTACATGCAACTCAAAGAAGATCTATAATGCGAATCATAGAAAAGTAGGGTTGAAGGGACCTCAAGAGATCATCTTGTCCAGTCCCCTGCTTCAGATGGGATCGTGCCTGACTAAACCATTCCAAACTTGCTTTCAAAAGCTCCGAGGATAGAGATTCCATAATTTCTCTATGTAATTCTCCAGATAAAGTATTAGGTAACTTCAGTTTTAAGCAGTCCTACCAGCCCACCTCTAATACTGTCCATGCCATTGCAAATAGAACGGGTCTCTTTAATGGTGCCTTTCACAGAAATGGGTGGTTCTTTTCCACTAGGTTTAGTACATTTTAAAAGTCAAAACTTCATAATTTATTAATAGTCCCACTTTTCTTCATTGGAAAGAGCAGTATGGGAATATTTTCATGCCATGCACTTAATTACTAGCTGTAACATTTTATGAGTCAAGCTATGAGATGGATGTCTATGAAGAAAGAATAGACCCTATTGTTTAAGGGATGTTGGCCCTTTTTGCATGCTGTCACTGGCCTGACATGAAAAGTAGATGCTGAGAAGCCTTAGCAGAGATGCAGACTGTGTGACAGTCATTCATTACCAATGCAGAAATACACATACACTCCCATTTCCAGCTAGGATTAAAGTGAGGCTAAAACTGCAATACACAGTGCTCTGCAGCTCACAGGTTATTTCTTCTTTGTATATAAACCCTATATATAAAACAGGGCACAGATTAGAAGTCTGAAGTCTTAATCATATAAATACAGTGAGTCATACACAAAGAAGTGGAAGCTGACTGAAACTCTACATCCAAAGTCTCTCTGCACCTGAATTTTGGAGCCCCACACATACCTTGGTCCAGAGGGATGCCCTGAACCCATAAGCAAAAGATCACAGATATGATGAAGTGGTATTTGCTGAAGTTGATCAAACAGGTAACAGTTGATCATAAAAATAGCCAGATGAACTCTGATTCATTTAGCCTACTGCTCTGTCTATGATAACAATCATTATCAGATGTATCAGAGGAAGAAACCCTGAAGTAGGCTGGTATAGAGTTCTCTGCCCTAAAGGCTTTGCCCCTAATATTTATGGGAAAGTGGGTCCTCCTAATTCTTGCCCCTAGGTATATGTCATCTGTAAGGAAACTGAATCTGTACTGAATCAATCAAAGAAAAGCTAGAAGTAAAATTGGGACTAAAATGAGTTCTGAGTGACTCATCTTCTGCTGAGCTTCCTGCCTCTGAGCCTGCCAAGCCTCGCTTTGAAAAAAATGAGGCCTTGCCCCCTGGGAAGGAGGTGCGTGAGCAGCTAGAAAAATATAGCACATGGCAGATACTGTGCACAGACGCATGAGAATAGTTCTGATTCAAGTCCAAGCAGTGCCTTCTGTGTGTCACATGGAGGCACTCAACACAGAAATTAAATGTATGAAAAATCATAGTAGAAATTATATAAAATTGGGAAATCAAGTCTTTAAAACCCCCAAAACCTTTTTTTGCACAGCATTAGAAACAAGTGCCAATGATACTCTGTATCTCCTGTACCCAGCCCCAGCAACTGGTTAGGGTCACAGTCTAAAGCCAGGAGACAATCCAAAGACTGGACCAAATGTTCAGACCAGGACATGGACAATCCAAATGTCAGAACCTGGAAGTAAGTCAGTATCTGAGGCCTGAAGCAGAAACCAGAGAAGCCATGGGTATCAGGAATAGCAGAAATAGGAAGCCAGCCAAACCTCAGGTGTCACAGGAGCGAAGGAGAAAGGAGACCAGCTGAGCATCAAAGAGCAAGAAGTGTGCATGTGAGTGCCCTCAGTCCTATAGCCAAATGGGGTCCTTAATAGTTATGAGCTGTTAGTTCCCAGCTGCCAATCCCTTGGCTTCCAGAGGAACAGCAGTCATTATGGCATTGGCCCTACCCACAGCTACTCTAATCCACACTGGCTGTGTGCTTACCCTGAGACTCTGAAAACTTGTTTGCACCAATTTACTTTACATTATTTTTATATACCAATCTAAATTACACTGAGATCTGTAAGTGGCAGCCATACAACTATCTGTGTCTGTCAGGGATAGCCAACCTCTGGCATGCATGCAACAAGTGGTATGGGCAGTCTGTGTGTGTGGGAGGGGGAGGGAACAGGGAGCACAGCTGCACAATAGGGCAGGGAGGAGAAAGCAGAGCAATGGACTGGGCAGCGTAAGCACATGCCTACCCAGGGATAAACTGTGCACACACATCACCTACACCAGTGGAACTTTCCCACTGAAGATTTATCCCCAATTTTTCCCTAGATAATGGTATACCAGCTTTGAGTAAAGTACACCACTGCAGTGTTGTACGTCATCTGTGCAGTCCGTGTTTATATCAGTATAAAGGCCAATTACACCAGTGCAAATCTGTTGTACGTCTAGGCTCCCAGCTTAGCAAGAGACACTGATGCATTATTGGAATAAAATGTGTATATATTAATGTCTGAAAGAACATAGGATAAATACAGAGTCAGTATATCCCTGTGTAACTGGAGTTCATAGATGCATAGTTTTTACAATTAGAAAATATGTTATCTAGTCAGGCTTCCTGCTTAACAAAGGCTCCATATAGTATTTTTTGTATTGTTGTATCACCACATAAATCAATAAGAAATGACTAAGCAAATGCCATTGATTAAGGTAAACTACTGACTGTTGGCTACCAGTTTGACTAGACTAGCACTCAGCATGCCGCTGTGGGAAATGTAGCTGCTTTAATCTGAAGTCATTAGATTTTTGCTTTGAGGCCAAATCATGTTTTGGCTGGTTTCAGTGGGACAAGTGTGATGATCAAACTCAATGCATTTTGATTTCCAGCAAAAATAAGAACAAGCTCATGTCTGAATGAAAGTCAGTCAAAGTTTGTGTAACCCACTGGTGCATGAGGATTATAGGACTCTTCAGGCAGGGAGGACTTGAGTCTGTTATGCCCTAGATACAGTACTGTAGTTCAGAGTGGACAAGCTCATGCTTTTGGGTTAGGGAAGGATTGTATACATCTTGTCAGGACTCCTGGGTTCTTCCCCTCCATTTCTACCACTGATTTGCCCTGTGTATTGAAGCAAAAAGGCCACTTTCATTTTTGGTATAATGACTTCAGTGTACCACATATGCTATATGAATATGGTACAAAATAAAAGGACAGCTAGGCTGAATTTGGCTAATAATCTCTCCATTTTCCTTTCTCAGATACCCTTGTGCAGCTTCATTGTTGATTTCAGTGACTGATGATTTCAATTAGAGCTCTCTGAATTATTCAGGGCAAGTAAATGATCAGCTGAATTGAGCTCTTTTATCATTCACAAACTGATCCCCATTTCTGGAAATGTATTTGTTATCCTGAAGTGTTCCCTAAAGAACTGGGTTGAACAAATTTCAGTCTACAGGCTAGTTGTTCTCTGTGAGTTAGTCGCACACAAAACTCCAGCAGAAGACAGCTTTACAGGGGCTACAGTGGAGTATTAGAAACTGCCTAAGTAAATAGACTAAACAGGAGTTAGTGTTCTCGTACAATGAGATTACTCGGTGTAGACCTCATTTTTTCCAGGAAGATCATACTCCTTGTGACCCAGTTTTTATGTTGCCAAAAGGTACATCAACAATGTCAGGTGGGTTAGATTTGCTGCTAAAGCAACCGCATGTAAATTGCATCTGGCGTTAATATGGATTACACCTGGCACACAGCTTCAAGGTTAGTCTCCTGAGTAGGTGACCTGGATATCAGTAGGAGGCATTCAGATCCTTCTGAAGCCTCATCTTTTCCAAACTTCTTCTACCCATTTCTTTATCAGTTAAAAAAAAGGAAAGAAAACATGACATGAAAAAATAAAACAATAGGCTTTACCCTTTCTGGCTACTATTGTGTTAAGTCCCATGTGTTAAGACCAAATTCTCCTCACTGGAGCTGTTTTGGATCAATGGTACAATCTGCAGCAGAAACTGGAGCGAATTTAAGACTTCTCTAATTCATGCCAGCTGCAATGGCCCCATTAGAGCTGTTCAGTGGGTCCAGGAATGCCATAACACTGCATGTCTAGCTAGACCCATTCTGTTTTTCAGAGCCCCTCTACACTGGAAGTGGCACCAGAAGAAGGCACATAGAGCTAGTAATGGTAGCTTCACTTCATGTGGAATTTGCCCTATACAAAGGTGATTCCAGGCTTTTGAAACAAGTTTTCCAATTGATTTGTGCAGCTCAAGCAAAAGGAATAGTGTAGCACTGAATTCTTAAAGAAAAAGGGAGCAGAACTAGTCAAATACTGGAAAAATGAGGACTTGGTTCTCCAAACTTTTTCACTTTGTGCCATAATTTTCATCTGTGTAAAGCAGGGGTAGGCTATTATTTCAGCTGGAAGACAGCTTAATGAGTTTTGGTGAGCTGTCAAGGGCTGAAAGGGTAGTCCCACCCCTTTAAAGGTGCCCTGCCCCTTGGCCACCATGTTGGGATCAGAAGCCCCACCCCCCAACCCTTGACCTTTGCCATGAGAAAGCCTTCCCCATGCCCCAGAAGTACTCCTTTTGGGATGGGGCAGGTATCTTGAAACCGGAAAAAAAAAATCATAAAATAAAAAAAAAATCAAGCATCTACTATTACTTATTGTACTTTTATTAAAAAGCTATTTTTGTCATGATTTATGTGTGTTTGTGTAGTGTAGCTAGAGGTAATTGCATAATAGTTCAAAATACAGCCTTACTTTTGCATATTGTGTATGGTGGGTTCTGGCAGTGGGTGTGTGCGGGGTGTGGGGTATGTGGTTGGGGTGTGTGGGAGGGTGTGTGTGTGTGTGTGGATATGGTGGGTGGTGGGAGTGTGTTTGGTGGCTGTGGGAGGGTGTGGGTGTGTGTTGGGGGTATGATCAGAGGTGGTATGTGTGTGTGTGGAGGGGTCCTCACAGTCCTCAGAGTCCCCAGAGTGTGCAAGTCCCTGGAAATGCATGTGGTGGCTGTGAGTGGGGCTTACCCTGCCTGGCCCCATAGCGTGCAGCTCTCACCCAAGTCCCTGGCTGTACATGCTATGGGGCCAGTCCCACCAAGCCCCACAGTGCACAGCTCCTATGCTCCCACCCCAGTCCCTGGCTACACATGCTGGCAATGTGTGGGGCCAGCCCCCACCCAGTCCCATAATGCACAGCTCCTGTGCTCCTGCAATGTGCAGGGCCAGCCCGACCCAGCCCCATATTGTATGGCTCTCTGTGCTCCTGTTCCCTTTTCCCCAGTGGGAGACCCTGGCTTGGCCCAGTGGGGCCCTTACCTGAATTCCCATTCTTGCAGGCGGGGAGGCTGGGAACAGCCATGGGGTGGCCAGGCAGAAGCTCTATTAGACAGATGCTTCTTGTCTCTAGTGCCTCCTGGTTTGGGGCTGGGGCAGGTCAGGCCAGGCTGTATGGGAGTGGTTGCTTAACAACCAAAGCCACACTTTCTGCAGGGCCACACCAGCTTGTAGAGGGGCAGCAAGGACCAGGGCTTATAGAGGGCTTATGGGGGGGCACCATGGGCTGGATGGAATTGCCTGGTGGGCCAGATCTGGCCCACAGGGCCGTATTTTGCCTTCCCCTGGTGTAAAGTGACTGGGAGATGTGTGCATACAATACCTCCTGATCAAAATGCTCTATACATTAGCATTGATTATAATACTGTTCACCCACTTTTGAGACTAGACCAGAGGTGCAGCACAGAACTTGCCATCCAGGATGATGGTAAGAAGATGTGGCTTCCAGCAACCTTTACACTGCACTCCTCCTGGGGTGCTCCAGGACCTGCCAACCCTGGGGGCCCATCTATACACCAGCAAACATATATGTCATGATGCTGCCTTGAATCACTGCAACACTTCAAGCTTCAATTCCATTCTTGACATGCCCTCTCAGACTGACCTCCTAGCATGTTTTCTACACTAAGGCTTGTGAAGGCGTCTTCACAAGGTATCCTTATAGCTATCTTCTCTTCCAC
The DNA here is from genome assembly GCF_001723915.1 of Gavialis gangeticus. Lineage (NCBI taxonomy): Eukaryota > Metazoa > Chordata > Crocodylia > Gavialidae > Gavialis > Gavialis gangeticus. The sequence continues at coordinate 25,128,429 of NW_017729034.1, forward strand.
TCTTCCTGCATGGGTATATCTACATCATGTTCTAGTCCCACTTGGTGAGGGATGATCCTAATCACACTCCACCCAGCCACTTCCCCAACAAACTCAGAAATGAGGCAGTGAAGCTGCTTTGGGAGGGTGCATCCCTTCATGACTGCTCTGGAGAACTATCTCTAGTATGCCTGAAGGTAGCAGTATGGGCATTACTACCACATTTCTAAGTCTGGTGCATCTGAATGAGAACAGGTGGGTGGAGTATGCCCACCCCCACTTCCCATGAGAGAACCTGGGACATAGCATACAGACCCTTATAGACATTTGGGCTGGAAGGGACCCCAGAGGATCATCGAGTCCAGCCCCCCACCGCAGGGGCAGGAAGTCAGCAGGGATTATAGGATTCCAGCAAGATAAGCATCTAAATGTGTTTTGAAGGCGTTCAAAATGGGTGCTTGAACCACCTCAGGTGTCAGTCTGTTCCAAACCTTGGGGGCTCGGACAGTGAAGAAGTTCTTTCTTATATCCAGCCTGAACTGGTCACAATGGAGTTTTTGACCGTTCAATCTTGTCATCCCTTGGGGGGCTCTGGTGAACAGTTGTTCCCCCAGATCCTGATGAGCACCCCTGATAAGCTTATAGGTGGCCACCAGATCACCCCTGAGCCTGCACTTTTCCAGGCTGAATAGCCCCATTGCTCTCAGCCTCT
>NW_017729034.1:25134119-25155077 GCF_001723915.1 Gavialis gangeticus
GAGGATGGCCTCCTTGATAATCTTTTCCAAGATTTTCCCCAGGATAGAGGTCAGGCTGATGGGCCTGTAATTTGCCGGATCTACTTTCCTCCCTTTCTTGAAGATAGGCATGACATTGGCCCTCTTCCAATCATCAGGCACTTCACCAAAGCACCAAGAACTCTCAAAGATCCTTGCCAGGGGCTCAACTATGATGCTCGCCAGCTCCCTGAGTACCCTTGGGTGTAACCCATCAGGGCCGGCTGACTTGAAAGTATCCAGCCTGTCGAAGTGTTCCTTCATGAAGTCAGCTTCGATGGAGGGCAAGGAATCTCCCTCGTCCGGGCCTCCCTGACCCATAGTGAGCAGGGCCGTCCCATGGGACTGATGGAAAACTGATGCAAAGTACTCATTTAGCAAGTTTGCTTTTTCTTGGGTGTCAGTTGGCAGTTACCCTATCTGGTTTAGCAGGGGTCCAATGTTGCCCTTGCTTTTCCTCTGGCTCCCCACAGATCTAAAAAAGGACTTTTTATTGTCCTTGATATTTGTAGCTAGCTGGAGTTCCATCACAGCCTTGGCTTTCCTGATGTGCTCTCTGCAATTCCGGACTAAAGCAGAGTATTCTTCCTTGGTGGCGGTGATTTTCCCCTTATGATTTTCCCCTGGCAACTTTTATCTGGTACAAAGATGCTGGAAATGGAGTCAGGATCTTACCTCCAGTGTATGAAAACTCTGCCAAATTCCTAATGTGTATTTGATTCTAATGGCTTGTGTAACACCTCTTATTATTCTTTGTTTATAAATATTACCATAAATTGTTTTTGTTAATTTGAACATTAGGGAATAATTGCTCTTCCTGCCACTACCTTCAATTGCATACAGTACTCTTACATGCTTAACAACATTCACCATTAAATATTTGCTATTAACAATTCCTTTTTCATTAATTATCTATCTACAAACAATAAATAATGGAGAACAGCAATGATAGTATAAGTATGAAAAGTGTAAGAAAAATCCATAAAATGACTTTCATTTATCCAAACTATTTGAAATAACAAAAATTAGGATTGGCCACACACCAATTCATGAAGAAAAAGTGACTATACATATTGGATTACCTTTTTGCAATAAATAGTTCTACCATATTTATAGGAGAGTTAGAACAGAAACAAGGCTGCTTCAACTGTAGTGGTCTTTGCCATGCTCACAATCAGGGAAAGAAAATCATCTTCTCAGCCAAGAGCAGCCAAAGCAGCACTAGCTAACACTGTATTCATTTTGAAACTGCATGGGGAATTTCAGAAAGAGGAATGTAATTACCGGAGCTGGGATTAACTAATAAGAATTAATCAAATTAGAATCCTAACTGGAAAGTCATTTCCCTGATGTCATCTCAGAGGCTTGTATATCTTAAATGAGTTTCTGAAACCCGCCCTCAGAAAGGCCAAGAGTGGATCTGTAATCCACACCTAATGCTCAGTTTGTTGTTAGCTGCCAGATTAGATGAGATTATCACAGATCAAACCCCTTTCATGGAAAAAGAACCTTTTAAATCTACCTCAGCAGTGCCCTTCTTAGAAATGAAGGAGAGAGGCTCCTTCCACTGGGGGGAGGGAAAAGCTGTTAATTCATAACTTGTCAGGAGAAAGGTGCTTGCTTCAGCACTGAACCAGGTTAGTTATGGCTCTAATTTACACAGCTGCATATCATCTTGGTGAAAGGGAAGATACCTTTAAGTAATAACGAGTAAGTGTGCGTTGGCAGAATAATAATCATGGATTGAAAAGGTTACAGCAGGGAATGTGGTGAAGATAAGTGCCTGCTTTAATTCCGCTGGGTGCCGTAATATCAGGAGTCTGGAGCTGCACTTACAATATAAAATAACATTAGTGTGGCAATTAGGACTTAATGGTTTGTAGAGAGAACTCTGCAAGTCTTTATAAAAACATCCAAATTAGGTAGCATTCTAATTTGGCTTCACTCTCAGTTTTTCTAACTGTATCATCATCTTTCTTGAAGCCGGGCTTCTGAGAAGATTCAGTGCCCCAACAGTAGAGGCACCAGGCCAGATCCTTCACTGCTGCAAACTGTTATCTATTCCATGGGCCAGTTTACACCAGGCAGTGAATCAGATCCATTGCATGTAGAGATGAAAATGTCAGCCCTGCAAAAATGTCTACTGGGTTTGGAAGCAGAAGAAAACAAATCATTAAAAGTATGTTGACACCATGTTCCAAACAACATGTTGTCTCTTCACTGAATAAAGAGTGAGAATCAAAGTTTGAGTTTTCATTCTCATAGATCTCCATGGATTGGGGTAAACAATGTACAAGACTGTCCTTCTCACTCTGCCCATAGACATGGTCTCCCACAACAGAAGCATTCCTTAATTAAATATCTATGAAGTGACAGAAACAAGAGTGGTACTAGTGAGTATGCATGATAGAATATTCTCAACAGCTGTTTGTTATCTCTGGAACTTGTCCCTCTAGGAGATTGAGTGACTATGAATCTCAAATGCCTTCAGAGCTAATAGTACACCTCACATACCCAAAATAGTTTTCCTATAACAGAACACAAGATAGCAACAGGAGGAGGTAGAAAAAGAGAGAGAGAGAGAGAATGGTAGAGAGGATGCATAAAAGACCTGCATGCAACTCTTGATAGGTAAAATATAAATAGCTCAAATAAGCTGGAAACACAGAGCTGAAGTGGTTGAAACTTCTTGAACTGAAAATTTTCACTCTGGTGGTGATGCTGGACAAAGCTAGTCAAAAGTTTTCACTGACATGCTGAACTTTTATTAATTATTGCCATTTTTCAAATGTTGGGGAAAAATAGTTGTAACAGGGTTTTCTTTTCTTTTTTCTTTCTTTTTAATCCCTTGTACATGTAACAAACATGTTGAGCACACATAGAACAAAAGAAATATTCTGTACAAAGCATAAAGCATATGGGCCCAGATTCTATTTCACCTATTAGGTGTCTAAAGGCAATTTTACACATGCTCCAACACGTTCTAATTAGAATGCATTGGAGGAGACTCAAATAATTGACTCGGCTGGAGCAATCTAATCAGTATGCTCCAGTGTACTGCAGCATCTCATGCATTCAGCATCCCCATGTTTCAAAATGGCAGCAGGGGCACTTTAACTAAAGCTCAACAAATGAGCTTTAGTTAAATCATCTCCACTACCATTTTGAAATGTGGATACTCTGAATACATGAGATGCTGCAGGAGTTTTAATTAGAGCAGCTCCCAATGGCCACTCTAATCAAAATGACTGCCCTCCACCCTGGGGGATTTGTATAGGTGCCATAAGTGTCCTAGGACATCTAAGTGTGATTCAGTTTCATACTGTTTTAAGTCCTGAAAATCAATGAATGCACCTACTCGTGTAACACATCATTATCTTGCCCTTAAGACTGAGTCACCAAAAATAGTAAAAATGAGGAGGACCCACAAGCAAAGTGGAATAGAGTGATACTTAGGCACCTAAGCCCATTTATGTGCCTAAGAGGTAGAATGGAATCTGGCTCATTAATATACGTATTCAGTGGAACAAGAATAAACTTAGATATTAACAAGATGGGGTCAAATAAGATCTGGGCTGAAACACTGCCCAAAGTGGACCTGAAAATAAAGATTTTATGTTCCCTGTGGACCTATGTATTTTTGTCATTAGTGTTGGGGTACAGCCTCGACCGCCTCCCCGCATCGGGGCCACTTGCTGAGCGCCAAGGCTCCGCTCACCTGTGGTTGGGCGTTTCACATGTGCTTGCCTCGCCTGCCACGACTTTGATGTTAATAGAGTTGGTTTAGATGGTCCAGCGCGTGTTGTCCAACTATGAGACTCCTCGGCGTCCTGGGGGTCCCGCGTTGATGAGGGCTCCACCACCCCTACACCCTCGCCCACTCCACCGGGTGGTGGCTGCCTATCTGGCCCAGCCACGTGTTCGTAAATCACTCCGTTTGTCCAGAAAAAAAATGTATGGATTAACACAAATGCTCTGGCCAGGGATTCCCTGGATCGAAGCGACTGCTTCAGCCTTCTGCAGACTACCTCCGAAATACCCCGTACGCCGTGGGGTCTCCACCCCTTCCCTAGCTCTCCCCAAGCTCTTCGGGAGGATTTATTCAATCCCTCCGCTTATAGTTAAGGCTCCCTGGGGCCGCTCCGCCCCTATTAACGGAGCTATGGCACTCACAGTCAAGGAGTGGCCTTATATTAGAGTTCATATGGTACTTGGCTCCCGCCGGGTTTCAGCCACTCCCGGCTGGTAATGAAAACAGTCCACTGGCTGAGAGGCCAGCCGCCTGGGCTCAAAAGCCCCGCTGGGGTTTTCCCTCTCCCCAAAGTCTCCTACCATGCTTGAAAGATGCTCACATCCGCTGCAACGTGCTCCGGCCGGCCTCAGCTCCACCGCCGCCTTCTTCCAGTTCCGTCTCCTCCCGGGCTGTCCCTGGCCTCTCTTTTATGCCGGTCCTGGGTGTATCGGCCCCTCCCTTTCCCACACACCTGGGAAAGGTGAAGTCCTGCCCAGTGTCTTGGGTCTGTGAGCGCCTGACTCGCGGGCTCCCGCTTGGGCGTGGAGCCCTGGAGTCTGCAGGCTCCTTCTCTCCCTCACAATTAGTACGTGTTGTGTTGAAATACAGAGATGAACTCTTCTTCCAGGCTAACTGAGGACAGAGATGGCTAGAAAGTTTGCAAGAGCCTGTTCTTGCATTGTGTATGTTAAGTAGTCAAACAACTTTGGATACACATTATCCAGAATCCTTGTTATCAAAACCAAAACAATGAGATTTGCCTATCATGAGTGATAACTCAAGTGAAATTATACAATACCTGTGAATAAATTTGTGTTCTACAACTTGCTACAGCATGTTGGCATGTGAGACATAATTGACATTTTTCCTAATGGAATTCTTTGAACCACGTTGAGATTCTGGAGGAATAAAGCTGTTTCAATTAGAGTCAGTAAACAAAATCATACAGATTTCACTGAAAGACAAAACAGACCATAGGAAATTAAAGATCTGACCCACCATCCTCTTGAACAGAGGTTCATGAGACTGCAGCAATTAGTTTTGCTGTTGCTTATTCTGTCGCTAAGTTTCTAGAACTGTGGGGAGCCTCATGGGTCAGATGACATGGCGCCATGAGCTAGATTGGGCCTGCAGTCTGATGGATAAGACCCATAGACTGATCCCTCGCCACTCATTCAGCCTACAAGTTGGACACCACTGCCCAAGAGTCTTGTCTCTGTCTTCTGTGGGTTTTGGGTCAAGCTCTAATTTGCTCTGCAAAAATGCCATAGAACAGTGGTTTTCAAACTATGTGGTCCTGTGGGCTAGATGAGTGGTGTGGAGCAGGTTTGCAAGCTAGATACCACATGTAAGGTTAGTCCATGGGCTTGATCCAGCATGGGGTAGATGTGCACATGCAATCTGGCATGCTGACCCAGACCCACATTCTGGATCCAGCTGCAGAGCGATCTGGCACACAAGGCTATGTTATATGGCCTGTGGAGCTCCCCACAAGTTTGGGAATTTGGTGGCTGTAGAGAAGTGACGGTATTAATTGCCATGGCTCTGCCACAGCAATTTCTACTACCACCTTTCCCCCAACGCCAAATTTCTGGACCCATGGGGAGCCTTATAGGCCGGATGACAAAGCTCTGTGGGCTGGATTTGGCCCATGCACCATAGGTTGAGCACCACTGCCACAGAATGCCTAGGATGAAGTGAAAGATAGATGGCAATGAGTTCACTCTGCATTACCATTTCATGTGTTCCCTGCATTCAGAAAAAATGACTTATACCTATGAGCACCACTGAAATCATTAGCTCTGGACCAAACCTACATAAAAATGATAGCAAGGAGGTATAAGATTTCCCTCCCTTATATAGCTTTCTTTCACACACACACAACCTATATCTGTGAGATATATTTCTAAAATACATTAGATTTATATTTACTTCCCCTGGAAATGGAGGCTCTACGACTTGCCGAAAGACAATCCTTTCATTCATATATGGATGATAGATCTATTCTTTTAATTCCAAGGGAGAGATTTCAAAGGACTCTTCTTTTTCAGAGATTGGGGAAGAAAGACCATATCTACTTTCTATTTATTCCAACTTCCTTTTATTGTAATCATTTTCAAATGTATTCACATAGTTTCACAAAACAGAAAAAAGAAGTACATAATACAAAAAAAGAAAAAGAAAAACTGTGTTAATTAACTCAGAGGAAATAATATCTAAACTCTGAAAAGCAGCAATCTGCAACAATGATATAACATACTGGGCCTGTCTACATGAGAAGTTTACTGAAGAGTTGCCTAATTAGCTCCGCAATAAAGTCTCAGCATCTACCTACATGTGCAGCCCTATTAGGCTGCAGTAAATTAATAAATGCTGCCATAGGACAGTACATGTCAACACAAATATTATCCTGTGGCAGCATTATTTACTCTGCTATAACACATGTATAGAGGCTGACAAGGCTCACTGGGGCACAAGGGTGCTTCAGTGCAGGGGATGCCTGCTGGCTAGCCTTCCACTGAAACACCCTTGTGTTGCAGCCAGCTCCTCTGTAGCATGTTGAGCCAAGTCCCAGACTGGCAGGCTGACCCCCCGAGGTCCCTGCCAGCTGCAGTTGTACTGACCAGGCTCAACCTGCTGCTGTCCTGGGAACACTTGTAAACATGGCTCCTGGGAGAAATAAACTCCGGAACAAACTTTGCCAGAGTTTATTCCATCAAATTAATGGATCCAGTGTCTATATTATAAAACAGCATTTCTCAAACTAGAGTATGCAGTGAACTTCCAGACAAAATGTCAAAGGAAGGAATGAGAAAGCAAAAATGAAAGAGGAAATATAAATGGATGAAAAGGAAGAAAAAGGAAAAAAAAGAAGAACTATACAGTATTTCTTAGGCTGTCAGAGAGGTTACAATGTGGCTGTAGTAATAGCAAATGTCACTCTTTTATTATCCACATAAGAGAGTCATAAGAGTATTCAGGAATATAAGAAATTTTTGATGAGGGCTATGCAACCCCGAAACAAAATGAGAACAACTGTTGTATGGCAAATCCAAGTTCAATCTGTGCTGGAGTTGTATATGACAGAAATGGATAAAGCCAGAACCTCTGTGACAGCTGAAATTATGTCTGCTTGCTGAAGGCTCTATTAAGATTAGACCAAGTGTTTTTCTGTATTTGTTTAGATATTAAGCTATATGTTGTTGCTAAGAGCCTAATTAAAGTTTAAGGTGTAGTAAGGCCTTGTATAAAGTAAGGCCTAGTTAATTTAGGGAAGCCTTGAAGTAGTAAGGCCCTGTGGCGTAGTTAAAATTAACCTTATCAAAGGAATGCAAGGCTTGTACTGCTATTGCTCAGTCTAAGGACAGTTGAAGTAAAAAGAATCTGAGTGGCTGTACATTATCAGTGCCATTCAGAAGCTCTAAATTGGCTAAACATCTGGAAATCATACTGAAGGAAGATACAACTCTGTGAAAAGGATTCGTTAGCTGTTGGCCTGGATCAGTGGGCCCATGGATCTCAAAGAGCCCAAGGACTGAATAGCAGGGTCCTTTCCGGTACCTCTCAGACAGCGCTGATTGGGGACAGCTGATTTCACTGAACTTTGTGGAAAGAGAAACTTGTTGTACAGCAGGCATCAGAGAGGACTGCCAATAAGTTGTCGACGTGAATTATTTTTGTCTGTCATTGTTTGTCTTGTTACTATGTGTAGCTGTGTTTTTGTTAAGTCAATAAACCTTTCTTACTTTTCTATCCCCGACCATATTCTCAATCCCGAACTCTCCACAGGCAGCTGGGACAAACCTCATGTTTGGCCAGTCCATACTTAACAAGGGACTGGGATGTGGAAGAAAGGAGCTTGTAAGTCACCTATTTTCTCTTTGGCTCTCAGCACAACTAAAGTCTGATCCAGTACTGCCAAGCTTCTGTGCTGTGCTGTGCTGTGCTGTGCTGTGCTGTAGTAGGTGTAGTGTGCTGTGCTGTAGTGGTTCCATAGGAATTGTTCCACTAGCTAAAGATCACACCTATTTGCCGCTAGCTATGTTCCCAACTTGTCCCAGAACCCATCCCTAGAGTCAGGGTGCCAATTAATATGCCCACAGCAAGTGTGTGTTAAAGAAACTCTTGGGCCTAGTCTACACTACAGGGGTTCTGACAGAAAACCTCTGAGTGCATTGATACCCAAAGTCTTTTTAGCATGGCAGAATCCTCATTTCCATCTGTTGAGTTAAAACACCTTTGCTGAGTGAGCACCTGACAGAAGGTATGTGTAGATATTTCTGTGCCTGCTGGTGGTGACTGGTCCCTTCAGCAGCTGGTGCCTTCCTAGGATGCACTTCATGCTTGGTAGCACAGGTGCTGAGTGGAGCCCCATGGAGCTGCCAGAACTGCCTGAGTGTTCACATGCTCTGGAAGCTCAGTGGTTGCAGCTGCTTTCTGCTGCCAGATGTTCTGGCAGCAGAGTGAAGTTAGTTTAGATAAGGCCTTTGCTCCTATTGCACTGCTGCAATGGGTGCTGGTCCAACATAGCTTGAATTGGTGACATACTAGATATGCTCAGGAGCAATCGGGAGTTTCTGACCTCACCGCTATTCCTCCTTAACACTGCTTTCATAATTAAAAAGCTTGCAGATTTCTCCCATGTCACATCCAGCTGCATTATAGGTGGGGCATTAATCTCCAGATCTTTAGCATTCTATAACCTAAACTTCCTTCCCCCTGTAGGTGGATGTCTGACTCTAAACCAGCCAAAAGACCTCAGTGATATTTAGTCTCCTAACTCTCACTGACAGAAGCATAACAAAGTAGCTGCATGCTCGGGCCAGAGAGAGGAATGGAGGCAGCAGCAACTCCCAGCTCTGCTGCTATCATGTTTGTGTTGCTGTGTGGGCAGATCACATTTTTCTGCCCTCCACCTAAGTGAGCACTCAGGGAAGCTAAACTGGTAAATACATTTGAAAACCTCTCTACTGTACTGCATGGTCCTATGCCAGAGGTCAGGTCAGTCTGATAGAGAGAGACAGATATATAAGCAAGGCAAACAGTTCTTTCAGATTTCAATCCATGAGTATGTGCCAGGCATTTCCCACTGATTTGAGCACATCCATGTTCTCTCATCTCCCTGCCATAGCAGAGTTATGGGTCCTGGTATTTCTAATGCACTTACCTGTACAAAATTTAGACATCAACAAGCCCTCTCAGCTTGATGATGATGCAAAGGGAATACAAAGGAGTTGATACTGTTGTACTACAGCAAAAACTCTCTTATTCAGCATCCCCCGGGAATGGGGGATACTGGTTAATCAAATATGCTGCGTCCGGTGCATTACGCGTCTGCACCAGTGTGCTGGGGGAAAGTGAGGGGGGGCCCCACAAAGGCTGCTTTGCCCTGGGCCGTGGTCCACAAGGAAGTGAGACTTGGCTCGTAGTGGTGAAACCAGAAGTGGGACTTCCAGTTTTGCTTTTGCCATATCCCTTGGAAGATTGACAGATGCTGGTTAGTGGAGCTTTCTGGTTGGTAAAGTGCCAGATAACATGGCTTTTGCTGTACACTAAAATGAATGGCAGTTTCCATCATAAGGTCCAATATCCTAAAACTGGAATATGCCACCAAGGGGCACTGGACCCTATAAACTCTCCTACTATCATTTGCTTTCCATGACAAAGCAGGCCACCATAGATGTTCTGGGCTCAGCTTCAGTCTTATGATAGGATGCAGCCTAGTACTCACTCTTCACGTCTATAAAGGTCTTCACTCTTTTTTCCAAAACTTTCTTCTCCTTCACACTATGCACAGGAGGGCCGAATTAAACTCAGTAGCAATGAACAAATTGCACGAGTGCATCCATTCTGTTTGGAATTGTTTCTATTTCGTGCATTGGAAGTTGAGGTTTTGATTACTGAGTTTATCCCTCCATCAAGTACTCTTTTTTTCTTTAAAAAGCTTCTCTGCTTTTCACTCTATCTTTTGCCTGGGAAATGTAATCTCTTAAACAGACCTATTCCACTGGCAGATATATTTCTTTAAGTGGATGCTTCTGAGGTAGTAAGGATTTATGTATTAAATACCAAGGTATTGTACGACCTCCTTTGATCTCTGAATCCAAGGAAGCAAAATAGGTTTGTCCATCCCAATCACTCAGCAAATTATCTTTCATGGGAGCTCTAAGGTTGGCTCCTAGAGCAAAGCTGCCTGGATTTGATCAGTCTTGAGGAACTGCAATTTGCTTTCTTGTTAACCTTGTAACTATTGATCCCCATAATAGGGTTTGGTCCAGCTTCTGAGCAGCAGCATTTGGGCATTTCAGAAGATGAAGACCCTGACACAGGGCACTGCAGATACAGTTTCTCCTTGTGCCTGTAATGGAGAGACTACTACAGCAGTTACATGGGCAGTGATTCTCCTCTTATGCCAAAGGATGGCAGGTTCAGTCTGAAGGTCCACAGTGAGATGCTAGTGTAAGAGACCACATAATCAACAGATGCATTTAGTAAAATGGTGGCCATTCATAAAAAGATACCATGAGGTGTAATGCTGCCACCAGTTCAGGAGGTCTGTCCCCAAATTACTAAGACAGTCAGATGACTTGAGCCAGAGGCATAGCAAGGCAGTTCTGTGCCTGGAACAGCGGCCAATGCATGGGGCAGCGCCAGATCCTGCCATGCCAGTTTTGGAGGTGTGGTCAGCCACCATTGCGCTTTTGCATCCCTCCGCTTCCCAAGGTGGTACCCAAGAGTGCTGCCCTGGTTGGCCCACTCAGTTACACTACTGACTAGTTGAAGCAGGTCTGGGCTTCTCAGTCATACTGTATCTTTAAAACGCCATCAGTCAGGCACAAAAAGCATGTTCTACCACTGACAGCTATTGCTGGATGACTGTGTCTGTGGACTGTCCCATCCTGTTCAGGGGTGACCTATCCTTGATCATACAAGCGCTTGCAGTCTTCATACTGGGTCACCATAATGCATTTTATCTTGCCATGATAGCATCAGGTTTGGAATGCAAAAACCTGCTTATCTCAGCAGAGTGGAACCTCAGGACACCTATACATGTGCAGTAAACCTGCTCCAATGCTCTCTAATTACAACACATCAGAGCAGACCCGATAAATCGAGTCTGCTATGGCACAGTAATTATCGCGCTCCAGCGGACTCTAGCATCTCATGTATTAGTGTCCCCATGCTGAAAAATGGGTGGGGGGAGGACACTTTAACTAAAACTCATTGAATGTCAAGTTTAAAGAAATGGGATTTGAAAAATGGTGGTAGGGGCATTTTATCTTAGCTCGTTGAACGAGCTTTAGTTAAAGTGCCCCCAACACCACTTTTCAGCACAGGGACACTGATACATGAGATGCTCTGCATGCTCCAAGAGCCACTCTAATTAAAGCACTCCCCCCCCCTCACTCCTGGAACACATTTATAAACACCCTCAGGCATTAAATATTTATGTAAAACTTTCACTGGTGTCATTTTACTCCAAGGCCTTCATATTCTGAGATCAGGATAGATAAAGAAGTGTCTTGCCCTCCAAATCTCTGACCAGTCTCAAATGCTATGCTCCTAGGTACAAGGGACATGTCTACCTGAAGGGTGAAGTTCATAAGTGCAACAGACTGGACTTTCTTGGGGGACACTGTGATCCCGTGTAATTTATTTCCAAGGTTTAATGAGGCCAGTGAACTAACTTATTCCAGATCTAAATGCAAATCTCATTTCTTTAAACTTGACTCCCCACTAAGCAACCCATATTCTAGTAACAGCTCTAGAAAACAAAGTAAATAATATAAAAGCCCACACTCATGCTTGACTGTGACTAAAGAGAGGATATTATAATTACTACTAATACAAGTCATCATTTTTTTTATTTAACTCTAAAAAGCTCTCAGATGTCAGAATGGTGGCAATAGTATAAGTTTGAGAATAGAATATGCTAAAATACAAGGGCCAATTGCCAGCTGAGAATATTTTGGTAAAAGGATTATACATTTAATTTATGTAAATAACATTAACACCTGCAGTTATTCCTGCCAGCATAAAAATTAAAAGGGTTGTCAGTCTGTATCCTGCGTACCAAAAAAAATGATCCCAGCATTGCAAAATCTGTGATTTTTATCATGAATCTTAATTTACATTTTGTGCCTATCATAAAGCCCAACTCCTGAGGGCATACGATTTTGACAGACTGTCAGCTTTCATTTGAAAAATAAATTACATAAGTTTCTAGCCCTCATGGCTAGGCAGGGAAACTCAAAGGGTCAAAAACCAGAAGGGCAAACAAAAAGAACCCCAAGTTTATTATTTTTAATATTTCATGATTTAGGAAAGAGGAATGCAAGTTTTTTATTTTTGAATGCTTGAGGTTGACCGTCCAGAATCAGAAAGAAATCTCATCCTTTCCTCCCTTCAGTGTATAGCACTACACAATTAGATGCATCCTGTTGACTTTTATGTCTTCCATAGCATCTGTCGTTGTTGGCAACAAGACAGAGAATCATGGCAATTAGAGATTTAAAAGGCCTGCCAGGTCTCATCGTCCATCTCAGCTTGTGCAGGGTAGCATCCTATAGCACATTCTCCAGTGGTCTGTTCAATCCACTTTTAAATAATTGAAACAATGGGACTCCCATCATCCCCCACTATTTATTAGACGTCACCTGGTGGTTAAGTGCAAGAACCTGCACCTGTGGTCTGCACCTGTTTCCTACATTCCAGTATCCTAAGCCATTAACTTAGGCTTCGATGGATAGCATCTTGTCTTCCATGATAAGGTGATAGGATTTTATAGGACAGAAAAAGGTTTAAGGTTAACTAACCTCTTCAAGGAGATTATAAGTAATGAAATGAGACATGTCTGTGAAAAGACACTTTGGGGCTCATGCAGACAGGGACAGTCTAGCTCGGCTTCTTGCCAGCATGGTGACTTTGACAGCTTGGGGAGTGACAGACAACAGCAGGAGTGCCATGGTGGCAGAGGTGGATAATAGTTTGTGTGGCAGGTGACCATAAGTGTATGTCTGGGAACCATCTGGTTTGAATTAGGCTGAATTAGAGAACTGAGAAGGGCAAATCCCTTCCTGCTGTTTGTGTGACAGTTTATCTCATGTGAAATGCAGCTTACAGGCAGGGCTGCCCTCCTGACAGGTTGGGAGAAGTCAGGCAGTAAGAAGAGCCACTATGGGCAGAAATAAGAAATTCCCCATAATGCCACTTACAGAGACAAGGCTATTTCACAGGGGATCTCAATTCTGACAGCCCGTACTTGGTGCACAGCACAAGAACAGGTCTTGGAGGCACCACATGAACCCATGGAAAGCTAAGGATAGATGTAGTCTGTCTGTCAGCCACGCAGCAGTAGTAAGGCTTGCTTTCCCAGTCCCTTTCCAGACAATATGGGGAAGGGTAGCCATGGAGAATGGGTGAATCGGAGGTAACTTGGGTTTAAGGACAGCTCCTTTCATGTCCATAAATGATCCCCTTTACTTTCCAAGTTGCTTGCCTTATAGCAGGAGTAACTGAATAGATGCATAGCAGCTTTCTTGTTAATACAGGCCTAGGATCCCCTGCAATTCTTGTCCTGCTTACTGCTTTTTAATGTACGTGTATATGCATAATGTTCCAAACAGGTGTTCTAAAATGTTTCTCTGGCTGGCTAAATGGCTCCTGGCTGGACCATGTCATTGGTGAGTGATAGAGTCACAAGAAACAAAGCAAAACACCAGCAAATTTAACCTAGTTCTTACGTCTATGCATTTGAACCTCTTTTCCAGAGTGGCCAAGAATCTGCAATTCCATCTGAAGTTGAGCCCTGTATGTGCATACCCCTGCAGGAAATAGTCACAGCTTGAATGCTTTTGTGCTTTTTAGAGTGAAAGCTCTCCAGGCCTTTCTAATAGCTATGTTGTAAAAAGAACAACTCTGTATATAGTAAAGACATTGACTTGATCAAGACCTAGGACAAGTCTGGAAAAATGCACTTAAAAAGCACAGCAGCAGGGGGAAGATGGAGAATAAGAGGGTCAAAATGTCACATGGGGAAGAAAATTATTTTCTCTGTCTAAAATCATGAGAAAAATAGATTTTATCATAAAGCAACCATTATGTAAACCTGCCACACATGAGCTGGATTAAACATTTGGAAAGTGTCAAATGATAGTAATGAGATCAGATTCTGAGTTCTCTGATAGTAGAGTGTATAAAAAGTAATTGAGGGTGATACAGTTACAACTAAGATCAGACTGCAGCCCATGACCAGACCTGACTAGGAATTTTTCTGTTGAAAATGCTGATTCATGAGAATAAGCATGTTTCAGGCACAAGGGTCAACTGGGATTAATTTTTTAATGAACAGTTTTGAGAAAACTCTTCAAAGTTCTTAAAACATCCTATGGCAACAGCTTTCAAATGAAAAGTCTAGTTTTCCTGGTCAAAACCACATTTCCATTTTGAAACTAAAGCCCACAATAGTTTAATAGAAGGGTTAAAAGCAAAGCAAAGCATTTTGACTGACCTGAACTATTTATGTCAGATTTTCAGGTCACACTTTTTTTTTTGAGATATTGACTTTCATCTTAATTCAGAACATTTTTCAATGTGCCTGATTATCACTGTGTAGGAGATTCATTTCTAATAATGACTTGTGTGTGCTGCTCTTGTTCTTTCTCCTTTGAGACCCTCAAAATCTCAGCTTTTTAGCTTCAGAGCCCTCAAACATGCTTCACTGATCTATGTGGGGTAACTTCTAAACTAGACACAGTATAGACACATTCCATGGTACAGATATGCTATTTGGATTTGTCACTCAGCCATGCTAATTTGTCCATCCAAGCAGAAACTCCTCAATGGACTTATGAAAAGGTAATTCAAAAGGCAGCCTAAGGGGCACCACTTCTAGGTATGGTAAGTTTGCCAAGCAGAAGTTTGCTTCTGTATCTGGTGACTGGCCTGAACACACAGTTTCAGCACCATCTTACCTGGTTTAGTAAAACTGGTACAAATTGCATACATTGATGAGTCCTCTGTGTGTTCTGCTTAGACTCCCTGAACTTTGAGACAGATGTTGCTATGATCCCCAAAAGTCCATTTTTGCCCATGTCTTCTTCTAAGCTGCTGCGAAGGCCCTAAACAAGGAGAACTGCTACTGGAGTCATAATAAGCATGGGAGAATGTTCTGCTGCCCAGGCCTGGTGAAAGTCTTACCCTGGGCAAGCTTCCTGAAAATAGCAATCAGAATATTGCTGGATTCTACTCACCCTTGGCATCTCTATTTACAAAACAAGCAACTAAGCTTTTCCAAATTTCCCCTTGTTTAGTGATAAATAACAACAACAAAAAAAGACCCGGATGCAATCTTACTTGAATTTGTCCATAACAAGAAAATCCTAAATGGAGACAAGTGTAATGTTTACATGACATAGGAACTGCCATGTGAGATCCAGTAATCATCTAGATCAGTATCTGTAGGTTTTTCTGATTGTTGTTCACTAACACAGTCAATAGAAACAAGATCAAACCTAATTCCCCTCTTCCTTGAAAAGATAAGCCAGGCATTTGGGGCTCTTTGCTTCTGCTGAAGTCCCATTGGGACTATTTGATGAGCAACCTTCCAGAGTGAATATATAGTGGAAAACAATGCTGATCCAGGTCTTCACATGTGGGTGCATACATAAAAAAGGAGAGATTATTGGCCTCTGCATTTGCTACTGATATTTGCCTTTATGCTACATGGAAGGCATTTATGGTCTATTTCCAGTTTTATTAAGTAGTGGTTCATAATGATTTGCTCAATCATCTGTTACTTAAGAAAGATAATTGCCATCCTCAGCCCTTAATAACATTTTTAAAAACTTCCTCCCTGGGTATCTGTCTTAATTCCTAATTTGCTGGTGTCTGTTATTTTTTTTCCTGCTCTGCCTTCTTGCCTCTCTGCATATTTGTCTGGTCTTGCTGTTTATGGCAATGCTGACCGGTAAGTGACAAAACAATACTGTTGTCACTACAAATTATCCCTTGCAGGGAGTCCAGCCAAAGGCTGTCATTGACCTAATGAGGTGTGCCCAATCAGCAGTGAAATGCTGCTCCATCTCCGCCCCCTAGGTGGCAACCCCTTTACTGGAGTGATCAATCCCTGGTTGAGTTCAGATGCAGAAACAAACAAACCTGCATAATAATCATTACTCTGCTTGTTTGATCTCCAGAACAGCTGTGAAAGAAAGGGATTTAGACCACAGGGGAGAAGCACAGGGATATCTACAAGCTGAGATTCCTTTAGCATGTTGTGCTGCTGGAATACCAGCATCTGTCTCTGCTGCTTAGTATTCATATGGAGACGGAGCAATGACAACCGGCTTGCAACAGCCTGCTCTGACTGAAGTCAATGGGAAAACTTTTCCTGGCTCCAATGGGACTCAAGCCTCTTTGTCAAGTTTCAGCTACTGGTTGTAAATTCTTTAGACCTGTTCAGAGAGAAAGCACAGTCCAGTGGTGACTCAGGAAATGGAAGGTATCTTTCAGGACAGTCCTCGCTGGTAGTCTGTTTTTCTCAGGGCCTGGCTCATTGATATGACTGTCCAAATTGTCCTTTTAAAACATAGACAGGTTTTTTTCTTTCTAACTCAGAATTAAGCTTGCCTCTCATTAAAGTACAGTTACTACTTCTCACGCTTGTTGGATATCATGGCTGTTTGAAAATGGACTTTTCCTTTTCTTGGAAATTGCACCATTTCTAAACTATGTTTCTTTTCCAAGTGTAATTAGAAAACAATAACTGCAATATTTTGAAATATTTTTTGTATTTATTTTCTTCTTTTGATCAGGAAACCAAGCATTTGGTTAAAACTGATTTTGACAAAAAATACATATTCCAACAAGATATTCTTGTGTGAAAAAAAATCACAATCATTTTCACTGGGCAAACTCTAAAGAAACTTTTTTCTTTCTCAGATGAAGGTTTTTTTGTTTTATATTCCTGTTTGTAGCTACATCTGGTTAAACCCACTTTAACTATGTTATAGCTTTAGATTTGACCTCATGCCCTCCCTTTCTCATTCTACCTCTCTTCTGACTTACTCTTTCCCCCTGGTAGGTTTTTTTCATTCATTGCTTCCTTCTCTCTCTTTCTTCCTCTCTTCCTCTCTTTCTCTCTTTCTTTTGACCAAGAACTGTGAGCACGTGCAAACAAAGACATTTTTCCTTCCTTTCACATCTCTCTCTCTCTCAGCTACATGTTAAAATCCTCTTGTCTGTAGGGGAAGATGAAGCAAATGGTTCTGTCATATTTAGGAAAACTCTGCTCCGTGTATTCCTTGTTCTTTGCAGAATAGACATTTTGCCTCCTCACCAAGTACAGAGCTAGAGCATTAGACTGTTTAGGCCACTTCAGAGGCTACCTAAATAGCAGAGGGGTGCTTAATTCCATTATCTATCCCCTCTGTAATTCACAGCCGTGCTCAGGGACACCATCTGCATAGAGGGATAGACTTTGCAGTGGGTCAGGACATCCTAATTGGATCAACTCTGCTGCCACTGATATTAATAGCAAAACCCTCATGGACTTCACTAGAGGGGAAATTCCTAACTGTGCATAGGGGCATCACAAATCCTATACACAGTGCAAGTCCCCTGTGGTCTTAAGTGGATTAGGTGATGCATAGGCCTTTTGTTGGCTCTCTATACAGAGTGAATTTCACCCTAGGAAGAGGATGGAGGCCCAGTATCATACATTTCTAGAGTGCCTTTTTTTTCCATCATGCCCCATGGCACTTTACAAAGTGATATAAATTCTCATCCTTAACCATGTATTAACAATGGCTTTTGCTAGTGGGGGTGGGGGGGGGGGAGAAGGATCTTAATTGTGTCTCCAGTTGTACAAGAACCACTCAGTCATCATCAATAATAAATAGATTTAACCAACCATAAGCCAGTGTGGATGCATAATGCAAATAAGCCCTGGCTCCAGTCTCTTAAAAGAGATAGTACTTGCTTTTTAATAATGCATTCAAGGGGGGTGGAGGAAAAGGATACCTGGAGATTTCCAATTAGCAAATGC
Organism: Gavialis gangeticus; assembly: GCF_001723915.1. NCBI lineage: Eukaryota > Metazoa > Chordata > Crocodylia > Gavialidae > Gavialis > Gavialis gangeticus. The sequence continues at coordinate 25,152,197 of NW_017729034.1, forward strand.
TGCATCCCCTTGTGTTCAATGTTTAAGTAAAGTTTGTTAGAATTACAAACTATGCACATAATAATAATACTGCCAATGCTGACCTTGCAAAGCACAGCTCTGTGTTGTTTGAATCAATCATCACAGCCCAGAGCAGGAGGGAAAAAAAACACTGCAGAGAAAATATCCAGAGGGAGGAGTGAATGAATGAGAAGTGCCTGTTGTAGGAAGGCAACTTGCTAATAAGGCAGGCAGAATTTTTATATTGCTCTCTATATTTATATTAGTTTTATATATAAACTATAGGCCATGAACATAGATCCTAAATCTGTAGGATACAAAGTGCTGTACCTGAATGGTACTGAGTTCACAATGAATTCAGGGTGAACTGAGCGTATTTGTGCTTTTTCACAATACTCAACACATTGCAGGAGGACATAGTATTTGTTTCACTGCTGTAAAGAGAACTATGCACCAATTAATCCCATCACTTGAGCCTTCAAATGAATTTCACCTAAAGCAGGAGCTGAACCATAATTTGCTACCTGCCTTTATTGCATTTTGACACAAAAATTTGCCCCATCCCTCAGCTGACTGGAATATCCTGACTTCCCATTCCAAAGGGCTGGTGCAGGAAAGGCTTCTGTACTTTCATGCTTGCAAGATTTCATATTCCACTGGGTGTTTGAACATGATCATAAGAGCAGTCTTAAATGAATTAGAAAGCAAATTGCTTGGCACACTGGAAGATCAGAAAGAAGACTAAGAAGAGAAAGATATCTATTACTGCTATGTTGCTCATAAATTGCATTAAAAGTTAGCATATATCATTTTCCTCTATACAGGAACAAAATAACTGTGTAAAATGCACAGAATCTCTGCCTAGGAGTAAGTTTTTCATTGAATAAAATGTAAACTTTGCAAAATTGTTATCAGGCAGTTGATCGTGTGAAGACTATTAATTTGTTGTAAATACATTTATTTAATAATGTGAGTCTAAGGTGCTAAATTATATTATGCTCAGAATACATAGTGCTATATAGTAACAGCAACTGTTAGCAATGCTGTATTTTTTATCCATATCTCAAAGCCATTCACAGATTATTTGAGTATTATTACTCCCATTTTATAGGTGGGGAAACTGAGCCACAGAACTAGAAAGAATGCTGACCATAGGCACAGTGGCAGATCCAGGAACAGTACACAGTCCTACTAATTCCCCAACTAGTGACCCAGCCACTGGACTGTACTATCTTGTGGAACAGTGGGCACATGTACACATGCAAATCAGCCGGGAGCAGTTTACCTTTGAGTAAACTACCTGAGAGTAAACTCTCTAGGGCACATGTCTACATGTGCAGAGATGTGGAAGCAGATTTGCTGCTCCTAGCAGCAGACTGCTCCTGCAGCCCTGCAACAGGCCCCTGCAGCAGCCAGGGCGAGATCTAGGCTCCCCCTGGGTGCTATCCTAGAGGCCAGGAGACAGCTATCTCCTGGCAGGGACTGAAATATTGCTCCCTGACCCCTGGAGCTGCACCACTGGAGCCCAGGTAGGGACAATGTCCCCCTGCCCCAGCAGCAGGGAGCTCCCAGCCCCTGCTCCATGATCACAGGGCTGGGGCTGAGAGATCCTTATTTCCCAGCCCAAGTTCTACAACCCAGGGCCAGCTCTGGGAGCTCCTTATCACCCAGCTCAATTCCCATGGTGAGGAGAACCTTATTTCCTAGCACCAGTTCCAGGGGCACAGGCCTAGTGCTGGGAGGTTGTAATTTCCCAGGCTTACCCCCACATCATGGGACCTGGCCTGGGAGATAAGAATCTCCCAGTGCTGGCTCCACAGCGGCAGAGCAGGTGCTGGGAGCTCCCTGTTGCCACATCAGAGAGACATTGTCCCTGCCTGGTCTGCCCTGGCAGAGACCACCCCAGCAAGAGGAAGCTCCCAGAGGCAAGGAGTAGGCCTGTGTGAATAGGGAAATACAGGTAACCCTCACTATTTGGGGGTTCAGCATTTGCAGTTTCAAATGCCAAACCAGCATCTGAAAGACACTTAAAAGAGCTCCTTGGGAGTTCTGTGCTTGCTGCCACCAGGCTCCTGCCACCGCTGCTGGGCTCCCGCTGCTGTGCTCCACACTGCCACCAACGCAGATGGCGTTCATGAATGCAGTGCCTTATTTGCGGATATTGCCATTCGCAGGGGATATGAGAACGTATCCCCTATGAATGGTGAGGGGCTCCTGTATTCAATTTGGATTTGTATTCAGCTGATTCAGAGGCCAGTGATTCAATTAGGAGATTTGGATCACTGTCCTGAATCAATTTGGCTGAATCAGCCTCGGAAGATTTGGCGCCGATTTGGAGAGATTCGGAGATTTGGCCATAGAGTATAATGGGGAATCCTGATTTTGAAATCAGCTGGGTGGTAGTGACAGTGCCATCGCTGGCAGCCCTTTCCCACCCCAAGGCATCCCTGACTATGAGGTGCAGCTTGTGTGCCACACAGTGGATCACAGATGGCCTTGACCATATTGGCCCCATTGCCAGTGACCATGAAACCGCGGGTGAGCTCTCCCTGCCCAACGAGCCACCCCTGTACCATGTGGTTCCTGGCCCCCATGATCTCCCTTGCCGTGTGGGATTCATCCACCACCTCAATTTGAAGGAGAGCCCACCAATGGCCTGACTGATCACACCAGTGCCCTGTGAGGGAGAGGTAGGCGTGATCTCTGTGGCAGGTGCAGAGATCCCACCTCAGGAACACAGCTGGGTATTCGTATCCCTCCGCTGTTTCCACCACGTGAGGCAGGCCAGTAGGGGGTGCTCCTGCGTTGAGCCACCCACCTCCCTGCGCCCAACCACCTTCCAGGCTCCGAATGCCTCCCTAGGGGCGCCTTATGTCTGGCT
>NW_017729034.1:25155370-25159489 GCF_001723915.1 Gavialis gangeticus
GGCCCATCCTAACTGAATGGTCACAGCACAGAGATTTAAATCACAGTGTCACAGGGCAGAGATTTTTGGGGAGAAACCAAGGTGGCTTTCTGCCACAATCTCCACCTTGGCTGCTCCGGATGTCCGAGGTGAAGTGAAAGGCTACCTGCAGCCCTGTCTTGCACAGCTCCTCCCTCAAGTACTCCCTGCTTGCCTCATACAAAGAAGACACCACTGTCCTGCTAAAGGTGGTGCATGTGGGTACTTGGTAAGATGGGGTGATGAGTGCCATGAGCCACCTGAACCCTGGCCACTCAACTAAGGAGAAGGGCTAGACATCCAGAGCAAGCATCTCCCCAGTGCTCTGGGTGATCTCACTCACCCTTGCAATGCACCCCACTTTGTCTGCAGCTTTCCCCCACCACTCCAGGGTGGCCTGCCTCTGCTTTGGGGGGATGGGGGTTTTGGAGTGAATGGGGGACTTCTCTTTGGGCACACTCCCACTGAGTGCCAGGCTGAGGAGGAAGAAGGGCAAGGGGGTGCTGCCTCCTCAGACGCATCAGCATTGCATTGGTGGTGAAGTGTTTCACCTCCTTGCCCCGCTGATCTGCCTTCGGCAGTGCTCACAGATAGCATACTTGGGATCATCTGCTACCTCAGAATAATTCCACACAACACTACTCCCCTGTTACTGGGTTGAGGGTAGGGATCCTGCTTTATCCCCCTCCACAGCAGGCAGAGGCACAACAACAGGAGGAGCTGACTCAGATGAGCCACTTGCCTGCACAACCTCCTCTGAGGTGCCTTCGTGACAAGGAGACCTAGGTCTAGGGGAACTTTGAGGGGTGTGTGTAACAGCTGAGAATTGGCTGTGTAACAAAGGTGCTTGCTGAATGCTCTGGGAGGATTAGACCAGGTGTTTCTTGTTGTTTGTTCATGTATTGGAGCTACATGTTGCCGCTAAGAGTTTAATTAAAGTAAAAGATTAGTGAGGCCTTGTATGTAGTGAGGCCTTGAAAGTAGTGAGGCCTTGTATGTAGTGGCATAGTTAAAATTAACCTTATCAGAAAAATGCAAAGCTCAGAAGTTATCAACTGGCTAGCACATCTGGAAATTATCAGAAGGGAGATGCAGCATTGAAAGAGAAGGTACTAATTTAGAAATTAGAAGCTGACCTGGATTTGGTGGGCCCGTGGATCTCGAGGAGCCCAAGGACTGAATACCAGGGCCCTCCCTGGTACCCCTCGGACAGTGCGGATCGGGGATGCCTGACTTCGCTGAGCTTTATAGAAGAGGAACTTGTCATACATCAGGCATCAGAGGGAACTGATGATAAGTTGCCAATGTGCATTGTTATTGTCTGTCATTGTTGTCTTGTTATATTATGCATAGTTGTGTGTTTGTTAAGTCAATAAACCTTTCTTACCTTTTTACCCCCAACCACTCTCTCAATCCTGAAGTCTCCCACTGGTGGCTGGGACAGGTGTGGAGCACAAAGTCAGATTCCCCCTCAGTCCTCAGAATTTCTTTAGCTACGGTGCTTAGGTTCCCTGGTTCCAGATCCAGCTCCTCCTCTGGCAGTTGGGAGGCTCACACTCGGAGATGAAATTGGGGTGGAGGAGACTTATTCTGCTGCTGGTGCCTATTTCTGGAGTTAGGGGTGGTGGTGCAGGGGCAGGGACAGGTACTTGCTTCCACTGGCAGCAGAAGACTCATGGCTGCCAGGAAAGAGGATGTGTCTATGTTGGGGGGTGGGGGGAGAACTTGCAGCTCTAACTCTAACCCTACCCACTCTAGTCCCTCTCCTGCCAGAAGACCTAGCACCTGCCTTTCCAGCACACTTCATATTAACCTTTCCTGTACTGGAAAATGTGTCTGTGTGTGTAGCTATATATATAATCTCTTCTTCTTCTATGAATATGTGACTTCTTTTGTGTTGTAATAATATCTGACTTCTTCTTCTATGATGTATGTGTGTGTAATGTATGTGCTTCCCTGCACAGTGATGGATCACACTGCCAGGGAAAACATAGCTTTCTTTTTTAAAAGTGTTGGGAAAAAACCTAAGAACAAATATAAATTGAAAAAAATGGATTGGATAGGGATAAGTAGAGGGATTCTAGTTAGTAAGCTATATCTAATCCTTTGCAAGAACAAAAAGTAGCAGGAGACTGACTAGGTAGGAAGATAAGCGATCCAGTACCTTTCAGATGCTGTTTCTCAGGCAGAAACAGCTCACAAAAGGCACAGAAAGCCTGCAGACAGAGGCTTATATGCTGTTTCTATATCCCTCTCCCAGAGTAGTGTGATTGGAAGGGGACTCAGGGAAAGATCATAGTCACTGGCCACCTAGAGTTGTTAGTCTTTCCCCCCCTCCCTCTTCTCAGTTTCTGTTCCCCTGAAAGACTGCCTTCTGAATCTCCGAATCTCTGATTTTTTTCCAAATAGATTCAGAGCCTCCAAATTGATTTGGAGGGTTTTTGTCTTCTCTCTATTCAATTCAGATTTTGAGATTTGGCCTCTGAATCAGGCCTAATCTTCTCTGAATAGAATCACAGACTGAAGTTTTGCATAGCCCTAGCAGGGAGTAATCTCCTGCTGTCTGGTTGACTGGGAGCACATTTACCTCCAGTCAGGTGTCTACATGTGTGGTACTGCGTAGTAACTACTAGCGAGCAAATCTGTTACTTGTATTTGCAAGTAGCAAATTTACTCATGATTAGAGTCAATTACTGTGAAATAAGTGTCACGTGTAGATGTGGACACTAACTTTGCAGTATTTAGCTCTACTGTGCAGTAAAATGTCTCCTGTACACGCATCCAGTAATTCTCAACCTTTTGCATAAACAGACCCCAATTCAAACCTTCCTTTTCTATCAGTGAGCACCCCTTTTCCAACTAGCCAGGCTCTTACCTCTTTTATTCAACAATATAGGAAGTGGGCAGTGGTCGTGTCTTGGCAACAACCAGAATCCAGGTAATTCATTGTAGGGGCCAAATTCAATCTGAAAAATGGGTGGGTCCTAGGGAAATGTGCACAAGACAAGATTTAAAGTGAATTGGCCTCAGATATATAAGGTAGGCAAACACTGGGACATTTTAATTTGCTTAATGCAAACCTTAATATCAGATTTATTTTAACACCAACATGCTGAGAAAGCATTGCAGTGTCAGCCACAGGTCTTCCTAAACTGTGGATTAAAACTTTAGACACCCAAGGCACGTGTGTAAATTGGAACATTAATTTACATGCCCCTTGACTTAGATGTTTCTTGTTCTAATTCTTTCTTCTTCTATGATTTAATATTTAGCTTGTTGTAGTAGCCAAAGGCCCCCACCAGAATTGGGGCCTCTTGTGCTAAAAGCTGTGTATACTACTAAAGGAAATCCTTAACCTGAAGAGCTGGTTATCTATTATTATTACTACTGAAACAGTAATTATGTCTATATCCAATGCAGGTCTAAAGTACTTGCATCCTTCTGTCAGCTTGTGGCCTTATTTCCTGTTCAGTGCTATGGTATCTGAGCTCAATGATAAGACCCAGACCACTGTACTACATGTGATACTCTAAAAACCTTTGTACTTTTCTAAAAATCCCCCCAGTTATTCATAGGCACTAAAGCCAGGAGGGAGCATTTTGTTTCACTAGTCTGACCTGGTTCATAGATTTCATCCAGTCATTCCTTCAGATAGATTTAATCCAGTCATTCCTTCATCTAGCCACAACACCTGCATCCAGGAACGTCTCCTAGCTAAAAGGGAGGCATACACCCAGTGGAAGGGAGGGGCCATCACCAGGGAGGACTATACCCCGGTTGCTCAGGGCTGCACGGGGGTGGTCAGGAATGCCAAGGCGGAGATGGAACTGGGACTAGCTACCCAGATCAAGGACAACAAGAAGTCCTTTTTTAAATACATAGGGGGCAAAAAGAAAGTACCGGGTAACGTGGGGCCCCTGCAAGACACGGTAGGAAATCTGGTCATCACACCAGATGACAAAGCTAAGCTATTTAACCATTTATTTGCCTCCATTTTCCTGAGTAGGGACTGGATCAGCCCCACCACCAGGACCCCCTCAGGCCCCAGGGGAGGTGCACACAGGCCTAGGGTCAGTGAAGATCTAGTCAGGGAACTTTTGG
>NW_017729034.1:25159513-25160310 GCF_001723915.1 Gavialis gangeticus
AGGTCCTGATGATCTCAACTCCAGAGTGCTGAGGAATTAGCTGAGGTCATTGCGGGACCCCTGGCACGGCTTTATGAGTACTTGTGGTGCTTTGGTGTGGTGCCAGAGGACTGGAAGAGGGCCAATGTGGTTCCATTTTCAAAAAAGGGAGGAAGGAGGACCCAGGAAAATATAGGTCAGTTAGTCTTACCTCGATCTTGGGTAAACTTTTTGAGAGAATTATCCCATGAGGGGCCAGCGAGGGAGGTTATGCTTAAGGGCAACCAACACGGGTTCATTAGAGGCAGGTCCTGTCAGACCAACCTGGTGGCCTTCTATGACCAGGTCATAAAATCCTTAGATGAAGGGGTAGCAGTGGACGTAGTGTTTCTGGATTTTAGGAAGGCCTTCAACACTGTCTCTCACCCTGTTCTCATTAAAAAACTGGGGGACTGTGACTTCAACTCCTACACAGTCAGATGGGTCGCTAATTGGCTGGAGGGCCGCACCCAGAGAGTGGTGGTGGATCTGTCATTTTCGACCTGGAGGGATGTGAGCAGTGGGGTCCCCCAGGACTTGGTCCTCAGGCCCGCACTGTTCAACATCTTCATCAGTGACTTGGACGAGGGGGTAAAAAGCACCCTGTTCAAATTTGCTGATGACACTAAGATGTGTGGGGACGTGCGCACGCTAGAAGGGAGGAATAGGCTGAAATCAGACATGGACAGGTTACAGGGGTGGGCGGATGAGAACTGGATGAGATTCAACACTGACAAGTGCAAGGTGATGCACCTGGGGAGGAACAACCAGCACCATAC
>NW_017729034.1:25160357-25175546 GCF_001723915.1 Gavialis gangeticus
ATGTGAACAACATGGAAAGGGTCCAGAGGAGGGCCACTCGCATGGTCAGGGGGCAGCAGAGCAGGCCCTATGAGGAGAGGCTACGGGACCTGAACCTGTTCAGCCTCCACAAGAGAAAGCTGAGGGAGGATCAGGTGGCTTGTTACAAACTAGTCAGAGGGGACTAGCAGGCATTGGGGGAGTCCCTGTTCTCCCGAGCACTACCAGGAGTGACTAGAAATAACGGGCACAAGCTGGCAGAGGGTGCCAGAGATATCAGGAGGAGGTACTTCACTGTCAGGGCGGCTAGGATCTGGAACCAACTTCCAAGGGAAGTGGTGCTGGCTCCTACCCTGGGGGTCTTTAAGAGGAGGATAGATGAACACCTTGCTGCAGTCGTTTGACCCCAGTACTTTTTCCTGCCATGGCATGGGGTCGAACTAGATGATCTGCTCAGATCCCTTCCAACCCTACCAACTATGAAACTATGAAACCTTGAAAACAAAATTGGAAACAACCAGAAAGTGGATGTCAGTTCCTGATTTACTAGGCATTATGTATGAGGGCACCAAGGTTGGCCTTGGGAATAGTATTTCCCTCACATTAACCTTCTGTACTGTGGCAGGTGCAGAGATCCCACCTCAGGAACACAGCTGGGTATTCGTATCCCTCCGCTGTTTCCACCACTTGAGGCGGGCCAGTAGGGGGTGCTCCTGCGTTGAGCCACCCACCTCCCTGCGCCCGACCACCTTCCAGGCTCCGAATGCCTCCCTAGGGGCGCCTTATGTCCGGCCGACCCCTCTCCCGGAGCACACTCGCTAGTCTGGGGGTAACGTGCCGCCACCACCCCAAGAATGGACTGTCTCGCGGCCCTGTGTCCTTGGGGTAACACAGGCCTAAAGTCCCACGGGTACTCAACCCAGTACAGGCACTTGGGGTACTTCCCCAAGTCCGGGGGCAAAAAGGTATAGTCTCCCTTAGTCCACAGACCTAAGGGGTCTCTTAGGCATAATTTAGACCCACCCCTCAATAAGTCTCCCACACCAGTCAAAAAGGAGAACTTTATTGATTACAGGGGGTAGGGTAAACTAGGGTACAGGATAGAGCAATATCTAGAAATCCTAAAGAGCAAACAGTCTGGCTGTGGTAGCCTTTTGATTACGCATCTGTGATACCTCCAGCTAAATATCTAATCAGATTGAGTAGCTTACTCACAAGCATCTTCCAAAGGCAGGTGAAGTTTCCCTTTGGAGGCAGGCGGTTCCTAGCTCATGAGTTTGGGGGGAGAGAGCCAGTTTCAGATGTTAAGGCTTCTCTGTGTCCCCTGCCTGGCTGCTGCGTCACCTCATGGCCGGAGAGGAGAGACCGCCTCCTTCCCCGTCCTAACTTATATAGCCCCTGTGACCTCATTCACCTGGGCCAGCGGAGGTCAGCCCCAGTTGGCTGTCAGCCAACCAATCTGAAATGCATCACCTGTTACCGGGCAGATTCCAGCTCCCCAGGTAGAAACCCCTTACCCAGGTAAGTGATGCAAGTCACGTAAGCAGAGGGAGCAGGTTTCCCCCTCCCTCAGGAATGCAGCCAGCTCCAGTTCCCTAAAGAGACAGGCTGAGGGTGTGGTCCCCTGTGTGCTGGGCCCATCCTAATTGAATGGTCACAGCACAGAGATTTAAATCACAGTGTCACAGGGCAGAGATTCTTGGGGAGAAACCAAGGTGGCTTTCTGCCACATGTACCTTGAAGTGACACAATGTAAATATTTCAGCTGATTCGTAAGCCTGCAAAGAGCTGGATAGGCTTCTTCTTAACCTCCAATGTGTTTGTAGTTTGCTTCCTAGTTACCAGCAATTGTTCACACACAGTTACCACCAGCAAATGCTTCCAGAACAAGAAGCCAAGTTCTGATTTCTGTTGCAATGCTTGGCCATGTCACAAGAGTTATTCCAAAGTAACACCAACACAGTTGTGAACAGGAGTCAGTCTGTTATATGTTCTGCATGTTATTAAGGATGTAGCTCCAAATATTATTTGCAAATATGAATGTAGTTCTTCCCAAACACTGTATACCTGTTTATTGCCACTAATAAATGTAAATCAGTCATTTTACTAACAGTAGAGAATGTGCCATAATGCTTTTTTTTCCCCAAGAACTTTAATATAGGTGTATGATACCATCAGATATATAGAACACCAGATAAGGATTTACATAAAAGAACAGAATCATTCTTTCAAGCCACACCCTGGTCAGTATGATTTGGCTTACTCAGTCAATATGTGTATGCGTTCATTAAAACGATGACATTCATGTCATTCTATGACAACTTAAGGCCCTTGTCCTTAGCTGCTGAACCAAGCCTGGGGCCTGGCTGTTCAGATATCACAATGATACATGGAACGTGTATTCATAGACAGAGTGCAAGGATGCAGTCCCTATGCAGTCTTGTGGAGTACCTGAACCTGCAGGGATTCCAGATCTGAGGTCGAGGTCTGTGCCAAAGGGGTCAAAACCAGGTAGTCAGTTGTACTTCTTATCTCAAGTGGTGTCTGTGTTCATGGTCCAGGTCAGGCCAAAGTTCAGAAGCTGGGGAGTCCAGACACACACCTGGATAAGCAAGGGTAATGTATGAGGGTGAGGGGCTGAGGGAAAGCAGGAACAGGGCTGAACTGCTGAGATTAAATTGCTTACTAAGGGGAACTATGAGCCAGATGTTTTTGCCTCCTGGTCCTATGTGCTTCTTTGGTACCATCTTGTGAAAGGTACACCAATTTAGATAAATTGCCCATTCCGTTACTATTTGCTTACTTCCAGACTATCTTCAAGCTTGTTCTTTTGTACAACTTTTGGTTCCTACACAAAACTGGAATGAAAAGTGATGAAATACAATGAGGATGGCTAGTTCTACTATATTTCCTACTAGGAATTAAGGGTCTGAGACTGTATACTTAGTCTAGCTTCCTCTTCAGAAAGTTAATTTGCTGCTTGCAGCTGGTGCTGCTCTGGGGCCAGGTGGCCCTGCTTAGAGGTACTATGCCCTCTAATACAGACAAACTATAATGGAAGATGTCTGAAAGGTCCACAGTTTGGGAAAACACTCCGAAGTTCAAATAGTTTAATAGGCAACTTTGGGATATGTTTCAAGGATACCCTGAAAATAGACACTATCATCAGATACATGATGCTTTTTTGCTGCCTGCATAACAGGAAATATGGTAGGAACAGTCATCCTCATTTCATTCCATCACTTTTCATTCCAGTTTCGTGTAGGAACCAAAAGTTATATAAAATAACAGCCTTGAAGATGGTCTAGAACTAGGGAAACAGTAATGGAATGCGTAATTTATCTAAATTGGTTTGCATTACAAGATGGTAGCAAAGAAGCATAAAGGACCAGGAGGCAACTGGCTTGTATTTTCCTTTAGTAGTCAATTTAATATTTCAATCAATATTAAAAATTTTGTACAATCAAAGCATTTCTATACATCTACACTCAGTTATACTCTGCAGTATACTTACCATGTTTCATAGTTTCATAGATGGAAGTGACTTTACAAATCATTGGGTCCAGCCCCCTGTACTTGGGCAGGAAAGACTGCTGGGGTCAGATGACTCCAGCAAGGTGGGCGTCAAGACGCTTTTTGAAGATTGCCAAAGTGTGTGACTGTACCACCTCTGGGGGCAACCTGGTCCAAACTCTTGGCACTCTACTTGTAAAGAAGTTTTTCCTAATGTCCAGTCTGAAACAATCTTCAATCAGTTTGTGCCCATTGTTTCTTGTCTTCCCCTGAGGTGCCTTGGTGAACAGATGCTCCCCCAGGCCCTAATGTACGCCCCTAATATACTTATAGGCTGCCACCAAGTCCCCTCTGAGTTTTCTCTTCTCCAGGCTGAACAGTCCTAAGTCTTTCAGCCTCTCCTCATATGACCTGGTCTCTAGGCCTCTAATCATATGCATGGACTTCCTTTGCATGCTCTCAAGCTTCTTCACATCCTTCCTGAAGTGCGGTGCCCAGAACTGGATGCAATACTCCAGTCTCAGCAAGACCGAGTACAGAGGGAGGATGACACCCTTTGACTTGCTCGAGAAGTCTTGGTAAATGAATGTCAGTGTTCAATTTGCTCTGCCAGCTATGGCATCGCAGTGGTGGCTCATGTTCATTTTGTTGTCTATCACGACCCCCAGGTCTCTTTCAGTTTTAGCGCTGGCAAGCATAGCACTGCCGAGCCTGTAAGCGTGTTGCAGATTATTTCTCCCAAGATGGAGCACTTGACATTTCTCCATATTAAATGTCATCAGGTTGAGATCTGTCCAGCTCACAAGCCTAAGTTGGCCTATATTGCCAACCTGTACTCGAGTGTAACCATGCTCCCCCATAGTTTGGTGTCATCTGCACTTTTAATACCCAAATCCAAATTGTTGATGAACATGTTGAAAAACATTGGTCCGAGGACTGAACCCTGAGGGATGCCACTGGTCACCTTCCGTCATGATGACTCAGTTCCATCAATCAATACTCTTTGGGTCCTACCTCGGAGCCAGTTACCTAGCTACCTGATCATAAAGTTGTCAAGGCTGCATGTCCCCAATTTTACTATGCGAACATTGTGGGAGATGGTTGAAGGCCTTTTTCAGGTCCAAGTATATGACACAAACCTCATTTCCCCTCATGTGTTCCCAGTACTCCAGTCATGTCTCAGGAAACAGAGCCTAGTTTATAGATAGGTTTAAGAAATTAATTCCAGAACCTATTCTTCTGAACCTTGAAAAATCCATGCTATTTGAGAAATGGGCAAATGAATAAACTACAGTGAATAAAATTTGGCTGAAGACTTACCGCAGAGCAGTAGAGAAGTGGTATTGTCAGTGCACCCCTCAGGATGTGAAAGTTAAATTATGGTAGCTTAGCCATTTTTCATTTAAGAAAAAGTTGCCCTGGTTTCATTTAATGTGCAGTAAGAGTGAGTACACAGTTATCACATAGCAGTTGCTTTATGGTAAGTTCCTGCCCATTTTGAAATGTTTGTCCATGCACTTACAAACCCCTGAACTGATGTGGACACAGGCTTCCTCACCATAATGTAATTTGTACTTCAGAACCCCTAACCTTCACTTCTGAACATCACTCACTGATCACATGCACATGTTCATCAATGCACTGTAATTATGGCTCATTCAGTTTGGTACCTATATATAATGACAGGTACTAACTTAGTGCACCATAATCAGCATTACTGTGCAGTAGCAGAAATGAACGGTCTTTTTGTGATATTAATGCTCAGTAGACTAAATCTACTATGCATTAGCACAGGTTTTGCCTGCTGCACAAATGTGCAGTAGAATTAGTTTACCGCACTCAAATCATCTCATGTAGATGAGCTCACTGAACCTAAGGAAAAGTAAATTTCATTAATGCACATAGCATGATGTCAGAAACTCAAAAGAAATACAGGAGAATGTGAGAATCTGTAAATTAAACTGTGTTGCAACCTAATTATTAGCTACTCCAGTGGTCTCCAAAGTGGGGTGTGCACACCCCAGGGGGTGCACAAGATGATCCATTGGGGTATGGGAAGAAAATATTAGAACTTCTATTTATATTTATATAAATATACATATATTGGGGGTGTGTGCTCAAAATTTTTTTACTGATAGGGGTGCGCGATCAAAAAAGTTTGGAGACCACTGAGCTACACCACTAATGACGGAAGTGGGGCTAGACCCAAGCAAGGATTTAATAACTTTCTATAGTTTACATTAAATACTTACTAGAGAAAATACATAAACGGCAGGGGCCAGAATCCAGGACAGTCCACCTTCCCCTGATTGTGCTCTGAGCATTAGACTATAGAGGTATACACATACCTGCTGACTCAAGGAAAATAATTAATTTATGACCCAGTTCCAACAAGAGGGTAGAAGGCACCTCTACTGAGACTGTGCTATGGTCTTGTATTTAGAGCAGCCTCCAGGGAAGTGGAGGACATGGGTTTTGACCTGGTGAAGCCAAGGAGGGATTTGAACTCAGGTATCACACCTCCATGAATTCACCAGTCACCAACCTAAAAGACAGACAACCACAACACCAACAGCAGTTGGAAAAGCATTTTACAAGAACATGGTCATGAGCACATTTTGTGAGGAGCCTGATTCTGTTAGTGTGTTAGCTGTCATCTGAGAGCCCTACCTGATCTGACCTCTTCAGGAAACCTGCAGACCCTAATCAGGCACATGGTGTTGGCTGAGGTGGCAATACTTTAATTAGAGTGGTACTGAGCCATTCAGACTGGGGCAGTTCTAGGCATGCACAAGAGCAGAACTCAGGGCTCCAAGGAAACTTTCAGGTTAACCAGAGCAGTGTCATGTAGATTTACATGCCTGCAGGGTTAGGTAGTATGTGAGCAGCAGTTTGGGGACTGCAGTTTTGGACTTAGGGGCTTCAATTCCACTTCAGCTATTTAAAATGATTAAGTCCTTCATTGGATCTAGCTCAGGGCCATCTATGTGACTTTCCCTTGTAATGTATGTCAGTAGTGGTCAGTAGTCACTGTCTTACCTGACAGTGGGTTGGTATCAATACAGCACATCTTGCCCAACAAATCTTCATGTGTGAATCAAAGCACCTGACAGCATTTTGTATGACTTCTGTCTTTCATTTTACAACCCCCTCGATATCCCTGCTGGAATATATGGTAGATTTCTAATGTCTCTGGTTCTGCTCCATCCAAATGCATGGAGGCTTGCATTCCCTCTTTCTTTTTACCGTTTCAGAGAGAAAACCTGGAGATCAGACATCACTTCTTGAGCCTTTTTTGCCAAGTTCTCTTCCATCCTGAAGCATTTAAGTGTCTTTGATTTCCCAGTTTGTTCACTTCTGCCACTCTGTAATGCTGGTGTGACACACAAAAATGCTGCTTAGGGAACTGATCAGCAGTCATGTCATATGACATGGCTCAGAGTTACAAATCTTCTGTGTTCTATGACAATGGGCTGTACCCTCTGCCTCTGTTGCTTTCTTTACATGTATGAGTCCTATTTTCATTTTGTCATTTTCCCCCCTGATTCATCAGCATTTAGTTGTACCAGATTCAGCTACCATATCTTTATTTACATAACTGTATGAAGAAGTATGTTGGGGTGTAAAGCAGTCTAAGTGAAAGGGGCTCTAATGTTCACAGGTTTAACCTCCACTTCTGATTTTGTCATGCAGCTATGCTTGCAAACTAAGCAATAATCCCCATTTGCCACAAGGTGGAGACAGTTCAGGCAGCTCACCTCAGTATATTTACCCAATATAGCTCTAGCAATTCACTTTTATTGGGTAAATAACATATGTTTAAAGTATGAATGCAGATGTAGCGGATAGATTGGAACAGCTTATAACAGCACATGATATATATTTTTTGAATGATTGCCTGAATGCTTCCTGATACTCAAGAGAACAGCATGGCTCCTCAGGTGTTCTTCCAATCTGGTGTGTAAATAGCATTACAAGTTTTATAAACTTTCAGCTGAGATTTATTTTTTCTTTAACAAATTAGGTAACTATGGAGAACAGGTAATAGGATGCAAAAACCCTAATCTAGAAAGGTACATAGGCTCCAAACTCCTCTTTTGACATCTAAGTCCCACTGATTTCAAATCAGAGAGTTAGGTACCTAAAGAAAAGCTAGGTACAAAAATACCTTTGTGATCTGGACAAAAGGTTTTCTCCACTGCACTATTTTGTATTTGGCCCAGTTTCACTGGTTATCAAAGAGGACTTGCTGCCAGAACTATCTCCCTGAGAATAGGTCTTTTCTCCAGGGAACTGGGGCATATTGGAGTTAAGACTTGAAAAAACTTATGCAACACACTGGCCAAATTAAGTGTCCTTTAGTGTTTGGTTTACTTGGAGATAAGAGCCCACATGCTACTGCCAATTAAAAAAGTTGTTCTTTTGGCTCAAGGAGTGTAGGTCTACACTGCAGTGCTGAAGGTCAGTGTTTTAAACCCGGCTGATGACCCAGCTAAGAGTTCCTTATACTTATGCTCTGCTGCTCACTTACATGTAAAAATAGACTTCAGTATCTGGTGATGCCAACCCAGCAATTTTCACAATTTCTAACATTCATATTAGACTAAGGAAAATTTGAGGCAGTGACACAAATTGGTCTAAAACCATAAAATTCCTGTTAAGCCTGACATACTCCCACTTCAGCTCATCCATTGTGCCCTTTTATCCACAGGTCTGTGCACAGCAGAAGGAGAGGGTCACGTCCAGTGCAACATGCGAGGATTTAGCTGTGCATTAATGAGAGCCAAGCAGCTAAATCCTCACCCACCACATTGAAAATTTCCCCCAGAGGTGTCAGCCTTAAATTCAGATTTGCTGGCTTTTAGTAACATGCCTCCTGACTTTAATCTTTTTTAGCTACTGTAAAGAATTCCTAAGCCACTCAAAAGAAAAAGTAACATCCCATCTACCATAGTGATGAATGCCACAGGAACCCCAGAATAATAAAGGCATTTTTTATGTGGGTGCAGGTTGTTGGCCACCATTCTTCCTGCTTTACCTGTGGCAGGTTTAGGTGCAATGCTTTGTGTTAGTGTAGCAGGGTTGCCTAGGTAATTTTAGTAATAGATTGGATAAGGATGGTTTGGATAGGGATGATCCTGCCTCAGGCAAGGGGTTAGAGTACATGAGCTCCAGAAGTCCCTTCCAGCTCTACTTTTCTATAATTTTATGATAGCACATTAATGAGCATGAATAAATAATAACAGTTTGTGCTTTTATAAGTGTATTTAATGCAAGAATTTCAAGGAGGTGCTTTACAAAGGCAGGGTGGTAGCAATGTCCTCATTTCCTACCGGGGGAAACTGAGATACAAAGCCGGCTAAGTGGCTTGCAAGACACGTACACAGCCTGTCAATATCAGAGTCTAGAAGATGGGTCAAATCTCCAGTATCTCAGTATTGTGCTCAGACCAGAGTTTCTCATAACTGTAGTCGATATATCATCATTCCTTTACTTACACTCCAATTTGTCTGGTGGGCCAATAGGTTTTGTATCACTTCAGTTTCCCATATGTATAAAGATAAATCAGTAGTTTACACAAAGTATGTTTAAAGCTGAAACTGAAATGGAATAGGAATGAATAAGAGCCAGATTCAATTTTAACTATCAGCTGTTGTAGGTGACCTGGGGTTCCTATGTGCAATTCTATTCCATACTGCTTGAGTCCCTGAAAAACTGTTAATACAGAAGGTGGGTGAGTCCTCCTCCTCACTGCTCTTTTGTGACTCAATCTGAAGGGTAAAATAAAAGTGTGTTACAAAAGTAGCTGAATGATAGGTTTTTCAGGACTTAGAGTGGAATAGAATCAGACCTAGGTGCCTAAGGCCACTTAGGGCATTTTTATACATGCTCTGGGGGTGGGGAGAGTGCTTTAAGTAGAGTGGCTCCGAGAGCCACTCTAAGTAAAGTGCCCAAAGCATCTCATGTATGAGTCCCCGTGCTTCAAAATGGTGATGGGGGTGCTTTAATTAAAGCTTGTCAAACTAGTCTTCTGTAATTACAGCGAATTGGAGCAGCCTTCCTGCATGTCTACAGGCACCCCTAGATGCCTAATAGGTGGAACAGAATCTGCCCCATCTGAAAACTATTGGCTCTATCTTCTGCTGTGCCCAGCCCTATTGGGTATAACACAAGCAGACAAGTCAAACAGGAGTTAGCTGCAAATTCTCAGTCATAGGGGAAGAAATTAGAGTAGCGTTAGGGATGCTCTATGATATAGATTTCATAGATTTCTAGGGTCGGAAGGGACCTTGTAGATCGCTGAGTCTGACCCCCTTGCTCCAGGCAGGAGTTAGAGTAACAGCCTCAGTGTAACCATCAACCAACCAGGGATTGCTGGAGTATAGCACATTTCAACCGTATTTTCTCCTCAGCCCACTATGTGACCCATCCTCTACAGCAGTAGTTCTCAAACTCTTTAGGTTCAAGGCACCCCTCAGAAAATGCCAGTTTTTAGTTTTTACTCATTTTTTGACCTTGGAAAAAATACAGCTTTTTTTTTTGTGGAAAAAACCTTGGAAAGATCACAACAGGTCAGATTTTTTTTTTTTTTTATTAAACACCATAGGGTGCCTGTACATGAGCATAGAGGATTAATTGAATCTGGTGATTACCAGGCTTCAGCCAGCCTCCACATCTCCTGTATCAGTGCCTTCACACGTCAAAATGGTGGTGGGGATGCTTTAACTAAAGCTCATTGAACAAGCTTTAGTTCAAGTGCCCTGCTGCCAGTTTGAAGCACAGGGATGCTGATACATGAGACGCTGTGGTGCTTTAATTAGAGTGGCTCTCAAAACCACTCTAATTAAAGCACTGCCTCCTCGGCCAGCCCCTGGAGCACATGTAAAAGTGTCCAGAGATGCTTAGTTAAAGTCATTGTGTTTTCCTGTGTGAATCATGTTTACACACCCAACAGTGCTAGCATTGTGTGGCACCCCTGAAAGGACCCCAGGGCACCACAAGATGCCATGGCACCTTGGTTGAGAATCACTGCTCTACAGAGAGGGATTATAGAAAGGGTGAAAAAAAGCCAGTTACCCGTACCACTTATGTTTCTGTAATTCAGATATTCATTAGTATAGTGGGCATAATAATATTTCTTATCTACTACACTTTCCCTCTTTGCCTTATTTATTTAAACTCTGCCCTTCAGGGCACAGGCTGTCTCTCATTGTCACATACAACCCCTAACACAATGGGATTCTGACTTTGGTTGAGGCCTACAGAACTGACAGAATACAAATCTTAAATAATATTGCATTTAATTATGTAACCTGTATGGCCTCCGCAGAGCTGTGCAAGGGGGTCAAAGTAAACCTTGAATGTGGAATGCTGAAGTGGATCCAAATGAGTTCCAATGAAGTTAAATCACTGCAACTTGCACTTTGTTCTGCTCCTTCAGAAGCTGATTCACCATTGTGTCTCTTCCATTTGACATAGGTATAAATGGAGTTTCCCTGGGGCAAAGCTGGAGTAGTGCAGGGATCAGTCAGGTGAGATGCATAACGGGATTTAACCATAGGGGTACAAAGTAGTCTAAATTCTAGGCTCAGAGGTCGGGAAGTAGAATTGACAAACACAAGTTAGGTACTTAAAATGGGAGAGTTAGCTGGGTATGAGTGGGTTCACAATGCTCTGGATCTTGGGATGGGGTTAATTAAACCAGCCAATGAAAATACAGAAGAGAGGGGTATATCTGGAAGTGTTAGTTCAATGCCTTCCTTTAGTTCTGAAGTAGGCACCTATGTAAAACTGAGATTTAGAGCCTGAAACCCCCTTCTGGACTTGGGGGCATAAATTGTCATCCTTTTGCATTTTGGCTCGTAGTTTGCATTTTGAAGACAGAGATGTTTCTAGTAGCAGCAGACAGCTTTTGCATAGGAAGTAGTGCAGTGGTTATCAACTTTTTTGGATTCAAGGCATCACTTGTTAGACTCAAAGGACCTCTCAGAAAATTCCAGCTCTTAATTTTCAGGGGGTTTTTTTACTACAGAAAATAACAGAGCATCACTTCTGTTTCAAAGAACTTAGAAAAACCACAACAGGTCACAGTGACCTGAGAAACTAGTGCCTAGTCTCAGTCCTCTGCATGAACTACAAAATCATAGTAAATGCCATCTTGCTGCAGCTGTAGTCCCTGGCTGGCACTCTGAGGGCATTCAGGTTTGGTCCCCACTTTGTGTGATATATTCAGGTGCTGTACACCTCTGAAGAGTGCTTGGTCAAGCTCAACTGAACACTGGTGGAAATGATCCCCTTCAGCCAGGGAGTATAGCAAGGTTGTCTGTTGTCAAGTCAGCACTATGCAGTCACTCTCAAGTCCTCCCTCTGCCTCCTGCACAAGCATAATGTGGAGCTGGTGCTTATGAAGCCAGCCATGAGAGTGATCCTCTTGGCATATGCTGATGATGCGCTCTTCATCATCCAGGACCCAGGTGACCTGGCACAGATGGAGGCCTGCCAATACATCTTCATGGCAGCCTCTTCTGCCCAGGTCACCTGGGTCAAGAGCTCTGACCTGACACTGGGCAGTGGGTGGTAGGTGGGTTCACTCCCAACCTTGCTCCAAGGCATTTGGTGGCATATGGGTTCACTATTCTATCTGAGAGTCTACCTGTCCCCCATTCACCCCTTCCCACTGGAGAACTGGGGTGTCTAAGTGGCTGCAGGCATGGAGGGCACTGGTCATGAGTCTGCTCATCCAGTCCATGCTCTGGCATTAATTCAGCACCCTGCCTTGGCATCATTTCATTACCCTGCCCATGCCTCAGGCCTCCTGGCTAGTCTCCAGAGATGGGCACTGGGGTTCTTATGGCTAGGGTGGTACTGGGTCTCTGCAGACATCCTGTACTTTGCCTTTCATGAGGAAGGGCAGGGCCCAATCTGCGTCTGCAGCCAGATATACATTTTCCACCTTCAGGACTTGCAGAGGCTCTTTTAAAGTGTCAGTGTCTCAGCAGCATGGTACCCAATCAAACAAGCCTTCCTCTGCTGCCTCCAGGGGTTCCAGTATTACCAGCAGATTTTCTACCTGAAAGGCCAACCCATATGTGGCTTTGGCAAGCCACTGCAGTTCTATGAGGACCTCCTCAGAGCCTGGAGATGGTCTCCACATCCAGATCCCCAAGGTACAGTCATTCAGAGGGCAGGCTGCCTAGCTGAGCCCCTGTTGAAAAACTGTATCTGGTAGTGCCAGTGACAGAACTGCCCTGGGTGTGTGGAAGGATGGTCCTGTTCAATATCGCTTGTGCTATCTCTTCATGCTCATGCTCCACACAATTCCCCAACCTGCCCTCACATCCTACCTAGATACCAGGTGGTTGGGCACCCCAACAAGGCAAAGGTCCTGGATGGAACTACCCTGTATTCTACTCTAATCCCATGAGTCACTAGGGATCTAAGTTGGTTACTCCGGCAGACAGCCATCTCCATAGGCATATGTGGCAGACTTCACCAACACACCAGCTCCTATCCCTTCTGTTAGTGGGGGAGAGTCTGGTGCACAGCTACCTTGTGTGCCAAGCTGTAGCCCATTCACTGCTTCCTCAGGAACCTCTTCCTGAGGTTCTGGCTGTGCTTTTCCCAACACCTTTTATTTTATACTTCTCCTATCCATAGCCTCACTAGGTCCTGGGACATCCTGGCAAACCTTTTCCTGGCTGTGGTCAAACTTGCCAGCTACCTGATCAAGAGGAAAGTTCTGACTGGGGGGAACCACAGAAACTGTGGGGTCATTTGTCATTTCTCTACTCATATCTCCCAGCAAAGTTTCACTCGTTGGTTTCCATAGGCTCCTTGTACTTATTCAAGGGGCAGCAGACACTGGCTGGTGTTCCCCTTCAGAACCCTCATTATAAACCTGTGACCCTTATTCCCATCCCTGTTTATTCTTTTGTTGTCCCATATGTAGCAGACTCACCTTTCAGAGCTTGGGTTGAGTCCCAGGCTTGAAATCCTGCTGTTTTGATTGGTGCAACCCATCCACCAATCAGGAGGCAGCAGGAGAAATAAAGTTATGCCCCTTTCCCAAGGGGAGGGCTGCCCCAGACCTGCTGAAGACTGCAAACTGTCAGGTCTGGAAGACTTCAGGGGTGGAGTCCTGGAGCGTACAAAAGGAGCTGCATGCCCAACAGGGGGCAGATGCAGTGAGGGACTCAAGAAGAGTGGAGCCAAGAAAAGCTGGGGAGCTCTCCCCCAGTGGACAATAGGCCCAAGCCTCCTGAAGCTGTCACTGGAGGAACAGCCTTGCGAGCGGTATGAGACTGCTTGTGCTGTTGATGGCACACAGGGATGGCGCGTGGAGACCCAGCCCTGGGAGCAGTGTGAGACTGCTTGGGTCCATCATGGTGCACAGTTTGATGCACAGAGCCCAGGCTTTGGGAGCCGCAAGTGGCGGCTTGAGCCTGCAACCACGGCAGGGCCTTGCGGGCCGCAGTGAGGCGGCTCAGTCCTCATCTCCCAGCAAGAGGCCAGGTCCCACGGTGCGCAGGGTGGTGCACGGGCATGAGCCTTGGAAGCCAGGGAGCCACGGAGGCTGCTTGGGTTAGCCACCCGGTGTGAGGATAGCTGGCCGGAGACTGAAGGACCCAGCTTGTGCTAAGAGAGCCCTCAGTGCCGAGCCAGCACACAGTGCTTCCTGGACACTCCCCAAGGGAACCCATTGGAAGGAGGACTATCTCTTGCCATGGGTCAGGGACTATATTAAGGAATAGGTGTTATTAAGATTGTTCACTTAGCGCCTTATATTGTGTAATTGAAATGTTCATAGATTCATAGATGTTAGGGTCAGAAGGGACCTCAATAAATCATCGAGTCTGACCCCCTGCATAGACAGGAAAGAGTGCTGGGTTTAGATGACCCCAGCCAGATGCCCATCCAACCTCCTCTTGAAGACCCCCAGTGTAGGGGAGAGCACCACCTCCCTTGGAAGCCCATTCCAGACCTTGGCCACTCTAACTGTGAAGAAGTTCCTCCTAAATCTGCTCTCCACGAGCTTATGGCCATCATTTCTTGTGACCCCCAGGGGCACCTTGGTGAGTAGAGCCTCACCAATTCCCTTCCATGCCCCCATGATGAATTTATAGGCAGCCACAAAGTTGCCTCTCAACCTTCTCTTGCGGAGGCTGAAGAGGTCCCAGGTGCCTTAGTCTCTCCTCGTAGGGCTTGGCCTACAAGCCCTTAACCATATGAGTGGCTTTCCAAGTTATCCACATCCCTCTTGAAGTGTGGCGCCCAAAACTGCATACAGTATTCCAACTGCAGTCTGACCAGCACTTGATAGAGGGGAGGTATCACCTCCTTGGTTCTGTTTGTCATGCATCTGCTGATGCATGATAACGTGCAGTTAGCTTTTCTGATGACTTTGTCACACTGATGACTCATGTTCATCTTGGAGTCCACTAGGACTCTGAGATCCCTTTCTGCTTCCGTGCTACTGAGCAGGTCATTTCCTAGGCAGTAGGTGTGCTGGACTTTTTTCCTCCCTAGGTGCAGCACTTTGCATTTCTCCTTGTTAAATCACATTCTATTGTTTTCTGCCCATTTGTCCAACATGTCCAGGTCTGCCTGTAGTTGTTCCCTGCCCTCCAGTGTGTCCACTTCTCCCCACAGTTTTGTATCATCAGCAAACTTGGACAGAGTACACTTCACTCCCTCGTC
>NW_017729034.1:25175570-25176169 GCF_001723915.1 Gavialis gangeticus
GTGCAGTTAGCTTTTCTGATGACTTTGTCACACTGATGACTCATGTTCATCTTGGAGTCCACTAGGACTCTGAGATCCCTTTCTGCTTCCGTGCTACTGAGCAGGTCATTTCCTAGGCAGTAGGTGTGCTGGACATTTTTCCTCCCTAGGTGCAGCACTTTGCATTTCTCCTTGTTAAATCACATTCTATTGTTTTCTGCCCATTTGTCCAACATGTCCAGGTCTGCCTGTAGTTGTTCTCTGTCCTCCAGTGTGTCCACTTCTCCCCACAGTTTTGTATCACCCACAAACTTGGCCAGAGTACACTTCACTCCCTCCACCAGACTGAGTAATCATCCAAGTCACAGCCTCTTAACTTGTTCACCAGTATGGGGTGGGATACTGTATCGAAGGCCTTCCTGAAGTCTAAGTAAATGATATCTACCCCTACTCCCACGTCCAGGTGCTTTGTAACCTGGTCATAAAAAGAGACTAAATTAGCCAGGCATGATCTACCTGCTACAAACCCATGCTGGTTTCCACTCAGCATAATTTTTCTTGCTGGGCTCTCACATATGAATCTTAATAATCTTTTCAAAGACTTTACCAAGGATGGAGGT
>NW_017729034.1:25176357-25179717 GCF_001723915.1 Gavialis gangeticus
TCCTTTTACTCCCTATATATCTGAAAAACAATTTTTTCTATCCTTAACTTGGGACGCCATCCTCAGCTCCACGGTAGCATTGGCCTTTCTAACTGCCTCTCCTCAGACAACTGTGAGCTGAGGAGGCATACTCCTCTTCAGTAATCTCTCCCTGTTTCCACTGCTTATATGCCACCCTTTTTGCCCTTAGGCTGCTCTGGATTTCTCTGGTCAGCCAAGGAAGCCTCTTGGCCCCTTTCCCCCGTTTTCCCTGCATCAGAATTGTCTCCCTCTGTGCCTGAAGGATCACTTCCTTAAGGCACAGCCACCCTTCCTGGGCTCCCATTTTGCCAAATCTCCTACTCTGCAGTGCGTCATGTTGCATTGTGGTTTAGGTTAGTGTTCTCTGTGTAAATAAATAAATAAATATATAAAATATTTAGTTTTATGTTTATGTATATTTTAACTTAATAAATTGTATATCGTTAAGAACTTTGGGCTTGGGTTAACTCTATAGAGGAAAGAGGGATCTGCTTAAAACCTGGCAACCCTCTCACAGCACCCCTTCCTGCCTACCCATCCCATTCAATTGAGACTAGGGCACACCCTTGTGTGTACCCGGGTTACACAAGGAATCACTTCTCATGTATTTAATGGCCTCCTTAACTGAGGGAGGCTTACGGTTTTCTTGGCAAGCCTCAACCCAACACACCCTACATAACTAATAAGGCAGAGCATTTCACACAGCCTCCCCCTCACCTACTTTCAGGGGAGGCAGAGAATACTCTAGAGTGTTTCTGCCTTTGAATCTCTAATAAGTGATGATGCAGAAGTTAGCCATTGGGGCTATTTCAGAGTCATTATAACTGGTTCTCTGCAGCGGGATAGGGTATTCACTACTATATTTTCCTTGATATGACCGATTTCCATATCAAATTCCTGAATCATTAAACTTAGCAACCTAGCATTGGTTTCTTTCCTTTTATGGAGCCAGGCCACTGAAAAATGATCTGCTAGGCCTCTAAACCATCAACCAAATAGTGCGTTAACTGTTTTATAGTCCATATGATGGCACAGCACTCTATTTCTGTCACCGAGTATCTCTGTTCACATGGAGTTAGTTTATTATTCAGGGAGGCAAAAAACTAATTTCTTATCCCCTTCTCCTTTTTGCAACAGTATGGACCCCAATCCTATATCTGAGACATCTGTACATAACTCTAAAGTTTTGTTGAAGTGTAGTCCAGCTAAGACAAGAGACTCTCAATGCTTCCTTAACCCACTCGAAGCCCCCTTGACAAACTCCCAAGCAAACCACTTTGTCAGGCATATGTTGTTTACACAAGGCAGTATTCAGCACACAGTATCATTGAATCCTTACATGAACCTTCAGTCATAATGGTAAGTGCTGTGAAAGACTGGACTTGTTTTTTAGTTTGGGGGTACAGGCCAATTTAGGATGGCTCACACTTTTAAGGGATCTAGATATATTTTCCCTCCTGCCAGTGGGGTGGCCCAAATATTGCACCTAGGCTGAACCCAGCTTACATTTTGGTATTTGGACTGTTAAGATGCCTCCCCGATTCTCTCTAGTACAGTCTCCATATGTCTTAAGTGTTCCTCCTAGCTGCCACAGAAAATGGCAATGCCATCTATGTAAACACAGGCAAAGGCATTTGGTGCTAAGACATGGTTAATAAGTTTCTGTAATGTTGCTTCTACAATGATGAGTCCAAAAGGTAGTGCTTTAAATTCATACAGTCCCATGCCTGTAATGAAAGCAGACTTCTTTTGAGCCTCCCCTTAACCCTTGGTTAGGCCTAGGGTACTGAGGTATTGCATAATGTTTAAAGTATCCAGTAAATTATCCAGCATTTGGTAGGGGGATTGCATTTGGGTTTCTGTAATCTATACGGGATCTTTCACCATCATACTTGTTGTGGTAGCAACTGTGGGTTGCACCCAGAAGCCGTTTGATTCTGCTATAACTGCCAGCTCCAGTGTGCCCTTTATCTCTTTGCAGATTTGCTCCCATAGGTTGTTTGAGGTGCAGTATGCCTGAATTCACAGGAGATATCCTTCCTTTGTTATGATCTAGTGTACTATTCTTGATGTCGGTCCTGACTTATCTGAAAATATATATTGAGGTCTGAGCAACACATTCCTAAGCTCTGCCTTCACGTATGAGCTAAGCTCATCAGATAGATAAATAGTCTCCAGGGACATTCCCCTTTGGCTCTCAGTGAGCAAGTAAGACAAGGGATAGATCTGTCTATACCCTCCCTGCTGCAAATTATACCCACAGTGGCCTTTTATGACATGTCTGTTGGTATGTATAGTTTGCAGCTTGATTAAACTTTGAGGTTTCCCCTCCTCATGTGAGACAGTGGGCATTCCTACACTTTTGCTACTGCACATTAAAGTAAGTACCTCTAATTTGAGGTACTAAATAAATGTGCATTAGGCTGCCCTAAAGCACAGTAGTGAAAGCACATGCTTTTTTAGTGGCCTATTTTTACTGTGCATCAGCATACTAGCACAGATTTTATCATGATGCTTTAAAGCGCAGTAAAATAGGTGACTGCACATTAAAGAGCATGTGTAGACATGTCCAGCATTAAGTTTTCTCACAACTTTGATAAGTCCCTCCCATGAGTCCTGCATTTTGTTGTGTTTTATAGGTGATAGGACTTAAACCTTCCACAAATGAGCGCTCACAGGTGTCTTAATCGTACTACATTTTTTGATTCTTCTGGCTTTTAGCTAGATTCTGATGCACCAAATCCATCATGGCTCTGAGATCTTCTTGGAGTCTCTGGATATAGTCAGTGACTAGTTCACCCTCAAACTCCACACTGCCCTCCCAGGCATCTCGGACAAGGTCAAGAGGACCTCTGACCCACTGGCCAGTTATTAGGTTGAATGGAGAAATCTTTGTGAATTCCTGGTAGGCAAACAGGACGTACAGTAACATCACATCAATTCAATTCAATTCAATTCAATTTATTAAGGATTCTGACTAAATGCCACACTCCTGAAGATGACATAACACACATACGACCATAATATAACATCACATCATAGCCACCAGTTCTCTTAAGTTACATACTTCTGTAACACACTTGAGAGTCACATTAAAACTTTGAACCAAACCATTAGACTCTGGGTGGTAGGATACAGACTTCAGCTATAATACCCCACACAATATCCACAATTCTTTGAAAAGAAGGAATGTGAAATTTGAGCCTCTGTCCGAGACACTGTCTTTCGGAAAGCATACCCCACTGAAAATGGTAAGTAGGGCATGGACCACAGTCTTAGCCTCTGTGATCAACAGAGCAGCTGCCTCTGGGTATCATGTAGCAAAGTCCACCACCACTA
>NW_017729034.1:25184717-25190346 GCF_001723915.1 Gavialis gangeticus
CACAGTCTTAGACTCTGTGATCAACAGAGCAGCTGCCTCTGGGTATCATGTAGCAAAGTCCACCACCACTAATAGGAACCTCTTCCCTATCTGAGGCAGACAGGGGAATGGTTTGATCATATCCATCTATCCACTGACTGGCTCTTCAATTATTGGGAAAGGATGCAGGGGGCCTTGTGGAAACCTGTAGTCTTTCACCTTTGGCATAAAATCACAGGATTTACACTATTACTCTACATCCTTTAGAATACCTGGCCAGTGAAAGTTCTGGGGGTTTTTTTTCTCCTTTTTGTGCCCAGGTGCCCAGTGAAAGGGCAATCATGAGCCAGTTGAAATAGCTCTGTAAGATACTTTGCTGGCACCACCAGTTGCCTATGGGCCTCTCCTCAGAGTTCATTCTTCCCTACTTGAGTGTCTCTGTGTGTACAGTTTCCATCCTCTGATGTGAAATTTCTAGTGTCCTTTCCCTTGCTGTCAGTACCTACGGTCAAGGCTCTCGGACTGGCCAATTAAAGATATGTCTCTTGCTCCTGAACAAAATCTGCCTGCCTTGTGCCTGCATAGGCAGTGCTTTCCTTCAGACAGACTGTGCTAACAAACTCTCTCTGGTTGCTGTCTAGTCCTGCAGTCTCTTCCTCCCTGCCATCCCTCTCAAGGGCCCTTGAAGTAGAATGCTTGCCACTGCACTATTCTATTATTCAGTATTATTGTATTAAACATTTGTGGAACTTTATTTATATTGCTTCCCGCAAGAATATCTACATGCAATTCATTGAATATTCTTACCTCTAAGGACATTTCTCTTTCCCCTCCCCCTACTCCAGCAAAATATGGGTCACAGAGAGAAGGATTGCTATTCTCCAGTAAAAGGAAAGTATCTTCTTTTCAGGGATTTCCTATCAACCCCTCACAAATCACAGATATCTGGGCTCTTGTATCTCTCCACCCCAGACACACAATGACATTAATCTTGGCCTCCTTAAATTGTTCAAGTTCCCATGATGGAAGTTCTGGACACACATACCTAGTGAGGACCCCCTCCCCCCAATTTGTTTACTGCTCCCCCTCTCATAATTAGATGCCTCTGGTTGGGGTTTGTCCTCTCTCCCCAACATCATAGGGCACTGAGGTTTCAAGTGTTCAGGCACAGGGTGGTGAGGAGAAGTCTGAAGTTTCCCCACCACCACCTTGCAGTTTCCCCCAGTGTCCTCCTAGCTGCATTCCCTCTTCCCCACCAAACGAGCCATTCTGGCCCAGGTCAGGGGGTGGCTTAGCTCCAGCTTCAGCCCTTAGCCTGGGGTCAAAGCTGGAGTTAAGCTGCCGTGTTCCCCAGACTAGTATTTAAATCCAAGATGAGGATCCCCCCATGTGAATCCCTCCATATTCTGATTGAGTAAAAAACCTTGTCTTGGATTCAAGTAAATATGGTATCTACAACGGCTTTGGACCAGATGTGTCTTGGGAACCCTGTCCTGCTTCAGGTCATTCTTGACCAACATAGTCCTGAGCTCCATCACAGACTTCCCAGCAGGGTTTAAATTTCTCCCCAAGCAGAGTTTCCCAATTTGTGTTGCTGAGTTCAGTGTAAGTTCTTGCTTGAATCATTTTATTTTTTGCCTGTTCTTTCTCCACAGACCAGCAGCAATAGTTTCTCAGGGCACCACTAACCGTCAACCAAGCAGAGACTCTCAGCTTACTTTTACAGATTCCCCACTTGCTCCTGTGTTACCCACACATACAAGACTTCAGGGCATGACTGGCCCACAGCAAATTGCTTGAATTATCTTCCCACCTGCTACTATTCCATGGACTTATCAGCAAGAGTCTCTCAGGGCAAAACCAGATCTCACCAAGTGAAGTCCTTTCACTTGTCCTTGCACAAATCTGCACAGATAGAAATGTCCCAAGCAGATTCACCATTACTTGTAGCCACTGATCCTTTTTACCTGGATCTGCTGTCTTCTAGTTTTTTCTAGCCTTTCCTTATCTCTGGAACAAAAAAACCCCAACAAAACAAAACAAAACAAAACAAAACAAAACAAAACAAAACAAAACAACTTTGTTTCCAAAGTACAGCCATTCTTTTATTTATGCCAGGGACAGAGACTGGATGGGGGGAACAAAACAAAACAGTGACGCAGGCAAATGAAAACCAGACAAAAATCCTGCTGACTACACCACTGTTACAAAAACCTAGGGTGTTGGACTGCTTCCAGAGATACACCCTGTTTTTTTGTTACCTTCTTGGTCTCCCACGCTGCTGAATGGGTATGCCAGGTTATTAATTTGCCCAGAAATTTTGATTTACTGCAGGAACTTTGGAGAATAGAGAAACAAAAGGGTTTTTTATAAGGAAGAACAAATGGTATAAAAAAAGAAAAGGGTATCGAATGCTTTCACAACAGAATATGTACATTTGGATTACCACCTAGCCCTCATACAAATTCCTGTGAAAATTGCATGGGGTCAACCTCCCCTCAGTTACAGCTAGAGTCCATAACTGGCATCTTCCACTCCTGCTCTCCCCCCAAGGGACCTCCATCTCTAGATACCCTCTTATGGTCACTGCCTCCAAAACGTTCCACACAACCTCCCTCAACCTACCTTCAGGGGAGCCAGCAAATCCCCTAAACTGTTTCTGGCTGTGCATTCCTGACAGGTCCTTTGTCCATTCAGCCTACAGCATGGTGTTTATAAAACTGCTGGGAGATGAGAGAGATGGGTTTGAATCCTTCAGGCTGAGGAAAACCTACAAATCAAGACTCCTGCTCTCTAGGGAAGTGTCTTACCCACTAGGATGTTCTATTAAGGCCAAGGACACTACCTCCTCTTACTCTAAAATACAAAGCAGCCATGGTAACATTTTCTGAGGGGCCTGATTTTGTTGGTATGTGCATGCCTATTCATCAGGAATTAGAGAGGACTAACAGAGGCCTTTGTGACTCAGCACTTCCCAGATCCCTCTGGGGTTTAGGCCTGGGATAGATGTCCATCAGCTTAGGCCAGGGAAGCTCTGCTTGTGCATTGAAACAGAATCACAGGCAATTTTCAGATCAAACAGGGAGGTTAGGTATCTCCATGGGAGGTGGATGCCAAGTGGTGGTTCTTTGGGTCATAAGTTTGGAGCTTGGCTCCTAAGGTTAGGTTTTAGTTGCCTAATACAAAACTTTTCTTGCATCTGCCTCAGGGCCTAATCTACCACCCCCTTACTCCAGCTTCAAAGCAGTGCAGACCAATTCTGAGTTGTATCAGTTACCAAGGGTCCCAATGGTTGTACAAATTCCCATGTTGTTATAGATTCATAGATTCTAGGGTCAGAAGGGACCTCAGTGGGCCATCTAGTCTCCTCTGGCAGGCAAGAAAAGGGTCACCAAACCTGGGGTCATGTGATCCCAGCCAGGTGCCTGTCCAGTCTCCTCTTGAAGACCCCCAAGGATGGGGCTAGCACCACTTCCCTTGGGAGCCCATTCCAACCCTGGCAACCCTGACCGTGAAGAACTTTTTTCTAACATCCAGCCTGAACCTACTCTCCAGTAGCTTATGGCCATTGTTCCTTGTTGTTCCAGGGGGTGCCCTGGTGAACAGATCATCGCCTACTCATGTTGCTCTTCTCTTATAAATTTGTATGCTGCCACAAGGTCTCCTTTCAGCCTTCTCTTGGAGAGGCTGAAGAGATTAAAGTCCCTTAGCTTTTCCTCGTAGGGCCTTCCCTGTATGCCTCTAATCATTCTCATGGACTATAAGCCTGCTTCTCATTTATACCCAGGTCCCTTTATAATGTTTTGGCAGCATAGCAATTTTTTAAAGTAGTAGCAACATTACATTTAGGGCCTTGTTACACGTTAATTTTAGGTGGCTCCTAGAACTCTAACACCTGGATTGGCCACACATTAAAACTTTTAAGTGGCTTAAAGCACTCATTATATGGCTCAAAGTTATACCACTCCAGGGCAGGATTATCTCTTGATCTGCATAACCCAGCTCCTGTTCCACATAACCCAGCCACTCCGCACAGACATACCACTCACCATAAAGGTGCCACTGCATGCTAGCACTAAGCTGGTCAACATTTGTGCAGTTCACAATGTAACATGTTACAAGGCCCTTATACTTACTCCAAAGTCACTTACAGAACCAGAGGAATATAAAGGGCCTTTAGTCTATATGACACCTTGCCCTAGAAATAACATCACATATATTAAACAGGCTCTTTTCATGCAGTACAGTTACTCCAGGGAATGTCTCTTTTGCATCAGAGCCATTTTGTAGTATTTTCCTACTGTCATTAGGAAAATACCCGTTCAATACCAGCAGCCTTAGTGATGTTGGGAGCCCAATGTAGATGTTCTGCCATTGGCATTTCAAACAGTGTGTTGACTAGAATCACTCTGAGTGGGGTTGGATTTTGTAAATAACTAACAAGAGAGAGATGTCTGGCAAACACTTTTCTGCCACTACCATTCCCTCCAGATATGTCATTTTTCATATTCAGTGGATTTTCAAATGCATCTGCAGTGTAAATGTACACAGCTTATCCCCCCGCCCAATGTAATGCTTTGCAATTAATCAATTTCAGTTTGGCATCCAGGATCTGGGGAAGGCTGCTGGCCTCTTCTGTTTAGAACCAAGTAACTGTTTATTTTCCCTGGCCCCATAAAGCAAGGGGAAAAATGATGACAAGTCATTAACAAGATCCTCAATGTTTCATTTTATGAGTGTCAGATGTTCTCAAGCAATCAGTCATATAAAACCAGCACTAAAATATAACTGTCACAGGATGTTAGTGAGGACCATAGCAGCACTGAGCTGCTTTTCAATTAAAGCCACAGTGGATAACCACAGAGTGGGGATTACATTGGAAAACAATTGAAGACTTTAACAACATGGGATCAGTCAAAGGTCTTGATTTTTTTTTAAAGGTTGCAAGCCTAGCCTATCATTGTGGCCATGCAACTGTGGGAATAGTTCATAGCATCTGGAGGTCTACATAGACTACCCCACCCACAAAGTGCATCATTTTCTGTATAAGAGGATACTGCACCTTTAGCAGCTAGACCAAATTCTATAGCAGCTTTTTGGTCACAATTAGTGAAGATGTCCCTTTCATTCAAGCAAGAAAGATCTGTGCTGTAATTGCTTGTGACAATTCTAATCTTTGTACTTATGTACTGCAGTCAGTTCTATGCGGATACCACGTTTTGTCTACAAAATCAGAAGCTGCTTCCAGAATCTAGCCAAAAAAGCATCTAGCCTCCCCGAATTCCCTTTGCAACAGTATTTTAGTCTCACCAGCAGCCTTTCCACTATCTAGTAGAAAAACAGAAGGCCTGGCAGCAGACAACTCTCTGATTACCTGTCTGGCAAGTGCCAGATACTCTGCTGTAAAAATACATTTTTATTTATTAATTTATACCAAGCTCATCTCTAAACAGTATCTGGGATGCTGCACATAATAAACAAAAAATAAATAAATAAAATAGACTGGGCTCCATGCCTGGAGGAAATAGACAGACAAATAAATGTGGGGATTAAATGCAGTAGAAAGGCAGTGCTGGCACAAAGTATTTATCCAAAATGATACAGGATTCACAGATGGGTGAAATTCACCCCTGGGTAGAAGGATCAGTAC
>NW_017729034.1:25195346-25197333 GCF_001723915.1 Gavialis gangeticus
TGGGCTCCATGCCTGGAGGAAATAGACAGACAAATAAATGTGGGGATTAAATGCAGTAGAAAGGCAGTGCTGGCACAAAGTATTTATCCAAAATGATACAGGATTCACAGATGGGTGAAATTCACCCCTGGGTAGAAGGATCAGTACAATATGAGTTGTACCACCAAGATCCCACATAAGCCCCTGGTGTTAACACATATGCCAATGGCATAAAGAAGTCCTGTATGAGTTTTGTGATGATTTCCTGGATGAGATAAACTTCAGGGTAACTGTGGAAGTTATATACTGGCCAGCACCTATGAACAGAGGTGAATCTCACCTTAATCTGACAGGGGAAGAGTTGTTTAGACAGGGCCCTTATAACCAATTCTGAGAATCAGAAACTTCGACACAATAGACTTAGATCCATCCCAGTGACTAGGTGTCTAAAGTGGATGTAGGTACCTAAGCATGATTTCGTTCCATCCCTATTAAGCCACTGAAGAAATGTTAACGTGCCTACTTTTGTAACATGTCATTATATTAGCCTTAAGACTAAATCTTTTGCAGTAACTGCTTTTTCAGAGGTATGAGAAGGTTGGTATAGGATCTCATTTAGATGTCTAAGTCCACTTTGGATGCATCTACATGTGATACTACATCACCGTAGCGATGCACTGTGGCAACATAGTGACCATGTGCATCTACAAGTGACCAGCAGCTACTTCACTGTAATGGTACGCCCCTTTATTATAGCACACTGCTTCAGCCAAGTAGTGGCTAAAAATAACCAGGCACCCAGTGTGCAGTGCAGTACAGGCTGCTACTGCACTGTGCGTTAGTACTTCCAGAAGGAAGTACTAAAGTATGGCACAGCAGCAATGTCACTATGCAATCACGTGTAGACACTCCCTCTAGCACTTAATAGCTGGAATTGATTCTGGCACAATGTGTAATTTGGACTGTAGATCCTTGGGGATGGGGACAATAGGCTCCTACAGATGTGCAGGGAGCCTGCTCCAACATGCTAGAAATCCAGTGCATGCAGCCCTCCATGTCATGTGTATCAGCATCCCCGTGCATCCCCATGCTGAAAAAAATAAAACACGTTCAGTAAGCTTTAGTTCAAAGCACGCCGCCACCATTTTTTCAGTGTGGGGACACATGAGGACACTGATATGCATGATGCATGGGTGCTTTTAATTAGAGTGGCTCGCTAATTAAAGTGCCCAGTGAGCCCAGTTCACCATTGCATCTTTCTAGTTTTTTACTGATGTAGGCCAGGTCTAATGTAGTATGAATCAAGCTCTTCGTCATTTACAATACTCCACACATTCTTGCAGTTTTAGGTCAAAATGATAATTGCAGTACCAATCTGGTGATCTTGAGCTTGACCAAGTGGTCTTTGCAGGTCCATTTTATCTAGTGAGACTTCAAATATTATCCTGGTCTCACAGGAATTACAATGTGACATTTGTATAATTATGCAATGACTGTACCTGCTGATAAGACATCATAAAGTGAGAACTCTGCATCATACCATGGCTCCACTCTGAGTGCACAGAATATTGCAGTAATAAAATTAAACCCTCAGTGGTTTTCTAGGCCCTAGACTGTATATTTCCATGGAGTTCATCTGCTGGAAGCATTTAGAGCCTCACCCTCAAACAGGAACAGATTTTGCCAAGGACTTCCATGTAGAGATCAAGAGAGATGACAGCAGTTTTACTGACTCCAGTATTATATTATATGCCAATGGCAGGTTTTCCTTATTAAACAGTGGAGGTTTTGGACCATTATTGGGTGGAATCTTCTATCCTCAGAGCATGGTCCTGCTTGGCCCTGTGAAAGCAAACAGGAGCCATAAAAGAAGCTAAGGGAAAATTTCCATGGTGCAAGCCACACTGCACTGCTTAAGACAGTTGTGGGAGGTTCTGTGATGGTTTCCCGATAAGCAGTGTGCTGTTGGAAACTGGGACAGAGGGAGGTTGTGGTCATCAAAATCTCA
>NW_017729034.1:25202333-25203824 GCF_001723915.1 Gavialis gangeticus
TGCACTGCTTAAGACAGTTGTGGGAGGTTCTGTGATGGTTTCCCGATAAGCAGTGTGCTGTTGGAAACTGGGACAGAGGGAGGTTGTGGTCATCCTGCTGTGTTCTGTGACTGTTCTGAGTAGCTGCTTCAGGTTTCAGAGCTGTTTAGAGGGAAGCAAGGCTGGGCTGTCTTAATTTACAGCAGATTTCTAAGTTATGTTAAAGGGTGTTTGGCTAAAAGTCACTTTTGTCTCTATCTCCTTGCATCATATCTATTGGCTCTTACAATCTCACCCGCTGTACATAACTGACATTATAAGTAACAATGTGGATGAAGTGCAAACAGCAGTGGTGCATTATTAGACTGGGAGACTTAAGCCAGTAATAGAATTCATCCATCCTTACCTATTGCTGTTCCTCAGCTCTCATCTGGAAAGACCACTTTTAGGAATAAGGAGTTCCCTTTCCATGTGATGTGTGCTCAGGTAGCTGCCCACAGCTAAGTTTTTAAATCCTAGCTGGACTTAGGCATGAACTAGGGGCCTAACTGCTCACCACTGGAAAAATTTAGGAAGTTCTTAACATGCCCAGCAACAGAAGCTTAAAGGAACTTTAGACTCCTCAAGCAACTGAATAGGGGATTTGGAGATCTCAATAGTGCCTAAATGATAGACAGTGGGTGGCTAAAGTGGCAGCTAAACTTCTAAGTCCCTTTGGACATCTAACCCGAGCAAGACAGGTGACAAATGCATGGAGTGCCCAGGTAAGAAACAGGGGTCCAGAAAGTCTCCCAAATCAGGGGGTGGCACATGCAGCTAGGCAAGGCTTTAAATGCCTATATACCAATGCTCGTAGCATGGGGAACAAACAGGAGGAACTCACCCTCAGAATGGCCAGTTCAGACCCAGAATTAATAGGGCTTACAGAAACGTGGTGGGATTCATCCCACAACTGGGCAGTTAGCATTAGGGGCTATGGGCTTTACAGGCGGGATAGAGAAGGAAGGAAAGGTGGGGGTGTGGCGCTCTATGTCAAGGAGCAATACACATCCTCTGCCAGCAGAATGGGGTCAGAGGAGGGGCAAGCTGAAGTGCTCTGGGTCAAGATACAAGGGGGCTGAGGGGAGAGGGATCTAACGGTGGGGGTCTACTACAGACCCCCCAACCAAGGGGAGGAGCTGGACCAGGAATTTTCTGGCCAGCTTGCAGAGGCACTTAAGACAAGAGATGGATGTAGTTGTCATGGGTGATTTAAAATTACCTGGACATCTGCTGGGAGGAACAGTCAGCCAGGTCAGTCCATTCCAGGAGGTTTCTGGCTGAAATACAGGACCTCCACTTAATTCGGGAGGTGCAAAGACCCATCAGAGGAAATGCCCTGTTGGACCTGGTCCTGGTCACAGGCGATGACCTGGTAAGGGGCCTCCAGATCCTTGACCACCTGGGTGATAGCGATCATAGCTTGCTGGAATTCACCATCCAGTGCAGGGTGTCAAGGGCCTGCAGCAAGGC
>NW_017729034.1:25204337-25207815 GCF_001723915.1 Gavialis gangeticus
AGTAGGTTTAGATTAGACATCCGTAAGAACTACTTCACAGTTAAGGTGGCTAGGATCTGGAACCAACTTCCAAGGGAAGTGGTGCTGGCTCCTACCCTGGGGGTCTTTAAGAAGACGCTTGATGCCTACCTAGCTGGGATCATTTGAGCCCAGTTTTTCTCCTGCCCAGGCAGGGGGTCAGACTTGAAGATCTACAAAGTCCCTTCTGACCCTACTTCTATGATTCTATGAACCCAATAACTTTAATATTTTTTAACAGCTATGGATCTTGGCTAGATCCAAACCAAAGACCTAGAGGCAGCAAATTCTTTTTTCAATATTCCCATGCACAAAGCTCAACTAGATAAACCTTATCTTAATGAATCAATTCAGATAAAGAGAAAACCAAGAAAACATGTAAGAACAAAAATCTCCATGGCTTAAAGCATGAATTTCCTCAGTAACATGCTGTATCTAAACTGAACATAAAATGGCAGCTGTCTTCTGCATCTTTAAGCTTCCGTGAGTCTGCTGTACACAAAAAACAGAATCATAACAGTTCCCAATGGTAGCTATATAAACCACGGCTAACAATCACCTGAGCCATCTGGTCCCTCAAGTAGCAGTTTTTAACATAGGCTTGTAATGAAAAGATCTTCTCATTTCAGGCATATACCCAAATCCCATCAGAAAACTGCAATAAAAGTCCACTGGCTTCTACTACTTTTTAATATGCAGTAGAGGCAACAGCAGGATTATCCACAGAAAATAAAGAAACAGAGCTCGTACCAGCCATGAAAGTATCTGCAACACAAGCCCAGCCCTGTCTCACACAAATGCTGACAAAACTGATAAGCACATTTTCTTCTTACAGTCAGAATTTATAACCTGAAGTGGCTGTTATAATGGGAAAGTAAATGATCCCCTAATACTCAAATCAATCTTGTGAGAAATAACCTGAATAATGAGTACAATTGCAAGAGATGAAATTAAGACAAGAACAGTTAAATAAGGATCTACAGGAACAGATAACATTTAGTGTGGTGTTGGGAGCTTAAATTAGACTTTAAAATGTATGCAGAGACAGAGAAAGAGGGAGGGAGAAAATAAGGAATTGGAGCAGAGGCCTCAGAGAAAGATAAGCCTTTTGATGAGGAATAATCAGAAGCAATATCAAATTGACATTATTTGAGAATAAGGGGGAAAAAAGTATTTCAACTAGAATTTTTGATGCAAATACCCTTTCAGAGCATAGAACACATAGGAGGCTTTCCATTCGAGCTATAAACTACTCCAAAATGATACCAACTCATATCAAGTTGTAGCAGATGTGATTGGAAATTGCGTCTTAAAATATACCTAAGTTTAGAATTTGGACCCAATCTAATTATGTGTATTTCACTGTAATATCTGGGTGCTTCACAATATCTTCCCTTTACAGATAGGGAATAGAAGGAACTTTTCTCAGGTCACATGAAATCTAGATTGAACTAGAAGTTCAGCTCAGGTGTTCCGTGTAGTAGGATACTACATTAACTAAGTGTACAACCGTTCTTCCTTTTGGCCCCAGCTCCACACATGGAGTATATCCAGTTCTGGAGATGAGAGGTTTTAGCACAGTTGATAATGAAGACAGGAGGGAAGTACCCGATTCCCCTTTCATGTCTGGTAACAGTTTGCACACACCGGCAAGTCTACACGTGAAATTAATTTGATGCAATAACCCCCAGTAGCCCCATGCTGTAGCACCCTGTGCCCCAGTCAGCCCTAGTCAGAGTCTACATGAATGTAGTGATGGAGTAAATAACTCAGCCCTAGGATAGTACTTGTGTTAGGCAGTACTATCCTATGGCAGAGTTAATTATTTTACTCTGGCCTAAGAGCACTGCATGTGTAGACACTGAGGCTTTACTGTAGAGCTAATTAGTCAGCTCCACAGTAAACGTCATGTGTAGATGCACCCACTACGAACAAGGGAGAACAAGTGTCTGTGGAACCAGACAATGAAGACTAAGACCCAGAGGGTGCATCTACACATGCAATTAGTGCTATATGGATTTACCATGCAGTAAACCTGCCCTGGGCAAGCATTTACACATGTGGTTATTTGGGAGCAGATTTGCTCCTAATGGCAGTAGCCTGCTCCCAGCCTCCTCCAGCCCTGTGCCGCTCCCCTGCAGGCAGGGGGAGATGGAGGCTCCAGGCACACCTGCCTATGGCCAGGGGCGCTCTTTAAAAGCCAGCCCTGCACGGTGCTCCCTGGACACATGTCTTTCTGGGCAGGAGCAGTCTGCAGAGTGCTGACAAAGCTCTCTCAGACTATCACCAGAGCCTTTGCCCACTGTGTGATGGCTGCTTCACCCCCAGGTCCCAGGAGAGACAGTGCATGCCCTGGGGTTCTGCTTGCCACCCTGCTCCCCATGCTTCACTGCCACAGTGACTGCCATCTGGCCCAGATCAGTCTCAGCCCTGCCTGCTCCGTTGTGCTGTGTGACCATGCTCACCACAGCATCTGAGGCCCGCTATGAGCATGCTGCTGGTGCCCAGACCCCAAGCTGCTGCTCAGACCTCAGCAGGGACGCTGACAACATGCATGTGGATGATGCCACTGGGGCCATCCACCACCTCCTGGGGCTCCAGCCTCACCACCTGTAGGCCTACCGGGCTAA
Source organism: Gavialis gangeticus (assembly GCF_001723915.1). NCBI lineage: Eukaryota > Metazoa > Chordata > Crocodylia > Gavialidae > Gavialis > Gavialis gangeticus. The sequence continues at coordinate 25,206,986 of NW_017729034.1, forward strand.
CCAGGACTGGTGGCTGCATGTCATCCAGAGCACATGGGACAATGAACAGTGGCTGGAGTACTTTTGGATGACCCAGGCCACCTTCCAGGAGCTCCTCCCTCAGCTCTGTGTGCACCTGGAGCAGCAGGCCACCACCATGCAGCTGCCCCTTCCCACAAAGAACCAGCTGCTCATTGCCCTGCTCAAGCTGGCCACACCCTCTAGCCTGCATTACGCTGGCCACCTCCTTAGCATGGGCAAGGTAACTATGCACTAGGAAGTGCTGAGGCTCTCTGTACTCCAAGTGCAAGACCCCCTGGAGGTGGTGATAGGCTTCCGTGCCCTGGACTTCTCTCAGTACATGGAGGCCCTGAGTGGGTCCTATATCCTCATCACTTGCCTGCCCCAAGCTGACTGCCCCTACTGTAGCTGGCAGGGCTTCCATTCCATTGTGCTGCAGGCTGTTGTCAGTCACCATGGTGCCTTCACCAACATGATCACTGACTAGGTGGGAAGCACTTATGATGCCCGCATCTTCAACAACTATGCCCTGCCAGCTGTGGTGGAGAGTAGACGCTGTGCGCCAAAGGTGCCAGACCTCCAGCTGGGCAAGCTAATGGTCACACCTCTTCTCATCAGCAGGGATCCTGATTTTCCCTGATATAAATAAATAAATAAAACAAACAAAATCACAAATTCTCTGTGTGACAGGGTGCCTGAATCACTCTCCCACAGACAGGATCAGGAAGGAATAAAAGGAACAAACTTACCTCATGGAGCAGGAGGAGCTGCAGCAAACCCCGCTGCAATCATGATGATCAGAGGACTTGGCTGGGGCTGCAGCAGATCAA
>NW_017729034.1:25212815-25213911 GCF_001723915.1 Gavialis gangeticus
CTCATGGAGCAGGAGGAGCTGCAGCAAACCCCGCTGCAATCATGATGATCAGAGGACTTGGCTGGGGCTGCAGCAGATCAAAGGCTGCCTTGGTGAACCCAGCCACCGGAATTCAAGGCCAAGAAGAAGAAAGCAGCGTGGGAAAAGAGCAAAGAGGAAGGGAGAAGGACCACACCGAGGAGAAAAGAAAGAAGAGCTGGATCAGGCAGGCAGCCAGTGAGAAACTGCCATGATGGACCCAGCTGAAGAGAGGGAGAATTAAGGGACTCCGAGGGAGCGTCCTGGGGAAGGCAGAGGAAGAAAGAAAGCATAGAAGGGAAGAAGAGAAGAAAAAAGAGCAAGCAAGGGAAGGAGATTGAGCAAAGGGCCAAAGTGCAAGATCTGACCCAGTGACATACCTGACAAGGTCCAGCCAGGACTTGGAGCTGACGGAGAGGCTTGAATGACCGGCGAGTCAGATTCTGGGGGTTAAGGGAACCACTCCAGGTCCTAAGGGGAGAAGAAGATGAAGGTGATATTACTCTCCCAGAAGGGGAAGAAGAGAGAGTGGATCCCAGTCACAAGAGGATGACGGGAGAACCAGAAAGATAGCTGTCTTGAGGCCCGTGCAGGGAAGAATGGGGCAAGCAGCCACTTAGACAAAGAACTGAGTCAAGGTCCTTCAAGCAAAGATAGTAATGGACCTTAGAGACAATCGGCAGTACCCAGAACATCAGGTGTGGTGACGGCAGGAGATGGGGATGGTGGAGCCCTGCAAAGAGCCACTGACACCCTGAGTCCATAACTATTCTCAGTTGTCTCTCAGTAGTGTCTACCTTATCTCCCACAACATCGAAGGCAGGGCAGGTGATCTACAATAGCAAGACACTACTATTCCAGCCGGAAGGCGACATGACTGCGCGGTGCAAGAACCACCTGACACTGTGATTTAAAAAAAAAAAATTAAAAAATTAAAAATTCTCTAATAAAAAACCCAAAATCTGTGATAAAAATTAAAGGTCCCCCATGTTCCCCCCAGCCTTGCTAGTGCCTCTCACATGTACATACAGATATACATACACACAACTACCTGCTGGGGTGTGGGGGGCTAGGGGGG
>NW_017729034.1:25213922-25214159 GCF_001723915.1 Gavialis gangeticus
TTTGGGGGTGTGGGGGGCAGATTGAGAATGGGGGAGAAGGATTGTATTTCTGTGCCTGCTGCCAGCAGGGGGGAGGGCAGCATTGCCGTTCTACGGGCCACACACAAGCTGCCCAGCCGGGGAGGAGGGAAGCTTGCATGCAGCAGCCGCCACCACGCCACTGCCACTGCAAGGGAAGCTGGCTCGGGGCTGAGGGAGTGAGGATGTGTTGAGGGAAGACATGGAGTGCCTGGCCAT
>NW_017729034.1:25219159-25223645 GCF_001723915.1 Gavialis gangeticus
CACAAGCTGCCCAGCCGGGGAGGAGGGAAGCTTGCATGCAGCAGCCGCCACCACGCCACTGCCACTGCAAGGGAAGCTGGCTCGGGGCTGAGGGAGTGAGGATGTGTTGAGGGAAGACATGGAGTGCCTGGCCATTGGCAGGCACTCCTGGTAGGGCTTTCCCCAACACCTTCCCCTCCCTCAGCCTGGGTGGGTGAACAGGTCGGGGGGCAGGTGGGAACAGAGTGAGACCCAGGGTACAACAGTGGAAGGGCAAGGGGCACTGCTGGCCCCATGCGACACACCATGGTGCCCCCCCAACCCCCACCTTGGCTCTCTCCGTGCCCGCTCCCAGGAGCAGAGCTGCAGGCCTCACACGTACTGCCCATCTGGGGGCGAGGGGAGGATGCATGCAGCAGCCACCATCACCACACCTTGCACTGTTTGGCCACAGCTGGCGGCAGGAAACCCCCTGCTCTGCCCCTGGCCGGGAAGGCACGTGTCGCTCAGAGGGGCACCGTTGCATTTGCCCCCCGGCCCTGCTCTGGGCAAGCAGCCTGGGGCACGGCAGAAGTGGTGCTGTCATGCAGTGGCCACCACCGCCACCACACCGCCACTGCTGCTGCCGCCCACCACCGCACCACTGCCAGCAGCTACCTCCACACTGCACCTCCACTCACATGCATTGACGCCACTGTGCTGCTGCCACTGTGCCCTGCATTGCTTGCCCAGAGCAGGGGTGAGGCAGCAGTGCCCCTCTGCAGGCCTCACATGCCTGCTCAGCCAGGGCATGGGCTCACATGTGGCAGCTACCACCACACCACCATGCCCCATGTGGCTTTCCCGCTGCTGGCCACAGGCAAGTTGTGCGAGGTGTGGCCATGCAGTGGTGGTGGCGGCTTCTGTGTGTGAGCTCCTCCTCCCCCCTGGCCGGGTGGCTCGTGGATGGCCCACAGAGGGGCACTGCTGCCTTCACCCCCTGGCCCTGCTCCTGAGAGTGGGCACAGAATGAGCTGAGGTGGGGGGCTAGCAGTGCCCCTAACCCCTCTGCCATCATGCCCTGGGGTGCGCTGTTCCCCCGCCACCACCTGCCCAGCTGCCTGCCTGGGCTGAAGGAGGGTAAAGCCCCACCAGGAGTGCCCACCAGCTGACAAGCACTCTGTATCTTCCCCCAACGCATCCTCACTCCTCAGCCCCCAGCCAGCTTTCCCCCCAGCTCTGCCCCACAACCCCTAAGCCCCACTTACCTCCAGGAATGAAGAAGACTGATCCTCCTGAGGCAGCCCCCGGTTGTGAGAGCATCAGGTCCCGCCCTTTCCCCCTCTCTCTCCAAGCAGGGCTGAGGCTTTCGCCCCACTTCTGCAAACAGTTTTTGCAAGCTGAAACTCAGACACCTGCAGAGCTCTTTGCAAAAGGGGGAAATCTGCAGGTTTCCCCGCTAAAAGGGAAAACCTGCATTTTCTCCAATTAAACTGGGAAATCCATTGTTTTCTCTGTTTTTCTGTGGGAAATGGAAAACCCAGATCCCTGCTCATCAGGGACCCCACCTACCCACTCCTCCCCTCGATCATGCAGCCCTACCCCTGCCAGCTGGACCCCCACCAGGCATATTTCACATAGAGCCTGGGCCGGACCTGCATGCTAGTGGAGTATGACTTTGGCCACCTGAAGCAATGCTAGTGCACCCTCACCACTCCAAGATCACTAAGGCAAACATCCCCCAGGTCATCGTTGGAGCCTGTGTGTTGCATAATGTCTGTGAGGCTCAGGGAGTGGTCTTCCATAAGATGTGGGCAGAGGAGGTGCAGTAGGCAGAGAACAACTGTCACTTGGAGTGCCAGCTGCAGTGGCAGTGACAGCAATGACACCCTCTCCCCACCCCCATCAAGGCTCTGAGTGAGCTGCACACCTGGCAGCAGGAGCCAAGGCACTGGTGCAAGAGGCAGTGGTGGACCCCTTACTGCTTCACTCCCCGCTGTAGTGGTCAGTTATGCTGAACCACCTGGATGGCCAGCCACAGACCCCAGCACCATACTCACTGCAGACAGTTTTCTCTAAAGCACTTTATTCCCCTCCACAAACACAGACCCCATCACCTCTCCCTCCCCATCAACAGATCCTGTCCTCTATCTCCTGAATGACAAATCCCACCCACCACCAATAAAGCACTCTCTTCCCCATGCAGACTATATACAGTCTGCTCTGTGTCCTCCTGGGGTGGGAGGAAGTGGGGTGGGGGCACCTACATAGTGGAGCTCAAGGACAGGAGGGCAGCCCCCCAGCCTCTGGCTGCACCACTGTGGGTGCACACACTGCGGTGAGGCCAGTAGGTGGGGGCTTTGCCTGGGGGTGAGATCAGCAGCTGCTCTGCCAATGCAGCTGCCCCCTCCCACCCTTCTGTAGCTATTGGCCAGAGCCAGTAGGGCCTATGTGCGGTGTTGGTATCACTGTGGACAGCTCCTGCTCTGGGGCCATATGGAGCCAGGTAGAGTGTCAGGGATGTGCCCAGGCAGAGGGTGGGGACCTAAGGCAGGTGCCAGGACAGGGGGACCTGGATGCTTAAGGCACCACTGAAGCTTAGCTCAAGCCCACTGCAGGCCTTGACAGTGGGTGGCATATGGCTGCCAGGGGGCAGGCAGGGCTAGATCTGGGGACAGAGCAGCAGGTGGCATGAAGGTGACTGCCAGGGCCAGGATGGTGTCCAGCACCCAGTAGTCCTGCTCCATGACCTCAACTACCTTGGCCACCATGGCAGCCTGGTGCTCATGGGCCTCCAGAATCCTCTCAAGGGGGTTATATTCCTCTCCTGAAGGGCCTGGAGGCAATTCTGGAAATTCCCCGTCTACCAAGACCTTCTCCAGCTCACATGCAACACTCTCCCGCTCGTTCACACAGTCCTCCACATGCCAGGACTGTGAGTTCACCAGCTGCTCCTCTGCCACAGTGACTAACCAGTCCAGCAGCAGGGTCCAGTCCTGTGTCTGCCGCTGCCAAAGCTGCTGCATACAGAGGGCTCCAGCTGAGGCTGCTGATGACTCTGACAATGCTTCCCCATGCACAGCTGATGCATCTCCCCCATGTTCAGCTGCTGGCCCTGGAAAGCCAGGAGAATGAGGCTATCTGTGAGAGTTTGCAACATTTCTGAGATACCATGCACTATACCAGTAAGCTGTGTGCTGCCCAGCCTCATATCAGGGGTCTTACATGCCCAGGTGCCCAGAGACCATGGTAAATCAGCCAGGCAGGCCCTGGCACGGGCAGCTGCCAGTTGATCCCCCCATCCCCACTCACTCTGCAGGGGCAGATGGGCCCCTGGGTGCTTGCCACAGGCAGCCTGCCTTCCCTACCCCCTTTCCAGGTCAGAACAGGCGTGGCTCCTGGTAGCACCTGTTACCACTCCTCCAGACCCACTCCCTTCTCTTGCAAGCTATTAGCTGTTTCTTTCATTGCCACCAAGCCCCTAGCCCCCAGGTTCAGGGGGCTCAGGGCTCCCAGGCAACTGAGATGTGGAGCTGGTGGCACCCCCACCCTCTCCCCAGTGGGCCTTTCCAGAGAGCCACCCCAGAGCAGCTCCCCACCCTCATGTGCCTTGTCCCCCAAGCATGCCCCTGTTGACAGTATCCTGGGTGCACCATGATGAGCTGTTTGTGCCCACTGAGGGGATGGGCTCCTGGTGTCCCAAGGGGCTCTCTCCCACTAACATCTTGTCACTGCTGCCAGGCTGTGGCAGAGGCTCCAGCAGGCCATCTGTGCTGGAGAACATGTCATGGCTCTGCTCAGAGGTCAGTTATGCTGAACCACTGCACCTGCAGGGCCTTGACTTTTATGTGGCACTGGCACGCTGACTGGCTGTGCCTGCACTCCTGCATGGAGCCCACCAGGCCCTCAAAAATGAAGGTGTTGGAGTGCCCACTCTAGATGAACTGGCTCTGGACCAGAGCCTTGTCCCACAGCACTACAAGGTCTGCAGTCTCATCAGGGACAAGTTACGCCCTGAGAGGGCGTATGTATGTGGCATTGGGAACAATGCCAGTGTGGCTCCCTCTATGGCCCTCAGGGGCTGTGGGTGATGGTCTGAGCCTGGACAGGTGCCTGCAGTGCACATCACCGGGGAACAGTATGGGACAGGCCAGCAGGCAGTGGGGCTGGCCCAAGGACCAGTACTGGGGTCTGGGCAGGGTGGTGCAGCTGGCCTAGGGCCTCTGCTGTGGGACCCACTGGCCAGGGGCAGGCAGTAGCTGGCATAGGCCCCCAGGGTCACCACAAAGTTTAAGGGTAGTCTGGGGCAGGCAAAGAGCCACCCCAGCCCTGGGGCTGAAGAAACTCTAAGCCCGGTGGTCTTGGGGTTAGTCCAAGGGTGGCCCCTGGTGGTGAAAATGGGTCACCTAAATGTAGAAAGAAGAGCTAAGATTCACAGGAGCTCAGGACCATCTCACTATGCTGGGTCAACTTTTTAGAGCTTCTCTTTGCAACCATAACCCTTAAAAAAAAAAAACAAAAAAAAAAA
>NW_017729034.1:25223899-25225311 GCF_001723915.1 Gavialis gangeticus
CTGTGAGTGTTACCTATGTCCCCCGCCTGCTGCATCACTTTGAGAAACAGTGGGTGTTGGGCAGAACTTGATTCAGACCCACTGCGTTCAGGTCCTTGCAGTGCAATCTTGATTATCAAAATGTCATGCAATACCCACAAGATGTTTGCATAATCAAGCTTTCACATAATCAAGGACATTTATAGAGTACTGAATACATAGCAAGATGCACAATTTTATACTAGATAAAAACCAGTTACAGATGATTGCTTCTAGAAATCAAAAATATCCTACATTCAACTTTATTATGGTTGCATTGATGTCTTACAATCTGACCAAAGTCCCAGTTTTTCTTTTCTTTTTTAAATTGTTTAAATCTTCATTTCATCCCTGCATACAATTAGTTACACAGCATCTGAAAAGCCTCTTTTGACTGAGGGCCTGGATTTAGATCTAAAATAAAACAAATAATAAAATAATAAAAATGTACTTATCTGACCTCTTTTATAGCAAGATCTAGAGGCATTTTACAAACCTTAGTTAAGCCCATGAGTATCTTGTGATGTGAAAGCTGTTATGCATTATGTCGATTTTACTGTTGGGGAAACTGAGGCACCGAGAAGCTAAGTTAGTTCTTTCCAGTTTATACAACACAACTGTGGTAACAGTAATCCTAGAATCAAGGTCCTAAGCTCTACCCACTGGAACCATAGTTTCCCCCTTAAAAATCATAAGCTCCCATCCTAAAGACAGTGCTAATGCACTGAAAATTAATAAAAAAAATAGATGTTTCAGACTTTTCCTAAACTGCAGACTTGAGAAGCTATCATCAAGCTTGGCATATAAAAAGGAATGACCTCATTCCTGCTAGCTGTTAAATCAGCAGCTATGAGGCAGTGCAACACTAGATAAAAGGATGTAACTAGTGCAATCCCAGCAAGATGCAAGTCAAGGTTTAGATTTCACATCACGAGCAGGGCTTGTTAAGTAGAATATGCTTATAGACAGTATCACACTAGGGCTGGCTGGCTTACGGCTTGGGTTTTCTGTAGCCACCATAAGGGATTGTGAAGTTATATAGACATCAGTACATGAAAGGCAGTCTCAGGTATGGAGGCAAAATAGCATTTCATGAGAGGCCAAAAGATGCTGGGAAGAAAAAGGAAAGGGAAAAAAAAATCTCTGTAATGTAAATTACATTATACATAAAGTCTGAGAGGATGAAAGGGGGAGAAATGAACCTGTTCTACCAAATAAACGCTCTGAATTAAAACAGACAAGACATCAATGCATATAAATCAAGACCAAGTTAAATGACTTGAGGATTATGGCACAAAGCTTCAATATTTTTTCACATAGTTAAGCCTGTCTGGATTGTTATTGCTTTTTACATTTTTTTCTTTTTCTTTTTTCTTCTTCTCCCCCCCCCCCCC
>NW_017729034.1:25225415-25231184 GCF_001723915.1 Gavialis gangeticus
TTTTTTTTTTTTTTCCCCCCCCCCCCCCCCATTTTTGGTACAATAGCTACTACTGGTAAAGGTATAAAGCTTGAGAGAGAGAATTTTTTGTGGGCAAGGGGACAAGGCTGAGATTCAGGGTTCTGGGTTTTATTCCTGATCCTGAAAAATACCTCTTCTGTGACCTTGGGCAATCCCATAACTTTTCTATTCTGCTGGTGATTATTTTTTTATTTTCCAGTATGTCCTTTAAGCCCCATCAGAGGCATATACATAGTATTGAGCATCTGGCAGGCCATCCCTAAGATGAAGAATTTAGTCTCAATAAATCATACAAACACAGGACAGGATAGGAAGGTGGTCTGAGCGGTATTGCACAGAAAGTGTGAAGCAAAGTAGTGACTCTAATCCAAACTTCTTGGATTCATATCTAGAGCTCTAGCCACTGGACCGTACTTAATTTTAGGCATCTTGCCCAATCTTTCTCAAATTCTGTGAGTATTAACACTGCTGAAAGGCACAGAGACTATGATAAGCTCCATTAAAAAGACACTAAACCCACTGGCAATCATTGGAGACTACAATGATCTATTCCCGGTGACGCAGCAAGCGGGGTGGGCGGGGGGGGAAGAAGAGGGGTGACTGTGCCAGGAACCAAAGCGAAGTGGGGCATGGAATGAAGCTGCAAGTGACTTTTTGGGGGAGCACAGGTAGGGTGGCTCCCATTGCTTCATGCATTTCCAGGCAAGCATGGGGGGGGTGCGGGGCAGGAAAGGGCGTGTGCTCCCAGACCTGTGAGTGGGGCATGGGTGGACTGCTGCTGTGGGCTTTGCCCCAGGCACCAAACTTCCTTGCCATGTTACTATCTATTCCTTCATAAACTTCTCAGTAGGTGGTGTGTCACAACTCTGACTCAAAATTCCACCTCAAGGATGTCATGTAATCTGGACTTCATGGACTTCTGCATGAATGGTTTGTGCTGAAAATATTAACAAGGGAATTTTAGTTTGTACCAGTTAATGCTAATCTAGTTCAATGATGTTCAACTTTCTGGCCCCATAGGCGAGAAGTATGGCATGGGGCCAATCCCCGGGCCCAATCTGGTGTGTGGGGTTGGTCCAGGAGTATGATCTTGCGCACTGGCTTGGCTGTGTATGCCAGCCCTGCACCATGGGTAGTCTGGTTTTGCATACTGGAAACAGCTGCTTGCCAGCTTGACCCCATATGCCTGATAGAGCCATGCACTGGGCCAACCCTGCCTACCAGCCCCACCATGTGCAAACACCATCTAACATTCAGGGCCAGCTCATCTGGCCCTTGGGGTTCCCCATGGGTCTGGAATTTTAGCAGCAGGGGAGCTGCAATTAAGGCTGCCACTGATCCCCAGCTGCCAGATTTCTGGACCTATGGGAAGGTCAACAGGCTAGAAGACATGACCTCCTGGGCCAGATCTAACCCATGGACCAGAGGGTGAGCATCCCTGTTCTAGTTCACATCAGTATCCAGTAGACAGAGCCCTTGTCACCAAAACATAAACAAAAGTCAATTGCTCTTTTTAATATTTTTATCAAACTACCTGCAAAAACTAAGATGGGCTAACAAAGTTGAGTTTCTCTATGATCCACAGAGATAGTACCTCCAGCTTCAGGAGCAGATGCACTAGGGGTGGAGTGGTACAGTTGCACCACTCTGTGATTCCTGCTTCACCCAAACTTTAAAACTGACTGTCTGGGCCGGGCAAAGGCCTTTCTATTCAGGCAGCAATGAGGGAGTCAATTGATTTCAAGACACATTTTCACCTGCCTGATTCCCCAGTCTCCCTGGCTCCCTCACTGCTGCCCGACTTTAATGGCCTCTGCCCCTCCCAGTTAGTTCTACAGTTTGTGTGAAGCAGGAATCAAAGGAGGTTGCAACTGCTCAACTCAACACCCCCCCGCATCTGCCCCAGAAGATGAAGGTACTAAGTCTCTAGATCTCCCCGATCTCTCCCCACTCCACTTCTTAAAGCGACCCTCTCTCCTTTTTAATGGTCTTTGTAACAGGGTGGCCTCATCAGGTTTTTGCTGGCCACCCTGCAACTGAAGTAACTGCCCACTTTGCTCACTTGCCACGTCTTGATGGAAAAATATGAGAGATGTTACTAAGGCAAGTGGCTATCCATTATTTGCCCTGCTAACAAGGGCCTAATATCCACTCTAACCTCCCCGCCATGGGTCCCACATCTCGCAGGTGTTACTCTGGTGTTACTTCTCTGGCCTATGGCCGGAACAGACTGGGCACACAGTTGTAGCTCTTCTCTATAGCTGTGGAGGGCCACTCTCATGCTACCCCTCTCTCACCAGGGTCCCATTTACTCCTCTGGCTCTCACCCAGCCTCTTTCACACTGCCCTCTCTTAGGACCATACTCATCCCACCCAGCATCACCCAGCTTCAGTCTTAGCTCTCCTTGCCTCGGTCAGCCTCAGTGCAGTCTGTTGGGTGTCTCCCGCTACCCTCACCTGAGCAATTCTACAACTATAGGCCCATTTCACTCCTGGCCCCTCGCCAGGCCACTGTGCCCCACTGGGCCTCCTCACTCGCCCACACTCACAGGTCTGCTCTAATAGCCACCCCTCTCTCTCCCAGGGTCTCACTTGCACCCCCAGTCTTTATTGTTGCAACAGAGCATGGCCCCAGGTCCCTCCTCTAGCCTGAGCTCTGCCTCAGGGCTCCTTAATGAGCCCTTGGCTCCCCCTGCTCATTAGTACACCACCAGAGATGTGGGGCTGGCGTTATAAGGCACCCCAGCGCACCTTTCACCAAGGAGGTAACTGGCTTGGTATTCCCTGGGGGCTCCCAAGCTATTAGGAGCCCCACCAGACCACCATTCCTCAGCAGGGTGCAGCTTTGTCTTACCCAGAACAAGAGGTCACCTCCACCCCATAGACCAACACTTACCTCCTGACTCTAGCCAGAGCAGCCTCTCAGCCTGATGTTACCTCCTTCCTTCCTGCATTAAACAGCAGCCCAATTTATATCCCTGTGACCAAAATGGCTGCCCCCATCCTGCACCTGGCTGCCACCTGTTTGTTGCCCTTAAAGTGGCAGGCACCAAAGGTCCCCTGCCAGTCTTCATATTTCATTATTCAAACTATCCTTTCTTCTGCAATTGTGCTGTCTGTTAGCCATTCCTGGTAGCATAAACGGTGCATGCCCCCAGTGGCTGGTGGTCACAGTGGCTGTGGTGTGAGCCCAGCAGTGGGAAGTGGGGGAGCTCCCACAGCTGTTGCTAGTGGGGTGGCGGTGAGCGCCGACCAAGGGAAACATGGACCGCCCACAGACGCTGCCAGCGGTGTCGGCGGCAGGGTAGTAAGTGGTAACCACCCACAGGTGCCATTGACAATGTCGGCAGTGCCTTTTTTGCAGGGGGTGCACCACCACGCTCAGGGGGTGCACATGCACCTGCATGCACCCCCTATGCATTGCCTCTGCCTGGTAGTGCCTCTGTTCTATTTTACAGCTCTACCAGCCACTTTTAGCTCTAGATAAAACCTTAACTCATGTGTAGAAATGGCTGATAGCTATTGGAAGTACTGTCAAGATGCTTGAGAAGGCTAAAATTTCATTGTATGAGTCTAAATAAGAGGTGTACATTTAGCTATAAACACCAATGGCTACAAGCCTAGTGATACAATATTTTTTACTATTTTTGCCCACTTCATTGTTTTTTTAAACTTTATATATACGCTAGCAAATTAGTTCATGTTCCAGTAGTTATATTTGTTTTTGCTTTGATCTTAAACTAGTGCTAGCCCTCTAGCATACTGATAAAGATTCTAGTTTCTCTTTAACTGGAGCAAAAAGTGTTTTGTGTTATGGATTGATACGCCAAACCATCTTCACCCAACTTTTCAAAATCCTAGATCCACCTATGTTATCTTATATAAGTCCATTCACAGACTGACTTGGGGGTACCACTGTATATACTCTATCTGCTGTCTTCATAAAGACCGGACAGTATCCTTCAGAGTTGCCAGGTTTGAAGCTTTTGCCAGCCCTAAATTCACTCTGAAAAGCACAAAAGGGAGGTTGGCACATTGGACTTTCTCCCAGGTGCTGCCATCTTCTATTTGTAAAGAAATAAAATGCATTTTCCTACAAATAACTGTATAATACTGTAGATGTCACTGGTTGGGGTGATGATAGTAACACACTTTTTTCTTCTGAGCTTTGCAATTACTGTTCTTCCCATTTCTCTGTTTTTCTCTCTCTCTCTCTCTCTCTCTCTTTTTCTTTTTGACTTCTGGGAATATTTCCTCTAAACTCTGTTGACAGTAATTCATAAAGTCATTTGGATTACATGGGCTGTGAAAGGTTTTAATCAAATGACGAATACAATTTTTGTTTCACTCCAGTCTCATTTATTTCCTGCAAGAAAAGGTTAGGAGCTATTTTGCAGCACATTGCATCATAAATCCTGATTTGTATATTTTATTTGTATCACAGGGGTGTGGACTGTACTAAATCTGACAAGAGTTTGCTAACCCGATCTTCAAAGAAATGTATGCGATTGAAAATGGCAATAGGCCAAAACCAAGACTCCTTTATGCTTCCTTTGAATTTTAGGTCGGTTTTGACTATTTCAGTTCCACCCCTCCTAAATTACCCTTAAAGTCAGATTTAATAAACAGAAAGGGCATCTACTTTATTTCTGCTTCAGATGTAATTGATAAACCCAAAAGAAAAGCCACTCCAACACGTGTACACTAGAAATCTCCCCCTCTCCACTTAAAAAAAAAAAGAGCTCACTTCATCCTGAGAGAAGTAGCAAACATTGTAGAGTGTAGAATTAGAATTCTAAAGGCTTTTATGGAATGGAAAATCTGGGCTGTAGATCACAAAATGAAATTTAACAAGGACCAAACACATAAATAAAAATGGGGGATACCTGACTAGGCAGTAGCACTGCTGAAAAGGGCTTGGGGGTTATCAGTGGTGATGCACAGGGGGTGCACAGGGGTGCATGAGAACCCCCTGAAAGTGCTGGGGCACCCCCTGACTGGCTGTGCTTGCTGCTTAGGTGATGGGCAGGGGGGACATGTGGGAGTGCTGGTGCCCCCCCTGCAAGCACTGCCTGGGGAGTGGAGCACTGTTGCGTTCGCAGAAGCGGCCATAGCCACTTCTGGAAGCAGCTGTGGCAATTGGCTGCAGAGATCGGCCATCTCGCAATTGGCCATGGGGGGACCCCCCTCCAGTTGATGGGATCAGCTATGGGGGACCCCAGTCACTGACTGGTCTCTGGGGGGCACATGCCCCCTGCCTGACTAAGGCAGCACCAGTCTCCCATGGGGGTTATTGTTGATCTCACACTCATCATGAATCAACAATATGTTGCTATCATTAAACAGTAAAGGCAAACATTGTGTGCAGGATGAGGTAAGTGAGAGTACCATGCCACTCAAAGCTATTTAGTAGGGCTGTGTGAAATTTTGCCAGCAGTTTTGTTTTGATGCTGTTTTGACTCATTTCGATCTTGAAACAGCTAAATCAAAATGAAACAAAGAGCTTCGAAATGGCCTTGAAAAGAAATGAGGCAAGTCAAAAGACCTCAGGTTGGGGAGGACCGGGTTAGAGAGCTTCTGGAGGGGCTGGACGTGTTCAAGTCAGCGGGTCCAGATGCTCTCTACCCCAAGGTGTTGAGGGAGCTAGCTGGGGTTATTGCAGGGCCCTTGGCACGGCTTTACAAGCACTCATGGTGCTCGGGCCAGGTGCCAGATGACTGGAAGATAGCTGACGTGGTCCCCATCTTC
>NW_017729034.1:25231717-25267116 GCF_001723915.1 Gavialis gangeticus
GTCTATAAACTCACTAGGGGGGACCACAAGGGTTTAGGGGAGACACTGTTTCCCCTAGCACCCCCTGGCTTGACAAGGAACAATGGACACAAATTATTAGGGAGTAGGTTTAGATTAGACATCCGCAAGAACTACTTCACAGTCAGGGCGGCTAGGAGCTGGAACCAACTTCCTAAGGAAGTGGTGCTGGCTCCTATCCTGGGGATCTTTAAGAAGAGGCTTGATGACTACCTGGCTGGACTCATTTGAGTCCAGTCTTTTCTCCCACCCAGGCGGGGGTCAGACTTGAAGATCTACAAGGTCCCTTCCGGCCCTACTTGTATGATTCTATGAAAACATCTCAAAATGTTCAAAACGTTTCGAGTTTCAAAGCTAAATCTGGGCTTGCCTTCAGGGAAACAGAAACTAACGTAAGGAGAGGGAGGAGGAAGAGTGGGGAAAGAGTGTTCTCATCATTGACTGTGTAGGTGGCCAGTGACTGTAATCCTTTCCTAAGGTCACTTCCAATCACAGTGCTCGGGGGGAGGGAGGGGGAGAAGAGGGCAGGGGATGGAAAAACTGCATAAAAGGCAGCATTATTTGAACTGCCCTGCTTTCTGCCTTGGTGTCAGTTGAGTGAGGGTGCACCTTAACACACACACACTGTCACCCACCCATGTCACGAGTTTTGCCTGTCAGCAGCTAGAGGTGCAGGACCCCAGAACCTAGAATCCCCTTGCACCGATCTCCTTGACAGCTGACAGGCTTTGTGGCCACAGCAGGGCCTAACAGGCCTGCAGTTTTCACTCCTCTGTGTCCCAAGACAGACAGAGTCCCACAAGCACCCATGTCACGAGTTTTGCCTGTCAGCAGCCAGAGGTGCAGAGCCCCAGAACCCAGAAGCCCCTGCACCTATCTCCTTGACATCTGGCAGGCTTTGTGGCCTTATCAGGGGCTAGCAGGCCTGCAGTTTTTGCCCTGCTGCGCCTTAACACACACAGTGTCACCCATGTCATGAGTTTTGCTTGTCCGCAGCTTGAGGTGCAGTTTCCGCAAACTCCTGCACCTATGTCCTTGAAACTTGGCAGGCTTCGCAGCCTCATTAGTGGCTACCATTTCTGTAAGTTTCATCCAAATCAGGCCAGAAACGACGAAGTTATAGGCTGTTTTGAGATTCCCCATTATAGCCTATGGGTGAAATGTCGAAACAGCATCGAAACAACAAAACTGTTTCGATGAAATGAAATGGAACAGTGGTTTCGAATTGAAATGAAATTCAAAACTAAGCACTGTTATGTTGAAATGCAAGTCAAAAAGGAACAATGCCATTTTGCACAGCCCTACTATTTAGGCCTCAGCTAGACGGGTGGTGTGAAGTTCTGTTTTATAAAATGATGGATATTTTAAGAAGCAATTCTTAACATTTTAAAAAGGATGTAAAGAAACTAGGAAAACCCAGAGACAAATGACAAAGATGATACATGTAGGAATGCAGCCATATGAGGAAAAGTTGGCAAAATTAAGTCTTGTTAGTCTGAAGTAAAGGAGATTATAGGGAGATATGACAACAAAACTCATAAAGGAGAGAGAGAACAAGTTCTCTCTGTTGCCACAAAGGACAGGACAGAATGCTATGGGTTTGAAATGCACTAAAGTAGATTTAAATCCTAAGGGGAAAAATAAAACAATTTCATAACTGTAAGAACAGGACAAAAATGGAACAAGCTGCCTAGAGAAACTATAGAATCTGCTTCCTGGGAGGTTTTCAAGAAAAGATTTTGTAGGTATTTGTTTGGAATAGTATAGGAACATTGCCTCCTGCATCTGTGCAGGGAGTTGGTCTAGATGATCCTTGAAGTCATTTCCAATACTAGGATTCTGTAATTCTACCCTCTTTTGGAGAACCCAAAGCATGAATTGCTGTGGAACTTGAACTCTAGCTATAATTCAAGATCAAACCTAAATTCAAGCCTCTTGCCTCAAGCTAATCTGGATCTGAACATTCCCTGTGCCAGACCTCTCTCATTAAAGAATATAGAGGACCCAGTTCTGCTGTCATCAGGTTTTGTACCACACCTAACACCATGGGGTCTGACTGGCACATGATTTCCTGCTGCTTTACAAATCTAAAGGAATAATGTGGTGGCTGAATACCCAACAAGTTCAATGATCATACTGGAACTCATAATAGGAAGTGAAACAGTTAAGAAAACAACTTGAATCTTGTAATGACAGCATTTCTGGTTCAAACTGCTAAAAGCAAAGAAGATTAGATAAAATGTATGGAGCTTGAAAAATATACCCTGAAAGACTATGAAAGGAATTGCATAAAAATGAGAATTAAATGTCACCAGGAATCAGTGATGAAAATTAATTTAATTAAAGTTTCACTGGCTAAAGTTGGACACACTTTCCTTCACTTCCTGTCCTAAATTCTGGTGTGGTGTTGCTGGACCCTGTTAAACACTATTACCCCAGTAGTATCAGTATTTCAGTGATGGATGAAGCAATTCCTTTACATGCAAAGCATTTTACGATTCTTCAATATGAAAAGTTCTAGATATGTTATTAACTTCTAGATATAAGCAGCTATATAGTGTTAGAGTAGCAATCAAAATTCCTGGTGTAATCAAAAAACATGTAAAAGCAACAGAACTCTGTGTTACTATGTAGGGGAAAAAAATCAAATGAATTTAAGATGATAATTAGAATTTGTTATTATTGCTGGGTAATGAGCCAGAGGGGAAAAACGTACAAGAAAAGGTCATCTGGCAGAGAAGAAATATGTTCCACTGTATTGCTACAGTGAACAATTGCTTTCTTGTATGGCAATTAGAGCAATAGGTTTTTATCAGGTTATCCTGGCTGCCTTATCAGTCAGCAAAGAGAAATAAGTCCATCTTCAACTATCTTTAAGGAACATTGGTTTCTGGTAATTCGTCTGGCTGTGGACACCCATTTCCCATTCCTCTTGAATGTGAGTGCCTCTGAACACACACCTTAATGACTGGCAATAATGAAGCTGTGTTTTTTGGGGGGGCTTCTGCGCTACAGTTTCATTCCTCCTGCACTGCAATTAAGATCATATAATGATCCAAGGAAACTCAGTGAGAGGAAGATGAAACTGTTCCTCTTCAGAGCACAGCCCAATTAGAATGCATCTGGATCTCCACCTCACAACTGAATACAGTATAACTTGCCTGAAGTTTGGAAAACTTTGGTTTATTTCCTCGATTCTTTTCCTTTTCATTTTTTGTGCCTTTCTAGAGTAATAGCTTCTATATGAAAACAGAGGAAAAATATTCAAACTCCATGGGAAAAACTAGATTCATTGTATTTCCAGCATGCCCTGAAGCAGGAAGTCCTGGAAATGTCATGAGGAAGACAGCTTTAATGAATTTTTCAGCAATAGCCAAGGGACTCCAAGGGAACATCCATCCTTGTGGGTATTTAGCCATGATGAAGCACTGAATTTCACAGAGCACCAGCTTCTGGTTCCAAGGTGGTAAATGAAGAACAGCACTTCAGTTGTGCAAATGTTAAAAAGTGGGGAAAGAAATAGTGATAAGCAAACCTTTACATCCTTATGTCATCAGCCCAGCTACTGAGTTATGTACTGAGCTGTGTATGGGTAAGCAGGGCAGAAATGGAGTGGAAAGTGGCTTGTGATAAGGCTTCACCTTATCCTCACCACCCTCCCATCTGCTAAATAAATTAGGTGAGCCAAGGAGGAAGGTGGATTTGATAGTATAGAAGTAAATCACTAGCTCCCTTGGAGCAAAAGAAGAACAGGAAAGGCATTAAAGTCTTAGGGGTAGTTTCTGTGTTGCAAATTGCATGTGTCCAGTAGCCTGAACTGTGCTAAAGATGCAGTCTCCCCTTTACTGTAGTTTGAAACCTTGTTTTTTCCCCCCTGAATATATCTTGAGTAAAAATCAGAAGAAGAATTAGAGGCAGATGATCCAGGACATCTGGAAAGATCAACATTCATTCTTCTTCATCTCACTGAACCATGTGGTTGATCTGTAGAAGACACAGCTCTTCTTGATAGAAAATTTAGGAAGTGAATACTGGAAAAAAACCTCGGTCTTTGTGACAAGTCCCTAGATATGGTCTGCAACATCATCATGTAATCCCTTTCATAAAGTCATCAAGCTTCATCCTGTAGCAAGTTTGGTTATTTTTTCCCAATCACTCCATTGGAAATGGGCTCCAGAACCCCGCAGTTGGTACAGATGGAATTTCTTTTTTTAACTTCCAGTACAAAACTTTGTGGCCAGTTTATAACTAGTTGTTTGTGTGTCAAGATTGCGCTTCTGATCAAATAACTTTCTTCTGTCCCTAATGTTTACCCTTTCAGGTGAACTCCCAGGCTAGGGACAGAAGTTACACATAAACTGGTTTAAGTGATCAGAAACTGGTTTAAACCTGTAACAGAACAGATGCTCCGTGCACATAAACCAGTTCAAAATGGCTGAAACTGGTTTAAGATAAACCTGGTTGAATACAGTATCAGACTTAACTGATTTGGGTCAAACCAGTTTATGAAACTTCTGCCCCAGACTCCTTCCTGGTTCAAGTTAAATCACAGTCCCCCAGCATCCCAGCATGCTTTCCAGCCCTGGGCTTGGCTGTGCTGTCTGCTCCACAGAGCAGGGCTGGCCCCTTGCCTCTGCTCCCTAGCTGGAGCAGTGAGGACTGGCTGACAAGAGGGAGCAAGCCCAGCTAGGGATGCAACCCAATCTGCAGGGGTCTGCCCCCTCAGGCAAACCCCAACTGGGGTCTGGGGCCAGGGAGGGGGTTAGACACCCCTTCCTCTGTTCAAACTTACTGCTGGCTGTGACTGTGGACTACAAATCCCAGAGGAACCTGGAAGCAGGAAAAAGAAAGTGATGAGCAACCCAACAGAGTCCTGCTGCTGTAATTTTGTACTGCAAATCCCAAACACCTCAGGGGCAGTAGGAAGAGGAAGTGAACACATCTAGAGAGCTGTCCTCTAGTGCCTCCCTCCTCTCCCCTGTTTCTGGCCTGAGCCACTGCAGGAATGTGGCTGCATTTTCTGAATCAAAGGTAAATGTCTGTTCACTTGTGTTTTAATTGAATCTATGCATCTTAGACTAGCCTTCAAAGACTAAATTGATTCAGCCTTTAGCTTTTTGACTGTCTGTACCTAGCCACAGAGCACAGTCTTATCTCTCCTTTGGCCTTTGTTTTGATAGACTAAATAACCCCAACTCTTCTAGTCACCTCTTTTATGATATGCTTTCCATTCCTTTTATCAACCTAACAGCCCTTCTCTGCACCTGTTCAAGTTTAACATCACCTTTCTTTGAACAGGGATGGCCAGAATTGAACACAGGATTCCAGATGAAGTCTCACCAGTGCCTTATATAGTGATATTAATAATTCCCTATCTTTCCTAGTATATCTTAGCATTTGTCATCTTGGTTGTATGTAGTCAAAGATGTTGTCAGGTGAATGTGTATTTCTAGTGACTCCGGTTCTACTGGGATAAACCAGATACAATATATATATTTAGGTAAAGCTACATTAGGGTTTCACACTGTTATGGGCACACATTGGCAGAATATCACCCTTAGGATAGACAAGTTGCACATGTTAAAAATCTTGTTATCTGGAGCTTTGGCTGATTGTTCATGCTTTTCCCTGAAAGACTGTAGTTCTTTAGAGCCCTTCAGGTAAAGAGCTCATCTCAGAAGTCACCCATTCAAAACTACACTGTTATAAAAGATTAACTGCAGTGACAGCAGTAGCCAAGAGCAAGTCCTAATGCAAACTATACAAAAATGTATAATAATAAACTAGATTTCACACCGAATCATGATAATAAAGTACTCTTTACCAACTATGAAATAAAAATGGAGCAATGCTGTGGGGAAAAAAATCACACTGGTGGTTCATAATCATCCTGTGATAGACTAGTACACAAAGATTTCTCCTATGTCATTTCTGCCAGATGTTTCATTAGCTTGTACAAGCAACCCTCGCTTAACACGGTTTCACTTACTACAATTTTGTTATAACGCTCATTTAAAATACCTACCTAGTTTCACTCAGCGCTGAGTGCATTTCATTATAACGCTCAGTGTGGGCATGGGGGCAAACAGTTGCAGCGGCAGTGGTGAGGGAAGCGGTGAGTGACAGCCAGCGGGAGTCCGGGGAGGGACAGCGGGAGCCCAGGGTCCACTCCAGCACGTGGTGCTGGAGTGGGTGGGGAAGAGCAGTAGCAGGAAGAAGAGGAGGGTGCAGGGCATGAGCTTGAAGCCCAGGCTGGTGGGGCCCAGGAGCACAGGGTCCGCTCTGGCACATGGTGCTGGAGCGGCCAGTGGGTGGGAAGGAGTGGTGGCAGCAGCGAGAAGGGGCAGGTGCAGAGCATGAGCATGGGACCTGGGCCAACAGGGCAGCAGGAGCATAGGGTCCAAGGCCAGGGCTGGCAGGAGTGCAGGGTCTGAGCCAGTGCAAGCTGAACCCACAGAGTTCCCCTGTGCCTGGGCTGCAGCCCATGCCCTGTTCCACTCCAGTCATACTCTCACCCATGGAGTGTGGACACTGTCCCAAGCCTGCAGTGATCTGGCGGCGGCAGCTCATTCCAGTGCCAGGTGCTCTGGAGGGAGCCCTTGCCGGGCAAAGTGGGATACGGGCAGGTGGGTGGCCCCACTGCTTACCCCACCCCAGAGCCCTGACTCAGTCCCCATGGGTGGGGTGGCTGGGGCCATGCACAGGTGCACTCATGGCCAGCAGGTGCAGGTCAGTAGGGGTCATCATGGAGGGGGAACAATGAGGCCAGGAGGAGCTGATGCCTTCCCTGGCAGAGCCCGCATGGTGCCTTGCCAGAAGAGGGCCAGCAGAAGCGCAGGACCCGGGCCAGCAGGGCCCAGGGTGGGGCTGCAGGAGCACAGGGTCTGGGCTGGCAGGTGGTGCAGAACCAATTATCTTTATTTATATTAAATCCTATGGGGAAATGTGTTCCGCTTAATGCTGTTTCACTTAGCGCTTGGTTTTTCCGGAACCAATTAGGAGCGCTAAGCGGGGGTTGCCTGTAATAGTATCTATTCTTATTAGTTTGTATATGTGTATGACACAGCATTCAGTTTCAGCCCACTTACACTAATCAAGTTCTCTGGGAATGTGTCTACATGTTCATTAATGTGCTTTGCTAATGCGCATTAAATTTACTACCTCCTTTGTGAGATACTAGAAAAGGGTGCATTACCCTATTTTAATGTGCATTAGCAAAAGCATACTTTTTTAATGGATCTTTAATATGCCTTAAAATAGACTAATGCATATTAAAGCACATGTGTGGGACTCCAGATTTTCCCCTTATGATATTCTGAGCTTCTCTATTGCTGCTGCCTCTACACTTTGGGGGTGTACAGAGGTTACATTTTTTTTCCATGATGAGGCCCCCAAAAATGCTCTACAGCTGTAACATAACATTCATGGTTGACAGAGTGCTTTTAAATTGGCTGATAGCATGAAAAGTTAACCCTTGTCTGATGAGCTATCAGAAGAAGGCACCCTAGGGCAGATCACCTTAGCTGACCTGTGTGCAGTTTCACAGCAAGGGTTACTTCTGGGTGATTCCTCCTGCATCCCATGAGCCTTTGCACTGTGCTGCACTCTAGCCTTGCATAGGCAAATCTTGTCTTATCTTCCTGCCTGAGCGCTGGGCTGGCCCTGCCCCCAAGCTGTCAATGACAGCCTCTCATCCCAGCCTTGCCGCCTCCCTCTGGCCAGCTGAGAACCACAGCCTGGCTAGAGGGAGGGAAAGGGGGACAGTGTTTCTCCCTTACAAAAATGGCACAATATTTCAAACTGCAGTTTTCAGCTCCCCAGCAATCAGGAGAAATCTGCTAGTGGGGCCCTTTCACCAACCATCAGTGGGGGGTGGGAGGTGTGCAGGGGAACCTGCAAAGTAAAGGAGCCACAGTGAACCCCACTTCTGCTGTTAATCTGGCAAGGCCCTAATGATAGTGCTGTTGTAGGGGACTCTTGCTGGTCATGGCAGGGGGCTTCAGGGGCAACATAGGAACCGGTTATACCAAGGAATTCCATGCTAAGGAGATCCAACTGATTGGATTGACAGTCAATTGACACTACATTTGTTATTCTAGATACCTAGGAAACTACTCTCAACTTCCTAGATTTATTAAAAATATCACTGTTGTCTATTATGTGATTTAATGCAATTTCATGAGCAGTCTGCGTTGTAGATGACCCAGTTCCCTTGATTTGCATGCATTAAGTTCTTAAGTTCTCCTTTCCCTTCAGACATCATCACGTCTCTATCTTCAGTGAAGACCCAGACCTCTAAGTGGCTTCCCCCCACCCCCCGAATTTAATAAATGATCTAGAATCCTGGGTTTTTCAGTCATCACTTGCTTCATGTAACAAGTCTTTACGTTTCCTTTCTCTCCTGCTAGTAGATTAAAAAAATGTGGACTCTTCTTCTGTTTGTGAGGGCATAAATGTTTCCCTGAACTTTGTGCCATGTCCTAGGTAAGAATTCTCTGGACCAGGTTGTCTTCCAAAATGTCCAGGAACACTTCTATTCAACTGGGTCAGAACTGCAGAAGAAAAAACTTCTCTTGTTCTATAGTAATATTGTCACTTGTTCTGTAGTAATATTGTCAATCCCCACTCAAACTACAAACCAAATTGTAACAAATCAAAGTGCACACCTTTCTAAGCAAAAATCAGTCCTACTGGGAATATCTACACAAGACGTTTACTGCACAGTAGACTAATCAGCTGCGCAGTAAACGTTGCATGACTACTCATGCGCACCTGTTAGGTTAGAGCAAACCAAATTACTCTGCAGCAGGATGCAAATAAATAGAAGTTCTAACCTGCTGCTGAGTTCTTTACTCCACAGCAGCACATATGTAGACACTGCCCTGGCTGGCTGGTGCACAAGGGTGCTTCAGTGCAGGACTGCCTGCTGACTAGCCCTATGCTGAAACACCTTGTGCCCTAGCCAGCTTCCCCCACAGCACATTAAGCCCTGGGCTGGCAGGCTAATCCCTGAGGCCTCTTCTAGCTGGGGCTACTCCAATCTGGCTCAACATGCTGTGGTCCCAGGTACACGTGCAAATGGTGCACCTAGAGCAATAAACTCCAGAGCGATAAGCGGAGTTTATTGCTTTGCATTAAAATGTATGTGTAGATGCACCCATTATAAAAGTTAACAGAAGGATGTTTGCTTCCAAACCTTAAAAAACAGTTTTAAAATTTCAGCCAGTTCTAGACCTTTACAAATATTCAATTTTCTGGTTCACTTTTGCAATTCTGAAAGATCAGAAAAAACAATTCAGGTTAACCATAAAACATTTTTTTGTGGAGTTAGGATTTTTCTGGTGAATTGAAAAATTTTAAAAAGCTTAAAGGTTTGTTTCCTTACAGGTATTTAAGTGCCTTTGAAATATATGGTACATAATTTTTTAATTAAAATCCTTTTTTTTTAATTCCAAAATGCCAAAACAGATTGACTTTTCCAGAATTTTCTTTACATTTTTTTCCCCAGAGTGAAGAGTTTTACAAAACTGAAATAAATTGTTCACATAATTTTCATGTCACAGTTGTTTGGGTAGTTTGGCAAGCAAAGGTGTTGGGAGGGAGAGGCAGACCAGATGCAGAAGAAAAGAAGTATCTGTGGGCATTTTTACATGTGCTCTGGGAGGCATGGGGGGGCCAGGGGTGCTTTAATTAGCGAGCTGCACTAATTAAACGCTCCCAAGTGTCATGTGTATCAGTGTCTCCTCCACTGAAAAATGGCAGCAGGGTGCTTTGAATTAAAGCTCATCAAATGAGCTTTAGTTCAAAGTGTCCCTCTGCCATTTTTTAGCGTAGGGATGCTGATACACATGATGGTAAAATCTGCTGGATTGCATTCATTTGCAATGCACTGAATTTCCAGTGCATCAGAGCCAGCTCCCTCCACGTGTATAGGAGCCCTGTGTGTCTGAGCAAAAAAGAAATTGCAGATTTTTAATTCAGCTTAATGCTGTATTTTCATTTCTGTGCAGGATTTCTTGTCTCATTTTCTTTCCTTTTCTCTTTGTCACTGTTTCTTGATAACTAGATCAAACCAGTGGGAGTTCTGCTGAGCTTTGGGCACCCCATGGGACACTAAAGCTGCCATCCTCATCAGCACATTCCTTTCCATTGACAGCACTGGGCTGTTAGGAAACAGCTTAATTTGTAAAGAATTAAAAAAGACTGTCATGCAAACACCCTTTATCGTCCTGAACTTCCGACTAGGTTGGACACTTAATTACAAGGAAGAAAATTATCACAAAAGCCTATCAGACTTCAGTTTTAATGCCCACATTGGTGGCTTCCAGGTGATGGAATTATTTGTTGGCTCTCTGGGATTAGCAGAGCATTATTCCATTCCCATCAGAGTTGCATTCATGTGATTAGTTATCTGAGAGTGATTGCTGGAGATAAGATAAAAAAATACTCTGTGTACAGGACACCAAGCATGTGCAAATGAAACTAGTTGTAAATTCAATGACTCCTTAAGCACCAGAAACATGCCATATGGTTCCTCCAGCTCTATCTGCTCATTTACAGAAGTTCTGTTAATAAGAGTATATTCTATTTGCAAGTCATCAGCTAGAAAGGGTGAACAGCCAGAAGGGCAATAGCTGAAAGTCTTCATAATTCTGAGCAAACATAGCTTCGCCATCGTCTGATGTATCTTAACAGGACATTGTGTGCCTTTAGTAACTTCTTACCAGAGCTACACAAACAAGGGTCCTCTACCATGACACAAAACAATGTCATGTTGTGATGGTGTTTGGAGACCCCAAAAGCAATCCTTCACCCCAGTGTGTTTGTCATCTATACCTCCTGCTCTTATTTTTGAGTCCTGCAATTTGATCCTCTCAAGCAAACCCATGTGCCTGTGTAAGTCCAACTATCCAAGGTTTTCTGAAATGCCTAGTGTTATCTTTTGAGCAACTAACCTGAAGGACCTTTTGCAGAGATTGATTTTCAGGAGTAAGAACTTACAGAAAATTAGTAGAGAGAGGTAGTTAGTCATGTTAATATGATGTTTAGCAGAAGGCAGGGCAGGGTAAAACTTTACAGACTAACTTGTTCAGAGAGGTTTGAGTTTTCATAGGGTATAGACACTGAACATAGAATTTGACAAAGTAGGCTGTAGCCTATGAAAGCTCATGCCTTCATAGATGCCACCCTGCCCTGCCTCTTGTCTTTAAGGAAAAAACAGGTCTATTTAATATGTCTCAAGTAGCAGACACCCCAAAATTGGGGCAGCTAACTGTTTTTTGAAAATGTCAGCCATACATGTTTTAGGCCTTCAAGTCAGAGACTCTACCATTATTCTTCTTGTAAAACACCATGTATATGTAGGATATAATATACTCAATAAAACATCATCATCACCACCATCAAGGGCTTAGGAAGGCATAAGTTTTAGGAAGGGTGCAACTTTTCATGAATTAACATGTAATATGCAGTAGACTTTTAATTCAGTGCTTATGATTATAGAATCATAGGTTTGGAAGTCCTACCCCTTTGCTATTCCTAAGCCATCTAAATCAAACTGGTTAAGTATGTAGCCTGGGTGTACATGGGTTTGTACTTCCCTCTCCAATTGAGGGAATTATTGGCAGGGCAGTGTGCTATGGAGGGACACAACAACCCAGTGGCTGCCTCCGTCCCCTATAGAGTCAGGTCCAGTCAATCAATTACTTAACTATATACAGATTTATTATTACAATAAAACCATTAAAGGGTAAGGACATAGATTATATATAGATGTACAAATTTACAAAACAATAAACCCAACAAACCCACACATACATTTATACACACACACACACACACATATATACATACATCCAGTTAAAATTTAAAATACAGATGAACAATAGAACAAACCAGACCAAAGGATATTGATTGGGCAGCCTTATAACTCTATTCATATACAAACTATTATCTCAAATTATTCACATAAACTGTAAGACACAGTCCACAAATATAATCAGCAGTCCTTAGACTACCTGGGTGCCCTCCAGGGCAGGGGCCCCACTCCCAAGGTACCACTGAAGGAAAGGAGGTGGGGGGAAAGAAAAAGAAGAAGAAGACCCCAAAGTCTCCTAAGCTCCCCCGCTATCACCCAGGAGCAGCCCATGTGATGCCCCTTTGCAACCCTTGGGGGGTCCCTCCCCTGTGGGGACCTTCTCTCCAGGGTAACTTACGACTCCAAAGTCCCAGAGGGTTGTCTCTTGTTCTCCAGGTCAAGCTCTGTTCCCCGCCAGGTTTTCCTGCTGCCTGACTCTGCTGCCACTGTCCTGGCTTAGAACCACACACACCGCTGTGTGTAGTAGGTGCTTCGCCTTGTGCTAGGGGTGGGAGGCCTGGACAGCCTTGTGCAGCACTGGGGTTCAGTCTGTTCCTGGACCCTCTGGGCTGCGTCGTCTGCACTGAGCTGCTGCCCCATGTCAGCAGCTGTAGACCTGAGCCACCTCAAGCAGCTCCCAGGGTTTCTCACCCTCCATGCAGTGCCTCCTGCACCGAGCTCCCAGCCTCATTTTGGGGGATGAAGATGCGAGCCATCCCAGGGGCTCCAAAGATCCTGATTCATGCACCAGCCTGTGTACCGTGTCTCTGGTTGCACACCAGAGCTTGCAGACCTGAGCTGCCTCATGCAGCTCCCAGGGTCTGGATGCCATGTGCCATGCTATGCACTGAGAGCCTAACTGCTGGAGCCGTGCCATGCTCCCTGCTGCTAGAAGTCTTCCTGGGCTACTGCTTCGCCCTGCTGAGCAGCTCTTGTAAGCCCCGCTCTTCTCTCTTCTCTGTCCCCAATGTATCTGCTCCTCATGCTGGGCACACAGCTGCTTTTATACACTCCAGGGCTCCGCCCCTGAAGTCTTCCACACCTGACATTTTGCAGTCTTCAATCAAGTCTGGGGCAGTTCTTCTCCCCCTCTCCTCAGGAAAGGGGCATGATGTTGTTTCTCTTGCTGCCACCTGATTGGTGGATGGGCTCCTCCAATCAAAACAGCAGGATCTCAAGGCTGGGACTCGACCGAAGCTCTGAAAGGTAAGCCTGCTACAAGTATGTGCCTAACTTTCAACATAAGTTGAAATCAGTGGTACTCAACTTTTTTGACCAGAGGGCCAGATAGGCCAGTGAACCCAAGCTGGCAGTCAGGGTGGGTGCTGCAACCATGAAGGACATGTTTGAAGGGGGGGTAGTCTAGCCCTGATTCAACTATGCCAAGGAAGGGGGCTTGGCCCAGTCCCAACCTGGTCCTACAAGAGAGAAGGGAGGGGGCACAACCCAGTCCTAAGCCAGTGCTGCTGGGGGAGGGTCATGGCCTTGTTCCACTAGAGGAAGGGGATGTGGTTCAGCCTTATGTGGGGAAGGGGGCACAGCTCAGGTCCAACTTGGCTGGGTGAAGGGAAGGGGGTGTCACCCAATCCCTAACCAGCTGAACAGGGGGAGGGGGCATGGTCTGGCCCTGCAGGGAGAAGGAGGCACAGCCTGGCCTCAATCCAGCTGCACACAGGGAAGTAGGCAAAGCCTAGCCCTGATCTGACTGTATT
The DNA here is from genome assembly GCF_001723915.1 of Gavialis gangeticus. Classification (NCBI taxonomy): domain Eukaryota; kingdom Metazoa; phylum Chordata; order Crocodylia; family Gavialidae; genus Gavialis; species Gavialis gangeticus. Next base: position 25,245,305 of record NW_017729034.1, read on the forward strand.
GAGAGAGGGTAATGGCCCACATATAACCTCCTAAACCAGGTTTGGGAATTTGGCAGCAGGGAGGGGTGGCAATATTAACTAACACTGCTCCCCACTGCCAAATTTCCTGATCCTTGGGGAGCCCTGCAGGCCAGATTCCAAGGCTCTGCAGCTGCATTTGGCCGTGGGTGGGATGCTACTCTAAATGCTGAATTGGGGTTTTACTGTGAGCTACAATACAATACAAAACCTTTAGAAGATACAGCAACAGGGGGAAACTCTTCGTAGACAAATACAATCCCTAATCCCTTGATGAAGCTTTAGATATATCAAATGAAAAACTCTCAGTTTCTTAAAAGGTGTGTGTGTGCGTATGTGTGCGCGTGCGTGTGCATGAATCTATATATATTTTTTCTTAGCTGAAAGTACAGTGGAGCAATACAAGAATGGGTGTCTAATGTTCTATGCCTGAGAAGGAGCATATGTAGTTATCACATGCCACACCAGGTGCTGTAGGACAGAATTTATTTGTTAGCTAGTGATTGATACAACATGCCAATAAATATAACCAACGCATATGGTCACAGAGCAAATTAACACTGATTCCTTCAAACTACTTATTTCCCCTCTGCCTTTCTCCTCCCTTCAATAAATGTCAAAGTTGTGCTTTTGTAGCTAAAATTTATTTCTTAGGAAGGCTTTCTGGTTCATACAATCCACTATATTCTCTTCTTCAATGGCTACTTTTATCACACCTCTCCATTTGTTTCAGGTCCTAAAAGAAGATGTCACTTGGGATGCAACTAGGAGTAACACAATTAAAAGCTAGAGAGGGGGAGCATCTACATGAGCATATTAATTCCATGCAATAAGGTCTGGTGCTTATCACACCATAATTTATTGCTCCTGGGTGTTATGATTACATGTGTACCTGGGATCATGGCACGTTGAGCCAGATCGGAGAAGGCCCAGCTGGTAAAAGGTCTCGGGGGCCAGTCTCCCTGCCTAGGGCTGCTCCAGCATGCTTCAATGTGTTGCAGAGGGGCTGGCTGGGGCAGTGTCTACACATGCACTGATGCAGAGTAAAAAAACTCTGCAGCAGGATAGAACTTGTATTTACAAGTACTATGCTGCTGTGGAATGTATTAGTTTACTAATAGCCCTGCACATGTAGACACTGAGACGTTTTACTGCAGAGCTAATTCATTTACTCCGTGGTAAATCTCATATAGATGTGCCCGGGGGGGAACAATTTAATTGCTAAGAATAATGTCTGTGTCATAAAAGTGTATTTTCTATCATCTTCATTGCAAGCATTCATTGGGAAATATCTAACATCAGTAAAACCAAGAAGTATAGCCCTAAGTCGCCACTCCAACTCAGCAAAATTGATCTGGTGATAACAGTACTGGCACTAAACTTATACATCATAGGTCAAGTGTTAAATGCCATGGTATCAGAATGGAGAGTTGGGGAATGATAATTCTGAGAAAAGGCAGAGAAACTGTAGGCCATTACAGATCTAATTAAATGTGATTCTTATCTTACTCAATACTTTATTTCAAATATGAGCCTCTTATCTTTCATATGGCTGCAAATTGAGGATCTCCTAATTCTGACTAACGTTTTACACTACAGACTTCTAAAACATATTACCACCCATGACTACTAAGGCTGTGCAAAATTTTGATGGGTGTTTTGTTTCAAAGCTATTTTGATGCATTTCGATCTCAAAGCAGTGAAACTGAAAAGAAACAAAATACTTTGAAACAGCTTTAAAATGAAACAAGGGCACTCAGTGTTTTGAAAGTTTTGAAATGTTGTGAGTTTCAAAGCTGGGCTTGCTTGCAGATAAAAAGAAACTAAGAAGAGGGAGGGGGAGCGGGGGGGAGGACTGTTCTGATGTTGACACGTATAGCTGGCCAGTGACTGTGATCCTTCCCTGAGGTCACAGGAAAAACAGCATAAAAAGCACTGTTTGAACTTTGTTTTTTCTGTGCCTTTACTTACAAGTGACACAAGTCCTGCTCTGAACAGTTTGAGGTGCATTTTCCCAGAAACCCCTGCATCTATCTCCTTGAAACTTGACAGGCTTTGTGGCCTCAACTGGGGCGACCATTCCTGCTGTTTTCATTCAAATCAGGAAATAAGTGGCAAAGTTATAGGTATTTTTGCAATTCCTCATATAGCCTATGGGCAAAACATTGAAATGCATCAAAACAGTTTCAACAAAATGATATGGAACAATGCTTTGAAGCAGCAAAATGAAACGCTGTCCCTTTCAAATGGCGAAACAGAAGTTGAAACAAAACAGTGCTGTTTTGCACAGCCCTAGTGACTACATAAAATTACAGGTTGTCTGTGTATATTGGATCATTTTGGATAAAATAAGGCCCAACTGAACTTTTTTTTGACATTTGAAAACTTTGATCAACCAATTTCTTCATTTTCATACAGTCCTGGAAGTGAAAGAGGACAAGGAGCTATGAAACTCTTCAGTCATTTTCCTGCTGATGCAAGTTAATATTTTTCATGCTTTTGTCCATTCTTTATGCAAATAACTCTTCTTTCATTATTTATCAGTTGCTTATGACCATCTTGACTTTGGGTGGGACAAGGACGCAGGAAAAAATGACAGTATCTTTAGCCTGGTTAACACAATAAAACTTGTGGAAGAAACCCTGTTACCCTGAAATTTCTAAGACAAGAGGTCGGCCTCACAAGAATGAGACATCTCAGTTAAGGAACTTCAATCTTACTTTTATTAATGACAGCAGGCCTGTTTTGTACTTATATCAGGACTACTTTGCAACACTGTAACCATGCCTACTTGAGGATGGACTGCACAGTTGTTACTGCATAGTCATTTAGTACTTGCATAACCAAGTACTAAGTGACTGCACTAGCCAATGTTACTACACAGTAGCATTCTGCACAGGTTTTTCTGTGCTACTGCGCAGTGGCAAGAAGCTATTGTGCAGTAGTTCATTACTATTGTTCAGTAGCATTGCGTAATGGTTAGTGCTCCCCAATGTTACCGTGCAATAGAAATGAGCTACTTACTGCGCAATAGCTCGTTGCTACTGCATAGTAGTGTCCTGTGTAGACGCAACCTGTGGCAGCATAAATGGGCCTAAAAATAGGGTTAAGATGTATGCATATCTACTTGTAGTTCACTTTAGACTTCCAAATGATGAAAAAAGCCGTGATACTAATGACATTCAGGCCCAAAGGGATTTTTCCTACTGATCTGAGTGGATTTGAGATTAGAGACAAAGATCAAGCTAAGCATTTTTGATTAACTGAACTGAATTTCCAAACATATGAGATTCATCAGGGTCATGGGAGTGTTTCTCTGTCTCTCAGTCAACATGTTTCTGTACCATCTAGGTGGCACCTGCATAAAGTTCAGTTCTTCACTTCATCCACATTAAAACATGAGATGAAAGGGAGATAGTCACTGTTTCTGATCATCATGCTCCAAGGTGGCTTTGATTTAGAAAGACACACTTCTAATTCACACTTCTGGAGGAACAGGCATAACAGCTCTTCATTCAGCCACATCCTATTTCTTTCCCATGTCCCTGCCATAACATTTCACCTACCCCTTCTTTCACTTTTCACCATGTCTGAGGAGGGCAACACAAGTTGGCCATAACAAACTGAAGAATCTACCCCATAATACTTGGATGGCATCAATAGCTTATTCTAGTACAGCTTTAAAATAAACACAAAAAGAAAGAAAGAAAGAAAGAAATTGAGATTGTGAATGATATATAGTTCCTCTGTGCTGAGCCAGAACATGTGAAACTGGTATAAGTGCAAAGGATGTCAAAGCCACTGCAAGACAGAAGCATTGGGGCAATTCTACCCTGAGTAAAAACCAGCAAATTAAGAGTGAACACAGGCTGACAGAGGCACTTGCAGTCTCCCACTCAGCAGGGGAGTAAAATAAGTATTATTGGAAAAGATTTTAAAAGTAAGAATATTTTAACACCAGTATATGTGATAAAGTAGCTATTGAGGTTGGAAAAAACCTTCTCTTCACAACAAATACTCTAAGTGAATTGTTTAGAATTAGGCAAAACTGTCCCCAACTGAGAGGCAAGGCATGATGAAGGCAAAGGATTATCCATTACAGGTTTCCCTCACTTTATGTGGGTTCTGTATGTGCAAAATTGCTCTTATGCGATGATCCTTTTTATACCAAAAATTCGTTATATGCAAAGTCAGTTCACTCTTATGCAATCGATGTGGTGGAAGCCCACAGTCAGCTGCTTTGTACGGTGCATTGTGGGAATGACGTACACCAAAATACAGTCTCCTGTGTGGATCTGTGCTCCTCGCTCATTGCCTGCAACACATGTTTCTATAGTTGTCACCCCCTTTACAGCTTCTAAACATCCCACTATCTTATCTCCAATTGTCTGCTGTTGGTGAGTACCAAAATTGTCTTGTAAACGTGGTAGAAATAGGTCTGGGGGTCAGTACAATCAACATCTTGGAATAATCCCTGTTTGTTACATTGTAAAGTGGGTTCCCTTTATGTGAATTTGAGTTATGTGCTGTTTTCTAGGAACGCATGTACAGCATAAAGCTAGGGAAACCTGTATTCAGACAACTGCATAAAGATAGGAGGGTGAACAGAAGTGAGGGAGGAACAGACACAGCATATAACATTTTATAGGTCTGAGAGACATCAAATACTACTGGTTAGGGCTCTAGAAGTGATAAAAACTGAGTTGTTTTCCTAGTTCTGCCAGTGAACCTCCTGTGTCCCTTGGCCTGTATCTTGTATGTTGCTTTATATAAGGGTGTGATTACACATTACAATTAAACCATGTTAAGAGCACTTAAAACATGAACAATCACTCATGAAGGCTCGTGAACAAATGATAAATGTCCTCTAGATGTTTTAAAAAGTTATGCTACTTTGAGTGAGGATACCTCGGAGTTGTGCTACCCAGGTCAAGCTACATTAACTTCTGGCTGTTCAGCTAAGACAAAACTACCAATTTACAGTCTTCCAGTATTCCAAGAAGTACTGCTCCCAGGTGGGCTAGCTATCATCCAGGTTTCTATAGTCCTGGACTCATATCTGGGGACAGCTGGGTAGCAGGTAGATTCATAGATTCATAGATTAAGGGTCGGAAGGGACCTAGTAGATCTTCTAGCCCAACCCCCCACCAGGGCAGGAGAACAACAAAAAACCCCAAAGGTAAGTGGTGAAGGAGGGCAAGGGGGCCAAAGATAGATGGCCACTCATACAGTTTTATAGAGGACAGTCTGGTTTTCTGGTCTTCTGTCCTCTACTGGATGCCTTTATGTCCTCTAGTTTTCAGCACTCGGCGGCACCACCCTGCCAACACCTCCACGACTGCCTGTGGGAGCTCCCCACTCAGGCTGCCCCCGCTGCCAACATCACTGCAGCTGCCTGTGGGAGCTCCCTGCTCCCCGCCTCCACCACTGATAACGCTGCCAGGAGGCTGGGGGGGCACCGTTCTTTATTCTTGAGTTACCTTGATGGCCACCCTAGCCAGAGATGGGGATGGGGATTGGGGGGGAGGCAATAGGCATGGCTCAAAACCCCACCTACACCACACAAGATCAATTCTTCCACCCCAATCAGCCCCTGGAATGCCCCTGCCTTTGCACTTCCGGATCAGCCCTTCCACTCCTTGATCCTGCCACCTCACTGCCCTTTTTCAATCACTTCTAAGAGACAACCCACAAACAGAAAAAAGGCTAAATTCCTCAAATCAATTATGTTAAAACTTCTGAATCCAGATCTAGCATATAACAGCCACTTACCCTTTGAGAGCAAGGAAGGAACAACTGTAGCCCATGAATATAGCACAATTTGTGTGTGCACCTGCAGAAATATTGTTTTAGGGCTTCTCAGTCTGTGGTATTAGAGACATAGTGTTTTACATAATCAGATTCAATGAATCGGTATAGATAAAGGGCCTGATTCTGCAGTCCACTTGATATCATTTTTAGTCTGGCATAACTCCATCAAAGGTGACAGGGGGTGCTTCTACATAAGATGCGTTACTGCAAAGTAGTGTTGTTTCCTGAAGAGTAAGGATGTGCACACATGCTCACGCTTCCCACCCAGTAAACCTAGATAATTATGGGTAAATGCTACCTGCAAATGCAAGTAGCAAATTTACTTGTGATTACTAACTGCACAGCTGTTCTCATGTAGATGCCTGACCAAGGGCAAATCTGATCTCAGTCATGTGCCTAGACGGGGGCTCACTGCTAGCTGCTCCACCAGTGGATTGGGCGGTGGACTGGGATCTGTCCCTCCCCTGTAACTCTTTCCAAGTCCCCTTGCCTCGATCAAGGAGCCAGGACTGGGAGCGCCTTGCTGTCAGGGCAGGGAAACACTGTACCTGCCTGGGTAGTTGGCAGCCCCCTGGGCATATGGAGCAATATCCCAGCCCTGGCCAGGAGACAGCTGTCTCCTAGCCCAGTGCTCCCTGCCAGCCCCTGAGCTAGCACCCAGGGGGAGCCTAGAGCTCCCCTTGGTGGTGGCAGGTGCCCATTGCAAGACCCCAGGAAGTGAGAGCAGTTTGCTGCCATTAGCAGCAAATCTACTCCTGCTTCCCTGCATGCATTGATTCCTACTCGGGAGCATTTATTCATGAGAAGTTTACTCATAAGCTGCTCCCAGATCTAATGCACATGTAGACATGCTTACCTAGAATACTTGTGTTATAATGGAGTGGTGAGCTAGTCCTGGATGTTTCCAATGAAGAAATTCTATTCTCAGATGGTCATTTTAATACATGGTGTTACTTTATTTTAATTGATCTTAAATAAGCACCATGCAACAATCTGAAATGTTAACAAACTCAGACTCTATTTAGGCCTGTTTTGAATCATTTAGCAGCTGTAACATAGCATAGAAGCAGCCAGAACTGAACAAAGGGCTACGCAATGAGGAATTTATGTAGGCAAATGACATTTTGACCTTTTAAGTTCAATGCAAAGGTTGTTACAGAACCATCCAGGTCCTGTGAAATGGGTGTAGTAACCCTTTTACCTTCCTTGTTATTAAAATATGCCATAATTAATATGCTCCCTGGAAATCCTCCAAACTGAGGCTCTGAGTTATGTATTAGGGGAGAGATGAGCACAGCCTACCATTCTATATATTATCTGCAGCTTTGTTTGTTCTAAGAAATCCATCTTACTAAGCACAATGAAAATACTATTTAACTCTACTACCATGCCTTTAACTGGCTGGTTCTCGTGCTCCCTTCCTGTTCTTAACAACCAGCAAGGGGTCATAAACACTGGAGAAGGGAAACAGGAGAGCAAGCACATTAAAATTTATAATATGGATATAAATTTAAAAAAAAAGGTCAAAGTACAGAAGCACAGCAGTCTGCCAGTACAATCTATGGATAATGTTTATGCTTCATTAAAGAGATTGTATGTAAGTTGTAATGGCAAGAGGGAAAGAACTTAAAATACAGCTACTCCTTTTCAGATCAAGTCTACAATCTTTCTGACCCTGGTCTATTCAAAAGTCATTGTCAAGATGGTGAGAGGGAAAAAAAGGCATTAATAATAGTGAGCTAGAGATAGGAATTAAGAATATGACAGTATTGAAAGGCTTTATGCAGTTTACTATAAAACTAATTATCAGCTTTTCTTTTTGTCTTCATTAAAAGAGCTACCTCAGTTAATTGTTTTCTGCCCACCTAATCCCCTACCAGCCCCACTGTTTATTCAGCAGGCTAAACCAGTGGGGTTCTGTGATAGATCATCAGCGGTTCCACAAAGAGATTGGGGGTAATTGAAGAATGGGCTGGGAAGAAGTGCACTACCATTTCTGGGCTTGATCACCTGGGAACAAACTTGGACATCCCTGCTGGCAGGACAGGGGGACATAGTCCCCACCCAGGCTCTGGTGGTGAAGCCTGCCCCAGCAGCAGGCAGTTCCTGGGGGCAGGGAGCAATCATCCACCCCCTGGTGGATGGCTGATCAGGAGCAGATTTGCTCCCAGTCAGTGGTCTACACAAGCACTACTGCACAGTTATTAATAGAAAGCAAACTTGTTACTTGCATTTGCAGGTAGCAAATGTACTCGTGATTAGTGAGGTTTACTACAAAGTAAGCATGTGTATGTTTAGAATGCACTTTGAGTCAGGCCATGAAGCCACAGTCCAGAAAGACTTTCAGACCTTGCAAGATGCAAGGTGTTAAAGAAACAGAAAGGATTATTTATTATTTTTATAACATCTATTATTGTAGTGATTCTAGGGAATGCCAACAGTATTGTTTTTGGAGTGATGCTGTAGCTGTATTATTAAGCCCTTTGCTTTTGTAGCAAAGAAAAAAAGATACTATTGCTAGCTTGCCAATAAAAAATGAGTTCACAGTGCAAGTTGCTAAATAACATATACCTTGAATCTGTCTATAAAAGAGTATTATAATCTGTCTATAAAACATATCTTTGCTATGCAGAGTGTACTGTACCAGTGATAGCAGAGGACTGGTAGATAGGACTCTTGGGGGTCTGTTTCCAGATGTTCCATTGGCCAGTTGTATGACCAGCATCAAGGCACTTCAGTAGGACTATTTGTTTGAACTAGTGCAATTCTTCCTGAAATCCACTGCTCACTCCACTGCTCAGAATCCAGGTTGGGTTGTAGTAATGAGATGATTTTCATTTGGAAACTCCTTTCATTTTCTACAGGTTCTTTTTCTTTATTCATTTTCTTTGGGAAGAATTTGTATGTCAAGGAAGAAAATAAAAAGCAGATTTGCCCATTGAAAGATGAATTATTTGCATCATAATTAAGCTATCATTCCTCTGGGTCAAATTTAGAAACAAATTTTGGGTTTGGAAAAAAATATAGAGCTCTGTTTCACTATTCCTATTCATTTTTATTATTGGAATAAATCTTTTTAAATGCCCCATTAAAAATGTGCATATAGTGTATGGGGCAGTAAGCCAGAGTAATCAGTTAAACAAGATATGATACCCAAAAACACAGTGTTAGAATATTCTTAAAATGGGATTTACCAATAGGATATGTTTTCCTTTCAGATAAAGGTTTACATAAATGTCCCCTGTAATGGATGAAGTTCTCACTTATGTTTTATTTAAAGGCTTATGCACCAATTAAATCTCAATACATCTCAAGTGGCCTTGTACTGGTCTTCTGCACAGAAGTTAATTTAATTTAATATATACAGCAAATATTGTATTTCTAAGCTAGTATCCAATATATATTTCATATTTATGGGAAACATGCATGTATCAAAATCTTACAAAGGCAGTTATCTTGGTAGTTTTGCAAGAACTTGACTCAAACAACTTGAGTTGGTTGGGGAAATTGAGAGAAAAATTATTCTTGGGAGATTCCTAGTGAATTTCTTAAGAGCAAGAAGCTTTGAATTAAATCCCAAAAGCCCTTGGAGGGAGGGCACTTGGGGCACCTATACCTGAGCAGTGAGGCTGCTCCGACACTCTATAATTACAGCGTGTTGAAGCAGACTCTATTAATCACTGATACACATAGCAGACTTGATTAACTGCTGATACACGAGACATTGGAGACTGCTGGCGCGCAATAATTACCACACTCCAGCACACTCAGTTAACCAAAGCTTCTTGCTTTTAAGTTTTAGATAAAGTGTCCTCGCTGCCATTTTTAAATGTGGGGACACTGATACATGAGACACTCCAACTGCTTTAATTACAGCAGTTCTTGGAGCAGAGCCCCCCTCCCTCCCAACTCCCAGATCAAGTATATAAACATTGTTGATGTCCAAAAGCTTGTCCATCAGCTCTACTAGCTATATGGTTTGTCCAGTAAGAGACATTTCTACAAATCTTTGCTTCTCATACATTCCCTTGACCATCATGACTACAACACTTCAATCCTACTATAAAATCATTCCATACTGAAGCACAGACAATACTAGGTAGCTCCCGACCAATCACAAAACATGAACAAATAAATTGTCATAATAAATGTGTCATGAACAAAAGTTGTTTAAATAAGACACCAAAAGTCACTAGTAACAACATAAAAAAATGGACCTCGTTCATGAATGTTTTATTGTCCTCAGCACTCATAGAAGTCAAAACAAAGCTTGACAAGCTCTCCACTAGTCTAAAATGAATAAGCCCAAACAGATCTAGAGCCTTCTCTGAAAATCCAGTCCCAAAGTTTCATGGAGATCAACTGGTAATGTTATGTACTCCTAGGCAGTTGGGTGAAGAAATGTGCAAAACTCCCCTTAAAAAAACAAGCTTTCTTAACTGCAATTCAATAAAAGTAATTTTGCAGCTAAGACAAAGTAATGACCATGTTTCTGAGATTTGTAATACATTGCCGAAGTGGGGCCCAAGGGCAGCAAATACTTATTACTGGCAGTGCGTATGCTCTTTCAATCAACATAAAATATTATGAAGCGCAGTCTGACACAGTCAGCAGACAGTCTGTGCATTATGCTGCTACAATGAGTCTAATTTCAAGAACAGCTCAGAGCCAGAAGTAAATAAATAAAATAAAATAATAAATAAAACAACCAACTTTGCACAAAAAAACAGGGAAAGCGCCAGCATGACTGCATCTGAGCCCAGCTGTATTACTGCAATGGCATTTTAATTTCTGGTGATAATCTGGCCCTGTAGGGGACAGAGGCTCCAAAGCCACCAGAGTCTTAAAATATCTAAGGGAGGGAAGAAATAAACTGGTATCTATTTCCAGAACATGGTAAGAATGAGCAAGTGAAATGAGGTATCTCTCTTCAAAGGGTGGTGTGGATCAGGGGAATTATTGCTGCAGAGTGGCCCCCATGGTCCTTTTGGAGGGTGTGCTCTGCACTTCTCAGATGGCAAGGGAAAAGGCACTGTTAATAGTATTGGTGCTAGGAACAGCAGTCTGAGATGAGCTTCTAAAGTCAGCCCCATTCATCCGTGGCCCAAAGCCAAGCTATTTCTCATAAAGACTAATAGATAACAGTGCTGAGATGGATGCCGTGTCTCTCACAGATAAACTAGGGATGCACTGTGGTTCCTAATTAGCCCTTATCAGACATGAGACAATGGCAAGGCAAAAAGAGCCCCTTTTTTTGTAAGGATTGAAAAGAATCTGCTCCTGTGTGCATTTTTAACCTTGCAAAGGCAGCTCACTGGGCCCCAGCATTGATTTTTTGAACCCTGCTGCTTAAAAGAAAGGTAAGCGCCAGTGAGTCATCCCAAAAGAAAGTGGTGCATCAAATATAATAGGATGACTTATAAGCCTCTGAAGTATAGATATAATTCTCAGTGCTGGCAGAGGATGCTGGGCTTCACTTCCCTCCTGCCCTCACAGGAAGAGCTGACATTAAGTGGCCAAGATTCAAGGACTGTTTCATGGGCTAAAGAAGAAAGACCCAGAGCCTCGGGGCATCTCTAAACATCTTGATTATAAAGTTAAGTGTCCAAGCAAAGCCCACATTGCGATCCATGCATATCCAGAGATTTTGTCGCATGCTGGTGAATAATACCACATTTCAGGAAATGGACCTTTTTTAAAAGCTCCAGGACAGTTAACTTAAGTTACCTGTCCCACCCCCCCGCATCCTCTTCAAACCTCTCATTTTCTAATTTCTATTAAATAATCGTCTTGGGGTTGTGACAGATCTGGCTTTGTGCTGAGCTCGTGAGTATCTTCAACATTTATGCCAGACTTTCTCCTGGAGTCTATGGCTTCTTTAAGGGGATCCTGCCACAGCCAAGCATGTTTTGGCATGAGGTTTTTCTGAGCCAAACAGACCTGAGACTCCACAGGGTGTCAACAAGGGTAACTACCGATAGTCAAAAAGCCCAAGACTGAATTGATTCAATCTTTCAAGGTTAATTTAAGCTTCATAGATTGAACTGATAAGCAAGTGAACTTTCACTTTTGATTCCAGAAATGCAGTCACATGCCTGCAGTAGCCCAGGCCAGAAGCTGGGTGGTAGAGAGGATGGTAGGGAGGGGGAAGGGTGCTAGAGCATGCCTCCCTGCTCAGCTTGAGCAGACAGCTTAGGCCAAGGCTTACCCACCCAAACTACAATGTGGGGTTTGCAGGGGAGCTACAAAGCTTCCTGGGATGCTGGGGGACTGTGTATTAAGGTAGAGGGGATCAGGGACAGAAGTTCAATAAACTGATTTAACCCAAATCAGCTAAGTCTGATACTACATTCAGCCAGGCTTATCTTAAACCAGTTTTGGCCATTTTGAAAGTAGTTTATGTGCACTGAACTTCAGTTTTGTTACAGATTTGAAATGGTTTCCAATCACTTACACTGGTTTATGTGCAATTTCTGTCCCTAGTGAGCTTTGTCATCTTTGGAGGATGTTAAAGATTCCAAATCAAGTCAAGGGAGAGGGAACAAGCTCCACTGAGACAAAAGCACACAGCAGGGCCTTTTTTTCTTCAATTTCTATAAACTTTCAAAAAATAAAAAGGCAGGTTTTAATTGAGATGTTTCTTACTTGCCTCCCTAAGCCCTTTTATTGTAATCAGTACTAGAAACAAATGGTGAGGAATCATAGAATCATAGAAAATGAGGATTGGAAGGGACCTCAGGAGGTCATCTAGTCTAACCCCCTGCTCAAAGTAGCACCATCCCCAACTAGGTAACTCCAGCCAAGGCTTTGTCAAGCTGCACCTTAAAAACCTCCAGGAACGAAGATTCTACCGCCTCTCTAGGTAACTTGTTCCAGTGCTTCACCACCCTTCTAGTGAGAAAGTTTTGTAATATCCAACAACCTAAACTTCCCTTGCTGCAACTTGAGACCATTGCTCCTTGTTCTGTCACTTGTCACCACTGAAAACAATCTAGCTCCATCCTCTTTGGAGCCACCCTTCAGGTAGTTGAGGGCTGTTATTAAATTCCCCCTTCAGTCTTCTCTTCTGCAGACTAAATAAACCCAGTTCCCTCAGCCCCTGCTCATAAGTCATGTGCCCCAGCCCCCAAACCATTTTCATCACCCTTTGCTGGACTCTCTCCGACTTATTCACATCCTTTTTATGGGAGGCCCAAGACTGGACACACTACTCCAGATATGGCCTCACCAGTGCATAATAGAGAAGAATAATTACTTCCCTTGATGTGCTGGCAGTGCTTTTGCTAATGAAGCCCAGGATACTGTTAGCCTTCTTGGCAACAAGGGCACACTGATGACTCATATCCAACTTATTATCCACTTTAACCCCCAGGTGCTTTTCTGCAGAGCTGCTGCTTAGCCAGTCAGTCCCCAGGCTATAGTAGTACATGGGATTCTTTTGTCTTAAGTGCAGGACTTCGCACTTGTCCTTGTTGAAACTCATGAGATTTCTTTTGGCACAATCCTCCAATTTGTCTAGGTCACTCTATATCTACTATAATCTCCAGCTTGGTGTCATTCATGAACTTGATGAAGGTGGAATCCATCCCATCTTCCAAACTGTTAATGAAGATATTGAAAAAAATCTGTCCCCAGAACCAATTTCTGGGTCACTCCACTTGTTACTGGCTGCCAGCTAGACATTGAGCCATTGATAACTACCCCTTGAGCCCAGCAATCCAGCCATCTTTCTATCCACTTAACAGTCTGTTCATCCAACTCATATTTCCTCTGCTTGCTTACAAGAATGCTGTGGGAAACGGTATCAAAAGCCTTTGTAAAGTCAAGGTATATTATCTCTACTGCTTTCCCTGCATCTCATCATAGAAGGCAATCAGGTTGGTCAGGCATGTCTTGCCCTTGGTGAATCCATGCTGACTGCTCCTAATCACCTTCTTCTCCTCCAAGTGCTTAGAAATGGATTCTTTGAGGACCTGCTCCATGAGTTCTCCAGGGACTGAGGTGAGGCTGACTGGTCTGTAGTTCCCTGGATCCTCCTCCTTCCCTTTCTTAAAGATGGGCATTAAAGTTGCCCTTTTTCAATTGTCCAGGACCTCCTCAGATTGCCATGAGTTTTCAAAGATAATGGCCAATGGCTCTGCACCCACATCAGCCAACTTTCTGGCCCCACAGACTTGTATACATCCAGCTTTTTTAAATAGTCCCTAACCTGTTCTTTCATCACTGAGGACTGCTTCTTTCCAAACTGTGCTGCCTGGTGCAATAGTTTGGTGCATGGACCAGAATGGACATCAGAAGCGTCAGTTAGAGTACGCTAAGCTTTAGATCCAAATCTGAAACATTCAGAATGTATTCTGCCCTCCAAACTAAAAATTATTTCTGGTTAGGTTTTTAGTAAGAATCACTGCTAACACTGTGCTTTGGTTCCTTGCTGGCAGAAGGAAAAAAATAATTCCGCCTAAAAGTTCATTTTGGAGGTTAAATGGCAGATTCTAAGTTAACTATAGTTAAACTAGCAGATCCAAGTAACTTTCATTCAAATGTTTGCAAAGAGTTGGTTGAGGAACTCTCTGGACTGTTGCTGTACATTTTTAATAAGTCTTGCAACACTAGGGAAGTTCCAAAAGGCTAGGAGAAAGCTTATGTGCCAATATTCAGGGGATTTTGAGATTTTTGTGTTGTAGCAGTCTGATTGTATAGTTTATTTATTTATTGATTGGTTTATCTAGTTCCAGAAGAAGAAATTATTTTCACAGCTGTTCTCAAGACTGAGTGTAGGAGGTTAAAGAAACTGAACTATAGACCTGCACACATAATAAGATATTATTATGTAGACTCCTAAGGCAGGTACCCAGAAAAATACTTGTGTTTTTCCTTTTGTTGTTACACTTCAAAGCCTCAGTATGTACAAACGTTCTTGAACAAAATGTTAGAGTCTAAATAGGCAAGATAGTCAAAACAGGAACTGAGGAAGAGGAAAGGCTACTATATGCAAGCAGAGTAAACAATGGAGTGCCTTGCAAAAATTGTTGTAGATAAGCATTTTTTCTATTGTGGTGGGATTCTGTTAAGAGGTGATCAATTAAAAACAAATAAAAGGGAAGCAAGATGGTCACTGATGTAGGGAGGGTGGCAAGAAAGGAGTTTTGGAAAGAGAGGAGAAAAAACAAGGTAGGCATTAAACCAGGGGTGGGCAAAATGGCAGATCCAGATGGCGGCCGGACTCCATTTCCCAGCAGCCCCGGCATATATCACTGTGGCTGGTTTCCATAGAGATCCCAGCAGCCATAGGGCATAGGGCCATAACACCATGGGGTCAAGGTTTCCATGGAGACCATCCCCAGCAGTGCACAGCTGTGTGGGGAGCTGCTCCAGGTTTCATAGATGCTAGAGTCAGAAGGGACCTCAGCAGATCATTGAGTCCGGCCCCCTGCCTGGGCAGGAAAGACTGCTGGGGTCAGATGACCCCAGCCAGATGCTTATCCAGCCTTCGCTTAAAGACCCCAAGGTAGGGGAGAGCACCGCCTCCCTTGGACGCCCATTCCAAATTTTGGCCATCCTTACCATGAAGAAGTTTTTCCTGATATCTAGCCTAAATCTGCCAGTTTGTGACCATTGTTCCTTGTTACCCCAAAAGGAGCCCTGGTGAACAGAGCATCTCCGATCCCTTGCTGCGCTCCCCTAATGAATTTGTAGGCAGCCACAAGACCATCTCTCAGCCTTCTCTTGTGGAGGCTGAAGAGGTCCAGGTCCCTCAATCTCTCCTCATAGGGCTGATCCTGTAAGACCCTAACCATACGAGTGGCTCTCCTCTGTACCCTCTTGAGTCTATCAACATCATTCTTGAAGTATGGCGCCCAAAACTGGAGCCTGTGAGAGAAAGCGATTTGGAGTGTTGGGAGCAATCGCCAGAGAGTAATGAATATTTAAAATGCAGAACTGGCTGAAACAGCCTGAAGGCATCATCAGTGTCCAAAATTTCCTTTTTACAGTAGTAGTGCTGAACTTATTTTCACAGTCAGGACAGAACACCTCTGGCAAACTTTGTGCCATAATCAATAAAACAAACAACAAAAAAATCAGACAGAAACCACACATTGGGCTACTATATCAACTATTTCAGGAAGCAAGTTAAGAGTGAAATTCTCAACAAAAGCCAGGACCACATCAACCTCTCTCCTTCAGAGAAAAAAGCCATGTAGTCCCTAAGATCCAATCATGAAACAATAATCAAGCCAGCAAACAAACAAAGAGCTACTATCATCCTCAACCATGAAGACTATACCAATGAGACTACCAGAGAACTGTCAGACACCAATTACTATAAACGACACGGGGAGTACCTGAAACCAGTATTCATTCTGGACCTGGAAAATATTATCAAATCCTTTCCACGCCAGCTTCAGGAGAAACTACTTCCACTAATCCCTTGCTCTCCTACCCTAGGAACATTTTATATGTTCCCAAGAATTCACAAAAGAGGGCAACCCTGCTAGACTTTCAAATCCAGCTGTGGTGACCTCACAAAAGAGATATTGGGGTTCACAGAAACTATACGAAAACCATTTATCGCTCAAGAGCAAGTATTCTAAAAGACACAAAGGACTTTCTCAACAAAATTCTGAACATTAACCACCTCCCTAAGAGGGCCCTACTTGCAACCATGGATGTCACCAGCTGATATATTAATACCCCGTACAATGAAGGTACAGCTGATTTCCTGAAATATTTACAGGAAGATGCACTACACTCAGATTTGCAACCACAACATATTGCACAAATCATCAATTTCATCCTCACCCACAACTTCACTTTCAAAAACTGACACTTCCTCCATACTATGGGCACAGCTGTGGGCACAACAATGGCTCCCTAATATGCCAACCACTTTGTGAGCCACCTGGAAGAGGAGTTTTAGATATGTGTCCCAAACCTGCATTACATAGATGACACCTTCATAACCTGGACTGAACACCTGGATGCACTTATTGATGTCCACAGTAAGTTTAACAACTACCATACTTCAATCAAATTCTCTCTGGAATACAATAACATCAACTTTCTAGACACCATGGTCCACATCCAGGATGGCACCTGATAAACCACTATATACAGGATGCCCATGGATCACCACAAATAATCACCCCAAACACACCAAAAAAAGCAACAATCTACAGTCAGGCCCTCAGGTACCACTATATCTGATTTGGGGAGGACAGCCATCTTGCCAAACTGAAAACTGCCTTTACCCAGAGAGAACACTGCAGCAGAGAAATAGACTGTGTTTTTGAAAAAGCCACCCAGAAGCATGCAGAAACCTACTACAAGAAAAAAAAACACTGACTGCACACGCTTGGTTCTCATGCACCATCCCACACTTGAACCTACAAGAAGAATCATCAGACAACTACAGCCTATACTGGAAAGTGACCAGGCCTTAACAAAAATATTCCCAATCCCTCCCTACACCATGCTTCTGGCCTTCAAACAGCCCTCTAACCCTGCCCAACTCCTCCTGAGAAGTAAATTCCCTGCTGAACAACAGGAAAATAATGGGACCAAGCCCTGCCTCAGCAATAAATGCAACACCTGTCAACACATCTCTACCACCACAATAATCAACACTCCTCACAAACAAAGCCATCTGAATCCATGGATCATACACATTTATCTCAGAATGCAGTAGAACACATTCAGGGCACCTAATGCCCTTATGGAAACTGGGTGGGTGAAACCAGACTAAAACCAGATGCACAAGAAGTTCAAGTTCGCTGATGACACCAAGCTTTGGGGCAAAGTGAATACACCGGCAGGCAGGGACCGCAACCAGGCAGACCTGGATAGGTTAGAGAAGTGGGTGGATCTGAACAGGATAGGGTTCAACAATGACAAGTGCAGGGTGCTGCACCTGGGGAGAGGGAACCAGCATTATGGTTATAGGTTAGGGGCTGACCCTCTCGGCAGCACAGAGGCAGAGAGGGATCCTGGAGTCAGGATTGACTCCAGGATGGGTATGAGTCGCCAATGCGACGAAGCAATAGGCAGAGCCAACGGCACCCTGTCATGCATCAACAGGGGCATCACTAACAGGTCCAGAGAGGTCTTGCTCCCCCTCTATGCGACGCTGGTCAGGCCACAGCTGGAGTACTGTGTCCAGTTCTGGGCGCCACACTTCCAGAAGGACGTGGGGAACCTGGAGAGGGTCCAGAGGAGGCCACTCGTATGGTTGAGGGCCTCCATGGCCAGCCCTATGAGGAGAGGCTCAGGGACCTGAATCTCTTCAGTCTCCGCAAGAGGAGACTGAGGGGGGATCTTGTGGCTGCCTACAACTTTATCAGGGGCCAGCAGCAGGGACTCGGGGAAAGTCTGTTCACCAGGGCCCCCCTTGGAGCCACCAGGAACAATGGCCACAAGCTGAGGGAGGATAGGTTTAGGTGAGAAATTAGGAAGAACTACTTCACTGTAAGGGTGGCCAGAGCCTGGAATAGGCTTCCCAGAGAGGTGGTGCTCTCACCTTCCCTGGAAATCTTCAAGAGGAGACTGGACAGGCACCTGGCTGGCGTCTTATGGCCCCTGCCACCCCCAGTGCTCCTTCCTGCCCATGGCGGGAGGTCGGACTAGATGATCTGTCTAGATCACTTCCGATTCATTGATTCTATGATTCTATGATAAGAATGAATAGCCACTGAAAAAGGTAAAGGACAACACTAGAAGACAGGTAGCAGAACATCTTTTTAACATGTCTGACCTCACGGTTGTAGTGCTCAAAGGAAATCTCAACACTTTTTACTGCAAAAAGTCATCAGCTTATTGGACACTAAGCACCAGAGACTTAACATAGACAATGACTTCACAGTTCATTGTCATTTCTGATACTTGCTAACCCCTGCACTTCACAGATGATAATGACCCTACTTAACAAACTTTTGTTCCATTTATTATTTAACTAAGCTGTGTCTTCCTCTGCCTCAGATGGCTGACTAAGGGTACTGATACCAAAATACTTTCCTATGCCTATACAAACCATACAGTTGGTCCAGTAAAAGATATCACCTACAAGAATTCTTGCCTTTCTGAAGACAAGGTTCTTTGGGTGGATATGATATCTTTTATTAGACCAACTAAATTAGACCTTTCTGCAGTAGTCTTCAGCTGCTAATGACCTAGAACACCCACAAACTGCTTATTACAAACACAAGGATGAGTGGATTGATTTAATCACAGGTCAAAATGTGTAAAATGTTTAGCTCCATGATTCTCAGTGTTGCAGCATCCTGGGATACTTTGAGACCCTTTCAAATGTCTGTGGGGTGCCATGCAATGATTGTACTGCTAGGTTTGTAAACACGATTCTCAAGGTAAATCCAGAGATTTCAAGGACTCCAAAGCTCATCATACAAGCTTTAGTTAAAGCACCCCTGCCCCCATTTTGAAGCACAGGATTGCTGATGCACGAGATGCAGAGGCAGTTGGAGTGTGCTAATTAGATTAATTGAGTCTGCTCTGACATAGCTCATTAGAGCAGCCTCCCCACACATCTACAGGCACCCTCGGGGGACAATTTTTTGCTCCATCTGGGCAGATATCAATCTTATTTTGAGTAATTTAATTCATGTGTTCAGATGGATGATCTCTGGTGAGACTGAACGCTTCTGGACCAACACACAGAAACGCTGTTTGGCTTGGAGTTGTCATGTCATCACACAGGGTTGAAATCTTAAATCAGGAATGGAAGTAATGAAAAAATCCAGATGAATGGAGATCTTTGTGAAACAAAGCTAGTTAATAGAACTCAGGCCTAGCATCTGATCTTACTTTTCAAGTCCAATGGGATTTTTGCTATTGACTTCTATGACAGCAAGCTGAAACCCTTTGCCTGTAGTCTGTAATCCACTTTTTAGGCAGAGCAAACTGCTACTAGGAAAAGTACTGTGAGGTGACATGGAGACATTGATTTCTTTGAATTCATTTTAGCTGAGCTGGGAAAGATAAATGGCAAAGGTGCTGAGAATAGGCAAATGCTGGAGACATAGATGGACTAACAGATGAGGCTGTGCGACTGCTCTCCACACTAGGATAGTCTCTTCAGGTTCATTACTGGTAAAGATGAAGGATGCAAGTTAAATTTTAAAAATTACTCACTCATCTGTCATGCAACTCCAGGGCTCAGACAAAAAATAAAGTCATATCAGGTAGAAGAAAACTACCTCAAGACCCTTTCAAAGTCAGTGTTTAAAGCAGTTTTTAATGCAGGCTCCAAAGCATTCAGCAAAACTCCCCTGTCCCCCCTGCAAACATGAATAGTGATGATTTTTATAGATAATGACTGCTGACTGGGAATAAGATCCATATTTGTGCTTAACTTTATATCTTGCCCTTCAAATGCATGTCATTTCTCTGTACTAGGAGGCTCTCAGGTCCATTACTTCTAAATTGCTGTATATTACTACCTCCTAGGTCTGTTTGAGAAGGTTTGTTATAGTTACATTCCTTCTGCCAGGCAGGTGTAGGGAAATAAATGATACATTTTGATACAGGGTTATTTTGCTGGACTAGATAGTTTAAGAGATTGATAATGAGATACTCTTACTTCTGGGTCATTGGTGCAAATACATTCTGGGTCAATAGTGACCAAAAGTTATTGCCATCTAATGACTGGCACTAGGGTAAGATCCTATGTAAAATTGCTGGGTAGATCCCAGCCTAGTTCCTAATGGCCAGGTCATAAAACCACCATCATATTGGCACATATTGGCTCCTGTGGTCATATCTATTCTGCTTCCCTGCCAAGCCCAGGACTACTGCTAAGGAAATAAGCCCATCCACTCACTTCCACTCCATGATGTCCCAAGCTTAGCAGTTAGGTAACAGACACACCTAGAAAATTCCTGAGCACTCACCCTGTTCTCACCGTTAGGCTCTCCAAAATAGAGCTGGAGAGACATGATAGCCCTATAGATGGTTTAATTACTGGGTGTGAGTAATTGGGTGGGCATATCTCCCTGACAGCATTCCCGGCCTTCACCACAAGGCATTATAGACCTGGCTCAGAGGTTTAGCAAGCTCTTTTAGCACCCAGGGAATGGGACAAGGGTAAGGCAGATTATGCTGACCATTGGAGAGCAGAGGAAGGGTGAGAGGAGAGAAGAATTGAAGAGGGAGTGAAGTCTTACCTGCCATGGCTCTATTACTCAGGCAGCAACCACCACTGCTGCAGGGTTGGGCTGCTGTAGCCCAACACGCCCAGATATTGAGGAACAGGCGGCGATGCAGACTCCCTAGGGCTGCTCCGAGTGCCCCATTCACTCCCCACTCCCCAGGCACAGGACTTTGCTGCCCATTACAAAACCTTCTTGGAGAGGGGGCACCAATCTACCCCTCCCTTGCATATACACTACTGGGCATGGAAGTGTGCCTACCTGGCTCTTATGACTGGGCAGTACAGGGAGGCACCTGCCATAGCAAAGACTCTTGGTGGAAGGGGGCCATACTGTCACCCCCTCTAAGCTGGTGCCTGGGGCTGGTGCCCCATTTGCTCCCCTCCTAGGTACACTACTGACCTGACATGTGAGGCCAGTATAAATGCCAGAACCCAAGGATAGAATGGGCTGTGAAGGCTGAACACACCTCAAAAATGCTCTGTAGGAAAATATGAATCTCGGCAAAAAAAAAAATGGATTTTTCCGTGAGAAACGCCAAGCTGAGTTTTTCTGTTTTGTTTCTACTTATCATATTGCTTGCTTGCTTTTCCCAGGGCTTTAAAACAAAACTGAAAAAAAGGGTTTTTTGTATAAAAATATAGGTTCAAAATGGCATGTTTTATCATATTTTAAAAGAATCTTTCCTCTCACTGCTTCATAGTTTCATAGTTTCTAGGGTCGGAAGGGACCTGAGCAGATCATCTAGTCTAACCCCCTGCCATGGCAGGAAGAGCACTGGTGTCAAATGACCCCAGTAAGGTGGTCATCCAACCTCCTCTTAAA
>NW_017729034.1:25267826-25277156 GCF_001723915.1 Gavialis gangeticus
TCCCTGCTGGCCCCTCCTGGATGCGTGCCAGAATAATTTTCTCGAACAGCTTGCCCAGGATCAAGGTAAGGCTGACTGGCCTGTAGTTCCCCGGGTCCTCTTTCCTCCCCTTTTTGAAGATGGGAACCACATTGGCCCTCTTCCAGTGCTCCGGCACCTCTCCAGAGCACCACGAGTGTTCATAAAGCCGTGCCAGGGGAATTGCAATGACCCCAGCGAGTTCCTTCAGGACTCTAGGGTTAAGATCAAAGCAAGCAGCAAAAGAAAAACAGAATAAAATTATGTTCATTTGAAACAAAGCTCAAATTGTCATTTTCCTTCAAAATTGTTATTTGAAAAAAAGTTTCTAATCTGTTCAACATTTCCCATAAGAAAGGAAGTGGAGACATTTTCCCCTCTCAGCTTGAGGCCAAGTAGGGACACTTTGACCTGGGAAATGGTCACACCTGCCATCTGCTTTGTAAGAAAAGAAGGAAGGGTACCATGAACCCTGCACTAGCACATTACCTACTAGTGGTCAAATTTTGATTCCATCTAAGTCCATTGCAAAATCCTTGTAGATATTGAAGGGACCAGGATTTGGCAAAGTCTTTCCTTCCAAAATCTGCAATGGGGAAGCAGAGGGAGGGATGTTGGATCAGCAAGAGGGAGAGATAGGTGTGTATGTGTGGGGGGAGTATGCAGCTGAGAAAGAGGAAGAGACGCTTAAGAATTACAGCAGAGGGAGATAAGGTTCTTTGGGTAGATTTATTTTAAGACATATTTTATTAAAAAAATAAAATAAAAATTCACAATTAAAATATATTTTTAAAAAAGATTTCTTTTATTTGAAAAAAATTAAAATAAAAAGATATCTTTTATTAATAAAAGATATCAGTTTTACCCAAAGAACCTTGTCTGCCTATGTCCTTAGACCAACACAGCTACAACCTATACCCCTGTAACAGAGCAGAGGGAGCCCACTTAAGGGAAGGCATGTATGTGAAGGTGAAGGAAGTGAAAAAAAAAAATGAGGACATAGAGACAGTCTTTCTTCCATTAAATTAGAAAAAAATATACAAGTTTCTTTCTAAGTCAATATTTTTCTTGCAGCTTAGATTACTTGGTTTCAGCACTCCCAAGCCAAAATCAGACAATGCAATAGTCCTGTAGTCATTGCTCTCCTATCTATATTTAATGCATACAGATTCAGCCTCATAGGTGCTCACAGCCCTCTTCCCTGTCCTGACCTGGGCACTGAAATTCTTTACAGGATCAGTCCTTCAGACTTTTGTCCTGTGTATGGACCCAATCTGGATATCAACTGGGATCCCAGAACTTTTTTAGTTCCTCCAGCATGGCTGGAGCTACTGATAAAAAGAAAGTTACCTCAATTACCAGTGACCAATACACAGATGTTCCCCGCCCCATCTCATAACAAAGCTGCAAAGGAGATTTTAACTTGCCAATAATCTCACGGAATAATGATTTTGACTTTATTAGACAGGCTAATCTCCCCCGAATTGCATACCATTTACACAGGAGATGGGCATATCAATTATGAATGGTGGGTACAGTTAGCTCTAGTAATTCAAGGAATGTGCTAGGTGGTTTGTGGTGGCATTTCTGTTAATCATGGAGGTAATGATAGAGTGTCATTCCATGAGAACAGCTTGCTTCCTGGAGGATATTCAGATTTACAGTGAGGGACTTTGGGCACTTTATAGATGCAGGAATGGATGAAGCCAAAAAACTTAGCAGTAAAATTAATCTAAGCCCCAGACTGTTAGTTGGATTCATCATTTTTTAAAGGTTTGCTTATTGCCTGTCTTGTTTGTTGTGTTTCTGCCCTTCAGTGTTTCACCTTGGAATAGAAACAGAGGTACAAGACACTACGCAATAGATTGACAGTGTGCCTAATCCTAGTTTTAACACTGGCACATTGTTGTTATGGGCATATGATCAGCTTGCTAGGGATTAAACGGGAGTGGAAACTTACAAATATAGAGAATAACATTATGAAGCTGAAGAATGCAAATATTTTTTCTCCTGAATCTAGCAGCTGTTTGTGAAAAGAACTTCGTAGAAGCACAATACAATAGGTTTGGATGGGATCTTGAGAAAAGCCCAGTGTTTCTCAACCCACGGGTCATGACCCAAAAATGGGATGCAAGAATATACGAAAGGGTCATGGATAAACTTCAGTGTTTTTCAATCTGTGGGTCACAAGAACATATGAAAGGGCTGTGGATAAACTTTAAAAATGGATTGTCCTTAAAGGAGAAAAACATGAGAAACTGTTTTTTCTGCACCTTCTGTTCCAGGAGGGCGGCGAGCGCGGGCTCCGGGGCAGAACCGGGCTGCTCTGAGCGGCGGTGTCCAAGTTTGGTGCCCCGGTGCCTTGTCAACCGGGGGCCCGATCCTGGCGGGGCACAGGCCGGGCAGGAGTTCCAGGAGTTCCCCTGATGCTCCACATGTACCCACCCCCTGCCCCACACATTGGGGGGCTGTGGCCCAAAAGCAGGGGGCAGCAGGTTAGGAGTGAGGGGCACTGGGTCAGGATTGGCTATCAATGTGTATAAATGGGTTCTGGTACATAAAAGGTTGAGAACCACTGATGTAGTGCAACCTACTGCTGAAGGTAAGATCACCCTTATTTAAATCATTCTAGAGAAATGTTAGCCTAACCGGCATTTGAAAACCTCCCCTGATAGAGATGCTACAATCTTTCTAGATAATCTATCCCACTGTTCCAGGCTCTTTGACTGAAGAGAGATGTCAAGTGAAACAGGGAGATTCATTAATGTTCTGTGGGACTTGAAGAAAGTGATAGTCATGAAGGGGATTGAGTAGAAAGTCACATCTAGTGGTATGAAGAAAACCAGTTTGACCACTCCCTTCTGTTCTGTGATGTTGGACAAAGGAGATTTTACCAGCCTCAACAGACAACTTCCAAAAAGAAACCAAATGGAAAGATTTTTCCCTAGTATTATAAGATTTATGAATAAAACCAAGATATCTACATTGTGAAAGAGATGTGATACTTATCTGATTTGTCACACAGATCTGCTCACCAGGAAATGTATAGGAAAGAACTCATCATATTATTTTTGTCTTTAAAGAGAGAATAGATGAATCTCATGACAAGGAAGTAGCACCTGAGATACGTTCATTTCTGCAGTTGGAGGAACTTGACCATTTTTATGTTCTGCATGTGCAAACATCTAGCTCATAGACATCTCTTCTTTCCCTATGTGTTTGTTCATCTGTCAACTTAGGTCTCTAGGGCCACATCTACATGCAGTAGATTAATTAGCGATGCAGTAAATATCTCATGTCTATACGTGCACCCCTATTAGGCTGGAGAAAATTAATTAAGCCTGCAGCACGATAGTAATTTTATTTACGAGTAAATACAACTACTATCCTGCTGTAGCATTTTTTACTCCACAGCAGCGCACATGTAGATACTTCTCTGGCTGGCTGGGGCATGACAGTGCTTCAGGGGGGGAACTGCTTGCTAGCTAGTCCTGTGTTGAAACACGCTGGTAGCCCAGCCATCCCATCCACAACAAGTTGAGCTGGAGGGAGAAGCCCCAGCCTGGCAGGCTGACCCCTGTGGCCTCCTGCCAGCCAGAGCTGCCCTGACCTGGCTCAACATCCTGCAGTTCCAGGCTCACATGCAAACAGCATGCCCAGAGCAATAAGCTCTGGAATTTATTGCTTCACATTAACCTACTCTGGATTCCTTCAACAAACAGGTGGATATATTTCTTGCTGGGGTTACTTGTTCCCAGCTGACTTCCCGCCTATGGCGGGAAGCCTGGACTCAATGATCTCTCAAGGTCCCTTCCAGCCCCTAATGTTTATGAAATCTATGGAAATAATATGCATGTGTAGACGTGCCCTAGTAGTATTATGCCTATCACTTGGTTTTCTAAGCTCCTTTCCACCCAATTCCCCTCTCTCTTTTTCTTCCCTTTCCCTCTGCCTTCTTGCTTTTTCCTCCTATGTGACCATACTTCTTAAAAAGACCAGGCCTTAAAACAGCAGAATATAAGTATGTCTGGAGGTGGCTAACTCTGTTCCATACTAAATACCATCCATTTCCTTCTGGCTGTAACTGTCCCCAGAATGCAGGTTTCAAATATGAATGTCAGTGATACTCAAAAAAAGCACAGACTCTAATTGATTCTCAGCAGGGTCCCTTATTGTTGTAGGCTTAGTATAATCTCTCCATTCCTTTTGAGGTCATTTTCCTCCAGACACTTCCATTTGTTTTTTGTGAATTGCATCCATGCATGTATTTTGAATTTCTCCAGGTTGCTAGTTGTATGATCTGCATTTTCAGGCATAATAGCTTTATTATGGCCAAAGCTGTTCAGTAAAACTTTGAACAAGAGAGTCTCAAATAAGCTTAGCCATGCATTTCATTTCTGCATTTCACAGTTTCTCTATGGGAAGTATATACTAGTTGAATGTTACAAATATATACAGGGCACGTCTACACATGCAAAAAAATCTGGGAGCAGTTTCCTTTTGAGTAAAGTACTCAAGAGTAAACTCTCCTGGGCATGCATCTACATGTATAGAGACATGGGAGAAGATTTGCTGATTGCCCCTGCTCTAGGCTCCACCTGGGTGCTAGCCCAGGGGCCAGGAGACAGCTGTCTCCTGGAGGGGGATGGGACATTGGTCCCTGCCCCTGGGAGCTGTGTGCTGCCAGGGCAGGCTCTGCCACTGGAGCCTGGGCAGGGCAATCTCTGCCCTGACAGCAGGGAGCTCCCAGCCCCCACTGCATGATCACAGAGCCTGGGCTGGGAGATCCTTATCTCCCAGTTGTGGTGCTGGGACACTCTTCTTTCCCAGCCTGAGCCTCGGGTTGTTGGACCTTGGCTGAGAAATCCTTCTCTCCCAGCATCAGCTCCATGGAGCTGGCACTGGGAGAAAAGGATCTCCTAGCCTGGGCTCCACAATTGTAGAGCAGGGGCTGGGAGCTCCTTCCTGCCTGGGCTTCAGTGGTGGACCCCTCCCACCCCAGCAGCAGGTATCTTCTGGGGGCAGGCAGCAATCTCCCACCCCTTGCTGCCTGGCTGATGGGAGCAAATATGCTCCTGGTGCATTACTGCACAGTAAGTAATCTCAAGTAAATTTGCTACTTGCATTTGCAGGTAGTAAATTTACTTACAATAAAAGCCAATTAATACACAGTAGGTGTCTGTATGTGTAGACACAGATGCCTACTGTGCAGTAATTAGCTCTACTGTGCAGCAAAATGTCTTGTATAAACATGCCCGCAATGTATTTAACCTACTACCTTCATTATGAATTTATGTTAGTGGAAGGTTGTGGAATATCTGTTCCATTCAGCACTGGGCATTTCAGTTAGATTTACACAGTGCATTTAGTTTTAAGCATATTCTAGTCATGCAGAAGCAGAGCAGTGATCCCAGTCCAGCTCTCATAAGCAAACCTTACAATAGCCTGCATAGCACACAACTCATCATGATCAAGGTAACACAGTATTTAAAATCCAGTGTACATCAAAACCCATTCTGGAATAACAAACACTCCTTAAAAACTTACAATAACCAAGTGCTTAGAATCCAGTACTAATGACAACAAAACCTATTAAAGCAAAACAACCTTCACCATAACCTACCATACAACAAAAGGCATTTGAATAAAGAAGTAAAGCAAAAAAAACCCCTAAAACAAACCTTCTTTTGATAAGGGAAAAAAATTGTTTTCAAGCTTCCATAGTGAAGAGGGGAAATTCTTTAACAGCCTTCTTGATTATCCTTCCAAAAGACAATAGTGATTCCCACTGGAATGGGGTTTTACTACTCAAGGGAAAGATAGCATGGCTCCAAGCAGACAATACAGAAAATAGATGCTGAGGAAATTTTTCCACTCAGTAAGACACTTGAATCCAGACCTGTTGCATTCTCTGCTGTTCTGCTATTGGCTTCTACCCAGATCTGCCAATGCACCTCACTCCTGATTACCTTCTGTCCCCATACAAAACCAGACAGATCAGAATCTTTACTTCTAATAATACTAGGAAACAATTGTTAGCTGTAGTTTAATAGATGCCCAGGCGAGTGCATGTCACTGTGAGGTCTGGCTCTTTTTTTCTACCTCAACCATCTCTAATCAAGACAGGCAATGTAAAAAGGCTGGGTTTGTCTCTCCCAGCAAATGTAGGTCTGATGGTTGTGTGTGCTGGTATAAGATTAGCTTAATCTAGTAACAACTGTAAATACAAGGCAGGGCAGGCCAAACTATGTACCATGGGTTTCTGGAGAGATTGTGGTCTGGTTGCAATATTATGCTAAACCTGTGCTTCTCTTCCCTACTGTTGTTACCAGTGCTGGCTAGATTAAGGTGACAGGGATATGCAATCGTATCTTCCATCACATATTCATTTGGCTGGGTAGACGTGCCACAGTACTGTACCCTAGTGAAAACAACCATCTATTGCTTTAAATGTTTCAAAAGGGAGCAGGTGGTGTGGTTTGTTTTTTTTAGTGCCATTCAAAAAAATGGTCCTATGGTTGCTTTCAGCTGAAAAGGCATGGCAAACACTAAAATCAACAGAACAGTCTATTTGGGAGCAGAAGGAGTTCAGCTGAACTCTGCTTGGCAAACAAAAAAGTTGCTGGTAAAATATGCAAATAACATCTTCCACCTGAGACAAGCAATTTGGGGGAAGGACAGAGGAGAGAGAAAGAGAAAAAACAACCAAAGCAGAACACCTTATTTTCCATTATTTTTGGTATTTTCCATTAGGACACAGCCCATAGGCAGGTGCTTTGTAAAGCGTAGCTTTGTAGTACTGGGAGGGAGACACACAGCCAGCTGTGGGAGATCTGGCAAACCCTGGCACCAGAAGAGTTATCTATAATCACTCAAGGATTCTAATAGTGCATAGATCAGAACCTGTTATGGACCACAACCTCCTGTTATGTTTCATATGTGGTGTTAAATGTAACTGGCTGATAGGGACTGTGGTACCAGCTCAGCCCATCTGTATTGTGGTGATTAGCAGAACTATTGGCATCATCCTTTGACAGTCCTTATATCTCTGGACAAGGATTTGGCATATTATTGCATAAAGGGGCAAAGAGGGAGCCAGCCAGAAAACTCATGCTTCTAGTTCCCAGTTGAGCTAAAATGAGAGGCATTCAGAGGCACAACACAGCAGCTGGGGACTCAGGGCAGCAGGACACATGGGGACAGCACCAACTTCTGGCTGCCACCATGCCACCAGTGTGATTCTGCGGCTGTCAGAACAGCTGATATTTTTTTCCCCGTTTCCCCCCCTTTCCCAAGTTGACACCCCTGGAGGCCGCCTCAGTTGCCCTGCCCTCGTTGTGCTATTGCTCCTGCTTTAACAAACAGAACCAAGGGAGAACCTGAGAATTTCCCAAACTCATGAGCTTCCCTTTGATTCTGGAGACACCAGTCTACACCCAAACCTTCAATCTCTGCCTGTGGGAAATTTCTGCGTTGGGTCACATGGAGTTCTGAGTACAATCAGGTCTTGAAAAATCTAATAAGGGTTCTTGTGACAAAGACATCACTGTTCTTTATTAGATGGAAGCAGAACAGTCATCATGCTCTTGCTGTGAACAGCTCTGATTTCTTCTTCAGTTCATACACTAAAAGTCTGCATTTTGGAGCAGAAGGATTTGAATTCTAAGTGACCATGGTGCATGCATTGTCTCTATGAACTTGGAAATGGTTATGGTGTTCAACTGAATGAAAACTCAAAAGTCTTGTGGGGACACCATAACTTTATAGGCCACCTCTAGATGTACAGGGGCAAGCGCTTGCAGTAGCAAAAATAACAGTGGCCACTACTTTTTGCCACAGCGCATACCCACGCACATGTGCTTCGTGGAGGGACAAATTGCCCCACGTTAGACAAACTACCCATGCCCAGTTCCTTGTGTGCTGGAGGAGCCTTGGCACAACTGAAGGAGTGGAGACACTTTGGCCAGCAGCCCAAGTATCACCTTAGAGGACTAAGCCTCTGTATCTTTGGGTGCATGCTGTCACATGTGCTTTGTGGCATTTTTTTTGCTACTGGGATTTCCCAGTAAAAATATTGGCCCTGTGCTGCTAATTTGCAGCATGGGGCATGTTTTAATGTTCCCTCTGTACAGCTTGGGGTGCCACAACCATCACATCCCTGCTCTTCTGGATAGACCATAGGGTCCAACTACCTGATTATAAGCAAGCAGTTGGTTGTACTAACACTACTGTTTATTAGACAAAATTATCCTTGTTTCTTTTAACTTTATCCTCCCCTTCTTCTTTGCCTTATTTCTAGCACTTTTTTGTAAAAAATTCTGGTTTGTCAAAATCTGAGTGTTCTACAAAAAACTAAATTCTTACTATATTTTCCCCTTGTTTACTGGAAAATGTTAATGCAAATGATGGAGTTAGAAAATTTTAGTTTTGTATTTTGAACAAATTTAGTTTAAAATTCAAAGTTCAAAATTCATTTATAATTTATAATTCATAATTAATAATTTAAGTAATTGGAAAACATTATTTTTACGTTTATCCCTTTCCATATACTTTTCTAAATTTACCTTTGGAAAAAGGATAGAAATGTGAAAAAGGAAGAAAGAAGGCAGATCAACCAAGAAAACCTGAAAACCAAAAATCAACATTTTTTATAAATAAAAGATAAACAATCACTGCAATTCTAAATAAAACAGCAATCTCAATTGATTTTGAATTATTTTACACAAATTCAGAATGTCCTGTGGAGTTTGATTAAATTTATTCATTCAAAGATTTTTCAAGAAATATTGCATTTTTCATTCAGTTCTGGCCCCCTTTTGACCATCAGAAATAGGAAATGTAAACTATCCACAGCAAAGGCTGCCTATACATGTGCTGGGAGGTGGTGGGGAGGTGTTTTAATTAGAGTGGTTCCCAGGCAGCCACTCTAATTAAAACACCATAATGTCATGTGTATTCATCTGCTGCCCATTTAAAAATGGCCATGCAACACTTTATCTAAACCTTGTTTGATAAGGTTTAGTTAAAGTGCCCCACAGCCATTTTGAAATGTGTGGGTCTTAATACATGTGACACTGAAGCAATGCTCGAGCGTTCTAATTAGAATACAAAGGAACATGTGTATATATATGGGCACCCAAAGACTTGGCTGTATCTGTAACTCACTATACAGTTTAAAGCAAATTATTTACTGTGTCTCAGTATCCCAGGTTGCTGACAGACATGAAAAAAAACTTTATTGGAAAAGGCAGCATGTTTTTCGACCCGGTTCCATAGTGTCTGTAGAGATCGTGCACTGCAGTGGGGCTTTTT
>NW_017729034.1:25277354-25279549 GCF_001723915.1 Gavialis gangeticus
ATTCCCCATCTGTCTGTGTTCACAGCAGCAGCAGGTGGGGCATGACTCCAGCCCAAAATGCCGTGGCACACCTGGACGTGCCTGACGGCACACCAGTGTGCCACAGCACATCGGTTGGGAAATGCTGGCCTAATCCATATAGATGGTGGACAAGCCAAACTAATGTGATGCCTCTTCTGGGCATGCATGGGGCTCAGCATGGGGGTGTGCCAAGTTTAAAGTAAAGTATCAAGGGGGGGCGGGGTTACTTCTGTAAGCAACCCCGAAGTCTTAATTGGGAATAATCATTTGTTGGATAAGAGATTTGGATGATAAGTATTGCTTATAGTGTAGAATCATCATCATCATCATTCATCACCATTAATATCATTATCATTTTCATCTGACCCCTTAAGAGGTCAGTGAAAAAGCAATGGAAGAGTATGTAGAAATGAATCCAAATTGGACATTAAAAAGTCTTCTGTTGCAAGAAACTGAAGAAAATAAATATCCACAGAGTTGGAGGACTAACATTAAAAAGAAGGCACAATGTGATCAGATGTGCAATACCAACACTAGCGCTTCCTGACATGCCACACATGCATGAGGGGAGGTGTCATGGTGGAAATGAGCATCAGATCCCATCATGCCGTATTACCCGTGCAGGGGGAACCTGGGCTCACGATCCTGGTCTCCCCCTGCACTGGCAATCTTTGCTTGTATGGCTGGAAGCCCTGTTAAGAAATGGTGCACCCCCATGGCTGGGAGCTCCAAATGGTGCAGTAGTTTGTTCCTTCTTTTATTATGCCATTAATTGAATGAACGTGTGGGCAGGCCACTACTTACGACATGATTAACCAGTTAATCGTGTTTTAAGTGTAATGTGTGTCTGGGGCCTAAATAATGCCAGAGATTAACTATCTGTTAAATTACAGGGAACAAAGAGTTCTATGATACTCCTGAGCATGAACAAAGGTGAATAGAGGGGTGTTCTAGACGTAGTATAGGGATTGATATTATGTAATATATTTTAATTTGCAGGAGGAAGAAGACAGCAAACGCTGAAATCTGATATGAGGCCTAGTTATTTTAGTTAATACCAGTATATGGAAGACTGTGAAAATCTCTGGCTGGATTTAAATGCATTGGAGGACGGGGCAACATGAAGTGCGATTAATTTAATCTTGGATAAGGGAGAAGTAATGCATGTTGACACCATAAAAAAGCAAAACGTCTCCTATTTTCTAATGGACTATAAATCCAGCTGCAGGTTATCCTGGGATAAAAGGGACTGAGGAATTATTATGGGTAGCCTAGACACTGATATGATGAGCATGATGATAATGCCTGGATCACAGGGAGCACAGTGTAGATATCTGCTCAGTCAGAAAGCAAACAGGGTCTCTGGCTTCCTTGAAACTGGGATAGATAATATTAAAGCATGTTTTGCATTGCCATTCTGTATTGGAAGATGACTTACAGTCAGCTCAAGTGCTTTGTCCAGAATTGATCCCTTCATTTTAAGAAATATAGTGTAGGGATGAGTTTATGAGTGTTCAGGGAAGGATTAAGATGCCTGGCAGGATTTACAGATGATGAGGCTTATTTATGGCAGAAAAGAGAAGACTGGTGTTAGAAGGGACTTGAAAGAGGCATTCAAAATTATGACGGGATCAATGAAAATCGAGCAGTCCTTCCATTTTATCCTGTGACATATGAGAAACTAGAGGTCAAGTCAAAATAAAAGGTAGAAAATGCCGAATACACACAACTGTTCGTAATCTAAGACTGACCAGTGGAATTCATTGACATTGCTGGTCATGTCAGATACCATGGATGGATATCTAAGTAGGAACCAGGTATATTTGTGACCCGTAACAAGAGCTGTAGTTTTGCAGTTAGGATGGAGTGGAAGCCATACCAATACCATGCTGCCACAGGAACATTGGTATAATGATTCAGCCTGTCAGTCGATCTTATTAAGAGACTCCCCACTAAATGAGAAGCATTGCCCAACTGGCAAGATCCAGTTTTGGTAGTTCCTGTGGTTTCCATCATATATCTAATGTGATCTCCTCCCAGTGGTAGAATTAAACAGAGATGGAAAAGATCAGTCATGTCAACCAGGCTGTCCCTGTACCAGTGCAGTTATCGCTCATTGCATATTCTCCAGATCTTTGTTCAAATAATTTAAAAAAGAGCAATGAAGCTTCCTC
>NW_017729034.1:25284549-25292231 GCF_001723915.1 Gavialis gangeticus
GTCATGTCAACCAGGCTGTCCCTGTACCAGTGCAGTTATCGCTCATTGCATATTCTCCAGATCTTTGTTCAAATAATTTAAAAAAGAGCAATGAAGCTTCCTCTACTTCCATTTAGATCTCTGTATTAAGAAATAATTTCTGATACTCAGCCGGAAGTTATCTTTTTACAATATTATCCCACCCTGCTTCGTTGTACCTTTACTTCTGAATTGCTCAGAACAATCTCTTTTCTCCTGAGCATTCATTTCTGCCACCTTAATTTATACCAGCCAGTATTATACTCTACTAGTCATCTCGCTGAAACCAACAGTAGTCACAACTAAGTTATTACTTAATGTACATAAGAGCAGTGGGATTAAATATTAAATATTTATTACTCCTTTCTGTCCTAAGGGGACCAAAATGTTCTCAATTACACCAATTTAAATGTAGAGTAACTCCAACGATTTCTGCAGAGTCACTCCAATATAAATACCCAGTCAGTAGGCATGGACAGATGAACCAAACACCAGTTTAAAAAAGGGGGAGGGAGAAAGGGAACTCACAGCGTGGCTGCTGGTCCACTGTAACTGTTTCATTGTGTGTTCTGGCTTGAAGTAAGTGACAATAAAACAGGGCAGCTTGTCCCTGAATTAAATACTGGACAAACTATCAGTTTAGTATTGAGGCAGGATTGTTGCTAGTTGAAAAGTTTTCCCTGTGGAGCACAGAGCAGTCATATGAAACAGTTACTGGAGACCAGCAGATTTCATGGTAAATCTTTTGACTCAGTTCAGTTGTTTTGTCTTCCTCACCCAAAGAAAGAATAATTTGTCCCAGGGTCATTGTGGCCAAATGATATCTGCATGGATCTCATTTCTAAACATGAGTGCAAACTCTAGGGATCTTTGATTGCAGTTCATAAAAGCAATTTAAGCTAACCAAGTCCTATACATCTTACTGAAGCCAGTATGGAACTGCTTTTCTGAAGAACAGATGAACTGCTGGGACCAAGTCCTTATTTCATGTGAAATGTCTGCTTCACTATTTGTTCGTGTTGCATTGTAAAACTCAAAAATCCAGATAATTGAACAGGCTCCTCTAAATCACAAGCAAAAGCTGATCATTTAACTTCCTACTTTCTCCACAGTGGGACCCTGGCTTTCCTTTGTGTTTTGCTTTCTTTTCTTTTGTTTTACTCCTCAAATCGTGGGGGGAAGGGGGTGGTGGAGATAAATGCTTTTCTTCCTGAGGTTGACTGAACTTGTAAGAATGTCAGATCTGGTCTCTCTCGCTTTACTCAAGGTTGCCCAGATGGCTTACTTTGAAATTGATGCGTCTAATATTAGAGCAAGGAAAGGAAAAAGAGAACTACAGAGTCTAAAGCAAGGTGACTTTTTTCATAGGCTTTGATGTGTTAAATACTATGGCAACAGTTCCATCTCTCTCTCTTTTTTTGCAAAGATACACGTGCCTCAGCTTAAAATTAATGAAGCACAGAGGTGCCCCTGATATATAGAAAACCCTCTGCAGACAGTTGGATTGGAACACGGTTAGCACCGTAAAGCTAAGTGCACTTTCTGTAGGTCTTTTGCTGCCAACCTAAGAAATACATACTGTAAAGGCACTGAAAGATCAGAGTGTGGGATAATGTGGCACACAGTTCATGCCTCCCAGAAGGCTGCTGCATGGAAGTAAAATTAAATACATTTTTTATCTGGTTATTAGAGCTCGCTAAAAAAATCCATTTCAAGTTGATCAAAACTATTTGCAAATTCAAACTGAATTCAATTAACAGACATGACTGATAAAAAGAAGGCAAAAATCAAAAAGTCAAAACATTTAATTTTTTTTCATTTTGAAGTGACATTTTATTTTGAAAATTGCCTAAATTTAATCTTTTAAAATGGGTAGAAACCCCCAAACCAAAATGAACTATTTAATGTCAAATGGAATAAAATATTTTGATGAGCACAGAGGGAATATTCATATTTTTGTTCTATTTTATTTCAGTGAAAAAAAACATGCAAATTATTTTAGATTGTTGTGAAGTGATTTTCTTTTCCAATTTTTTAGTTCATCAAATGAACCAAAAAAATCAATTATTTATACAGCTCTTTAACTGCTGTGGAAAAACAATGTAGCTCCATTGCACACTAATGAACTTCATTAATCAACATTAATTAACGGAGATTTGCCCTACCAGCTTAGACCAAGGCTCTATCTAGTCTGGTAGCTTGTGCCAGGTAGTGGCTAGTACTAGATGCTGCAGAAGATCAAATCCTGGCCTAGATAGTTAGAGAGAACTTCCCCAAAGAAAAAATGTCCTAACTTCCAACAACTTGAGCTTGTAATGGGCCTAGGAATTAGAGGATTTGTCTCCCTCCCAAAACTTTTGTTTTCTTGCTTCTTATATTTATAACAGCTACACAGGGCATTTTGGATATACATGTACAATTCCTTTTTGAGGTTTGCTAAGCTTTTGGTCTTAGTAATACCTTGTGGCATTAGGTATATAGGCATTATGCACATTATATACAAAAAATTCTTCCTTTCGCTGGTGATGAATTGTCACTTTTCATTGTCATTCAGTGTGTGTGTTTTATGGGAAAAGATGAATAGATGTTTGATGGATCGTCAATAAATGGAGTTGTACCAATTTCTTGCCCACTTTTGCAAACTCAGCCAATCTACATCATTTACATAAGCACTTGGATTCTCAGGTTTTCCTTTTTCTCAATGAATCTCCAAACTATAGCTGATCCCAATAAGTCAAAAATTAAAAATGAATGTAGGAGGTAAGGAGTTTCAAAACAAATGCTTGCAAACTTTCTCCCCATTTTGACCAGCTCTGCACCAAGTATCACAAAGTGCATTCTTCAGGCCTTATGGTCTTAGCTAACAATTAAAAAAAAATCCCTCATTTCCACTTACCCAAGCAGTAGGAAACAATCAGACATTGGACTAGGAAACAATCAGACATTTCTCTGACCCTGGGGACATGTTTTGGCATGGACTACAGCAAATACTAAAGCAGTCTAAAGGCTTCTGTATTCTGTGTCTGTTCCCACTAGTTATCAGTTGTCATTACAGTGGCTAAGATCATTTGGCTACAGAAAGCTCTGTTTTCAGCAGCTTTAGTTTGGGAGATGGGGGGGATTGCAGAAGATCCACCACAATAGCTCTGTACCACACAATAACTCCTTGAGGAAGAGGAATCTCTAAGTCCCAAATCAACTCATTCCTTTGGCTTTTAAACTGTACAAAACATTAAAGGTCAGGTCCAGATTGCTTGCTTAGTATCTTAATGGGACGTAAACAGAATATAGTCCCCTAAATTGCATAGAGTGATTTAGCCACCACAAAATACATTAGGCTGCTATGTTCATTTAGGACTTCTGCTTTGGACTGCATGTTCCCTATGTTTTGACTTAGGAGAGTGCTCAGATGTGATTTACTTAGATTGCTTAGCTACTTAAATCCTACTGTACCTACTGTAACAAAAAACCCTGGCCCTGTTAGTGAAGAGTGATGCAGCCCCTATACGGGCAGAGTCTTTATAGCACAGGCAGGCAACATAGCGGGGGTTAAGGGAGAGCCCCGTAGCAAGGTCAGCTGACTCGGACATTACATGACCAGAAGAGGGCTCAGGCCAGAGCTATATAAGCCCTGGGCTTGAGCCAGTCAAGGAGGCCAGCCCCAAGAGTTGTGGAGTGTGGAGCTCTTGACAGTAGCATGGTAGGGCCCCTGAATCTACAGTGGAACAGAAAGGAAGCAGTTCTGCAGGCCTGGGTACAAGGAAGAGCTACCTGGGGCAGGGAGAGAGAGATTCATTATGTAAACAAGTGGCCTTTATTTTATGGTGAGGTTTTGGGTGCCTAGCAGAAGGCTGAAGTGGTTGAACTTAAATTATACTGATGGCCTGGGTTTGGGACTAAAAGGATCGTTTGGAGGTCCCATTAGTGTTCTAGGGGCATGTGATTTGTTCTGAGCCCTGCTGGGGGCAAACTGAAGGCAGAGTATGGAGCGGCACAACCTAGACCAGGACAGAGCCTGGACCAAGGCAGAGACCAGTGCTGGAGCCCAGAGGCCAGGCCTAAAACAGTGGGCCTTGGCTGTGGTACTAGCCAGAATCACAAAGCAGAATCTGGGAAGGCTATAACCCCCAAAAGGGAAGGAAGGCCTGAAGTGCCCCGGAGACATAGGGACAAGTGGCAGACCTGATTCAAAAACCTCCAAGGTATGGGGTGTGATGTAGGGAAGGAATGGAGCCATGCAATTAACCCTTAAGGCATTGACCCTGACATCTAGGAATCATTAGTGTAATTTCAGGGCAGCCATACTTTAATAACCGTTTACATCAAGGCATGGCAGGTGAAAGAAGAGTGGACTGCCCTGAGAACAGGGTGAAAGGCGTTTGCTCAGTCTCCAGTGGCTTCATGGCTACCCCTGGAGATGGTGCCCTGTTGCACCTGCCTAGCCCCTGTTTCAGTTTAGAATGCTACTCCAGTGGGGCCCAATTGATTAAGTGTCTTCACAGCACACCTAACTCACACAACATTGAGTTCAGCTTTGAAACACTGCTAGCAGAGAGCCTCCCCACTACCTCTGTCTAATAGCCTAGTAGTTATAATACTTCCCAGCAAGTATTAGACCTAGATTCTAGGCCCCCCTGAGTCTAAATGGATTCAAACCTACATCATCCACTTCCCAAGAGAGTGCCCTAACTGCTGAGTTATTAGAATAGACTGGGTGGGGGAGCTGCCATCCCAACCTTTGAGTTACTTCTGATCTCTGCTTCTAGGACTATTTATGTATTTTATATTAAGGAAATATTGCATTAAAAAAAAACAACCCTGGGTGCAGGGAACATTCCCTCCTAGGGACAGTTCCACTAGGCTGTAGAATCAGGCTCTCTTTTGTTTTTTCTAGTGCAGGCCTTCCCATGTGGCTGGGGCTGGTATAGCCAGTGGCTCTGCTCCGTCTTGGCTGGTGGTGACAGAATCTGGCTCTGGGCCATGTGCTCCAATGGAGGGGCACAACATGCAGGTGTCCAGACAGGGACTCCCCCTCCCTGGCCCCGGGGAGGAGCTGGCACTGCTAGCAGCTGGTGGTGTCGTGGCTAGGTATGCCATGTTGCTGCACCTGGGGCTGTGCAGCTAGTGAAGCAGGTGCTAGCCAGGCTGCTAGTGGAAACTGCAGCCAAGGAGCTTGGTGAGACAGGATGCTGGGCACCCAAGGGACCTTCCTGTGGTGCCAGGCTGGGACACGGGCTTGGCCAGACTGCCCATGCTGCTAAAGGTAGCATGGTTGCAGCCTGGGTCCAGGGGCACAAGAATGGTATCCAGTTGCCACATAAAGCGAATGGAGTTGTGGGCATGGCTAGACTGACAATTGTGGTCAGTCACGGTGACCCACTGTGCCCAGAAAGCCTTGACTTTTATGCAGCACTGTTGCACCAACAAATCGTGCCCATGTTTCTTGCCCATGCTTCTGCATCCAACCTGACAGCACTTCACATATATAGGTGTTGCAGTGCATGCCCCATTCAAACTGGTGTTGCACTCCTGCTTTGCCTCACAGTGCCATGAGGTTGCCAGTCTCCTCCTTGTTCCAGTTTAGGCCCTGGGTGGAGGGCACTGGCCTGGGCAAAGAGGATGAGGCCATGGTGGGTCTGGTGCTGGCTTTCTGGGCTCTCATGTGGCTGTCCCAGTGCTGCCACGCCTGGGTAGCGGCCTGCAGCTCCCAGTACAGGGCCACAGCACAGGACTGGTAGCTGTGTGGGAGAGGCAATGCTCTACAGCACCTGCAGCTGCAGGGCAAGCTGCTGGGGGTGTGCTGCTGGCAAGTGGTGCTGACCCTGATGGCCAGAAGCTGCCTGCAGGTGTACCTGGATGCTGACAGGCCTAGCCAGACAATGCAGAAGCCTGCAGCACCCTGCTGTCCTGAACAGTGCTGCAATGCTGTGGTGCTGGCAGGCAGGCACAGCTAGACAGTGGCCTGCCTAGGGAGATACAGGGCCTGGAGTGCTCTCAGGCTCCCTGTCTGTATGTCTCAGGGCTCAAAATGTCTGCAGGCTATTAAAGCCTGCAGACAGGGGCTGCCATAAAGGCACCCCAGCCCTGGGGCAGGAGAGGCTTCTAGCTCACAGTCCTGGGGCTGGCCTGAGGCCAACTCCCTAGTAGCTGTGCAGACCCAGAAGCAAAGTTGCTCCTGGGTCATGTCTACACATGCGTTACTGTTCAGTAACTAATCCCACTTAAATTTGCTACTTGCATTTGCAAGGTTGAGGGTTGAGGGTTTTTACTGCCCAGCAAGTCCATGAATGTGTAGACATGAGTGCTTACTGCACAGTAAGTTATGTTGATGCACAGTAACACATATCACATGCCCACTACACATACACTGAGATGATGATGAATATCTCAAAAAAATGCCTCAGAAACAGAGCTGAACATCTGAAATTACTGCCAACAAAGGATACAGATTTCAAGTGAGCTTGGAGATGAAACTTTGACATCTCTGACCTTCTTCTCAGCTGGCTGCATATTAGCTGGCAATGGTACTTTGCAACTGCATAAGGAGCTTTAGTTAATTTATTGCTCAGTTGAAACCTTGCTTTGTAATAAAATTTCAGCCTTCAAGAGAAGGATTTGTTTTAGTGGGTTAGGTTGGAGCCTATAACAAAGAAAATGTCCCCAAGGATCCACCATGGTTTTCAAGATCTTCATGGCAGAAACATATCTTTTAAATATTATTATAAAATATCTAGCTGACTTGTGCTTGTAATAAGTTTCATTAAAATGAACAGTCGTGTTAGATTTGTTTCCATTCTTAGAACCAGAATTATTAAAGTTTGGAGAAGTTCTGTTAAGGACATTCTGCTTATTATTTGGCAGCCTAGAGCTGCCATGAAATGACCACTGACCAGGTAATTTAATTTTGCAGTTGTCTTAAGTCAAACCCAGTAGGGAAAAGCAGAAATCTATAGGGTTGTGCGTGCCTTAAATGCTATGGTACAGTAATGTTTACAGCATATGTCAGTCAGAATGATGAAGACTAGGATATGGGGATGGAGATTCTGATGGAGGTGAAAGTGCCTCAGTAAGTGTGCTGGCTTCTACGTCTTGGGTTCCTAAAAGGGACCAGATAACTGGGACATGTAGGCAATAGAGTAAGAGATCAGATTTTCAAAAGGTCTCATAACATTGTGCACTGAATGCTCTTGAAAATTGGACCCCAAGTGCTTCTCATAAATGGGAAAGGAGCTCTTGGGTCAAAGGATGTGTCCACACATGCAAGCACGTGTGCTTGCAGCAGCTCAAACAGAAGCGGTGCAAATTTGAACCGGGGCTTTTTGCCCCAGCTCATGTACTCAGCCATGCACTTTGTTGAGGAGCAAATTGTGCTACTTGGGGCAAAATAACCCTGCCTGGCTCCTCCTAGATCTGCAGCCAGGGGGAGCTAGAGTCCGGGGCCAGCACTTGTGCTGTCCTCACCAATATAAAAAGCTACCCTGTCCTGGCCCCAGCAGTATAAAAAGCTGCCCTGGCAAATAGCTCAGGGCTACTTGCTTTCAGGAGCTTCTGGGGCCTAGCCAATTGACACTACCCCTTGTGGCAGCTGGACTGCTGAAGCAGCCCAGAGAGTTCCCTGCACTCTCTACCCACTGCAGCAATCTGGCAGTGAGGGCTGCTGCCTG
>NW_017729034.1:25293119-25293323 GCF_001723915.1 Gavialis gangeticus
CATAGTCCCCTCCCCCCTCCTCCAGCCCCCCCAACCCCTTACTCACTGGCTCTGAGGCCCTGGTGCTGAAGCATGCTGCTTCAGCACCAGGGTGAGGAGCCAACCATGGAGATGCTCTGGTAGCCAGAGCATCTCCCTAGAGGACCCAGCCTCCAGTTTCCTCAGGGCATGGTCTGGGACTGTGCCCTGCTCCGCTTTTTTAAA
>NW_017729034.1:25303443-25304140 GCF_001723915.1 Gavialis gangeticus
GACCCCTGGATATCCAGGGGTCTAATTTTCTCCCCGCACTACAAGTTTGCAACGTGGGGGACATTTTTTGTTCCTGCATGTGCCTCTTGCCCTGACTCAATGGGGTTTGAGATGGGGCAAGAGGCACATGCACGCTCATCTGGACACAGCCAAAAAGTGCAAATATACTATGGAGAGCTTCCATAATTGTTCTGTTTATAGGTCCAAAGGCCCAGTCCTGCATTTCATCCCATTTATACCAGAAATAAAGATACTGCACTCAAAAAGGTAGCAGACAGTTCTGTTGCTGATGCATGATTTGCAGATGACACTAAATTGGGAGGAGTTACAGACACTCTGGGCGCATCTACACGTGCCTCTTTAAAGTGAGTTTACCCTAAAATTGCCATTTTTAAGGCACATTAAGGGTGCATGTCTACACATGCATGCCCTTAATGCACCTTAAAAATGGTGATTTAAAACTATGTGAACCTAAACTTGATACCTACATAAAGCAGGTATCAAATTTAGGCATGAATAGCTGAGTTGTATTAGCTCATATCTAAGGTTGCATTGATAAAGACTTTTTGGACCTATACTGATGACTGATTATTGACCAACCATATTGACCAACTGCTGATATGTAGCCCAGCAGCTTGGAGAGCAGCGTCTGGCTGGTAAGTTTGTTGGAGGGAGGGGCGGGGGGGAGAGGGAAGGG
>NW_017729034.1:25304191-25304678 GCF_001723915.1 Gavialis gangeticus
GAGGGAGGGAGTGGGGCAGGGGCTGGGGCAGGGGCAGGGGAAGGCGCTGTACAGCCAGGGCAGTGCACAGGACAGAGCCACAGCTTGTTTGGGGGTCAAGGAATGGAGGTGGCTCCTGCTGCTGCACACACCCCTGGGGGAGACATGGGAGGCATGTGCCCCCCCACATCTGTTTGCAGGATGAGGACAAGCTGCCTGCTGTGCACTCAGGGTTGGAGGCTGTGTCAGCCTCTTCCCAGCAGGGGGGCTGGGCCTGGGCTACACTCTGGGTGGACAGGGCTAGAACAGACAGTGGTGGCACTGGGAGGGGTGCTATGGAGGGGGATACAGCCACCCCAAAATTCACCACCCCCCTCCCTCCCAGTACCACCACCACCTACCCCAAGCACAGCCTGGGTCCAGACCCCTGCTGGGAAGAGACCAGAGCAGCCTCCAGCCCCAAGCATGCAGTGAGCAGCCCACCCTCACCCTACACACAGATCTGGGG
>NW_017729034.1:25309678-25310695 GCF_001723915.1 Gavialis gangeticus
CCCCATTTGGCCAGGAGGTCAGCCACAGCCAGCTGGGTTCAAGGTGCCAGTTGTGAGCAGGCAGGGCCCTACCACTGGCCTCCCTAGCAGGAATTCTGGTGTTCTCTATTGGGAAACTGAAAAACCCCTGATAAAAAAAAATCCCAAAGTCATTCTGTAAAATACTCCCAAATCAATGTTCCTCCACAATTAAAACAAAAGACCACTATAACGAGAGACAGACAGAGACAGCCATCAGTTGGACAATGTTTTATTGATATATCTACAGTGTTAAAGCACTGGCTGTTGGGGGGCTACAGCCACACAGGGGTTACGGCTCCCCAGCAGGGGCCAAATGGCTCCCGCAGGGGCTACCACCCCCCAGCCCCCTGCAAGGCCCACATGCCCCAGCACCGCTGGGATCAGGGGCGTCCGGGAGGCAGACAGGGAGTGGGACTGGGCACTGCAGGGATCAGGGGGCTGGGGGTGTGGACGGGGAAGCAGGGGTACCCCCCATAGTCCCCTCCCCCCTCCTCCAGCCCCCCCAACCCCTTACTCACTGGCTCTGAGGCCCTGGTGCTGAAGCATGCTGCTTCAGCACCAGGGTGAGGAGCCAACCATGGAGATGCTCTGGTAGCCAGAGCATCTCCCTAGAGGACCCAGCCTCCAGTTTCCTCAGGGCATGGTCTGGGACTGTGCCCTGCTCCGCTTTTTTAAACTTCGGGTTTTTTAGACCCCTGGATATCCAGGGGTCTAATTTTCTCCCCGCACTACAAGTTTGCAACGTGGGGGACATTTTTTGTTCCTGCATGTGCCTCTTGCCCTGACTCAATGGGGTTTGAGATGGGGCAAGAGGCACATGCACGCTCATCTGGACACAGCCAAAAAGTGCAAATATACTATGGAGAGCTTCCATAATTGTTCTGTTTATAGGTCCAAAGGCCCAGTCCTGCATTTCATCCCATTTATACCAGAAATAAAGATACTGCACTCAAAAAGGTAGCAGACAGTTCTGTTGCTGATGCATGATTTGCAGAT
>NW_017729034.1:25310740-25332760 GCF_001723915.1 Gavialis gangeticus
AGGGGTGCTATGGAGGGGGATACAGCAACCCCAAAATTCACCACCCCCCTCCCTCCCAGTACCACCACCACCCACCCCAAGCACAGCCTGGGTCCAGACCCCTGCTGGGAAGAGACCAGAGCAGCCTCCAGCCCCAAGCATGCAGTGAGCAGCCCACCCTCACCCTACACACAGATCTGGGGGCACCCCCCCCATGCTTTCCCCAGGAGTGTGTGCAGTGGCAAGGAGTGCTCTGGTGGCAGGGCTAGAATCCAGAATTACTTGGATAGACCAGAGAAATGGTCCACAATCAACCAGATGAAATTCAACAAAAACAAGTTGAAAGGCTTGCATTTGGAAGAATATGTTTGCATAAACTAACATAAACTGGTAGATGATTGACTAGGCTGCAGTATTGCAGAGAAAGAACTGGGGAAATGTAAATCCTAGATCTATTATTATTTACAGTAGAAGTTTTGACTGAGGACAAGCTGGACATAAACCACCGTATGCTCTTGTTGCAAAAAAGGCCAATGGCATACTGGGTTAAATGAACAAGAGTGCCACTTACAAATCAAGGGAAGTTATTCTTCCAT
This sequence comes from Gavialis gangeticus, assembly GCF_001723915.1. Classification (NCBI taxonomy): domain Eukaryota; kingdom Metazoa; phylum Chordata; order Crocodylia; family Gavialidae; genus Gavialis; species Gavialis gangeticus. The sequence continues at coordinate 25,311,316 of NW_017729034.1, forward strand.
TTAGTTCAGCGCTAGTGAGGCCTCACCTGAAGTACTGTGCACAGCTTTGGGCCCCACACTTCAAGAAGGATGTGGAGAGACTGTAAAGAGTCCAGTAAGAGCAACAAAAATGATTTGGGGCCTTGAAAGCAAAATTTACATAAGAAAGGCTGAAAGAACTGGGATTATTTAATCTGGAGGAAAGAAGACTGGGTAGGGGTGGGATTTGGTAACAGTCTTCTAATACCTGAGGGACATTATAGAAAGGATGGAGATGGGCTTTCGTCGATGGCTATAGGGGACAGGACTGGGAGAAATGGCTTCAAACTGTGGCAGAGGAAATTTAAATTGAAGATTAAGATTAGGAGGAATTTTCTGACTAGAAGGGTGGTCCAGAATTGGAACAGGGTGCCTAGAGAAGTTGTGAAATGTCCATCCTTGGAAATTTTCAAGAGCAGATTGGACAGGCACTTGGCTGGAATAATTTAGTCATGGACAATCCTGCCTTGAGCAGGGGGCTGGGCTAGATAGCTTTGTGATGTCCCTTCCAGTCCTACTTCCCTATGAGCCGATGAAGAAGGCAAAGAAGCAGCTTCATTGGTTAAGTGGAGCTCTGAGAATCTGCTTTGAATTCCGTTTGTACATTACACAGATGCAGCTCAACTTCACAAAAGGCATGTATGCTGAATAGGAAACCAGTGTTTAGGCCCTAATTTGGTTTAACTATACGTTATCATGAAATAAAGTTTGGGAGTCATTTGTGGGTCACTTAAATGAACTGATTCACATTTAAGTACCACTTATACTGCAGGCCTACCCTATAGGCATTTAGGATGATAGTCACAAAGCAGTTTAAATCCAAAATAGGATTGAAATGGCATTTAGATGCTTATATCTAAGAGAATGATTCACAGAAACCTATCTAAATTCCCTCAGGTGCTTACGCTCCCTGGGTATCTACCTAAGGCTCAGGTACAGCACAAGCTCAAAAGTGTTGTCATTCAGGATGAACTGAGTGTTTGAGTGCCTCTCTCTCACCTAAGGCCATCTGAGATTCACAACTAGATTCTCAGTCAGACAAGCCTGCTTGACATACTAAGTGGCAGCAGTGTCATCACTCACAGCCACTTTCATTTAAAAACATGGTTGAAAGTAGTGATGGTAGTGTACGATTTTGGACATCCCCTCTCTCCAGTATTTTGAGTGTCTAACTTAGGCATCCCTTCCCCACCTTCATTCAGTGCTCTAAGTGTTGTGAATTCCAATCTTAGATACCTAGAGTTGCCTCATTTAAAGAATAGGAAAGTCAGGCCCCTAGTTTAAGTTTTAGAATTCCATTTCTGACTTGGAGCCTAATCATTGGTACAAAACATCAGCATTGCCATGCCGAACTCCCTTTGTGAATTGCACCATTAGGCATTCTTTAAACATGGATTATAATCAGAAAAGTGGCTGTCACAATAGCACTTGATTGAACTGTTCCTGAACACACTGTAGATGCCTAGTTTCTTGACAAAGAGACAAATTATAAAATCCTCTCTCAGGTGTGACACCATCCTTACTAAGGCAAATTCCCACTGAAGTCAATGAAGCTTTGATGGAGGACAATCAGAATAAGGGCTTCGGAGTTTGGCCTAAAATTAAGTTCATGTTTTAACTGCTGCCAGCCCATTCAACGTGGCCAGCTGGGGGAAAAACAACTGGATTCTACTCTGCTTCAGTAGGCCATTGACACAGTATACAATCAACTTCTTCCACAGTCTTCCTTTATGTAGGAGTGAGAGGATCAAAAGAGGCATCCTGTTCTATTTGGCAGTGTAGCCATAGCTAAGTGACTTAGGACCGAGAAATACAGCTGACATACATTTTTGACCAAAGGCAGGGTAGATTTGTACCTTATGGACTACATAAATCAGAGATGTATGGCATAAGCTTTCGTAAGCAGAGGTGTGATGCTGTGATGGGACTGCAGGAATCCATTTTTAAACTAGCTTTTTATAAAGGGACCTATTAGAATTGTCACCCTACACCCCATTTTCTATACAGTCTGTGGACTGTTGGTTAATTTATTGCTCCAATAAATTGTTGAATGAGGCACATATGGAATAAGAAGGGGAAGTTCTATGGTACTCTGCTGCTACCACTACAGAAATTTGACCTGAAAGCCCAACTAGGCTCTCCAGTTCCAGGTTTATAGCTTTGCTGAAAGGGACCAGCCCTATGCTGAAGGGGAAAGCCTTTAGTTTCTATTGGTTTCAATAAGAAATATAGTCAACTCAAACCTGTTGTTGTCTGTTTTTTTTTTCATGGGAAAAAATATAAATCCTGGCCAAAAAAATACATTTGCACAGAACTACCATCTAACTATGCTTCTTGTAAAGATAACGTATTCAACTAATAGAGACTGTGATAAGACTCAGGAGCATATATAGGCATAACGACACAGTGAAGCCCACTTAGAAGAATTACCTAGAATAAAATATTGATAAGACTCAATGTCCCAAAGTATTTAATGTACCTCTCAAGGATAAATGCAGCTGTTACCACAATTGCAATTAAATAAAATGATGCATTTTTTAAACCTGGATTTTTCCAGTGGTTTTTTTTGGGCTGTTGTTCAAATGTTAACCCTGCTTGCCCCAGAGACCCCCAGAATTGACCCACTTCAACTTCAGATCCCCCATCTTATAATTAAAAGGTATACAGCAACCAGAAAGAAATCTGAAGAATCTTCCTGCTAGGGAAAATGGCAGTGAGACAATTGTGCCAACTCTGCAGCCCCAATCTATGAAATGTCTATGAAAAACTGGGACAAGAAGCAAAGGGAAGTTCATATAGAAAATCATAGGGGTTGGGGTCACAAGCCAGTGGGTCAAAGGGATGGAACAGGCAAAAAGATAAAGAAATATCAACACTGTGGTAACATATATTAGCAACTCTGGAAGCCCACTTCCAGTGGTGTCCCCAGACAAGCCTTTAGCCTATAGTGGACTCAAACAGCAGCCTGCAGCTTCCCCCAAGTCTGAGCCCAGCTCCTTCAGTGCACAGTCCTGGCTGACCAAGCCAGTGAAATCTCCAGCTCCCCCGTGCACTCCTCCATGTACGCTGCTCTCTCTTCCACTTACTCCAGCCTCAACCTTCCTCTTCTTTATTCTCATACTTGCCAGCCCCAGGGGATTTCTGGGAGTTGTAGTTCAAATTAAGTCAGCACAGCTCTCCAGACTGCCCCCTGGTTTCTCCTGCTGTTAAACACATTACATTCTCACAATACAGTGATAGCTAGTGATTTTCACAGCAGGAGAGGGAGAACCCACAAGGTAACACAGCAGATACCAGGAGCCAGAAAAAGTGTAGCATGACTGCAAAGAGAATGGTGCCAGCCTATCAGTGCTACAGAAAAACCTAGGTTTCTGGTCTAAGCAGCAAAAGCCCAGTTTCTAGATCTCCACTAACATTTACATTTCTAAAAAATAACCTTATTTCTCAGACCATTTCTGGTCCTCGTGGCACACCAGGGGGCGCATTTTTGAGCATGTGGCACATACAACATGCATCGCAGTGCCAAACAATCCTTAAAAGGTGACCACATATTTTACTATGTAAAGGAGAGCTGAGCTCTTTTGAAAAATCAGGTCACAATTATTACTGCTGAACTATTAGGAAAATCCTTCCCATTCTCTTCTTGCTATTCAAGATAAAATACCCTAGAAAAGATGAAATAAGAATGAAATGCATTGCCATTATGTTTTATTCTGAAGCTCATCTTTTTCTTATGTCATTTTTTTCCCTGGGATATAAAGCACCTAACTGAACACAGAGAAGCTCACCAGGAAAACAACTTTGGGAGAACAGATTTTGTTTATCCAGCAAAGGCTTTGGACAATGTATATTGTGTAGCAATATTTCTTATGGTAATTTATTTTCATTCTTTTGGCTACTGATAGGGAGACAGTACAGTCATGAGTGACTGGTGCCTCATGAATCTGGGGGGGTACCCGCAGAAGCCACCAACAGTGGCGGCCCTGTCAGAGGGGGCACCGGCCCTGCTGACAGTGTCGGTGTCAGCCGTTGGGGGGGGCCCACTGGCCCCATCGGGGGGGCACATGTACCCCCTGCACCCCCTACCAGTTGCCTATGAGTACAGTTGTACTCTGTGCACAGCAAAGGCCAAATTCTGCTCTCTGTTACACCGATAAATCCTGTTAGCTTTTGTGGAACTGCACACAAACAAACATTGGGACTGGGGTGCCTTATTTTAATGCTGAGGACTTTTGGGGTGTTCTGAAAAATATATGCTCCACTGTTTAGAGTGCACTGCCACAGCACTATTATAGACTCACTACAACTGGATGAAATCAACATGTATGTTTTTGTGATTAATTTCATGACAGTTATGGAGAGTGCCCATTTCAGGTCAGGACTAAGATGCATTGGCAGAGTCATTTGGATGCACAGGACTGCAATTGCTGAGGTAACTAGCAAAGGGATGCCGAAGAAACTTGCACAGAGCCAGTTCATATTATCCACACTTGGTTAGTTCTAGACAATGCTATTTTGGCAAATGAGGGACAGATCTGCAGCTGAAATAAATCAGTGCTGCTTCATTGACTTCAGTGGAGAGACACTGACTTACATCAGCTTAGATTCTGGCCCTTAATGTGGAAATGACTCGCATGCTGTGATTTGTATGATTATGCAGTGAATCACAGAAATGTCTTCACTGTGTTATCTCATGGCCCAAAAGACCTGAGAGGAAAATTCAGCCACCACCAGATGAGAACAAGCAGGTACGGGATTTTTTGACACAACATTTTTAATTGCCTAATACCAATTCATTTGCAATGAAAGTGGTCACAGGAAAGCTTCCGTTTGACTAAGCTTCCTATTTAAAAAGTGCAAAAAGAGAAAGTTTTGAAATTGTCAGAGCATTCTGTTTTGATTGCTTTAAATACAAAAGTCCATTTTCTTTAGAAACTTACAAGAAAACAGGAGTCAAAATTGAAACAGGCCACTTTGCTTGACCTAATATGAAATTGGTTTTGGAGTTCACTGGCAAAAATAGAAAAGGCTTGTCTAAACTCTCTCGCAATTATACAGTTGTTCAATACAAGATATAATGCCAAAAAAAAAAAATTGCCCCTGGATGGAAAAAGCATTTACCTCCCAGATACTTAGGAGGTCTAAATTTATTCCACAGTCCCCTTCCTATCCCCAACACATACACACTGCTTCCCAATATTGCCAATCATTCAGGAAGGAAGGAACAAATAACTTGGTGTTCTGAATGTTTAAAGTATTGAATTGCTACTTTGACTTCAGTGGATTGTTGAAGTATTGACAGAGCAGCAAAAGTATTAAGACAGAAACTTCTATGGGGACTTTGCCACAGAAGCTTTTAATTTGCAGCACACTATTTAAGGAAAATGTCTGCTTCTCAGAGGATCCACTCAGACATCTGTGGGCTTGCAAAGTGGCAGCTACCCAGATCTCCCTTGGCTGTAAACAGCAGAAAATACTTTTACATCTACCTCCCACACACAGTCAGCTTTGCCTGTGTTTGTCTTGTTCAGTTCCTCAAGGCAGTGCGCTTTCAGGAACCACAACTGAACTTCAGAAAACATAGTTCAGATAAGCTCCCAAAATGTAGGAGCTTGATCCCAATTTTCCTTCTGTTGGCTTGGTTGAAAAATGTGCAATACTACAGAATGACAGGTAGACTAGTGATTTAGACACTGGACTGAGATTCAGTTCTTGCTTCAATTCCTTCCTCTATTACACACTTCCCAGTGTGACCCTGGGCAATTCACTTAGGACCAGTTTCACAAAGGTGTTCACCCTGGATTTCAGTGGTAATGGAGGCACCTAAACAGGAATTAGTGGTGTAACTAGGGTGAGGGCAATAGGGCAGCCACCCTGGGCACCAACTTTCACCGACTTTGTAGTATGTGAAAGAAAGCAGATGCTGCTGGCCACCACATGTTTGCATTTGCTGTCATGATCACAAACCAGGTCATCACTTCTGCTTTGCCCCAGGTGCCCAGCTTTGCACCTATACGGATGCTAAACATTGCTTCCCCCACCTATTTACCCCTGCCTATTACTAACTTCCCCCACTGTCTCCATCTATTGGGCAGCTAAGTGGATTTAGGTGGCTAAGGATCCTGGCAGATGTTAATTTAAAGGCACAATAGGCTCTGATGTGAGATCCCAATAATCACACTTTCTGCCATGCCACATGTGCATGGTAGGAAGTCTGCAGGGAGAGTGCAATCCCAGGCACCTTTCATTGGCCCAGTTACCCTTCAGTTGAATCGATTCCTGAATGTAAGTGCATAGAATGAACTGGCAGACTGTAATCCCCCAACCCCAATGCACACATGCATGCGCACACACACACACACGGTTTTCTACTTTCATTTTTTTCTCCTTGGTGAACTCTGCTAGAACCTCTGTTCCTTAAACCAGCTATAGAGCAGATCTAATCACTGAGCTTAGGGCAAGCAAATAACAACTAATTAATAACCCCTGAGGAAAAAAAGTGAAAGTGGAAGTCTCTAGATCTGCTGAGCCACAATGGCATTAATTTCATTAATTAAAAATGGATCTAGAATTGCTGTTTGATTGTGGGAGCAGCTGGGCTCACTGGAAGCTGGCAGGATGGAGTTGCTTTATTAGTTAGACCTTTTCCTCCTCCCCTTGTTTTAATTAAATGAAGACATATGATACCAAAACCTTCTGACATCCCTCCCAGTCACCCACAGGTATGCTAGGAGGCTCATCCTGTTCACAGCATCACTGGCAGTTCCTGAGGGCTGGCTTTTGCCACAGTCAGCAGTAATGTATGTCACAAATTTAGAGTGTCTTTTGTTCTGATGATTGTACTCACTGCCTCAAGAAACTGCTCAGAAACTGGAAGATATTGGCATGAATTTTCTTCCTCCTTCCCAGCCACAGCTCCCAGGATCTCTCGAATTTATCTAAGGCGAATCAGCAGGGTAAAAAGCCAGAAGTGACAAGGATACATGAAAGGCTTTTTCTTCAGTGACGATTTTTTGTCATTTAATTGAAAACAACTTTATATTTTTTATTCTTCTCTGCCTTCATATCCTCATTCAGAACCCTTTCCTCTACAAAGCCTTTTAATAATGACCTCAGTAGTATCTCTACACCTCCAATTCAACCCAACACACCATGTGTTTGTTTGCGTCTATGTGTCTGAACTAGATGGTAAACTTTTGGGACCTGGACTGTGACCTAAGCAATCTTCTTACTGCTTATTGATTTAATTAACTCCACAGACTTCAGTGAAGTTATTACCTATTTACATTGTTTAGTAAGAGAGAAGAATCAGGCTGATGGTCTTGGTATGGCATACAAACATTTTCAAATATAATAGAATATTATCACCACATAATGCTATTGTGCTCTATAGACAATTAAGACTAACAAAGAGCATCTAATATAGAAAAGGGCCAAAAAATCCCTGTGTAACTCCACTGAAATTAAATGTAGCTGCCCTAAAAATGAATCGAACCATTAATGACAATTATCATTGTGGAGTTTACTATCTCTGCATAACTTGCCAGTGATGTTCAAACATAATACACTACCACTAGTTCCATGTTATAAGCCCCGTGTCTACATGGCAAACTTACTGTGCCAGGCATCAGTGGTCTCAAATATGCCATGTTGTTGAATTAAAGCCTTACTTAATGGACAAGTCACATAAGCATATGCTTCATTTCGAGTGCATCTTTTCGTATCATTGGTATCCCATTCCCTTGCATTTCTGGTTTTGCTAGCACACAAATTTTAAATAAGCATCAAGCACCCAGTTCTCACCAGTTTTATATTAATGTAAATCAAACAGGAGCTAGGCACTCTTTTTCTAAAATGAGACCATCTACACCTGGTGTTAAGCAGGAATAGTTAACCATGAACAGCACTGTATGCAAGTAGGCTCCACCTATGGAGTTACTTCTAACTACACTGGCAGGTGAAAGAGGAGACTCAGACCCTGCAGTCTTAGAGGCTTAGCCAAACCCAGGTTCTGGACTTTGGAGGTTTCTCCCTCATTTTTAAATCCGACGTAATCCTGGAATTACAGATAGCTGCATATCTTAAAGCAGCATTCTTAAGTGTTCAGTCAAATTTAGAAGTTCATGGAGGTCCTTATTTCTAATTGATGTGATCTGTTTCTCTTTCTTGCCAGGAGTTTTGGAGAGGGTGACTGTGCTTCCTGCAAGGAAAGGCATTCAGATGTTAACAAGGGTATTTTGCCATATTATCAAGCAGCTCAAATAACACTGTGCAAGTCAGGTGACCAAACACAGACCCCAGAGACAAAGTGAAGAACCTCTGAACATCCCAAAGACTGAACATTGTTTATCCAATTTGAGTATAAAGCCCATACATTAAAAAAAACCCAGAACAAAACAAAACCCCCTAAATGTTCTCCAGAATCAGTACTGGGTTGCATATGATTCACCAACAGAAATAAAGAGGCTAAACTCATCATTTCTTTCAGTGAATAATTCAACAGGAAATGAAATAGTCCTATATGTAGCTTTGAAAGGCTTCAGGTGTGCACTTTTTTTTCTTTTTCTTCAGCCTACTCATTCTAAGTAACCCCATCAGTTGACTGTCAGCAGCCTGGATACAATAGCATTCACCTCTGAAGAAAGGCCCAATCCTTGTTTAGTGGTTTGATTACCATCTCATGAAATCCAAATAATGTCTGGCTGCAGGAAAACTAAGATATAACCCATCATCATCTTCTGTTACACTTTCACCTACAAAATATGCAGCATGGTGGCATGCCTCTGCTTCATCAATGTGAAAATAATCACCAAAGTTCACAAACACCAGTACATAAGATCTCATGTTCTCAGTGGGAAATGTCATATTGATCACTCTCACAGTGCTGAAAGAACAGATTGCAGTCCCCCCCCACCCACCCCCCTTGAAAAGTGCAGTTTATCTAGATCATTGACATCCTCACTCCACCAGCTTTCAAACATTCTGGTAAACCATAGTGCCCTACAACAGCTATTGGAGAAGTCTTGAAAGACTGTAGATCCAGTTTAAAGAAGCACAGCAGAAGTTTAATAGCCAAATTCAGCTCTTACATGAATGGCCAGTCACCCCATTGACTTTAAATGTCAGGGCTGAAATTGCTCCTAGACTCTCATATAATACTTTTACAAAATGATTTATATATGCTTTGTCAAAATTAGGGACACTGGAAATGCTGGGCTAGATCAATGCCCCTGTAGTCCAATGTCGTATATGAGCAACCAGGATCAGATCCTTTGGACCAGAACCCCAGAGGATGAAACTATTGGCACCTATACATGTGCCCAATGCCTGCTCCAATGCATGCTAATTTGCACATGTCAGAGCAGACTCGATTAACTGACTCTGCTGGAATGTGTTAATTAACATGCTTCAGTAGCCTCAGCATCCCCATGCTTCAGAATGGTGGTGGGGGAACTTCTCTCCTCCAAAGTCTTCTCCCAGTATTCTCTCCTCCAAACTAAATAATCCTAGTTCTTTTAGCTTTTCCCGATAAGTTTTGCTTCTGAGGCCCCTAATCATTTTTGTTGCTCTGTGCCAGACTATTTCCAATTTGTCTACATCCTTCTTGAAGTGTGGGGCCCAAAACTGCACACACTACTCCAAGGGATCCTTCACCGGTGCTGACTAGAACAAGAATCTCTTACCTTGATTTGCTAGTGGTACAACACAACCCAAGATGCTGTTGTCTTTTTTTTGCAACAACAGCACACTGTTGTTCTAGGTGAGGCTTCACCAGTGCAAAGTGTGGGAGACTCACTTTCTTTGATTTGCAAATGACACTTCTATTAATACATTCCAGTATGCTATTATCCTCCTTTGAAAGAAGAACATGCTATTGGCTCATATTCAGCTTATGGCCTACTGTATCACCCAGGTCCTTTTCTCCATTATTGAAGCCCAGCCAATCAAGTTCAAGACTCTGCACTTGCCCTTGTTCCATCTTGTGTGATTGACTGTGGACCATTTTTTCTAGTCTATCGGGTCATTCCAGATTGTAGCCCTGCCCTTCAGAGTGTCTGCAACTCCACCCAACTTGGTGTCACCTGCAAATTTTCTAAGTATGCATTTAGTCCCATCGTCCAAATCATAAGTGAAGATATTAGCCAATACCAGACCCAGGACAGACCCCTGAGGAACCCCACTTGATATTTCCTCCCAACTAGACACTGGATGCTTCTATATGAGACACTTTACTGCACCTTTGCCTAATTTACTGTGCACTATGGGCACGTGTTTCCACAGTAAAAATGGCTAATCATGACTAAATATGATACCTGCAAATGCGGTAGTTAAAGCGCAATAACGCACATGTAGATGTGATCCAGCACAGACTTTAGTGCCAAGTTAGCCCTGCCACTAGGGCCCCAGGGCTCCTGGATAGGCGCCGCTCCTACCCCAGGGCTGGGATGGTCTGTGGCAGCCCCTAGCGGCAGGCTATAAAAGCCACCAGCCATTTTTTGCCCTGGGGCACACACACCAAGACCTTGGAGCACTTCAGGCCCCATGTGACCCCCTCAACAGGACCCAGGCTCCCTCTGCCAGTCTTGTCCCCTAGCCAAAGTTACTGTTTGGCCAGAAGTGAGTGTTACAAAGGGCTGCAAAGAGACCCCCCTGGGGCTGCTGCCTGGCTGTCTCTGGCAGCGTGGCCAGTACCTGCTCCCTGCTGCTGCTCATCTCCAGCAGTCTGTCTTGTGTTTGCAACTCTTGTGGGCTATTGCCTCTGCTGCATGGCTCCTAGTCCCTGGCTATGCACCTTTGCTGAGCACTGATGACTGCTGTCCAGGGACAGCCACAGAAGGACAGCTGCACGGAGGCCCAGAGAGCCATGTCCTCCACATCCTCCTCATTGAGGCCTAGTCCCACCCACGTTCGCACACCCAAGCCTTCTACCTGGGGTCCCAACTGAAGCCAGGAGGAGATTGGTGATTTTGTGGCCCTCTGTGGGGATACAGAGGTTCAGAGGCAGTTCACACATTGCAGGCACTTGACCACCCATATTTGTGAGGCTCTGTTGAGCAGCATGCAAAAGCAAAGGCACTCCTGGACAGCATGGCAGTGCCGCATAAAGATCAAGGCTTTGCAGACACAGTGGGTGGCTGCTGGTCCAGTCATGCCTGCAACACCTTGCCCTTTACGCAGCAGCTGACCAGTGTTTTGGCACCCTGGGATCCAGGCCACAACCCTGCAGTTTACACCAGCAAGTGTGGCCTGCCGGAGCCCCTGTCCCACTCTGATGCCTACAGTGGTGACACCTTCCAGGAGGAGGAACCCTTGCATGTTCAGCACCCCACTCTGACAGCACCCCCTCACCAGCACCCCCAGACCCCACCACAAGGAGTGGCTGGCCCTGATACTACTGGCTGTCAAAAGCCTCAGCTTCTCCCTAGAGCCCCCTGGCTGGGCACTGGCCCATCACACACTGTAGGCCAAGGACACTGGGCACAGCCAGATGCCTTCACCATTGGGGAAGTCCATGCTGAGCTGCCAGCCTCACCAGCCCCACACATATAGTAAGTCCCATGGTAGTGGGGGCTCCCGATCCCTGCCCATCTGCATTCCCCTGGCCCTGGGTTCCCCTCCAACAGCACACAGAGAGGTGGGACACAGTTCAAAACTTTATTCAGCAGCTCATGTCCCTGAAGCTTGGTGGCCACAGGCCTCTCACACCCTAAGGAAGGCATCAATTCTGGCTGTAATATCCTTCTCAGCAGCAGGGGGTAGGGATGTGTAGTGCTGCCACAGGCAACCCTCCAGGTGGTGGTGGAGGTGAAGTCTGGGATTGCCCCCCATGCTGTTGTAGCTTAGGGTCCCAAACCAGGAGTGTAGGTTTGCCTGGGACACCAGAAGGATCAGCAGCGGCAGAGCATAGTGACCCATGCACCCCTCAGCCTGCACAAACCGTTGTGCACCAGCCAGGCCACACACAGCAGAGGCATGCTCAGGGTGTAGTGGCAGCATAGGTAGGGGCTGGACCCAGAGGGCCTCCTTGAAGAGGCCCCCTACAGGGAGGGCATGGTCACAGCCAGCCTATCACCTTAGTTGTCTGGAAGCCCTGTGCACCCTGAGCCCAGGTGCTCCAGGCTGGGAAGCAGCATAGCAGAGCAGACAGCCTACACAGGCAAAAGAGGGGAGTGGTGTCTGGAGCTGTGGCAGCAAGTGCTGCCAGCAGCCTGGCCTATCCTACCCTAGAAAGGGGACAGGGTAGACAGGCTACCTACGGCCAGTACCGACTGGGTCGCCACTGGAGATGGGGGGCTCGGCTGACGGCTGCCTGGGCCCAGGCCTACCTGGCCAACTTACCACAGTTGCTGGGCACCCGTACACAGCCAAACCCCAATCTGAGGCCAGGCAGTGCACAACCCCTGGTGCACAGTACCCTATTTCGGGAATGTTGCAAACTCTCACAAAAGGCTTCTGTCCCTTGCCTCTGCAGAGCCGACATCTGGCTGCAGGAGAGAGCCCACAAGGCCCAGCAGGGATGTGGGCTCTGGGTCACTGCCATGCAGCGCTGAAGCTAGACAGATGCACTGGCTGTGCCAGCAATGCATGCTGGATAAAACCATCATGCTCCAGTGGCTGGTGACAGTGGCAGAGGAACGGGAAGTGTGGGCGGAGGCCTGGCAGGCAGAGGACACCACCCAGGACCAGGCGCAGGACCAGGCACAGTGGAGGCACTGGGCATGGATGGAGGCCCTGGAGTAGGAGTGCACTGAGCTATTCTAGCAGCAGGTGACCCTCCAGGCCTGGGCAATGGAGGCCACAGACGCCAAGTGCCAGACCCTGGACACCCTTCTGGGCCTGGTAGTCATGTCCATGCCTCCCACTGCCCACCCCCCACCCACGGCTCTGCAAGGCCCCTGGGTCCCACATGCTGCCTTGCAGCAGACCCCAGGAGGATGTCCTCTACTGCCTCCTGCCCACTGGAGCCCCTGACCCAGCCCCCACCCCAGGTCCCCCAACAACTGCTTGGGCCCAGCTCCATCATTCACCCCAAGTCCATGAGCCCGAGGACCCAGAGGTGCCAGGCATGGCACCACAAGGGGATGCTGGCTCTCGACTCAGGCAGGAAGAGGGGGAAACCATCCCCCATTGAGAAGCACCACCTGGCGTCACCTGAGGATGAGCCCACCGCCTGCCATGGTCACTGCAGCCCCACCACCTGTAGGGAACTGGCCTAGGCTGGGGTGCTGGGTGCCTGTTCCCAGACTCTGGCAGTTGGGGTCAGAGGCTGGAGCTCCCCTTGGTGGCCACAGGGGCACATGGCAAGGCTGCAGGGACTGGTCCCTAAATTCAGTGCCAAGTCCCTTCACATATAGACACTTACCAAAAAAAAATCACTTACTGTGTATTAGCCTAATGCACAGTAAATTTAGTTGTGATTAATTACACTTGTAGACATGTCCACTGACCACTGACGACTACTCATTGAACATAATGATTAAACCAGTTACATATTCACAATAGATTCCTTGAAGACCTGCTTTGTGATTTTTCCAGGTGTCAAGGTCAATCTGACTTCTGTGCAATTCCCTGGATTCCACCTTCTTCCCTTCCTTAAAATTACCTCCTCCAATTCCTTAAGTAGCCTAAAGTGCATCCCTGTATTTACAGTGTATAGCACTGTGAATTTGGGTGCGTATATTATAGAGGGAGTAGAGGCTTCTTCTCAAGAAGAATCACAGCTAGGCAGCAAGCAAAAGAGAAAATACTAGAGTTGATGAATCCATGGTCTATGTCCATATACATGTTAGCTCACTTCTCCTTTGATATGAAACGGTCATGGGAATCAGCAGATCTATCAGCTGCATCACATCCTTGCTCAGTCCTTCTGTTATATTTTAAGGAGTTTAGACTTCAAGGTCAGGAAGGCTAACCATACCTTGTCATGCATCCACAGATGCATCTCAAGCAGGTCCAAGGAGGTGATTCTCCCCTTCTGAGGCATTGGTCAGGCCACAGTTGGAGTACTGCGTCCAGTTCTGGGTGCCGCACTTCAAGAGGGATGTTGCTAGCACTGAGAGGGTCCAGAGAAAGGCCACTTGCATGGTCAAGGGGCAGTGGGGCAGGCCCTATGAGGAGAGGCGAAAGGGCCTGAACCTATTCAGTCTCCACAAGAGAAGGCCGAGAGGGGATGTGGTGGCATTACTCTCATCCTTTGAACAGGGGTGTATTTCATCCTAGGTATCTATTGTTAGACAAAAACAGTATATTACTAGCAGATACATGCATGTGTGTGTGTCCCCATATGTACATACATTATGTTTGAGTGACTGAGAGCAACGGAGATCTGAGTGGGAATTTTCTAAAGTTAAGGTAGTCAGGCAAAGAAGACACATTTTAATACAAGTTCTCCATATTCACTCCGTTAATGAGTATTTCTCTTTCTTTTGTTATATGTTCTACAGCATGATTTTAAAAAAAATTTATATTTTATATATTAAATAGAAAGTAAAGAAAAACTTTTCAAATTCAAATAATCCTTTAAGACAGAAGCCAGGATAAACTCACTATTTGAAGGTATTCGCTGCAGATTCCTGTGGGGAAATCACTGCCTTGGTTCATACCATCTTCCTTTCTGCAATATTTTTATTACTGTATTTCTTTCCCTATTTTCTACGTCCTCACTCTCACACAGTGTGGCTTAAATGATGGAATCTAGTTTATTCCAGCCCTCAGGTTCCACCCTGTCATGTGGAGTTACATCAGGCTTTATAATGATGAAACATATTTTTCACATGCTGATCATCCATAAACCATTTGCTCTATGTACATATTGAGATGCACTTTTTTTTTTTTAAATGTTCCTTTCAGCCTTACATGGCTGCTTTTTAGCCAACCCCCACAATACTTTTGTTCTGGGACTGAGAAGTAGGCAGAGCAAGTGCAAAGCTACCTTTTCTTCCTGGAGCTGACATAATGGAAGACGCTATAAAGAAAATTCAGTCCTTTTATAGATGGCTATGGAGGTTTCCCTGCTGATGGAACTGGTACGGTTTGCTATACAAGACAGAATTGCATATAGGCACCTGGGAGATCTCAGAGCTTAGCTCTTTGAAAGCCTATTCAGAGAAGGCTGAACTTGAATGTTCTGTGACAGTAGGATCCTCTAGGCCACATTGTGACAGACCAATCAAGGCCGCACAGGATCGCTACAGGTTGAGAACAAATCCCCCCACCCTTTCTCCCTGGCCCTCCATTTCTTGGAGTTTATATATAGGCCGCCTATTACTGGGGCCCGGAAATGGGTTTCTGAGTTTGGCACCTAGACTGTGAAGGAGACAAATGAAAGTAGTAGGGAAAAAAAGATATTTGCTACATGTAATAGAACAAAGGCAAATCCTGCAAAGTATTGGAAAAAGAGAGTCACCTAGAGAAAACTTATAGGATGGTTCCAGGACTGCTAATGAGAGCCTTTCAGTTCAAACCCAGTAGAAGGTGATAGAAAATACTGACCAGAGAGCTCTGTATTGAGCTAGGGGAAATTAATTAGTGCTATTATTCCAAATCCTGGTACACTGTTATACACCTACAAAAATCATAGCAGCTACCAGCAGTAATAGGACCCTTGCTGAGAAATCAAAGACATTGTAAGTGAGCTGTCATCTCCCCCACACAGGATAGCCTCCCTGCTCCAAATCCTACCTACACACAGGGAAAGTCTATATATGACTGCTGCTAATGCTATTCTTTGTCTTAGATAAAATGGAAGTGTCCAATCTTGACAACTGGAGACCAGTAGGCTGAGATCACCATCATGCTAACCAATATTGTTTACTGTTTCCTTGTATGTTCTTGAACTTCTTCAACTTAATGTCACTTTGTAATCTGTGACAAGAGTCTCGGGCAGGGATTATCTCGATGGTCTGTATTTGTACAGTACTTAGCACAGTGGGGTTTTGGGTCCTACTGAGGGCTCCCAAGTATTACAGTCATCCTTCTCAAGAGTTGTCTATGCGAGGACCTGCTGGAGCTGAATTTTCTTTAAAATACTACACTGAACATTTTAAAGCAGAAAGAAATCAGAGTTATTTTTGAGGCTTCTGACAGACTATTGGAAATTAAACAGATTATTAGAAATAAAAGTACATGCAACCCATTTTAAATAAAAAGGTAATTGACAATGCAGAGAATTGAAACTTTGCTGTGCAAGTTTTAATATGAAAAAAATGCAAGTCTTTCAAACACTTCATGCAGGTAAAATATAAATCCCCATTGGTGCAAAGAAGCGTGACTCCATTTGCAGCAGTACTGCATTTTAAGTGTGCAATGAAAATTGCCATTCTGATTTTGCAGAGAAACATGGAGCCTTGTGAAATAAAAATCATAATATCTTTAGCCTTTTATATTAAAAAAGCCAAGAAGAGACTAAAATATAAACCTTTTTGCTATGGTTGTCTTGGCAGAGCAATTTTTTTTTTTCCTGCTCAGCTCAGGACCTTCCACTGTGCCCTTTAAACATAAAAACACAGAAGATTAATATATTTTTTAATTCTCGTTCTTGTATTTTTCTGTGGTACACAGTTTGTTGGCAGTTACTCTGCCCACCATTTGCAGGCTTCAAGCCAAAATCCTCCTCCACACGCAGAAGTATTTTAGCTCTTTTCCTGAAATCAGCACATTTTCTTCCAAGCCGCTGTTGTCTCTAATGGAGATATTCCTTTTTTTGTTTGTTTTGTTTAAACTGACAAAGGGTAGAAGTTCCAAATACTCCATTAAAAACGTTCCAGTTCTGGGATAGCTAGACATTGCTCCTCTTTGAGATTTGCAGCATTCACTAGCTATCTCTCTCTCAGTCTGCCTACCCATCTATCTATCCAGCCACTGTCATTCTGTATTGTCAATACCTCCCAGAGGTGTAGCTGGGTAATTTTGCACCCTCCAAAAGGTGGAACATGGGGCAATGGTAGTGCTGGCCTGGCAGCAGCTGCTTTTTGTTTGTACCCACCCTAAGTTGTCACCTGGGCTGGTAGCCCACCCCTTTAGGAGGCATTAGTAGCATAGCTAAGAGTAAAAATACTAACCGCATTGTTTTCCATAAACTTACCATAAGGAATGCTAGAGATATTGAGATAATTTTACTTAAAATTTTAAGGCAGTCTTTCCAAACCTGTGGGACATAGAACACTTGCTCACAGACCTGGCTGGTCATGTTTCCGACTCCTCCTAACTGGTAAATAACAAACAGGTAAGCATACACTAAACACCTTTCCCAATATGCATTTTCCATGTAAACAATTGCTCTAAGTACGCCAAAGATGTTATATGTTTGCCAGTTCACAGAGGAGGTAGTGCCCAAGAGACAACCTTTCTATTAAGGCATAGATCATCCTATGAAAAGGTTTAGGGACAATGATTTATTTCCAACCTCTAAAATAAATGCACTAGGGATGGACAACTAGCAAAGCAGCAGATTAGAAAGAAAAATAATGAGAAAAAAAAAATCACTGACCTTGTGGATTTTTCTAGGGCATGATTATCACTGGCCTGGTCCCCATCCAAAAAACAAAAAACCCCAAACATACAAACAAAAAAGAACACAGAATAAACCAGCTCCAAGTGAGTAGCAAGGGACCCGAACCACAATCCTAGTGACAAACACCCAAGTAGTAGTGTCTAAATTTAGAAATATTTCTGAATTAAGGGGTCAATATAAAATACCCCATCCTGTGGAAATAGTGAGGAATCATGGAAAGGGTTGATTGCCTTTTCCTAACATTGACTGAAGAGAATACAGAAGTATTATGAGTATTACAAAGTAATACAGAAAAATCTAAATTGGCCTGTAGTAGGGTAGCATCCCTCAGGGTGGCCATAAGCCCCTGGAGGCTGCAGTAAAATTTACTTTTTGCCCTGCTCATTCTGGGAACTAGATCCCCTTCACTTGTCTGCCACACCTTGAGGTCTTTTATGATTATAAGAGGGAGGCTGCCCCAAGGATTCCCAGACTTGGACTTGTTCCAATGACCACCTGGTGGTTGTGGTCCTTTGCCCGATGGGCCAATTTCATGGCTCCATTCCTCCCTTACGTTATGCCCCATGCCTCACAGATAGCATACTTGTGGATGTTCTTCTGGTCACATGCCTACACTCACTCAGCCCTCTGACAGTCTGAGCCAAGAGGTCTCATTCAGACCTCTTCTGGGCCTTCAAACCACTCAGTCTCTCACACAACCACATAAGTCTCCAGGCCTCTCAGTCCCTCACTCAGCCACTCTCTGGGCTGCCAGACTTCTTCGTCCCTCACTTGACTCCCCTCTAGGCTGACTGATCCCTTGGCCCCTAATTTGGCCCCTTTCTGGGTCCTCAGACCTCTCAGCCCCTCAATCAGCCCTTCTCTGGGGGGCTCTCAGTCTCCTTCTGGACCTCTTTGCACTGCCAGACCCCTTGGTTTCTCACATGGCCCCTCTCTGGACCCTGTGAGTTACTCTATTCCCAGCCCCTCCCTGGGCTGCTGGACCCTTTGGTCCCACTGCACTATTTCCGGCCCCACTCTGGGTGGCTGGACTTCCTCAGCCCCCACCTGAGGCTCTGGGCCCCTCTGGTGTCACCCTCTCTATGCCTCACTCAGCATCAGGACCCACCTGGTCCTGGTCTTTCCTGGCCCCTGGACTATCAGGTCATGCTCTTCTTCAGTCCCTTGCCTGGGCCTCTGGACCATCTGGTCCTGCCTTTGCTCTTATTTCAGGGTGTGCTCTCTTAGCCTTTCCCAGCCAAGGGTTAACCAGCAAGGCAGTGGGCCTAGGTCTCTAGCATACCCTGGGGTTTGGCCTTGGTGGCACTTTCTCATAGCAGATCAGCCCCTAGGAGTCCACCCACCATGACCCCAAACCCCAGTAGGGTGCAGTTTTCATTCATACCCAGGACCAACCTGTTCTTACTGGCTGTCATGCACCCCCTTTCTGGGCTCAACTCTCATTTTCCTCCAGGCTACCTCTGGCCCTGGTTCTCCTACCTCCAGGCCCCCTGGTCCCAATGCAATCTTGGACCCTTCTCTGTATCAGATGGCCTTAACCCACCCATCCTCATTCTGGGCCTCAGTTTCTCTGACTGTTTCCTCTCTGGCTATGCCCACACTTGTACCTTTGGCCTCTCCTAGGTCCTGGCCCTATCTTGGTTCAGTTGAGAGCTCTGGGCCTCTCTCTGGCTGTCTCTTGCTAAGGCTGCCTCCAGGCTTTGGCCCCTCTTTGGGCCCCCCACTAGCAGGCCAGCAAGATTCTCTGGGTCGTTCCTTCTGCCACCTTCTCCATTGGGCCCTCTACTCTTCAGGTGGCACTGTCTTGGCCATCTTCACTCTGGGCAGCAGGCCCCCGATTCTCCTTCCCCTCTGGTACTGGCGCTTCCCTAATCATGGCCTCTCCGAGGCCTTGGCCCAACCCTGGGCCAGTTGAGAACTCCGGGCCCCTGTCTGTCTGCAGCAGTCTCCTGCTGCGACTATCTCCAGCCTTCAACCCTTCTTTGGGCCCTGATCCCACTTGCAAGCCAGTGAGATTCTACTAGGGTCAGTTCTCCAGCCTACCAGCGCACACTCACTCATGAATCCAATCTCTCAGGTTACTCAGCAGGTCTCTTAAACTCTCAGCCACTGTCTCTGGGCAGACCCAAGACCCACAAGAGGTCCTATACACTAAGCCCTTCTCTCTGGGCTTCACCTGGACCCCATGATTAGTCTTCTATGCCATCTGGGCTCTCTGAGACCTTACAACAGGTCTTGGGCTCTGTGCCCTTCATTCTGCTCACCTGGATTGAATCTTGGTCCCTAGGAACCTGCTTCAGCCCATTAGTTCCTACCCAAACCTCCAGACTGCTTTCAGTGTTATCTTCTATAGCTCCAGCCATCCTGCTGAGGTGATGTTCTCTCAGCAGGGTCCAAGATGTTACTGCCAGCTTCTCTCAGGGGCTGGGCTAGTACTTGCTCCAAGCCCAGCCTTCCTCCCAAGTCCAATGACTCCCTCTATCAGGCTTAGCCTCACCTGCTTTCTCCCTGGGTCAGCTGATTTCTAAGTCAGCCCTGGCCCACACTTGCCAGTGGCTTCACAGGCTACCTGACTGGTAAAGTGGCAGGCACCCAAGTGTCCTGCCACATGGCCAAAACCCCCAAAGTTTCTGGGACAGACCTGAATTGTGAATCCCAGTGCCCCCAACTTGGGGCAGAGCAAAATACCTTGCCCACAATGGCACAATAATACACCTACACTAACCAGAACCGTAAGTGGCGCAGACCAGGCCCAGGTTGGTTAAACAAAGAAGATCTTTCAGTGGCTTTCTTTAAAACTTAATTTGGGTGTCTGCATCATCTCTGTGCTGAGCCCAGGACTGTATTCCTGAGATTTGGTGCGACTGCCTGAGGATAAGACAAGATAACCACATTACAGTAGTCCTGAGAACATGCCAATAAGCATGCCTGAGACCCACACAGAGTAACTGAATGTGTGCTCAGGGCTGCTCTAAAGTGGCTATACTGTCTTTTTTATAGGACTGGGAATGCATGGGCAGGCACTCTTTTTTTGGCAGTACTCCTGGATGCAGGACAGAGGCAGATAGACATGGCCTTAGACTAAAATCAGTCAGATTCTGGCACTGGTTGTGGGTAATAATTTCAATCTTCCAAAAACAACCCAAGCACAACAAAGTCTATAATGTCAGTCATTTTTTGAGGGGGGGTTTTATCCTTCCCAGATCCATTCTTTCATTTCAGTTTAAAGAAGAAAGTTAAAAGGTCTATTTTATTTATTTGTTTCACAACAGCCATAAGCCCCTGGAGACCCACAAAATACCCTGTTCTTGGAGTGAGCAGGGCAGAAAGTCTCCCCTTTACACACCCACCACGTCTTGCTGTCCTTTATGGTTATAAAGGGGAGGCTGTCCCAGGGCTTCCCAGACCTGGTCTTGCTCTATGGAACACCTGGTGTTGGTAGTTCTTTACCTTATGGGCTAATTGCATAGCTCCATACCTCCATTACACCATGTCCCATAGATTGAGTCACCAATTCGGTGGGGCACTTCTCCCTTCACCTCCAGGCCCTCCTTCTTTAGACGTGGTTTTTAGCCTTCCCAGCTTCCACCCCTTTACTTTGGCTGGTCCTGCAGCCTAGGCCCACTGCTCTAAACCTGGCTTCAAGGTCCCCAGCCCTCAGTCTGCCTTGAACCTGCCACTAGCAGGGCCCAAGGCAAGCACATGCCCTTGGGACACTAATGGAACCTCTATACCACCCTTCTAGCTGCAAACCCAAACCAGCAGTCTTAACAATAAAAACAAAAAAACACAAAAACAAATGAAGGCCACTTGCCTGCTTACCAAATGTCTCTCTCTCTTTCTCTGGCTTTCTTTCTTGTTCCCATGCCTGCAGAGCTGCTTCCATCCAGCTTCCTTAGAAACACTGGAGCTCTA
>NW_017729034.1:25332771-25335396 GCF_001723915.1 Gavialis gangeticus
TGCTTACCAAATGTCTCTCTCTCTTTCTCTGGCTTTCTTTCTTGTTCCCATGCCTGCAGAGCTGCTTCCATCCAGCTTCCTTAGAAACACTGGAGCTCCACACTCTGCAACTCTCAGGGCAGGACTGGCCTGGGGCTGCTAGGTCAACCCCAGGGCTTATATAGCTCTGGCATGAGCTCTCTCCTGGTCATGAGAGGACCTAGTCAGCTGAACTGTCTATAGGGATGTCCTTTAACCCCTGCTCTGCCAGCTGTCTGGCCTCTAAAAACTCTGCCCTTAAAGGGGCCACACTGCTCTCCAGTAACAGGGCTAGAGTTCCCTGTTACAATTTGGAACTAACATTCAACACTAACACATAAAGGGTGGGTATTTTTCTACGTTGTAGCCCAATACAGATTCAGCCAGTTGTTCATAAGGTTCTGCTATTAAGCACTTGCCGCAGTAACAGGGTTTGGAAATAAAGGTGTGTTCTGGGAGTAGGATTCATATGAGTACACAGGTAGATAAGAGATAAAGACAGTATCAAGGCCAAATTAATAGGTGCTTGGTAAGGTCCTATAATGGGGAGTGATGGCAAAGCAGAGTTATTGTGTCTCACTACAGCTTTGAGTTCAAATCAGATTCCATTCTTGTGTCAAAGTTTGCTCCTAGTTGACCCAGCTATAGAAGGTGACCTGATCATTTTGGCTGAAGGTTCAAAGGCAGCTGAAGATAATGCTGGCTGGATCAGTCCCTGGCCTGTTGCTGGCTACAGAAATTGTAATACCTTAATCACACTAGTCCAATCGGCTGCTGTGCTCAAGAGGGCCATTCAGGGTCAGATCAAGAGACTCATAACTCTCCAGGGTTAGTCTTACTTGCCACTGTATACATATATTGATGGTTTAGAAGCTGATCCAAAGCTTATTGAAACAAATGGGAGTTTTTTAAGCTGCTGTAAATTGCTTCTGAAAAAGACACAGTTGATCTGTCCCAACTCCTTACACCCTCCTCTTTCATCGCTTTTCTTCTCAAGATTTCTCTCTTCTGGCCCCTTGGCCTGAGTTTTACCAGTATAGACTCACTTGTGCTTTGTTGGACTCAGCAGGCCAATTTCAAAGGTGATGTTTAAGTGAGGAGGATTTAAAGTTACACACTGGGAGTTTGGTGTGAGACTCGTCGCTAGGTTGTGAAACCAATTCTTGATCCTTTTGAGAAGGCTTTGAAGCCAATAACTGTTCCTTTGCAGAGGTGTAACAAGCAATTTCTGCACCTTGGAGCAGCATGGGTGGCTAGACTGGCAGCAGAGGTAGCTACCATCCTTGTGCTTGGGGCTGGTGTCCTGTTTGCCCACCCCTAGTTGCACTACTGCTCCTGCAAACCAGTACTATCCATCTTTATTCATGTTGAGCAGTACTTTTCCATGAATATACTCATACTACTCAACATGAGTAAGGGTATTAAAACCAGGCCCTAGGCAAGAACATTTAAAGCAGATTGTGTGGAAAGCGATAAAGAAACCTAGCATGAGTCTTAGCTGTTGTAGAGTACATGCTCAGAGTGTCAGCAGAAGGAGTGAGCCACAGCATCCTACCACTTTTAGCTCTGCCCCTCCCACAAACGTATGCAAAGGTTATGACGGGCTTTGTTACATGATAATTTTGGGCAGCTCCTGGAGCTCTTAACCCCTGGATTGTCTGCATGTTAACACCTTGAAGTGGTTTTAAGGACTCATTAGGCATCTTAAAGATAAGCTACTCCAGGGCAGGATTTTTTCTGATTTTCACTACACAGCTCCAGTTCCGTTAAGTTGTGGCCACTCCCCACAGATGTGCTGCCCAAGTTAAAGTCCTCCAGTATCCCAGGATCTCTCACACCCCTGCCTGAAGAGCAGAGCTAGAAGCCTGTCTTGGCTTCCCAACAGCTATAGCTCCTAGTCCTGCCTCTGCTCACCAGGGCTTCGAACAGAAGTTATACATAAACCGGTTTAAGTGATCAGAAACTGGTTTAAACCTGTGACAGAACAGAAGCTCAGTGCACATAAACTAGTTTCAAAATGGTTGAAGCTGGTTTAAGATAAACCTGGCTGAATGTAGTATCAGACTTAACTGATTTGGGTGAAACCAGTTTATAAAACTTCTGTCCCAGACCCCTTCCTGGTTCAAGTTAAATCATGATCTCCCAACATGCTTTCCAG
This sequence comes from Gavialis gangeticus, assembly GCF_001723915.1. NCBI lineage: Eukaryota > Metazoa > Chordata > Crocodylia > Gavialidae > Gavialis > Gavialis gangeticus. The sequence goes on from NW_017729034.1 coordinate 25,334,948, forward strand.
GCCTGGGCAGAGCTGTGCTATGCTGTCTACTCCGGAGAGCAGAACTGGGCCTGCCCCTCTGCTCCCTATCTGGAGCATTGAGTGCTGGCTGACAAGGAGGTGGTGGGGACAATCATGATTGGGAATGTAGCCTACTCTACAGGGGAGGGACTGCCCTTCCTGCCCCGCCCCCAGCAAACCCCAGCTGGGGCCTGGGGCCAGGAAGGGAGCTAAACATCCCTTCCCTCATCTAAACTTACTGCTGGCTGAAACTGTGGACTGCAAATCCCAGAGGAACCTGGAACCAGGAAGATGACGTGATGAGCAACCCTAAAGAGTCCTGCTGCTGTAATTCTGGACTGCAAATCCCTAAGACCTTGGGGCAGCAAGAGGAGGAAGTGAATACACAGCCAGACGGCCATGTGGTAACACCCCCTGGCTTCTGGCCTGAGCCACTACAGGCATGTGGC
>NW_017729034.1:25337273-25338608 GCF_001723915.1 Gavialis gangeticus
GTGGCAAGTCACAGCTGTGCAGGTGGAGGACAGTCAGAAAAAGGTTTCTAGACTAAGGGTGTGGCCTCTCCAAACTCCAAGCTAGCACTAACATCTATCAACATTTATGCAGCTCACAGCATAAGGTGTAACAAGGCCCAAAATGGACAGTGGTATGCTTGGGGAGGCATATTCTGCAGATAGCACGTACATGTTCAGGGCAAAGGTGAATTAGACCTTTTAAGCAGAGAGGCATAAAAAAGGAAAAATAATTAAAAATTTCCCTAACTTATATCACCCTCAGGGGAGATTCAGATATGATTTGGGTTTTAAGTAAGTGTTTGGATCAGCATGGATTTTTCCCCCCCAAACAAATCTGACCATTAATAGACAATTAGTAATTTAGCTCTGAAACTACTGCTGAATTAGCCTAATGTTCAGAACATAACACTGTTTTACCCTTCTTTGTTTTAAACAGCAGCATAATAAATCAAGTATCTCAACAAGAAGACAGGAAAAAAAATATTAAATGAAGCCTGCTTGCTGGGAGGCAAAGTTTGATGGAAGCTTAACAAAGATTTTTGTTTTTGTGAGGCTTCAGTTCTTCTGGAAGAAGGTCTCTGTCTGATATTACTCTATTCTTCAATTATTCTCTATTCTTGTTTTGGAAGCAGAAAATTGTAAGAATAATCAGACTATCAGAAACAACAGACTATAAAGAAAGCAAGATCTATATTTATTAGGTATTGGTATTCCTAGAAAAATATTCAGGGCCTCAAGAGATCATTTGAGCTGAAGCTTGGGAAAAAGTTTAGAAAAAAATCCCATCACCTCTAAACTGGCTATGTTTGAATTTGCTGATGTGATCTTCAATATCATAAGTAGATTTTGTGCCCTGGTGTAGGGTCTGCATCCAAAAGGATTTTTTTTGGGGGGGGGGGTTTGCTCCAGGGACCTGCCTTTACAAAACAAGTGGAGCAAGAAGATGAGAATCATAAAATACAGAGGCTTGTGAAAATTTAAAAAAGTGAAGAAAAAAAAGTTATGAACATGGATTTGGTTTGTGTTTTGGAACAACTGAAATGTCAGGTCAGATTCTATTTTAATATTCCTAATTTCTAAGGACATAGAGATAGGTTACAATAAATTGAATTCCATGTGCATAGCAATATCACTCACCTTGAGTGAATATGGATTATTGCATGTTAGGACACTGGTGTTTTTGTTGTTTCTCCTCTGTATTATAGCAGAGAATGACTATCCAGAGCTAAGTAGGCTGATAATCTGACTATTAAACTACAGCACCAAGCAAGTTGGCCCCCATAGGCCCTTCCTGGACTTTCCAGTTTCCTCTTT
>NW_017729034.1:25343608-25343910 GCF_001723915.1 Gavialis gangeticus
CAAAATTGGCCAGCTGCCCCCTTCAAGTTCAGTGGACTTTCCAGTTTCCTCTTTAATTCACAAAACACTGAGGCGAGACATAACCTGGTATGACACATGTCCATCCAGTCATTTTGATAGAATTTTTCTCGTTCAGGTATTTTCAGCTGTCCATAAAAGGTATATTAACAGCCAGCTTTCTTGCCCATTCTGGTTCACTGTCATCTGATGGCAGAGCTGTGCTGCTAACCATCACATCCACAGGTGGCAGATAGTGGAAATGACCTTCAGGGAAAGTTAGCTGTGAAATAAGGAGTGGTAAC
>NW_017729034.1:25348910-25352827 GCF_001723915.1 Gavialis gangeticus
GGCAGATAGTGGAAATGACCTTCAGGGAAAGTTAGCTGTGAAATAAGGGGTGGTAACTGACAAATAAGCAGTCATGGACCAAGCAGTGACAGTACCACCAGGATGTGGTAGGGACAGCAGATGGCAATGCTCCCCCTCCTGAAAAGCCAGATATATCCTCTGACAGTGCTGTGACATGGCAAGTACAGGTTGCCACTATAATAAGCCTGTCCAGCCCTCAGCCATGGGTCTACATACTTCAGTGGTGGAGCAGCCAGAAGAAGATATTAGAATCTCAACAGCTGCAAAAGAGGATGAAGGCTGCAGCAGAATGAGATCTCCATTCGTCTTGGCCTCCTTGCCATTGGATCAAGGTCCCATTTGGTCAAGAACCATGTGGAAGATTATGTTTATCAGCTTGTCCATGATAAAAGAAGTCATGCACAGGCATCTTCCATGAAGGTGGCTTTATTTTTCAAGACCTTTGGTGACCAGCTAGTGATGACAGGAGCAGGACTGTGAGGTCTGGAAACTCCTAGTCATGAACTGGCACAAGGGTGACAGTTACAAGAAGGTTGTATAGCACTTGGAAGAGGCAGGAGTATGATTTGGCAGCTGTAACTGTGACTTAACAGCCCTCTTTATGATTTGCTCTGTTCACCCAACATGGGGAGGGGACTAGAAAAGGTGTTCTAAATATACTCTGCCTACCTTTTTCCTGACTGGTTAACCATGTCTAGTGGGATCACTTTTATTGTGGTTGAAATCAATGAAGACACACAATCAGTTTCAGGAACTGGAACGTTAGGAAGCTCATGGACAATCCTAATACTGAACACTCAGAGCGTTGTGCTGCAATTGTGGCTTGAGAACTCAGGTGACACAATATTGACAGTGATGCACTGACTGCAACCTGGTGAGCAGGCGAGAGATGGGTAGCTCAAAGAACAAGAAGGTGGCTGTATCCTCTTCTGGAAGGGTAAACAGGAATGAGAACACCAGCTTCACAGATTTGATTTTACCATTAAGAATGAACTCATAAACAAACTTGAGTTCTCTATCAGAATTAATGAGTACCTTGTGACTCTCCATCACAAATTGGCAGGGAGCCAATGCACCACTGTCATCAGTGCATAGGCCCTGACACTTGATGCCACTAATGAAACCAAGGAAGAATTCTATGCCAACTTTGACCAAGTCAAAGCAGTGACATGGCCAGCCACACTTTGTGGTTGAGGCTGCAGGGCTGTTGGGACAGGTACTAGTCCAGGCTCACCGAGTTGCTGGTGGAGGCTGCAGCTGGGGAGCTCAGTGGAACAGGATGCTGAAGGCCCGTGGGGCCCTCCCCTGATGACATATCACTGCAGTGCCAGGCTGGGATGGGGGCTTTGGCAGGCTGTCTGTGCTGCTGTAGACAGCACGGCTGTGACCTGGGTCTCAGGGCACAAGGATCACTGTCAGTTTCTGCATAAATCACATGGACTTATGGGCACACCCCAGCTGATGATTGTGTTCAGTCATGGTGACCCACTGTGCCTGCAAGGCCTTGACCTTTATGTGGCACTTATCAGTTGTTCCTGTGTTCCCACATCTGGCCTGACAGTCTCTCATAGACATGGTTGTCTGAGCACCTACCCTGTGCAAACAGTCACTGCACTTCCACCTTGCCCCACAATGCCATGAGGTTGTCAGTCTCCTCCATGGACCAGCTGGGGTTCCAGCTTGTGGGCACAGGCCAAGGCAAGTATGATGCCATTGGGGCTCCCATGCTGGCTTTCCAGGCCTCTGCACAGCTGTTCCTATGCTGCCAAGCCTGGGCAGCTACCTGTGGCACCCAGTGCAGGGGCACAGTGTGGGACTGGGAACTGCATGGAGAAACAATGCCCTACAGCACCTGCAGGCTCTGGGCAAAATGCTGGGGATGGGCTGTGGGCAGCTGAAGCTGGACCTGGTGGCCAGGAGCTGCTTGCAGGTGGGCTTGGGTGCTAACAGGCCTGGCAGGAGCCTGGAGCAGCCTGCAGGCCTGGACAACGCAGGCCTGGCAGCTACACAAAACTGTGGTGCCAGACGGAGATGCCTGCATGCAGGCAGGCTGGCACAGTTGGTCTGCAGCCTGCCCAGGAGGACACGAGCCTGGAGTGACGTCAGGCTGCCTGCATGTGCCCCAGAGCCAAAATGCCTGCAGGCTTTTAAGGGCTTGAGGCTGGGGCTTCCATAGAGCTGGCCCAGCCCTGGGACAGGAGAGGCTCCCAGCCCAAAGCTCTGGGCCTAGCCCCCTAGTGGTAGGGCTGACCAGGAACAAATTTCCTCCTGGTTGGTGTCTACGTGTGCATTACTGCACAGTAACAAATTACAAATAAATTTGTTACCTGCATTTACTTCCTCAAGTGGTAGCAAATTTACTTGTGAACAGCGATTTTTTTTTCCTACTGTTCTGTAAACAACCATGTGTAGATGTGCACGTTTACTGTGCAGTAAACTGTACTACTGTGCAGTAAAGCATCTCATGTAGGCGCGCCCACTCTGTTGTTGATGAGAGTGGTCTCAATTCTATCCCACAACACCCAGTTTGAGATGATCTCAGAATCTCTCCAACCCTTGATGAGGTGAGGAAAGCCATCAAGCAGATGAAGAACAACAAGGCATGCGGAACAGACGGAATCCCTGCTGCAGTCTTCAAGCAGCGGGGAGAGGTGCTTACATCAGAGCTCTCAATCATGGAAGATGGTCCTTCTTGACTGCAAGGGGTTGGTTATGCTACTGCTGCTGCTGGTTCACTCTGAGCACTGAAATTTTAAAAACTAAGCTTTCTTTTGCTATACAACCACCACCCTCTACCCATGCGGCCAAAGAGACTTGGAATTTTTCAGTCACTGAGGCACTAGTCTGCATAAGAATAAAACTGGCAGCTTCCTTCTGAGGGCCTATAGCACTTGGCAGTCTGTCAGGGCACAGATGTTCCTAATCCCATATGCCATATGGGATGCCAGGATGGAGAGACACCTTGAACAGAAATTTGTCTAAAACAGCTTGAATGAATGAGTAATGATACACTTAAAGTTTGCTGGACTTTGTTCCAGAAATACAGACAGCTTGCTTACCTCAGGGTATGGTGTGTATTTGTATTCTCCAGCTGCCTGTCATTCTGAAGACAGCAGCACACCTTAGATAGGTTCTCAGAAAATCCCCCTTCCTGCTCCAAGTCCCTGTAGATTTGTCTTTTTTTTTTCAGAGAACAAGTGATGAGAGGACACTCCCAATATAGCTTGGGTTGCTCTTGATCTCAGAACTTAGTTTCTACCAATTCAGCCTCTCTTCCTCCCATTGCTGGGAAAAACGCCAACCTTTCCCCCCACTTGAGGAAACTGGATCTCAAACCCAAGTTTGCTGCTTGATAAAAGCTGTCATTTTGCTTTTTAAATGTTGGTGAGTTATCAGTGCTTAGGGAAACAAGCGTCTGAAAGTAGGGCAAGGACCAAACCTAATGAGATGAGTTATCAGTGCTTAGGGAAACAAGCGTCTGAAAGTAGGGCAAGGACCAAGTCTAATGAGAGGAAATTCTGTGCAATATTCCTCACCACCACTCTTGGCAATACAAGTCTATCGCACCCTGCCATGCTCTGCAGTTCCACTGCCTCTCCCTCAACTGTACTTGTTCCTTTAGGACTTGATCTTTGATACCCTTCAATATTTCAGATTAAGTCTTTGTATGTGTAACCAGACTATTTAAATGAAAAGGGAGAATCACAGCAGTAAAACCAGTGTGCCCCCTCACACACAGCTGTACCCAATAGAATTCAGGGCCCTTACCTGGATAATAGACTCTTTTAGGCAATACAAAAGCAGCACCGTTAACATATTATATTGATATAACCCCCCCCCCCCCCCCCCTTTTCCCCCTTTTTGTCCCCGTTGTTAAAATAAATCACGGTGGAAAA
>NW_017729034.1:25352861-25361981 GCF_001723915.1 Gavialis gangeticus
GTAACCAGACTATTTAAATGAAAAGGGAGAATCACAGCAGTAAAACCAGTGTGCCCCCTCACACACAGCTGTACCCAATAGAATTCAGGGCCCTTACCTGGATAATAGACTCTTTTAGGCAAAACAAAAGCAGCCCCGTTAACATATTATATTGATATAACCCCCCCCCCCCCTTTTTCCTCCTTTGTATCCAGGTTGATAAACTTAACTCAGTGGGCAAAATAAGGCCTGCAGGCTGGATCCAGCCCACCCCACCAGCTGATTAGATCTGGCCTGTGGAAAGGCACCCTCCAATTGATTATATCCAGCCCATGGCTGCCCCCATGGTGCTCTGCATGAGTCTGAGCTCTGCCCACTCCTGCCTGGAGCAGCCTGTGCTGCACTTCTGCCCACGCATGCCAATAGCCCTGACTGACCAGCACTCACAGCTTACCAGTGGGGCTGTTCCCAGAGTGGCTGCAGCCTCCCAGGTACTGTTCAGATCCCCCTGCCTCCAACAGCTCCTCTTCCTACCCCTGCTGTGCTGCTCCAAGTACCAGGTAGTGTGGGGTCAGGGAAGTGGCAGCAGCCAGAGGGGGCATCACATACCCAGCCAGGTTGGGGGGAAGCTGCAGCTGGGAGGCTCCTGCCCCAGTGTATGGGGCTTCATCTACCCACCTACCTTCTACCTACTCAGGCACTCACAAGTTGCTGCTCTTTCCACTGGGTGAGCAGACTGGGTGGAAGGCAGCCAGGAGCTGGAACCCATCTGCTGTCCAGCACACATCCTCACAGCTTCCCTGCATTGTCTTCTGCCCACAGCTATACAACAGGGACAGGAGAAACAGGAGCAGGAGCTGCTGATGGTGGGAGGAGCTGAGCAGGACCCAGGCAGCTGCAGCAGCCCCACCAGTAAGCTGTGCACTCTGGCCAGGGCCACGACTAGAATCAGAATCATGGAGCAGTGATAGCACAGGACTGGGGCCCCAGGGCAGAGCTGCAATCTGCTCCCCATACAGCAGATCATGACCAGTCCAACCTGGGAGGTGGGGAGAGTGTATGCCTGTGACCCAGAAGCCCCTGCTGCCCCCACATCAGCACAGGCACACAGAGACAGCTCCAGTACAGCACAGCTGCAGGAATCGAGTCACGATCCTTTGGAGCCACCCCACATTGCTGGGCTGCACTGCTCCACAGCCATGCTGTACTGGAGCTGAGGTGGGGTTGCAGGGGCAGGTCACAGGTATATTCTCCACCCTGCTTCCAAGTCAGGCCTGTCACAGTCTGTCATGTAGGGAGTGGATCATGGCTCTGCACCCACCCATGGCCCCATTCCATCTCATCCTATCTGCCCAGCCAAGGGGCCACTTGGGGAGTGTTGGTGAGCTGTTGTGGGGGGGAGCAGGGGGTGCTGACCCAGATCAGCGGTGGGGTTGGGGTACTAACCTGTCCCACAAGACCTCATCTAAACTCCCTAAGTGGCTCTTCTGCCCAAATAATTGCCCACCCCTGAATTAGACTGATGCCAACTTCAAATCCTTCTGGCACAGTGTTAGGGAGGGATAGAACCTCTGATGGATAACTCTCCTCTAGTGCTCTTTTAGTCTCATCCAGTTCAGCAGTTGGTATAAATTTGTGGGACAAAAAGGTGCCAGTGTGTTTCAACTATGAGAACATTCTCCAGGAGAAGAACAATTAAGAATCAAAGCAGAGGTATTTTCTGTTAGTGGATAGTAACCAGCTCAAGGAGTAATTTTGCTAAATGTCACCAAATGTGAAAAGCCATCACTGCTGCTATGCTGGCTTTTCTCTTCAGACCTGAAGCAGAATATGTTACATTTGAAAGCTTGTCTGACTCTATCCCAACTATACAAAGTTGGTATAATAAAGGATATCACCAAAAGAAAACCTTGCCTCTCACATAATTCCTGGACTATCATGGCCACAACATCACTCTAACACTACCAAATATGAAGTAACAGTAAAAACTACAAGAATTTTAGGCCATCTCTAAGAAAATTGAGGAGTAGCGATAATTTACCAATATGAGAAAGACTGCTCTCGGTTACCATGGCAAAGGTAACTCAAACCTAAATTATTCAGGATTTAAACCAGCGTAAAGGAGATTAGTATCTTCCATAGGGTGTTTATGCATGTGCTCTTAGAGCATGTCTAATTAGAGCACCCAGAGTGTCTCATGTATCAGGGTCCCTGCACTTCAAAATGGCAGCAGGGGCACTTTATCTAAAGCTTGTTGAACGAGCCCCAGCTGCCGTTTTGAAATATGGGGATGCAGATACATGAGATGTGGAGGCTGGCCAGAGCGCAGTAATTACCACACTCCAGCAAACTTGATTAATCAAGCCTGCTCCAATGCGCTGTAATTATGGCACATTGGAGTAGCCTCTGGGCTCATGTATAAGCACCCATAGTTACTATCTTTTCAGCACTTTTATTAAAACACAACTGTTTATTATTTGTGAATACTTGATGTGCTGTGGGGATTAAATTTGGCCTACAAGTTCCCAGCCTATTCAAATGAAGCCTCATTGGTTTCAAGAAACTTTCAACCTTTAATTTCAAGAAAGAGACATAAAGTGAGAGCAAGTCATTCCTATTGTCTGATGCATCAAACTGTGTATCTGACAGTGTCCTCTAGTGGTTAGCTGGGACTTCTTGCATCTTTGTTTTACTCTTCTCCAACAATGAACAGCTGTGAGATCTTGGAGAGGTCACTCATTTTGAATGCCTTACTATTTGCATGCCTAGTCTGGGACACACCTAACTTGATTTTTCAGAGTTCTAGAGAAATGAATTATTTAACATGGATTGATGAGTGCTCAAGCCTTGGAAAAAAATCAAGCCTTAATTGTATCACCTAAAAACTGAGGTAAGCCAAATCAGGAAACACTTCTGAAAGCACTGACCTAATCTTTCTGAGCTTCAGTCTTGTCATGTGTAAAATGGAGATAATGGGGTTGTGAGGCATCATTACCATGTGAAAAGACATTGAGATCTTCAGCTGAAAGGTGCCATACCAAGGCAAAGTAAAATGGATTATGTTATACGCCAGGTAGAAGTAAGACTGCTCATGGAAGTGAGCTCTATCAGGATTTAGGCCTGTGAGCACCAGTCTGCATCAATAATCTTCCCACCGTGTCTAGCTTACTGTTTGTTTATATCATTGCCAGTAAAGAATAACTTGACTGAAGTTATGCGAATGGAATTGCACAGGTGCAAAGAGGAGAAATGACCTTTCTTTATTTTTGCCCTGAGTGGAAACAGAGTGGAAAAGCTCAGCCTCCAAATATCTACAGTTCTATTGAATTTATTCAGTGTAATTGGATGAAAAAGGGAGCAAATTTGTCCTACCAAACCTGATTTGATAAGTTTTTATTCAGTCACCTGTACTCAGGGTGAATAATGCCTTTTTCCATCAGTATTCCCATTGCTCATATTGGGATTCTTACAAAGTAAGGTACCACTCAGAATGAGTATAGGTGACAGAATCTGGCCTTACAGTGAGTCTATTTTCAGTGGCTTTCTCCTCCAGCTCTATAAATACACGTAATTTATTAAGCCCTTTCAAGATGCAAACAAATAGGTTATTCTTATCACATCAGTTACACATACCTTAATGAAACCGGATAGATGCCATCTGTCAGAATTTTTCCTTTCAGTGCAAAGCCAGGTACAGTAGTTTCCTGCTCCCCCTTACATGTTTGTTCAGGTAGGTGGGGAGAAAGTTCCCCATTCCCTGTTATTGCTCCAACCTATGCATGCCTGTATAAAAGCTACTGAAGCAGGTTTCTGAAACAAAAGGCTTTCCATGGCTTCTCCATGGGTAGTGTTTCCCTGCATCTCCTGTCCATGGGTGTGTTGGACTCAGTGTATTCTACCCCTTAATTACTGAGGTGGGTTGCTTTGAGGTGCTGAAAGCCTTTCAAAGTGCTAAGTACCCTCACCTCTTGTTGATATCAATGGGCAATTACTTTGCTTAAAAAAATTGAATAATGGAACTTTCAAAGGACCTTCAAGAAAACAAAAAACAAAAAAACATGGGAGCTGGGGCTTTTGCTAATTCAGGCTCTTTAGAAAACTGAATTTTAAACCACAAACATTTACAGTCCTTTATTGTGCACAGCTCCCACTGGCTTTCCATCTGAGAATACAAGGTCTTTATTTTATTTTTTTAACATTTTGGCTTCTAAATTGCTTAGACAAATGTTTTGATCCCTCAGTCTTTGGAACCTCTTTCCTCTGTTTTATAAAATAGAAACTTTTTTACGAGATCTAGGTACATTCTCTGTTTTTCTTCATTATATACTTATTTGACACTGTTTCTAACTTTCCCCCATTTTCAATCTTCTTTTGATTAATCTTGACCTCTCTCTTAAATAATATAGAGTCTCACACTTAGTGGCACTGCTTCCATTTTCCCTTTTCTCTTTCTGTAGCTAATGTGCATCCTGAGGACAAACTTCGCTATCACAGCAGGATCAAAAGACCTTCAGCTAGCAGAAAAGTTTGAATCGCAGCAATTCAATAAACTTTCCTTGGCTGTGGAACCTACCACTAATGAGTTTAACTCCCCATTCTTTACTGGAGGGGGAGCAGATGTGGGGTGGGAAGGAGAGAGAATAAGATTTCTTGTCCTCTTCTTTGCTATGGTCGTGAATGCTTCCCTAGAGATATTTGGTGTCTGTTTGCTTGGGGTTCCCATGCAAAGCCTTTGGCTTCATTTTCCAGTTTCATGTGCTTACTTAGGCCCCTGGCAGACATTAAAATAATGGCACATTTGGGATCTAAGAAATTTTATGGCCTATCCCAAACACTGAGGATTAGCCTGAGCCAGCCAAGTCATCCCTTTTGGCAATGAGGTTGGGAGGGGAGATTTTTCATGGACAATCCCTTTCCTTCTGTGGCCAGAGTCCTCATATATCATAAGGTGCAGACAGAAGTACAGCTCCCAGCTGTAACTCAGAATGATTTCTGCAAAGTGGTCAAAGTTGCAACATTACCCCAGACCAAACAGAAGTTTCCTGTTGGTTCCAGGGGAGAGGCGAATCTAGCTGTGGGCTGGGAGCCTGCAGCCAGGTTCCCATAGCAATGGCCAGGCTCTTTGCCAGTGCTCGATATTTTCAGAATGGGAGAGGGGAAGGGAGCAGATGGAGCTCATTCTTGGGGCTCCCCAGCTGATGCTGAAGTGGGGGTGTGAATTGGAGCTCCCCCCCCCGGGGTGCTCCAATACACCTGCGTCACCCTCCAAAAGGAGCTGAAAAAAACCCCAGACTGAACTCTCTCTACTCCCTTTCCCCCCTCCCATTCTGAAAACAGCAACAGGCTAGGAGGCAGCTCAGACGTAAGTTACAGAAGATGCTACATTGTGAAATGCCTTTATCTGATACCTCATGCAATGAGGGGTCAGATTTTCACCTGATTGGCCATTTTTTAAGCTGTTTGCAGCCACGCACTTGTGTTTGGTCACAGCTACAAACTGCTTTCTGTGGCTAGATCAGGCAAAAATTGTCACTTCTGTGTGCACTTACAGGGTAGATCCTACTTATGGACCCCTCCAAATGAGAGAATGATCACAGCTTCAGGCAACTGTTATTGTCAAAACCAGAATCCAGTTTCAAGACAGAACACAAATGAGCAGATCTGATGGCTTTTGGCATTGGTTATCTTCTTCCTGGCTATGGTAATTTGCTGTTGTCACTAGACATTAGATCAGGAGTTGGCAACCCCCAGCATGTGTGCCATTAGTGGCACGCAAAGACATTTTTCCCAGCACACAAAGAAATTGGGTTTTTGGGGGGGGTTTTTATAGTTGCTGTTGTACAGCCACAAGTCACAGTGCAGTGGCAAGCACTGGGCGGAGCCAGGGGAACACAGGCAGGGAGGTGTCTGTAATCTACTGCCCCTGCCCCATGCTCCCAGGCTGCACCCTGCAGCCTGGCTGGCCCTGGAGGGAGCTACCCAGGCAGGCAGACACCCTGTCCCACCTGGGTGGGGCAACACTGAGGTCCCAAGAGCTGGGGCCAGGTCGCCGGGACAGGGTCTGGGCGGCATAGGGGGCCCTTAGGAAGGCAGCTGGGTGGGAAGTGGGGGCTGCGCCAGGGCTCTGCAGGCTCGAGCTGTGGTGGGCAGGCAGGTGGGGGTGCCCAGCGGCGCCTGTGGTAGGGCCTGGGCAGCCCATGCAGCTCTGCAGGAATGGGCCACAGCCCCCCTGTGCACGTGGGTGGAGCAGGACACCAGGCTCAGGGGGTTTCCCTCTCTGGCATCGGCCTCCCTGCATACTGGGCACAGTGCAGCAGGGCAGAGCTGTCCCTGGTGCAGAGGCTGGGCCGCAGAAGCCCCTTGAAGCCTGGGAACAGCTACCGCGGCTGCCTCAGCCTGCCTGGGTCTTGACCTTGCCCACCCGCAGCTCCCCTCAAGGGCCCAGGGCTGGGGCAGGCACTGAACAGAACCACTGTGCTGCAGGCTCCCGGCTAACTTGGCCTTGATCACTGGATGCAGTGGCTGTTCCCAGAGCCCAGGGAACAGCCCAGCTGCAGTTCCCACTCCTGCTGTACCCGGCACGCACAGAGACCAAACAGAGAGCTCCCTGGGCCCAGCATCCTGCCCCAGCCAGGCAGTGTCCCTTTGTGGGCAGGGTGGCTGCACCCCATCCCCATGGAGCTGTGCAGGCCATCTGGGCCCCACCTCCAGTTCTGCTGGGCCCCCTGCTGTGGCCCGAGTAGTGGAGCCCTGGGGCAGCCTCTGCTCCCTGCCTGACACCAGCTTTCTATTTACTGTAAAAAAAACAAACAAACAAACAAACAAACAAAAAAAAACAACAACAACATTAATGATTATTAATAGTATTAAATATGCTGTGCATCCTGCCATGTACCCCCTCTGCCCCAGTTTTGTTTTTGTGGCATGCCGGCACTCCGGCACCTTACAAGATAGACATTGTGGGGTTTTTTGGCACTCTGGCCAAGAAACATTGCCTACCCCTGCATTAGATCCAGATGAATATTTGATATTTTGATTGAGTGGTCTAACTAAAGAGCTGGAGGGCAGGGGGCAGGAAATAAATTTCAGGTCAAACCAAGCCAGAGGTTGTTTTCAAATTGTCTGTCAAAATGAGAGAATAATCATTTGGGATCAACCTGAAACAATTTGCTTAATTCAGGATGAAATGATTTGTCTAATTTTTGTGTTAATGAACTCTTTTGAGACTATTTTAGGACAATTTTTGAGCAAGGAGAAAAAAAGGATTTTGAAGATTAGAAGCCAAAAAATTATATTTTTTTAAATATTGAGATGGACCATTTTAGCAGTTCCAAGATCAACCATACCATTGCAAAAATATCGAAATAGTTTTTGACATTTAAGAAAAAATATCTTTTTTTGTCAGTTGAAACCATTCACCAAATTCCACCTGAATTCATGAATAGTTTTCCCCTTCTATTTCTGGCAAATTTAGTATTTGTTAAAAAATGTCACCCACTTTACTAACTACACCATTTTCTAGGTTGGTATTTCATAACCTTTGACATTCACTTAGGAGGTAAGAGGTGAATTCACTAATAAGTGATACTGCGTGAGGGTTTTCCATAGGCAATTACTGATACTATTATAGAGACTTCTGTCCAAGGCTCTTAAGCTGTCCTGGGAATAATTCATTAATCCCAACTAATTATTTAATATGGGAAAAATGATTCAGAAACAGAGTCAGTGATTTACCCAAGGTTACAAGAGGTGAAAATGCCAGAGCCAGGATTGGAAACTCTGGTAAATCAAACTCTCAGGCACCTTCATTTAAGCTATCGGTTAATATAAAAAATATGACACCCCATCCATATCCCTGCTTAGGGTAAGCCTCTGTAAAATCCTATTTCAGTTTCTTTCTAAATGATTCCAGTCTGTTCTCAGCCCTTCCTAGGTACAACAGGCCCAAGGGCAACATTAGTGCCCTTGACCTATTGCTACAAGATGTCTTATTAACTGCAACTATTACCAGCTCTGTGCTCACACTGAAGTGACGTATAGCCATATCCTTTATTTCTACTTACCATAAAACTGATAAACAGCATTAAAGTGCTGCCATTTACAGCAAAGTGCCAGTTCAGTCTGCACTGCTACAAGGCAAGCCCTGAGCCATGATGCCTCTCAAAGACTCAGTGCAACCAGCAACCACTAAGATCTACAAAGAAACAATTCTAGCTAAAGGAGCTCAATCCAGGGAAAAATTGCAATGGCTGAAAACACAATCTAGTCTCATAGACTAGGGACAGACATTCAAAAAGCCTGAGCCTGAATTGATTCACTCTTTGCAGGTTAACCTAAGCTGTTCAGCTTAAACTGATTAATAACTGGACAGACATCTCTGTTAAACCAGGAAATTCAGGCATGTGCCTGCACTGGCTCAAGCCAGAAGCCGGGGGTGCTAAAGCATGCTTGCCAGCCAACGGGGAGGGAAGAGAGACACCCTCCAAGGCTCTCACCCCTCCCTGCTAGAGCAGATGGGGCATGGCCAGGCACCAGTCAAGGCTAGCAGGACACACAGGATGCCAGCCACCAGCCTAGGAAGAGGCTGGAAAAGCTGCTACCAGACTGATGAGTAGGGATGGGGAAAAAGTCCTTTCTCTGAAGCAAGCATGTATTGAACACAGCAGCAAAGCATACAACAGGGAACTACTAAAAATCTAAGCTAAGATACAGCCCAGTAAAACATGGCATACACAAATTATGCTAACTTAAAATGTAAAGCAGGAAGACAAGAGAAAGCCTTGCATAAATCCTACTAATCCTGAGGGCAGAGTGTCTCCTTACAGCCAGGCATTCAGAAAGGCTTTGTTTAGGTTTCACAAGTTCTGCTTTATAATGTAAATGTAGCTCTCTGCATTCTTTGGTCTGCAACTTCCAGCCAGAAGCTGTCTGCAACTTCTCTTAACTACATTTCCAGCATGTGTGATTTCATAGATTTCATAGACATTAGGGCTGGAAGGGACCTCGGAAGATCATCGAGTCCAGCCCCCCACCCAAAGGACAGGAAGTCAGCAGGGGTCATAGGATCCCAGCAAGATAAGCATCCAATTTACTCTTGAAGGTGTTCAGAGTAGGTGCTTGAACCACCTCCGATGGCAGGCT
>NW_017729034.1:25362420-25363110 GCF_001723915.1 Gavialis gangeticus
ATCCTTTTTGAATTGTGGAGCCCAAAACTGGATGCAGTACTCCAGCTACTGCCTCACCAAGACCAAGTACAAGGGGAGAATGACATCCCGGGATTTGCTTGAGAAGCATCTATGGATGCAATCCAGTGTTTTGGTTGCTTTCCTAGCCGCAGCATCGCATTGCAGGCTCATGTTCATCTTGTGGTCAATGATGACTGTCAGGTCTTTGCCAACACTTCCCAACTCTCAGTCTGGTCCTGCAGGTCTTAGTTCTGGGCTCACAGGGGTCTAGCTTGCCTCTCTCCCCAACTCTGGACCACTGTAGAATTATATCCCCTCCCTGGCTGCAGGCAAGCTGGACAGAGGAGGGAATTAACTCCATCTCTGCCAGGCCTGCAGGAAAGCCATAGAGGTCCTCAGGGTTTGTCAGCAGGGGAGAGGGGGGTGGGGAGGGGAGGTGAGGGGAGAGGGGACTGGAGGGAGCAATTCGCCTCGGGGCCATAGCAGGCCAGCATCTGGCCATGCCCCACCCCTGCTTCAGCTACAGAGCAGAGGGGATGGGCCAGCCCAGCTCTGGAGCAGAGCCCAGCCAAGAGAGCATGCTGGGATCCTAGGGGTCTCTGATTTAACTTAAACCAACAAGGCATCTGGGACAGACATTGCATAAACCAGTTTCATAGTTTCATAGCTAGTAGGGTCGGAAGGGACCTG
>NW_017729034.1:25363121-25378711 GCF_001723915.1 Gavialis gangeticus
CAAGGAAGCCAAAGCCCACCTCAAGACACCATTCCTGAAGCTGCTAGTTGGTCTCTGCGATGCACATTGGATGCCATCTTCCACATCTGCTCACTGGTAGGATAGAAGAGAAAACCACCTGTGGACCTATCTCCTTCAGCACACCCCCGAGAGCGTGGTAGTCCACCATCAGGTGATCAGGGCTTCTCCTGGCTGCATCATTAGTACCCACATGGATTAGGACCATGGGGTAGTAATCGGTGGGCTGGATCACAGCCTGGATCATCCCCGTCACATCATGAATCTTTGCTCTGGGTAGGCAGTAGACCTCATGTGTCGAGGGGTCCTAGACCTTGCTGTAGGCCTTTGCCAATTTACACTGGATGGTGAATTTCAGCAGGTGATGATCACTGTCACCCAGGTGGTCAAGCACCCGCAGCCCCCTCCCCAAGTCATCGCCCTCTGTACCTCTCAGGATGGAGTCGCCTATGATGATCACTCGACGCTTTCTCCTCTGGGACTGCTTAGCTCCTTTGGCCTGTTCAGAGTGTGGAAAGTGTGGAGTTGCCTCCTCTCCAGTTGCCTCCTCTCCCTCCTTCTCCTCCAGTGTTGCCAGGGCCTCGTACCTGTTCTCCAGCCAGACTGGAGGAACTGGTACTGCTGTCTTACGAGCAGCCCTGGTTCTGGAGGTGACTGTCTGCCACTCTGCAGTGGAGGGCACTTCCCAAGATGCTTCTTCTTTGGGTATGTGACCCTGCAGGGAGAGGAAATAGCCGTCAATTTCATCCTTCACCTCCCTGATTCCTCTCAGCCTGCTAACCTCCTCCTGGAGCTCCCTCACCTGTGTCTCGGGGCCCTAAGGTGGGCACCTGCAGGACAGGTGTGGGGGTCCCCAATCCCTGCCCCCCCGGTCCTTGCTGGGCAACCCCCACAGGCCAGGGGGTGGGGGGACGCCAGCCCCCTCATGGGTTCTGTCTGGGTGAAGGCCTCAGACCAGCCCTGGGTAGGCTGCTTCCCCTGGGCAGGGGCCCTGGCAGCACTCCGCATCAACACCATCATAGGAGTTGCTGCTTGTTTTTAGCTTAGTGCAATGCCTTCACCCTGCCCTAGTAGAAGTCTCCCTCCTGGGCCTTCCTGCTCACCTGCTGGCACGAACGCTGACGCAAATGGGACACACGTGTGCTTGGATCCCTCCTCTCCCCACTGCTCCTGGCTCCCGAGAGTTTGAGCCAAATCAGTTAAGTCTGACACTACATTCAACCAGGTTTATCTCAATCTGGTTTTGGCCATTTTCAAACTGGGTTATGTGTACTGAATGTCTGTTCTGTTACAGGTTTAAACCAGTTTCTGATCACATAAACCAGTTTATGTGTAGTGCCTGTCCCTAGCCGGAAAAAATAGAGTCAAGGGAGAGAGCAAAGGTGACAGCTTGTGACAAAAGCCGCTTCCCCTCTGACTATACTACACTAGTGTATTTGTACCACACTTGCCACAATACATTGAGAAAGTCCACTAGTTTATTAAGATCTATTTTTCTATTGGCTCTCCAATAACTTTGCTTGCACATTGGACCCTCCTGCTGTCTTTCTCTTTTTTAGACTGCTTACCCTTGGAGAAGGCATTTTGTATTCCTCCTTGTGTTCTTCCACATCGACAGCTGGTGGATGCTACAGCAATCAGAATACATTATAATAATGCAAGTGAATACATAAGGATGATGATTAGTTTGTGTGGCCAAAACTACAAGCCCTCTGCATGGTTAAGAAATGGTTGGCTTTATGGTATTACATTTCTTCTTGGACAGTGCGTTGAAAGATTCATTCTCTTAGGCTGAAATATGCTACAGGGCTGTTTGTAATGATCAGTCACAGAAGAGGTAAGAAACAGCTGAAGGTCCTTTATTGTCCTGATTCTTTATCTGTTTTCAGCTGCCATATTTCACAGTCACAAAGGAATCACAGGAGAGGCTGGGACTTGCACTGTAAAATAATATTTCCCCTGGTCATTGGTTCATAACAAAGGTGAGTCTGAATCAAAGCCTTGGGCATGAACACCCCTAGGCTTTACAGGAATGAGTCAGATTCAAGTCCAGAGCCAAATCCCGCAGTTCAGGCACATCTATTTTTTAAAACCTCCCCTTCTATCATATTCATCCCTTCTATAAACTACATGAGACTCTCAAAGTGATTTACAGACATTAACTAATTCAGCCTGTTAGCTAAATATTATTATTTCCATTTCCTGGGGAACATGAGGAAAATGGAGCATGGAAAAGTGAAACTATTTGAAAGGGTTCACTCAAGTATCCATTGACATTGCTGGAAATTTCTGTGCTGCCTGTTCAACACTTACCATTAGACCTTCTCCTTAATGTCATGTAATTGCCTCTCTAGTGTTTTCCTTCTTTTTGGAGGAGAAACTTAGAGGTTCTGAGATTAGGGAGTTAACAGTGATGGAGCTAAGAGTCAGTAGAGATTTCATTTTGGGTATACAATAGAAAAGTGTACTGAATAGCCACCATGCAAAGAGAACAATAAAGGGGAGTGCTCCCTTTTACTCTCAGTTGACTCATCTTGGCAGTGCATAAGGTCCCAGAATAATAGAACTTGTCTATGGACAAGAAAGGTCAAAAGGGACCTCAATAGTTATTGTCCAGTCTAACTGTCTACAGTGAAGTAGGATTATGACTCTCTTACTATAGCAACTAAAGGAGAGTACAGGCATACCTCATTTTATTGCGCTTCACTTTATTGCGCTTCACAGATATTGCATTTTTTACGAATTGAGGCAAGACCCTCCACCAGCAAAAAAGATTACGACTCGCTGAAGGCTCAGATGATGGTTAGCATTTTTTAGCAATAAAGTATTTTTTAATTAAGGTATGTACATTGTTTTTTTACACATAATGCTATTGCACACTTAATAGACTACAGTATAGTGTAAACATAACTTTTGTATGCACTGGGAAACCAAAAAATTCATGTGACTCGATTTATTGCGATATTCGCTTTATTGCAGTGGTCTGGAACCGAACCCGCAATATCCCCAAGGTATGCCTGTATGTAATTTTGGGGCAGCACTACTTAACCAAGACAAGGAAAGAAGTGAGAGCTTTTCATTCACCCAGCTCCTCTTCACTTTAACCCCTTTTTTTCCTGGCCATCCTAGGGCTGGCCTTGTTATGAACCATGTCCAACTCAGCAAGAGTAGGTCTAACTCAAAGTTTCAGATGAGAACTAAAGCAGCATGCCATAAGGTCCTCAGCCCTCAAAGGAAGAGCTCTCAGGTGAGATTCCTTACTGGCAACTGGATAACACTTTTCAAAGAGCAAAGTTGCAGGCAAAAAACAACATAGCTGCAGTGCACATTTCATACTTTGACATATTTATCAACATGTTATAAAAGGAATATACTCCCTATCACACCAGTTATACTCCACTTGTACATCACCTGTATAGGTATATGTTTATTTTTTTCATGAAGCAGTCCCATAATCACCTGGACATAAGACAAATCCACACAGCTGAGAAACTACACTTGGGAGATCAACCAGTGTGTAAAATCACATAAAGAATAAGACATCTCCATAAAAAATGAATGGCAGAAACCTAAAAATAGTTATTACAAAGGTAATTAGGCAAAATAAACATGGCCCAAAAGAGAACATACTTAAATGAGCAGTATTTGTAATATGTCATACAGTACTGGATTTACTGAAGCATGCCACCAATTTGCAAGATAAAAAGTATCAGTAAGAGGGCAAAAACCCTTGTAGTCAGTTAGTAAATCAGAAGGAAACAGTTTTCCTACAGACACACACACCCCCATAGCTGGAGGGGAGGGGAAGTACCATATGTGAAATGTGCAGCTGAATATATCAACAAGGGAGAGACAGCTTTGCAGAGAGTATCCAGCCAGCTCCCATTTAGAGGTCTTTACCTAGACTTCACATAGGTCACAGAATGCAGAGGGAAAATATAGTAGCAGCTCCCAGAGTTTAAAACAAATACATTGCTGCTCAGAGACTGAGAGGGAGTTTGTGAGTGTGTGAGTTGTTATTGCCATGAGTACAGAATGAGTATGTTATATATATGTGTACCCAGTTAAATGATGCCAAAGCCTCACATAAAAGTAGACACACTACTTTTTAATTGTTAAGCAAAGGGCAAAGAGAGAAAGCACAGGGGCTGGGGAGATCACTTTGGTCTATAAATGAAGACTGTGTATTTGAACATGCTGATTTGTTCAGGTCTGTTGTAACTCACTTGAAGGCATAGTTCAACGTGGTTCTGAGCAAAGAGAGATAGAGAGCTCAAGAGAACAGTAATAGGATATATATTTCTGGGGATCACTGGTCTGAATACCATAGTGCCCATCATCTGGCAGTTGATGGTTTACCTGTGTATGAAGTAGCTGTTTCAACTAATTCAAAGCGAACAGGTGCCCACCTCAAAACAAAATCCTCATCCTTGCTTTAGTTGAAGTCTAAGTTGGCATGTCTGCATTGCCTCCTTGCTGCACCTGACAGCACTGCCATGAAGCAAGTCCCATGCACTTGCTTGAACTCTGAACGTTCCAAAGCCCAAACATGAGGCAATGTGTTGCTTTAGCGTAGACCTGAATGTAGGCCAATAAACACACTTCAGGCAAAAAAATTAAGAACAGCACTGCCTATGCTCTCAGGGCCATTTCAAGGCTGTCGCACTGCCTCATCATCAGGAAGTGATGCATGCAGACCTAGAGAGAATGGGCAAGAAGTTCTTCATGGAGGCAATGCTGACCTTCCCAACAAGACTGCCTCGTGCTCCTTTCTCTAAGTGGCTCCCATCACCATTTATATCTGAGCTCCTTACAAATATTAGTCTATCTCATGCTATCGCCCTGTGAGTTAGGGATTTTCTGTTATCATCATGCCTTTCCCTATGATGAAGCATGATAAAAAGTCTCCAAAGCTGAACTCCATGGTTACTCCTGAGCCTTGTGCCTCCTCCTGCCACAAGGGAGAAATAAAGCAATGAGGTCAGCGGTACACTAAACAAGAGAAAAAAAATCCTATGTATTTATAAGTGGGTTGTTTATCCTGCATTTTGCAGGAGAGGTAGCTACATTATTAATCTTTCAGGTTGTTTTACTCTCTCCAACACAAGCCTCAGTATCCAGCAAAACAAACCAGAGTACACTTGTCCTCCCTAGATAGAGGAGGAGAAGGGCCCCTTTTCTACTCTGCCTTCTCAGCACAGCAACCTGGCTTTTCTTTCCAGCAAGCCATTTCCTTAGTTTGTTTCCCTTTTCTCCTGGGAGCTTTTTAAAACTCTCAGTAGGGCACTCCCTCACTAGCAGAATGCCCTATAACTGAACTTCTTTAACTCCTTTCTTGTCAAAGCAACAGACCATCATTTTACAGTATTATAGCGAGGTCCCTAGCTAAAAAAAATAAACATAGTGCAGAAAATCTCCCAGCAGAAGTGCCTCTAACTCAAACAATTTTCGCTAGTTGTCTGCATTTCTGATTTGGCTTTTCCAGTGCCTTCCCTTTACCCTGAGCATGTCTCTCTCTATTTGTCCCCTTGCACCTGTCCTCATTTCTCACATCTTTATTCTGCTGAGAAACTCCAGTGCCACTCCAAATATTTAATTATCACCTTGGCACTGAGAACTAAAAGAAAATAATATATATAAAAAATAACTGCAGTGCTTATAACAAGAAAAAGCCCTGTTGCTGATATGTTCTGGTTGATATATTTTATGTTGACCTCCTAAATGGAAAGTGTTGATGGGGCTTCCCTAGTTTTCCTTGTCTGTCTGCCTAGTTGTCCCTACCTTCTTGTGCTTTCTTGCACTCTGTTCAACCTTCCTTTTTATGGACTTGTACCTTTCTGGTTTATAGCACATTCTGGCATTTTGCCCATTTTTTAAAGGATTTGTTTCCCAGAGATGTTTCCTTTGCAGTGCCCCGGGGGGACTGCAAGCTGATGGACAAATCATGATGCTGAACACAGTTTTTATAAAACCTGTCTTTTAACTCTGTGCCACATTGACCCTTCCAAAGTCTGACAAGACTCAGGTAGAAAACAAAACAGCTCACCTATTCTGTGAGAGGTTCCTATACAATGGAAATTTCACTAAATTTTGCCTCAATTAGGCAAAATTATTATTTTTCAAGGACAACCAATAAAAGGAAATATAGTTGATACAGCTGCTGAAAATATTTCCAGCAAAATTCTACACTGATGGAAAATGGTTCTTCAACACCATGGGAATTTTTGTAAACAGAAATGTTGGAATTTTTTTTAAATCCACTTTTTCCTGACTTTCTTTTTTCAATCCAAAAACTAATAACTAAAAATGCTGAAAATGTTCAGTAGCCAAACACTAAAAATAATGCTTTTCCACTTTTTCAACCCAAAGAAAATAAACAATAGACGAAAACTATTGACAAAACAACATTTTTCATTAGGGGGAAAACCTCATATCCTAACTAACACAGGCACATTGACTGGAATGGGCTTTCTGAATCATCATATCTAGTCCCCTGTGTTCTAAGATATCTATTTATCCAAAAAGGGCCAGAAAGCCAACCACCCTTACATACCACAGCTACAAAGCATGCTCTGAAAAGAAAATCCTATGGTGTGACATGGGAAGAGAGCAGGAGAGGTAAGGGCACCACAAATGTCTTGGCCACTACAATAGCAGGGGACTTGTTAGGTTAAAATATACTGACAGCAGGATCAACACAGAAATCCAGCTTTACAGAGGTTCCTTAGAAGGAAGATTCCCCCCTCCCCCCCCCTTGTGATTCTCATCTACTGCTATGTGACCTAGAAGGGTAAAATGTTAAAATACTTAGTGGAAGATTCTTCTTGTGGAAGATGTCTTCCAGGGATTAAAACAGAATATACAAGCAATCACATTTAAGACAGGGAAAGTGACCTTTGCTTCCCAGATTCCAGCCTTATCCAAGATGTTTATCCAAGCTGACCCCCTATACCATCTGATGTTCATCTGTCCTTGAACAAAATATTTCCTAAGAAGTCCCAATGAGCCATGGAAACACAATTCCTCAGCTGGAATTTGACATTTCCTAACTATTGAGTGCTTGCTACCTGAGCACTAATAGTGCTCTTTTAGTGCAGGGTTCTGTGTATTACAAATATTATGTTCCGAAAGCTACATAAATACTACCTTAGAGCTAATAATTTTGAAAGGCAGGTCAAAATATTCCAAAATCAAGGTCTTAACAGTAACACGCATTCTGCCACATGAAACAGTGTAAATTAAGGTTTAACTACTGAGTAATCAAATATGCCTTCCCCTGACTGCAATGAAAGCACAGATTGTTAGGTTATAAAGTTCTTTCCGTGATGTTCCCAGGAACTGTTATGTTTATAGACATACATATATACATTTTTAAACCTTGTAACTTCAAAATAATGAAACCTGGCTCTCTGTTTCCAAGTTCCTTTAATTACCGTATATGCCAGCTATGAAGTTTCACACACGTTTTTGTGCTGTTCACATAGGCAAAGACACAGGCACAAATGACAAACACATACTCATTTTTTGTAACAACACAGAAGGGGATATTAGGGTGAGTTCTCTCCATCTCCTCAGGCCTAAAAAAGCAAACCATAATAATTATATAAGCTTCATTAGCCATGTAGAAAAAATGGAGACAGAAAGGAAGCAACAGCCAGCTGCAGATCAATAAGTGATGGCCACATCTACACGAGATGCTGACTGCACAGTAGCCCATGATTACTGCACAGTAGCATCTTGAGGCAGAAAGTATGATGTGATGCTACTGTGCAGTAGTCTCAGGCTACTGCACAGTCAGCATCACAAAAAGCCATTTGGTGATGCTACTGTGCAGTAACTCTGGTTACAGCATAGCCATTTAGTACTTGATTATACAAATATTAACTGACATAGTAACGATTGCGCAGTCAGCATCTTGTATAGATGAGGCCAATGTCACTTAGATCAGGGATGTCAAACAGGATGGATCAATTGATCTCCCTCACAGACCAGGAATTTGAGGGCAGGGCAAGCAGAAGTAGAGGCTGCTGATGAAATTCAGGGTACAGAGGCCCACTGGGGTAGATATGAGCAGTAAGAAGTGTACAAAAGCTTCATGAACCCCTGTGACTCCCCATAGCTGCCACCACCATGTCCAAATCTAGCTCACATGAAGCCCTTCAATTTAGATCTGGACGCCCACAGTCTGGATCCTGCCAGAGAAAGTTGAGAAGGGAGATGATGAGTCTGACACTCCTAACCTAGATCATAAATAGCACCATTCACCTGTCGAAGTAAAAGAGCTTTACACCACTGGCCAATTATTTGAATCATAGGGTTGGAACTGACAATAAGAGTCAACTAGTTCCAACTCTTGCACAGATACAAGATGAGCTATTCCTAAACCATCCCAGATACAAGCCTATTCAGCCACTACTTGAACATTTCCAATGCTGATTTCACAACTTTCCTCCACAGCTTGTTCCACAGTTCTCTACTCTTATTATCGTTCCCATTTAATAGGTACCGAGATAGTGGGATTAAATAACCTGCTCAAGGTCATCTGTAAGAGCAGTGATAAAGCTGCAAATGGAACCACTGGGCACATCTGAACACTCATCAATGCGCTTTTGCGAATATACATTAAATTTAGTGCCTCCACTGTGAGGTACTAGAAAAAGACACATTAGCCTATTTTAATGCATATCAGTGAAAGCGCATGGTTTTTGTGATACTTTAATGCACTTTAATGCACGTTAAAATAGACTAATGCACTTTAAAGTGCATGTGTAGATGTGCCCTCTGTCTCATAGGTCCTGGTCAATGGTACTATTCATTAGGCCACACTACTTCCCCAATCTAGTGTTTTCCCATTACTAGCAAAAGCAGCTGCCTCCATTCAGTGGCTGTAGATGGAAAGCCATGCTGGAAGAAGATAAAGTCTCTGCAAATCCCAGCTATCTCAAAAGATTTTTTTGATTGTTTGGATGATTGGGTTGTTTTTGGTTTTTTTGGGGGGGGGGTTGCCAGGGGTGACACCAAATCCAGCAAAATCCAACCATTCACGTACGTTCTTAACCTGCATGCAGGACTTTCACCTAACGCAGGAGGTATATGGTCTTACTAGGGGTAATGCCTTACTGGACTTGGTGTTGGCTATGGGGGATGACCTGATGGGGAGCTACAAATTCGTGGTCACTTTCGGGATAGTGACCACCAATCAATCAAATTCACCATACAGCATAGGGCGGAAGTGCTTGACTTTAGAAAGGCTAACTTCAGTGTGCTTAGGAATCTACTCAATGACACGCTGCAGGATAGGAGTACTGGTGAGATGAGAGTCCAGGAAGGGTGGTCATTCCTAAAGGAAGCAATCCTTTGGGCACAGAGGAAGACAATCCCAGTATGAGGGAAAAGGGGGAAAGGAGTAAAAAAACTTCCTTGGCTAGACAGGAAAATCCAGGGAAGCCTAAGGGCAAAAAAAAAAAGGCATAGAGGCAATAGAAGCAGGGGAAAGCTACCAAGGAGGCAGTTAGAAAGGCCAACACAACTACAGAGCTGAGGCTGGCAACACAAATTAAAGACAACAAAAAGTCTTTTTTTATATATTTAGGGAGTAAAAGGAAGGCACAGGGCAGCATAGGACCCCTATTGAACAAGAAGGAGTGATTAGTGACAGACAGGGGAGACAAGGCTGAGCTATTCAATGAGTTTTTTGTCGCAGTGTTTTTGAACAGGGATGAAAATAAGTCTCCTAATGGCTTCTTAGATGGGCAGCAGAGCAACACCAGCCCAACAACTGCTGACGCTACTTGGTGCAGTCACTTGGATGGACTGGATGTGTTTAAGTCAGCAGGCCCAGATGAGCTGCATCCAAGAGTACTGAAGGAATTGGCCGGTGTCATAGCAGAACCACTGGCACGGCTGTTTGAGTGCTCGTGGCACTCAGGTCAGGCCCCAGAGGACTGGAAAAGGGACAATGTGGTCCCTATTTTCAAAAAGGGGAGGAAGGAGGATCCAAGTAATTATAGGTCAGTCTCACTTACATCCTTGGAAAGGTCTTTGAAAAGATTATGAAGAGTCATATCTGTGGGAGTACACAGTTAAACACAGGAGTAGAGGTGGATGTTGCTTTCTTGGATTTTAGCAAGGCCTTTGATATGGTATCTCATTCCATTCTCATAAATAAATTGAGAGGCTGTGACTTGGATGATTACAAAGTCCAGTGGGTGGCATATTGGCTTAGCAGTCACACCCAGAGAGTGGTAGTAGACGGGTCAGTATCAACCTGGAAAGATGTGGGTAGTGGGGTCCAGCAGGGTTAGGTCCTTGGAGCTGTACTCTTCAATGTCTTCAGTGAGTTGGATGTGGGTGTGAAGTGTACTCTGTCCATGTTTGTGGACAATACTAAATTGTGGGGTAAAGTGCACACTCTGGAGGGTAGGGAATGATTGAAGGAAGACCTGGACAGGTTAGAAAAGTGGGCAGTACACAACAGAATGTAGTACAAGAAGGACAAGTGCAGAGTGTTGCACCTAGGGCGTAAAAATATCCAGCACACCTACTAGCTGGGAAGTGACCCTCTCAGCAGGACAGAAGTGAAAAGGGATCTTGGAGTCATAGTGGACTCCAAGATGAATATGAGTCATCAGTGTGACAAAATCATCAACAAAGCTAACTGCACTTTATCATGCATCAGCAAATGCATGACAAATAGAACCAAAGAAGTGATACTTCCTCTCTATGCAGCATTGGTCAGACCTCAGTTGGAGTACTGTGTCTGCTTTTGAGTACCATACTTCAAGAAGGATGTTGATAGATTTGAGAGGGTCCAGAAGAGGGCCACTCGAATGGTTAGGGGCTTACAGGACAAGCCCTATGAGGAGAGACTGAGGGACCTGGTGCTCTTCAGCCTCCACAAGAGAAGGCTGAGAGGTGATTTTTTGGCCATCAGAAATTTGTTAGGGGAACGTAGCAAGGGACCAGAGATGCTCTGTTCACCAGGGTGCCTCTTGGGGTAACAAGGAACAATGGTCACAAACTGACAGAGAGCAGATTTAGGCTAGGTGGCAGGAAAAACTTCTTCACAGTAAGGGTGGCCAAAAGCTGGAATGGGCTTCCAAGGGAAGTGGTGTTCTCCCCTACCTTGGGGGTCTTCAATAGAAGGCTGGATAGGCATCTGTCTGGGGTCATCTGACCGCAGCACTCTTTCCTGCCTAGGCAGGGGGTTGGACTCGATGATCTGTTGAGGTCCCTTCTAACCCTAGCATCTATGAATCTATGAATCTATGACACATAGAGGGTGCCCAGGGGTGCATGTGTACCCCCTGATAGCATTGGTGCACCCCTTCCAGGCTACACTCCCTATTTAGCCAGTAGGCAGGGGGGCAGGCAGGAGCACCGGTGCCCCACAACAACTACCAGCTGGGGAGCGGGGCTGCCAACAAAAGCGGCCACACCACTTCTGGAAGTGGCCATGGGAGTGAGTGCGATTGGCCGCCACTCCTTCCCCCCCTGTCGGTGCAATCGGCCGCCAGGGGACCCCCCCCGAACACTGACAGGTATCAGGGGGGCATGTGACCCCCCTGATTCAAGAGGCACCAGACACCCAAGGGGTTTGCTGTTCACATAACTCAGTAACAGCTGTAATTGACTATGCTTTTGGTCTGATTGAGCATGTTGAACTGCTGTTTATTATGGATGAAACCAACCTGTGAAAATGCAGCACAAAAATCAGCTTTTAAACAGAGATTCATGCAAAACAGAAAGTTGGAATGAAAAAGTATCTTCTGCCTCATAAGCAAAGATTATTGTGAGCACATTCAATGATATGATATGATATGATATGATATGATATGATAGATGGGGGCTGGCAATGCATGTAATACTGATCAAGAAACATTCCCTGCCTCAGAAAGCACAGGAAAACAAGCTATACTGGGGCATTCTCAGGAAGGCCTTATTTTCCCTTGTTCTTGCAACCTCTTCCAGTATTTTTATATGGTCTTTTGTCTAGGTCTCATCAAAAGAGTAAGACTGTAGAAAGCAGTCAGGAGATGGGGTCTCAGCATTTAAACAAAGCTGGATCTATTTAATTAAAACTTGCCTAGGCTTAATTGACCTATACTTCCTTTCTAACTTTAATCTTTGGGCAAGCGTCTCATACTTTCTTCTCACTTTTAAAATCCCCAGTGATGCAGCACAGCAGCATGATAAGCCCCTGATCTTTTCCTGCAGGGGGCTATCTTTGTAAGACATCTTGCTGTTAATGATGACCTCATCTTCTGCTGGCTAGAAACACACACACAGACAATTTGTCCACTGTTCCCTGCGATGCCTTTTCTTTCATTATTCTTTGAGTATCCTGCCTACAATTGAATCAGCTTGACTTCCAATGTTACCTACCAGGGATTTAATTCTAACACTGCAACTACCTGTATATACTGCCAGGAAACAGTGATTAACCTAACTGTATCAGGACCAGTCATGACAGGTGTCAGTTTTTCCTATGAAATAAACATTGTGGCAAAGGATGATTTTCTGGAACCAGCAGGATAAAGAAGCATAGATATTATATGGCTCACCCAGGGACTTTCATCTTTTTTATGAACTTTATCAAGCTAGTATGAGAACACTGAAGTTGAGTATCAGAGTTCACGTGAGTAACTAAAATTGGTAAGAGAACACTGAAGTTGCCAGTATGTAGTTTCTTCTGTCTGCAAGTCAGTTAGCTCTAGCTGTCTAATTACATGATCCTTACTACTGTATTATCCAGGAGGTTCATAGGATACTGTTTCAGTGGTCTAAAGTGGGGATGAAAAGTCTGGGCAGCCTCCACCCCTTTATACTCCTACCTACATGTATACCTCAAGGGCCCTGGTGACCTCTCATGCATTCACCATAATCCAGAAGGTTTGACAATTGCCTAACTAATATAGTCATGAATGGATTTTATACTCACAATGCTTCTGTGAGGAAGGGAAGTATTATCCTCATTTTACAGAACAGAAATGGAGAAACAGGGTAGATGGACTTGCCCAGTGTCATAAAAGAAACCTGTGGCTAAGTAAATCAGGAAATGTACTTAGGCCATTTGAATCCTAATAAGGCACCTTACTGATGACTGATCAAATAGCAGCAAGAAAATTATTAGGAAATTAGTAATCGTTATCTTTCTGCCTACTTCAAAGAAGGTCCAAGTCATCTAGACAGATGAAGACTGGGATTTTGCTCTTCATAATAAGGTTGGCAAAATCTTTTTAGATATGAAGGCACCAGAGGCCAGAGGAACACATTCTGATTTCATTTCTACTCCAGTATAAATCGATTGATTCCACTGCAAGCACATTAAAATAAAGTGGTGCAAGTGAGACAGTGTTTGAGTCTGGTCTATACAAGGAAAAAGAAGAAGAAGAGCTCAGAATGGTTAGATCAAGGTTATAAACTCCAGAATGGATGGTGCTGATAGAGCATAAGGAACATCCAAGGAGCTGAGAACAAGAAGGGGTCAGACATGTAACTAGTATAGTTGCTGAAGTCCGTGGTGGTCATGGAAATAAAGGGACAGGGGACAATACCGAGGATGAAGTCAGAAAAATCGTAGAGAAAAAGTTGACAGGCTGAAAGTTAAGACAGTGTTAGTCCAGACTGTGAGAAAAAGAGGAGAAATAAAGGCTCTTAAGGACAAACCTCTTTTCTGCAGTAAAAGCAGATGAGAAACGGATTAGTCACACAACTTAGGACACTACAAGAAGATCCTCAGCTATTATGTTGATAAGATAAGTATCTATATAAAAAAGAATAGAAAATTTAACAGTCACAAATAATTAAAGAATTCCAGGAGTAGAATTGAAAATGACCTAGTACACCTTCAGTCCAGTTACCATTTTAACTCCAAACAGAAACATATGGGACCAGATTTTCATCCTCAAATTGGCTGTGTAATAGCATGCTTACTGTGCATACAGATGACTGCACACTCCACTTTGTTGGTATCTTGTCTAATATGTGTTTGTCTAACCACGTCAATATGAAAACCCTTCATTTGCATGTGTGTTCATATTCAAAGCAGGCTGAGAAATCAAACTCCTAGGGCTTCAGGCAACTATAACTTGTTATTTCTCCACGTTAAAGCTTTTTTGGTTTGAAGCATTGTAGAAAATCATTCAGCAAATTTTATTTTGGAGCTCACTGTGTTAAAAATTAGCATTTATCCAACTGGAGAGAGAGAGAAAATTCAATACAAAATTGGTATTTACCACATCTTAGCAACCAACACACTGTTTTTGGCACACTTTTGGTGATATATTACTTTTTCCTCCTTAGAAGTTGTCATTACAGAACAATAAACAACATTTTCTTTTCATTAAACTCTTGGAGTACCATTCTTTTACTCTGATCCTTGGAAATTAGTTGCATCTTGAAGAGAAGAAAATAAGATTGCTCTTTTATTGTAGATTTATGAAGGTGGCAGTAAAACCATAAAACCATTAACTATTATCTTTGGTTTCATTAATGATGCTCAGACTGAGTGGTGTACATCCTGCAAATGATTACTGTTCCAGTACAAAAGGGTCTGTCATTTCTGTACTTCAGTTTGTCTGAACAACCATGGTTTTATTACTGAGTAAAGCAAGTACTAGTTGTGGGAGGAAGAAATTCAGACATACTGGATAGGTGAGAAAAAAGTCTATGAGCACTGTACAAAAGCTTACTGGTACTTCATACACGTATCTTACAAATCAGTTTTGCCCCAGCATTTGCCTGAATTCCATGGATATTAGGATGAAAGCCTGTTGTTGCCATTCTCCAACTAGAGGAGTTCGTTATACTGAGCATAAACGGATGACTACCAAGATAAATAAAGCTATAAACATTTGAGCTTGGAATTATATCACTGAAATGGCCTTCCAAATATTTGGTTTAAACAAGTAGCACTAGTGGACAAACCTTTTTTTTTCCATTTTATATTCATCACCTTTCCCATTTCCATTTAATTTGTCTGCCTCCATTCATGAGATCCTGAAAGACTTTAGTAGAACTTGGTTACAGCACAAACAGTAGGCCTGTGCGAAGCAGCGAGTATTCTCTTCGGATTTGGATTCGCCAATTTCGGGGACAGTGGTTCGATTCAGTAATTTGAATCACTGTCCCGAATCAATTCAGCCAAATCTGAATCAGAGATCCAGAGGCTGCCGAATAGGCCGAATCTCCAAATCGGACAGGTCCCACCCCCCACCTGCTCTCCCAGCCCCATCAATGGCTGCCCCACCTGGCCCCAGCTCCTGGCTCTTTAAAAATAAAAAAGCCCTGGGATCATCAGCTCCTGCCAGGTGATGGTGGGGCAATCCTTACTGCCCCCCCACCCCACTGACCTGCACTGCATGGGAGACTCTGCACAAGCCCTCAGCCCCAGCTCTCAGCTCTTTAAAAAAAAAAAGCCCCCACTCACCGACTCCTGCCCAGTGGGGGGCAATCCCTGCTGCCCTGCGCTGAGTGAGGGGCTCTGCCATGAGCCCGCAGAAGCCCTGATGGCCACTGCAGAATCTGGTGAGTGCAGGGATTTTTTTTTTTTTTTTGCTTTTTCTTTTTGA
>NW_017729034.1:25378854-25389903 GCF_001723915.1 Gavialis gangeticus
GGGGGTGCTCGGGGCACCTGGGGGAGCAGGCATGGGATGGGGCCTGGTGGGGTTCCCCTCATGGTCCTCTTTCCCCCTCCTCCAGCACCCCCTCCCCTGCCCCCTGCTTACCAGCATGGAGTCCGGCGGGTCCAGCTCCCTGTCGCAGCAAGTGGGTACTGCCCAAATCTCTGAAGCTCTCTGAATCTTTTCTGAATTGATTCAGACAGCTTCGAATCAATTCTGACCTTTTTACTGGTCTCCTGATTTGTCTCGGTTTCAGAGATTTGACATCTGAATCGAGCCAAATGTCCAAATCAAATCAGCACCCGAAGCTGCACACAGCCCTAACAAACAGACCTCATCTCATTTTCCATCTAGTCGCCCTGATGTTCAGCCTGGAAATATACATAATTGTTACAATAGGTTTCCTGTTTTTAGAGACTTTCTCTCATTGCTTTCTGTTTTTTTCAAAGACAAAATTTACCACAAGCAAATAATGATCACCAAACCTCCAATTCATGCTTTTATAAGGTGACTACAGTGGCAACCACAGGAGTCCCTTGCATGATGACCCCTGTCAGGTGTCAGAGGTTTTAATTAACCTTTGAAACCCTGACTGGGTTATGTGTCCAGGTCTCGGAAATTAAGTTCACTCTCATCTCAGTTTTCCTCTGTGTCATACCTTATGACAGTAATAAACAAGTTTTTGTGGTAAAGAGCAAGACCTCTGCCTAGCACACAGATTACATGCCTGAGACTTAAAGTTAACTGGATTCCTTTTTTTTTTTAGAAAGCTCACTTGATTTTACATTGAGCAGTAGGCTTAATAATGGGATGTATTTCCATTTCATCTCCTGGGGGAATTGATTACTCTGGGGACTGCATAATGGGCACTGAGCCATAGTAGCCTGCTTTGCTAATTGTAATCTAGTCCCTAGCAACAGTGAAGAAAAAGTGCTGCCTTCCTGTCACTGTTTGGAGGATCCTGTACAAAATAAATCAGTTGTTCTCACTCTATTAATAGTTGGGTATCTGTAGAGAGGTAGATTAGTACAGGAGTCAGGAAACTAAGTGAGAACTTGAGATAGCTGGCTCCAGCCCTTTGCTCTGCTACAGACTATCTGTGCACCCTTTGGAAAGTGACATAGCCCATCCCTGGTTCAATTTGTCATCCACTCTACTTCCAAAGACCAAATGCTTTAAGGGTCATGAGGTGCCTAGACACTATGACGATAGGGGCCACAAAGCACCTAAGACAGACAGACACTTAGAAACAACTAACAACAGCCACAACTTAGACAATTTTCTATTTTTGGCAAAATCAATCAAGACATTAATGAATACATAGGTATGAGAACATGCCTCTACCTCAGCTCCTTCCTAATCATGACTGGGACTGTTAGGCATGGCAAGATTTCAAAGAAGACATGATGGGAAAGAGCCATTGGTACTGCCTGTGTTGTAGATAAAGAGAAGATAGTAGCTTCCAGATTTGCCAGCACAGCTCCTTCAGTTTAGCTATTTCCTTGATGTCTTCTTCTTTAAGCAGTAGGCACAATCCCAAGATTGCTGTCTGATGTTCACCTCTGGCATCTTTTTTGTGCAGTCCTAGCCCTGTTCATCTTGAGTTGGCTCTTCCCCCTTTCTTGGGCATGGATCACTATCATTTGTATCGGATGAGCCCTTTTTAACTCACTCAATTTACATGTGGTCAAATAGGCAGCAACCTCAGCTCCACCAACACCCCTACTCTCTTACTGGACCAGAGGGTGTTGTCTATGGTTGTCTGCTCAACTTCCCCCACCATGCATACCATAATTTTGCCTGTGAAATTAGTGGATCCTACTTCCTCCTCAAATATGAAATCTGGCTGAAAAATTAGAAATCTGTTGTTCCATAGCAAAAAATTCTCCTTTTCCTAAGAAGGCCCATTCTACCTGGTGTCACAGAATGGAATGGATGGTCTTTGCTTCTTAAAATTTGCTCCACTAGCCCTCCCAGGGTTTCTTTTCAGCCTACAGAAACTGAAGTTGAAGCATTTTCCACTGATCAAACCCAATTTCCACTGGCATATTGCTATCTCTTGTGGCACACAAAAAGTTAAGTTTGAAACATAACTGTGTCTTGAGAAGATAAAATGTCATCAGATTATGAGGCTAAGGGCCTAATCCCATAGTGATCCTTTCCTGTCCAACAGCAAAATACTAAATAAGTAAGTATATTTTTGCAGTGATTTCTAATCTCAAAAAGCTATAACTAATTCTCTCTGGGCTGGATTAATGTCCAAATTAGAGAAATAAGATTTTCAGTGGATCAGAAGGAGAAAACTCTGGTGTGGTTGAATAAGGCTGAGGAGTTTCAAGTCATGGAATCTCCTTTACCAGATCATAACTGGCTATCTGAATCCCTGGTAAGACTCTGTAGCTACAGTTAAATCAATAAAATGGCAGCAGGGACAAATAAAATGGAAACTTTTCGTAGTTTTTAAGAGTAAATGATAACAGATAATAGTATTCCCCGAAGCTGTACTGCTGAATTAGCTTCCTAACACTTTATGGCAGATTATAACCCTGAGAGATGGGGAGGATATGCCAGGGGACTGATTACTTTATACATGTACTGTTTCTTATCCTCTTCCCTTCCTGTAATGCAGTGGTTCTCAACCTTTTTAGATTCAAGGTACCTCTCACTAAACTCAAAGTACCCCTTGGAAAATGTCAGTTCTTAGTTTTCACTTGATTTCTGACTACGGAAAAATAAAAGAACAATCTTTTTGTTACAAAGAACTCAGAAAAACCACAGTAGGGCAGAATGGCTTCAACACTATGGATTTTTTTTTGAAATCTCTAGAATTAATTTGTGAATCATGTTTGAATACCCAGGGTTCAAATTACATGTTGACTCTTGGTGGAGGGGAGGGTCTGCAAAAAGAATTGGGTTGCCTGTCACGATGCCCTAATAAAATCAGAGATCCCCCAGCATGGGCAACTGGTGCCTCCCAAGTCTGGCGGGGTACCAGCAGGGCACAACCGTGGGAGGG
The DNA here is from genome assembly GCF_001723915.1 of Gavialis gangeticus. Classification (NCBI taxonomy): domain Eukaryota; kingdom Metazoa; phylum Chordata; order Crocodylia; family Gavialidae; genus Gavialis; species Gavialis gangeticus. The sequence goes on from NW_017729034.1 coordinate 25,381,877, forward strand.
GGCACCCCAATGGCCAGTCGCCAAACACACTGGCAGCACAGTGGCGGCAGATGTGTTAGCACTTCCACATGTGGCATAGCATCAGTGGATGTGCCGGCACTTCTGCCACCAGTGGAGACAATTTTGCAGGGGGCACTAGCGCTGTCCATGCCCCCCTACCAGCCAGAGCACTCGCTGTCAGAGGGAGCACCAACACTCTCAGGGGAGGCATGTGCTCCCCGCCTCTGCCACTAGGCATTGTCTATGCCCCCCAGGCTATGATTTTTAAATCTTAAAGGGGGTCTCTTGTCTCTTATGGGGGGATCAGCCCCTCTGAGCTCCCCTGTAATTTGAACCCCATACATACCTAACAGTGCTAATATTGTATGGCACTCTGCAGTGCTCTTGAAAGGATCTGAAGGCACCCCAGAGTGTCATGGCACCCTAGTTGAGAATCCCTGTGTAAAGCATACACTACTTGTCAATCTCAGATACAGTATCCTGGGCTAGATGTCTTGGGTCTGACCTAATGTAGCCAGAGTGATGGGGGAAGTAGCAGTTAGCTAGGGGCCCATGGACCACCAGTTGGAGAACCCTGTTCTACAGCACGAAAAAAATAGAAAAGGAAAGCAAAGAGTTCTCACAGCCAAGGAATTAAAAAAATGGGTACCTCTTCTTTTAGCTTCTTTTAGCTGTCTGTACTGAAAATTCCTGCCTGAATGCTTAGTCTGCCATATTTCTGCTTTCTTTTCTAGTGCACAGTATCTCAGCGCCTTACAAAAAGCTGACGAAACAACTGCAAGCAAGGCCATTCTCAGTGCATATAGGCCTCAAATGGAGCATGCTCAATATCTTTGTTGAACTCAAAATAATGGCAATATAGCTGGCCAGCATGGGGAATGGCAAAAGCTTAACAAAGATTAAGAAATGGAAACCATGGTCTTATAAAGGGAAGTACTGAGCAACCCTGATGCCCAGCAATTCCTCCTCTAATAAGGACCTGATTGATAGTACAGGTTCTACCCAGAAACTTCAGAAGATATATCAGTAAGAGCTGCTGAGAGAACAACTTCACTGAACCAATTTCACTGTCTTCATGAACCTCTGAGAATCTTTTCACTGCTAGAATGCAGCAATATTCTTCTATTCCTCAGGGAAAAGGAACACACTAATTTCCTATCAGTCTCTAGTCTGGGCTTCTGCAAATTGTCAGGCACAACTTCTGAACAGATTTATTGAACCCTTTAGAATTATTTTTAAATAAGGAACTTGGTTTTCACTGAAAAATATCATCTGGCAATATTTTTCATGCACAAAGTTCTAAGTTCTACATTTTAGAATTCTAAATTCTAAAATTCTAACGTTTTTCTTTTTTTGTTCTCAAATAGAGAAAAAAAGCCTTACTTTCTCTCAGTTTTGGGGGTATTTCTTGTTTTTTTATTGTTTACCTTTTCTGGGGAAAAAGTAGATGACCAAGTTAAATTGAGAGAGAAAAAAAATCCATCTTACACTTTTTAACTTATTTTCCACTGCAAAAATGGCAAAACATTTCTAAAAATCTTAAAGAAAGTTTTATATTTTGATTTGTTTTCCCCTAAAATACTTTCCCCCACTTTTTGAATGGAAAAAAAGGAGAAAAAGTGAGAAAATGGGAAGGGGAGAATCTACAGGAAATTCTAAATGTTTTTTTAATTTAAAAAACTATAACATTTAAAATTGCAAACCAATTATTTGTTTAATATCTTCTCAGTTGATTCTAGGAGCCACACTACAGAGGAAATTAAAAAAAAAAATCCACCTGTCCTTGCCAAACTGACCTTGGAGAAAAAATTCTTCCTGACCCCAAATTTAGTGATTAGTTCATATCAATTGTACCCTGAGCAGAAGAGCATGAACTTCTTACAAAAAAATTCTGAGCTTCCTAGTTAATGGTGAGAGTGTCTGCATGTCCCAGTGAATCCCTCCCTGCAGCCTGAGCTATGGCCATTGTCTCACTAAATCAGCACTGAACTAGAGTCTAAGGCTGTGGTTATCAGTAAAAAACCAACCCAACATCCAACACTTAAAGAGCCATTAAAGACTTGTATGGGTTTTTTTATTTATTTGAATAGTGCGGTTATTTCCATGCTGGAATGAATTCCAAATTTAGATTTCACACACTTGTTCTTCCTCACTTCCTGCTATAAACTGCTGGTACTGTTAAACGACTCCTACCTTCGAAAAAGGGATAAAGTAATTGCTCAAGTGTTTTCATTTGAGGGGGATGAATGATACCTATGAATGCAGACACTTTATTTTTTACAAAGCTGTTTGAAATTGAAGGAGATATAAAAACCCAAGATAACATTATTTTACAAGTTAAGAAGACAAAGGACCAGCATATTAAAAGGCAAAGGAGTTAGTGACTTTCACAGTTTGGTGTATTTCTCCTCATCATGTAAAAGACATGCACTCTAGCTCCTGAAACACCTCACAGTACAAATCAGGGCCTATCAACACAATAGAGAATGTTGTTAGTTTACAGGTTGTTGGATACTACAAAACTTCAATTAGGTCTCAGAAGAAGAATAAGACATATTTTATTTATATGCTGGGTTTTACCATGGGCCAGTCAAAATGTGCCAAGTTTATTAGGTGCAAGGTTTTGTAACAATGAGATGTACTCCTGAATCTCCTTGGGTTTTAATGCTCATTGGCTTAGACAGGTAATCAATAGCTGCATCTCAGAAGGCCTGTAGATATTGACTTTGGTCTCCAAAAGACTTTATAAAGAGTCGTTTGGGGGATACTTTCACTTCAAATTGAATTGTGGACCATTAAATCTTTTTAGTAAAAGACTGGAACTAATATTAGATGCCAATGCACCTTTTGAATTTTTAAATAGGATGCAAATACTTATGGCTAAGGATGAGGATCCTAACACGTTCCTGGGTTATTCTTTCTCTTTGGTGGATTCTTTTAATTGTTATAGATTTTTCTACAGATAGAATGAATTAGCTTTAGAATTTGTTATCGCTTTCTCTGTTTCTCCCACAAGAAAATAACATGGGCACCTTGTAGTTAGTAGGGATGGATGGATCAACCATGCATTTTCAGGTTCTGAGAAAATGTTCTGTCTCTGAATAAAGTTACAGGTCCAAGAAACAGAAGGAGATGCACAATCCATATTCTAAGAGCTGGTTTTGTCTGTTATGTACTATCTTGTTTTCAGCTGGGTCTCTTTAGATTTGTTTAAATGTCAGTAAAAAGTGAAAGGCACCAACAGTGACTACAAATGTAAGGAAAATGGGCTGAGACAGAAAATTAATTTCCTTTGTTTTACCCTCCTCCTCCCCTTCCCTCCCCCGTCCCCTGCCCCCAATGTAATTTGGATAACCAGGAATCCTGCAGCAAAATGACTCTTTGGGATTGCATAAAGCTAAAGATGACTATATTTTGCCCAACTAGAGCAGACTGTGTGACCAGAACTGTCTGATTTATACAGACCTGAAAAGCTTGCCGTCACCTTCATTCTCAGGCTATGTGGCCAAAAGGAACATTGTATGCTGGGGCCTTTGGTCACTATCAGTCAACAAAGAAAAAGTAAATTATTGGTAACATTACAGAATTTGATGACATATTTGGTCCACAAACCATATTTGGACCACATCTATCCTAAATGGTCTCTGCACTATGGCAAGGCAATAAGACTATTAGGGTGTTAGATGTATTAAATATCCAGAATACTGAAATCACATATCATAAACACACATATACACCCCTCAACATGAGTCAGGACAAAAGTGATTTATCTTGTTCTAGATCCCACCCAACAACTATGTTATCTCTACCAACTCTATCTTACAGAGGATTTTCCTTTATCAGTGCTTGTCCAGCCCTAATTTGTATCTATTTCTACTCCCAGATTTTATTACTGTCTTTGATTAGCCTTTTATTTTTCTCTCTGGCTAGAAGTCACTTAAATTCTCTTACTGCCTGAGGTTCTTCTTGCTCCCTGGCTCTCTCTATCTGGGTTGTGACCCTCTGAAGACATTTTGTTATATTTACTCTCTCTCTAACCTCTCAGAAAAGTTACATACCTCAATTGCCTTCTCTTTTTCCCCCATCAATTTTTCTTTACCCATCTTCAGACCTTCAACACCTGAAACCTCTAGCAGCCTTGCTGTCCTGGTCTATATCATTTCCTGTAGCCAGAGAACAGAAATAGTTCAAAACAAGTTAGAAACATGTTTCTGACTGTGCAGTTCACTTTCTCTCCTTGTGCATACACTAAGTACAATAACTTACTGCCACATAGGAGGACCAGTCAGAATGCAAACAAAATGTAGTGCAAAGAGTGTGCATCTACACATGCATTTGACCTGGGACCAGCTACCTGTGAGTAAACTGCTCATAAGTAAACACTCCCGGGCAGACATCTACACATGCAGGGACATGGGAGAAGATTTGCTGTTCCTAGCAGTGAACTGTTCCTAATTCCTGCATCCCTACAATTGGTCACTGCCACTGCAAGGGGGAGCTCAAGGCTCCAGTTGCGCCTGCCAGCGGATGGCAGCCATCTTTTCAAGGCAGCCCTGCTCCCTAGCCAGCTGCTTTTCTGGCCAGGAGATGCATGCAGAGAACAGGGCCAGCATGTGGCAGCTCACTCACTATAGCCTCTGCCTCCCTGCACTATGGCTGCTCCAGTTCCTGTCCCTTGCAAAGACACCCAGCGCCCCAGGCCCCTGCTGGCCATGGTGCTGGCCCTGCTGGCTCAATCCCTCCACCCCTGCTCACTTCCCAGAGGCCAGCAGGCCACAGGGTGCTGGGTGCTGCCTGCCCCACCCCCTTCCCAGGCCTGGACAGGTCAGGCTTTTGGTAGCACCTGCTGCAGTGGCTCCAGACCTCTCCCCTTCCTTCTTCTTCTGCAAACGAGCCTGTTCCCTGTGCTGCTGCAAAGCCCATGGCACCTAGGCTTCAGAAGTGCAGGGCTCCTGGATGACTGGGATGTGGAGCTGCCCATGTCCCTGCCATCCCCTCAGGGAACCTCTCCAGGGAGGCACCCCAGGGCCAGCACCCCCTCATGCTGGTGCTGTGCCTTGAGCTTGCTTCTGTTGTGCATGTCCTGGGCACAGTGCAAGGAGCTGTTTATGTGGACTGAGGGGTGCCCAACCCCCTATGCTCTGCAGCTGCTGATAGTCATGGTGTCCTGGGTGCACCCCCGAAGGCATGGGACCATCAGCTTCAACAGTATGGTAGGCAAGCCCATAAATCCCAGCAACCTCCACTGCTGCCTCAAGGGCTACCTGTGGCTGCACTACATGTCCATGTCCCCAGCAACTGAAGAGGACATTGCTGTCAGCATCAACACATTCCTCAGCATGTGAGAGGCCTGTGCCTGCCTAGCTGTGGGGGCACAGGCTACTCAGTGAAGTTTTGTACTGTCTCCTTCCTCCCTGTGCGCTGTGGGGTGGAACCTGGGGGCCAAGGGAGCACAACCAGGACAGGTGGGGAGTGGGAACAGGGCCTGGCACTGGGGGCAGAGGTCAGGTGTAGGGGCTGGGGCTGGGGCAGGGAGGGCCCTTCCCTCAGTGCCGGGCTTACCACATGGCAGGGCTAGTATGCCCAGTGCTTTTGGTCAGTCCTGACTGGCAGCGATGGTGTGCGTCTCCCAGCAGACTCGTAAGTCAGAGGAGCATGGCATGTGGGTGCCTGGAGAGGGCTCCCCCGAGGGAGGAGCTGGTGATGCTGATGGCTGGCAGTGACATGGCAAGCCTTGACTTGAGGCTGGGGCTGAGGTCGCAGAGCTGTCAAGGCAGGTGCTGACCTGAGCTCTCCAAGCTGCTGGAGGAGCCTGAGGGTAGGGAGCTCAGTGGGATGGGCTGCTGGCAGCCTGAGGGGCCCTCGCCCAGTGACACATCATCATGAGTACCAGGCCAGAGTGGGGGCTCAGGCAGGCCACCTATTCTGTAATACACAACATGGCTGTAGCCTGTGTCCTGGGACACAAAGATAGCATCCAATTGCTGTGGAAAAGGCATGAACTTACAGGCCCTCCCTGACTGGCAGTTGTCATTGGTGATGGTAAACCACTGTGCCCGCAAGGCCTTGACCTTTATGTGGCACTGCCGTGCTGACCAGTTTGGGTCCCAGTAAGTGGCATGTGGCATAACTGATGATGCCATCAGAGCTCCCACACCAGGTCTCCAGGCCTTTGTGCACCTCTCCTGCTGATGCCAGGCCTGGGCAGCTGCCTGCAGTGCCCAGCACAGGGCTACAGTGTGGGAGTAGCAGCTGCACTACAAGGTGATGACCTGCAGGTCTGGGCAGGCTGTTAGGGTTGCTGTGGCCAGCTGGAACTGGCCTCAGTGGCCAGGAGCTGGCTGCAGCTGGGCCCAGGTGCTGTCAGGTCTGGCAGGAGCCTGCAGCACCCTGTAGGCCTGGATGGTTTGGCCCTAGCAGCCATGCAGCACTGTGGTGCCAGGGAGTTGTGCCAGGGTGCAGGCAGGCTGGAACAACTGGTCTGCAGCCTGAGCAGGGGAGCAGTGGGCAGCAGTCACCCCAGGCTCCCTGCACATGGCTCTAGGGCTCAAACTGCACAGTAACTACTGGCAAGTAAATTTGCTATTTTCATTCACAGGTAGCAAATTTATTTGCGAGTAGCACAGTTTACTGTTTACTGCACATCCTATACAGCAAACAAAAGAGGAACAAGCAACATGTATTAAAAACGAGAGCAAAAATTTGAAGATCATTGAAAATACTAAAGCATGGCACAGTCACCACCCATACTGCACCCTACATGTGGCACATGGTTATTTTTAGCAGCTGCTTCACCCTAGCAGTGCGCTGTAACAAGGGAGTGCACTGCTACAGCAAAGTAGCTGCTGGTCATGTGTAGACTCCTATGGACACTATGCCACCATAGCGCATCACATGTAGACGTGCTCAGTGTGAAGTAGCTTACTGCACAGTAAATCTAGGCTGGAGTAAATGCATGTGTAGACACAAATACTGTGTTGAATATCATTATAACCCTGTCCTAAGAAGGCAGGCAGACTTCTTTTACTGACCAAAAATTCTAATATAATAAAGGGCTTAGTCCATCTGTCTGTCTGTCCATAATGCTTTTGGAGCACTCTGTTTGGTTACTGAAACAACCAATCACAGTGATCCAAGAGCATTACGGACAGGAGGCAAAAGAAGCAGCATCACAATGGAGTGCCACCGTGATGACAGGGAGGGACAGAGGTGAGGGCGTAGGAGGGCCTCGCCCCCTGCCCCCGCCCCGGCACTGCTCCTTGGAGGCAGTGGCAGCATGGGGTGCTGGCAAAGTGGGACAGAGGGGAAGGCAGGGCAAGCTCCACACACCCCCTCCCAGCCCTGGGAAACAGCAGCAGCATGGGGGGGTTCGGGTTAGGAAGATTCCCCCCCACCATCATTCTTGACGGGCAATTTGCTGATAGTATCATAAGGCTATAAACTGCACCTAGGGTGCTTCTTCTGGTATATCAGGGTCAGCTGGAGAAGAGAAACACCAGATGCAAAGTAACAGCAGAGAAATGTCTCCTTAAACTGTCCTACCATAGGGAGCAGCTGTTCAGCATATCTCTGCTTCCTGAATCCTTTGCTCATCAGAGATTCCTCATCCATTTTTACAGACCCATTCTCATATTAACATCTGAGCTTTTAGGTGATCATATGAATTTGATTGCTTCTGAACCTATAGTGGCCACCACCAGTGTTCTGTGATGGATTTCAAATGGATCATAGAATCATAGAAGTAGGGTCGGAAGGGACCTTGTAGTTCTACAAGTCCGACCCCCTGCCTGGGAAGGGCAAAAAACTGGGCTCAGATGATTCCAGCTAGGTAGGCAACAAGCCTCCTCTTAAAGACCCCCAGCGTAGGAGTCAGCACCACTTCCCTTGGAAGTTGGTTCCAGAACCTAGCCACCCTGACTGTGAAGTAGTTCTTACAGATGTCTAATCTAAACCTACTCTCCAACAACTTATGGCTGTTATTCCTTGTTATACCAGGGGGCGCTAGGGGAAACAAGGTCTCTCCCAAA
>NW_017729034.1:25390601-25390822 GCF_001723915.1 Gavialis gangeticus
CCTTAGCTTTCCTGACAGCCCCCCTACAGGCCCGAGCAGAGGAGGTATACTCCTCTTTGGAGATAGCACCCCCTTTCCACTGGGTGTACGCCACCTTTTTGGCAATTGGGCATTCCTGGACACCCTTGGTGAGTCAGGGGGGCTTTCAGGCAGTCCTGCCCCCCTTGCTTTATGATGGGATGGTCACCCCTTAGGCCCTGAGTATTGTCTCCTTAAGGAAC
>NW_017729034.1:25391260-25392303 GCF_001723915.1 Gavialis gangeticus
GGTCTGTAGTAAACCCCCACTGTTAGATCCCTCTCCCCACAGCCCCCTTGTACCTTGACCCAGAGCACTTCAGCTTGTCCCTCTGACCCCATTTTGCTGGCAGAGGATGTGTATTGCTCCTTGACATAGAGTGCCACACCCCCACCTTTCCTTCCTTCTCTATCCCGCCTGTAAAGCCTATAGCCCCTAATGCTAACTGCCCAGTCGTGGGATGAATCCCACCACGTTTCTGTAAGCCCTATTATGTCTGGGTCTGAACTGGGTATTCTGAGGGTGAGTTCCTCCTGTTTATTCCCCATACTACGAGCATTGGTATATAGGCATTTAAGGTCTTGCATAGCTGCGTGTGCGACCCCCCGATTTGGGAGACTGTCTGGACCCCTGTTTCTTACCTGGGCACTCCTTGCATTTGTCATCTGTCTTGCTCGGGTGGTGTCTCCTCGTCTTCCTGTGGCCCCCTCCCCCGGCGATGCTAGTTTAAAGCTTGCCGTACGAGATCAGCCAACCTGGAAGAGAAGACACGCTTGCCTTTAGGAGAGAAGTGAAGCCCATCCCACCCCAGCAAGTCCCCTGCCTGAAAGCATGGGTCATTATCAAGGAACCCAAGGCCTGCCTCATGGCACCAACTGTGTAAGCGCTGGTTGACCTCACCAGTGCAGGCCTCGTGTTGCTGTCCCTGCCTACTCACCAAAAGAAGAGAGGAGAATAGCACCTGCGCCCCCGTCTCCTTAAGCTTGTCCCCCAGAGCCTTGAAATCCTTCATAATGCAGTCAGGGTTGTCCCTGGCCACATCATTCATCCCCACATGGATGACAACCATGGGGTACTGGTCTGCAGGTCGGATGTAGGCCTGGATCCTCTCTGTGATGTGTCTAACCTGAACCCCAGGCATGAAGCAGATCTCTCACGTCATGGGGTCAGGCCGACAGATGGGACCTTCCAGTCCTCGTAGGATGGAGTCTCCGATGACGAGGACCCGGCATTTATTCCTGCTGGTGTTCACTCTCTGCCCATTCTTTATCATGTGGGGAGTGGCATCATCC
>NW_017729034.1:25402841-25425398 GCF_001723915.1 Gavialis gangeticus
ACCGAGCCCCCCCCACAGACATAGGGTCAAGGGGCCACCGACCCCGCCATAAACTCTGTCTGGGTGGAGACCTCAGAAGAGCCCACGGCAGACGGCCACGCCCGGGCAGGGACCCTGGCAGCTGCGCTCCGCATCTGCACCATGTCTGTAGAGCTGCGCCTGCTGCTTTTGCTCACTGGTGGTGCCGCTCTGGGCAGCTACCTCACGCCCACCTTACGCAAACGCCGGCGCAAACACTGGCGCGCCCTTACAGAGCTCACCTGTTTGCATGCACTGTTTGTGCACACTGCCCACATGCAGCTCAGGAGCACGGCTCCCTGTGGGGTGAGCTATGAGGGCTCTGGAGGGCTTCCCCTCCAGATCTGCCTCAGCTGCGCTGTACCCTCTGCCCAACTTATCTTAGGGGGAAATCATCTGTTGCTGCCCCCACCGCTGTCTCCTCTGCAGCTCCTGCCTTTGCCGCTGAGGTAAGGTGGGTACATGTGTGGCACATGTGCACCCTGCTCCCTCTGCTCCTGCTCCCCAACTACAGTGACAGCTGCATAAATCTGACACAGAGAAGTTTTTGAAAGCAATGCCAGCCCTTATCTATCTATCTATCTATCTACTTTTTTCTTCTTCCCTCCATCCTCCCTTCCTTGTAAAAATTCATAACTTTTTCATACAAACTTGAGGTGATTGAGCAGCCTCACCCACCATTAATAAATCTAACTTGGGCCATTCTCCTTCTTCAAGCCCATGGTTGGATTTATCTTCTTAGATATAAATTACAAAGACAGACACATCATCCAGCATGTTTCCAGTCATTTTTAACCACACTGCTTCTTGTCTTTCATTTTCCATACTGCACACTTAACATCTTCATTCCAGTGAAGCAATGAGAGCTAGCATATATAGTGGCCAGAAAAAAGATGAAAATGCAAAACCAAGGCATTCAGCATGAACAGCATAAATCATAGTCATCCTAGCACTGGAAATACAGAATGTAATTCCCAAGTGTATAACAGATCATTGGGAAAGATAGGAATTTTTGACAGGATTGGTCATAGCTAGGTCCTAATGTTGAATGCCAATCCTCCTTGACATCCAAATCCATTTAATCACAGGAACATATGACATACATGGTGTCTTTCATATACATAATGTCCCAAACTTTTTTTACACAGAATTAAATAGCAGCAGAGGAAGTGAAAGAGTGAGTAGTATAAGCAAAGTGGAAAACATTAATACATATATAAATGTTAGGGGCAAAAGAGCTTACGATTACCAGCTTTGACTTCTTACACAGCAGATCAAAAAACTTCACCCAATGATTTCTGCAATAGTATTATACCTTATGTTTGAGCATGAGCATATATCGTAGACACTGAGGGCACATCTACATGTGAATTTAAGTGTGACTAAATTTAATGCAAATTAAACAATCTTTGGCAGGTGTCTACATGTGCAGGGTCTTGGCACTAATGTTAGTGCCCAGTTCCTGGACCGGGCAGTAACATTAACCCAAGTACCTAAAGCCCTGCTATGTGCCCCTCTGGCCACCAAGGGGAGTTCCAGCCTCTGGCCACATGGCTGGCAGCACTTGGCAGCCATGATGAAGCCAGAGCCAGCTGCCAGCATCTGGCAGCCATCTGGAAAATTCTGATCCCTGGCCAGCCCCTTTTTTACCCAGGAGCCACATACCCAGTACAGGGGCAGCATGTGGCAGCTCCCTCCTTGCCTATCCTGCCTCCCCATACCAGGGCTGCCCCTGGCCATGGCCCTGCCCCTGCCCCTGGCCCTGCCCCTGGCCCTGCCAGTGACACCCAGCACCCCACTGCTACAGCCCAGAACCTCCAGCCCATGCCATGCTCCTGCTGGCCATGGTACTGGCTCTGCTGGCCCCAGCAGGCCCCCTCCCACCTATGCTCCATGACAGCCGCACACCTACCAGAGGGAACCAGGGCACTGTGGGAACCCCTGCAGGTATAAAATTTATGTATGATTAGCCTAAGTTAATGTGCTTTAAAGATGTGCATGTGTAGATACATGCCCATAATGTGCACTAACTTAAGCTAATGTGCATTGACTCATCTTGTGTAGACATGCCCTGAGACTTGATTTAAAGACTTCAAGTGATGTAGAATCCACTTTATTGCTAGGTAAATTGTTCCAATTATTTATTACCTTGTCTATTAAAACAATAATCACCTTTTTCTAGTCTGGAATTATCTGCTTCAGCTTCTGACCGCTGGGTCTAGTGGATCTATCTTTTGGATAGATTTAAAAACCATGTACTATCAGAAATATCTTTCTCAGAGAAGTACTATTGATTATGATCAAGTCAAGTCTTACCTTTCTCTTGGATACATTCAGTATACTGAGAGACTAAAGATGTTCACACTAAGACACAATTCCAGACCTGAAGTACTGCTGGAAAATTTTTCCTGAATCCTTCAATCTCTACTGCAAAGTCTGGGCACCAGAATTTGACACAATATTTGAGCAGTGGTCTCATACTGCCAGATTTAGATGTAATACCCCCTTACTACTTCTGCTTGATATTTTCCTGCTTGTAGATATAAGGATTACATTTGCTCTGTCAGTTACAGCAGCACACTAAAAGTTCATGTTCAATAGATTTGCTATCACAACACCTAGATTCTTTTCAGAATACAAAATACAATCACACTTTGTAAAGTGTCACACACATTCTTTATTCCAAGATACATTACCTTTCATTTGGTAATGGTAACCTTTCAACCCACTTTATCACTTTACCAACTGATTCACAGCAATCCATGTAACTGTTTCATTGCCTCATCCTTATTAAATGTCTATCATTTTATTTCACATGTGAATATTGCAAACAACAATTTGATATCTTTTCCTACATCATTGATAAACATCCTGGACAGCATTGGACTAGAATAGATCCTTGATGGGTCCTCTAGAAACATCTCCAGTGGATGATTGGATTGTTCCCCTTTTCACTATTACAGTTGTTTTCTATTAATTAACCATTTCCCTATTGATTTGATACAAGCTTCATTGGCTTTATGTAATAAAATGTTTATTGTCAGAATGTTGTATATGCCTTATAGAAATCCAAGGGCTTGTCTGCATGAGGTTAGTGAAATGTAAGGCTGAGCATTAGGGCTGTGCTAGGCTTTGGACCGTGCCTCGGATCTGGAGAAGCTTTGGACTCTTTGGCATCCAAAGCAGCATGTCCAGATCAAAGCGCTTGCTTCATTCGGGGCTTCTGAACCACTTTGGAAAAGCTTCAGAGCCAATTCAGAGATCCGGCCATAGGGTATAATAGGGAATCATTGAAATATCTATAACGTTGTTGTTTTTGTCTGATTTGGATGAAACATGCAGGGGAGGTGTCCTCTGCAGAGAGCATTAAGCCTGCCAAGTTTCAGGAAGATTGGTGCAGCAGTTCGGGGGGCACTTTACCTCAAATTATTGAAAGCCAAATTCAGGTCACGTGTACGTGTTACACCACGGGGGTTGAAAACTGCAGGGTGATAGCCCCTGGTGAGGCCACAAATCCTGCCAATTTTCAAGAAGATAGGTGCAAGGGTTTGGGGGAACTGCACCTCAAGCTGCTGACAGGCAAAACTCATGACATAGATGACCCTGTGTGTTTTAGGGTGCAGCAGGCTGAAAACTGCAGGTGTGGTGGCCCCTGCTGAGGCTATGAAGCCTGACAGCTGTCGAGGAGATAGGTGCAGGGGGAGTCTGGCTTCTGGGGCCCTGCACCTCTGGCTGCTGTCAGGCAAAACTCGTGACATGAGTGACCCTGTGTATGTTAAGGCGCAGCGGGGTGAAAGCTGCAGGCCTCATAGCCCCTGATGAGGCCACAAAGCCTGCCAGCTGTCAAGGAGATGAGTGCAAAGGGGTTCTGGGGCCCTGCACCCCCACCTGCTGACAGACAAAACTCGTGACATGGGTGCTTGTGCAACTGACTGTCTCTGTCTTGGGGCCATTGATTGTCTGTATTGATTATTTACTCTCCTTCATCTGTGGTTTTGTAGGTGTTAATCCTTGCTCATTAACTCATTATGTAGTAGCTAGGTACTGTGTATTGAGCTGGTCCCTGAGTGAATCATGATTAACTGGTAACACAGTAGCTTAGCAGCCAGGCCTGCAGTAGTCCCCCCACCCTGTGCCCCAACACAGACACAGTTGCACAAGTACCCATGTCACAAGTTTTGCCTGTCAGCACCTAGAGGTACAGGGCCTCAGAACCCAGAACCCCTGCACTGATCTCCTCGACAGCTGGCAAGCTTCGCGGCCGCAGCAGGGGCTACCATTCCTGCAGCTTTCACCCTTCTGCGCCTTAGCGCACACAGTGTCACCCATGTCATGAGTTTTGCTTGTCCGCAGCTTGAGGTCAGTTTCCCACAAACCCCTGCACTTATCTCCTTGAAACTTGGCAGGCTTTATGGCCTCAGCAGGGGCCACCTCCCCTGCAGTTTTCAGCCCGCTGCAACTTAACACACATGAGGTCATGTCACGAATTTTGTGTGTCAGCAGCTTGAGGTGCAGTCTCCCGCCAAACCCCTGCACCAATCTTCTTCAAACTTGGTGGGCTTTGTGGCCTCACCAGGGGCTATCACCCCTGCAGTTTTCACCCCCCGTGGTATAACATACATGTGACATGAGTTTTGCTTTCAAGAATTTGGGGTGCAATTCCCCCCAACCCCCTGCACTGATCTTCTTGACACTTGGCAGGCTTAATGCTCTCTGCAGAGGCTACCACCTCTGCATGTTTCATCCAAATTGGACAAAAAACAACAAAGTTATAGATATTTCATTGATTCCTTTTATACCCTATGGCCGGATCTCCGAGGCGGCTCCAAAGCTTCAGAGACACTTCGACCAGATCGCAGCAGGAACCTGGTCCACAGCTCTGGATTGGATCCCTGGCATCCGAAGTGGCTGGATCTGAAGCTACATCAAATAGCTGTCTACTTGCACAGGCCTACTGAGCATACCCCAGCCACCTGAGTCTGTTAACAGACACACTCCAGAAGCAGAAGTTCACTCATAAGCTGCTTTGAAAGCATCCCCAGAACCCATTCTCAGATCCTGCAGGGACCAGGAGTTTGAGAGCAGACACTGGGGATGAGCCTAGGTCAGTCTCATTGATGAATTTCCAGCTCTAGAATTGGTCAGCAGATGATTGGGCAGGACCCACTTCTGACCTTGTATAAGCAAGCCGTAAATATATTATGTCAGCATAGTTGTGTCTATCAACCAAACTAGGGATTGCATGAAAAAATATCAAATTTGTTTTAGCAGAACTATTTTTCATGAAACCAATCAGCATTATTTATGTAACTGTTCTTGAATTCTTTATAGTTCTTGCCCCATATTCTCTTTCTTATGACACTGACCAACTTGACCATTCTACAATTTCCTAAATAATTTCTTTTATTCTATTGAACGGTTGAAGCAATATTGCTTTTAATCATATTATGGGTTTTTCCCTATGTTCAATTATTCTTTTAAAAATTAGTGTTTGAGAGTTTCTTGGACATTTTTAAATAGAGTTGGGACCACATTACCTTGTCCTTTAGATTTTAAAATGTTTAATTGTAGCAGTTGCTGTTACTGCTAGAATAAATAAAATTTCATTAAAATTTCCAGATATGAATGTATCATGCAGCTTCTTTGTAAATATAAAAATATTTATTGAACATTTTAGCCCTTTGTGCACAAGATAGATTAACTCTCTTCAGATCTCATCTACAATATATCTGTTGAGGAAGACAGGAAAAGTAAGGCTTCACTGACAGCATTAACAGATACTACATTGAGTGAAAATACTAGAGCTATGGAAGAAAAATAGTAAAAGTTCTTCGCAAATGCTCTTCTAAATCTTACATCTTAGTCCAACCCTCGTATCTTCTTTCATTTAATTTTTAACTTGCTAAATGGAATTTTATTCTTATGAATGAATCAAGTAAAGCAAATTTTGAAATGAAAGCAGAGATCTGTTAAATACAGGCATTGTATTATTTTTCCCAGCACATCATACTTAATAATATATGGAAAGTGAAATGGTTTACAAAGATTACATTTAAATCTAGTCAAGGGTATTTAATGGCATGCATTTTGTTCAACAAAATATTCATTTGGTCAATTTATTTTACAAAGTTTTTGTATTTTTAATGGTTCATTTGAGTGAGAAAAATGTATTGTCTCTTATTCTTTTAGTCTTACCTACTTCTTGTAATCTTTAAACTTTTTTCTACTTCTACAAGGAAATAAAGGATTAAAAAAGGTAAAAATGAATGAGGCAAAGTATTTTTGGTGATATCTTTTATTGGATCAATTATAATGTTGGGAGAGATGTCAGATAATCTTTTGGGGATAAGTGACCTGAACAAGTGCTCAGAAACTTGTCCAACATCTTTCCCAACTCGGCAATTGGTCCAGTATAAGATATCACAAAAAAACAACACTTGTCTCTTCTACATTATCTGAACTGTCATAGCTACAACTACACTCCAGCCCTACCAAAATTGGAGAATTTCTGCAGAAAATATTTTACAGAAGAAAAAGTAGATTCTTTGATTTTTTTTCATGAAATAAATGTATCCTTTTTTACCAGTCCAAGCATGTCATCCACAAAGGGAAACAGAAACAATGCCATGTGACACAAGTAGTACAGTTTGAATAGCAAGTATCTGACATGAAACACTCAGATGAATATTAGCTACATGGGTGAAATGAGCTGGAACAAACTATTCATAAAAAAGTTCAAATAATAAACTAATTAATGCAAATTGTGATCTGTTCATAGAGAAATAGCAAATAGAAAAGGTAAATTTCATTGTCAAATGAATTGTTCTTGGAGAATAATTCAGCCAACCTCAAAAGAAAGAGAGAATTGCTGAATGCCAGATAAATAGGAAGAGAAGTAGCTGGTATTCCATAGGCTGCAATAACTCCATGGAAGGATTGAAAATGAGGTGATAGACTCTGGAATGTACCACTTGAGTGGCCAGGTCTACAGACAGTATATATAGTTAAGCATGTGCGATAGGCTTTTCAAGACTAGGCTTTTCAGCTGTAATTTGTTTGGGCTTGTTTATACTGTGACAGCAATGTGTGCCAAACAGGAAGAGCCCTAACATGTTCTGCTCATGATCTGCCTGCCCATATCCTTAGTCACACTCCAAATCCAGAAGTTCACTTGTAAGACCACTCTGGGATAAAACTCAGCAGCTTCTCCCAAGTCCATCAGAGGCCAAAGGCTCAAGAGCAGCTTGAGAGGTAAGTGCATAAATGTCCTCACCAGTACACTTCTGGGTATGGAGTTACATTTCTGGGTATAGGTAGGTGGGGTGTGTGTTGGTACAACATGGTCAGGACACACCACCACTGCAGTATAGACAAGCCCTTTGGGGTCAGGGACAGTGTCTTACAATGGCAGAATGCAGCAGAATGAATCTCTCTTCTCATTGGGTGTGTCTACATGAGACATTTACAGCAGAGATGCCTAATTCGCTCTGCAGTAAAGTCTCAGCATCTACACATGTGGCCCTATTAAGCCGCAGCAAACTAATAAACACCACCATAGGATAGAACTTGTCAACAGAAGTCCTATCTTAAGGTGGCATTATTTACTCCAGGTCAATGCATGTGTAGATGCTGCCCTGGCTGGCTGGGGCATGAGGATGCTTCAGTGCAGGGGCTGCCTGCCAGCTAATCCTGTGCTAGAGCATCCTTGTGCCCAAGCCAGCCCCTCCTCAGCACACTGAGCTGGGTCAGAGCAACCCCAGACTGCCAGGCTGACCCCCTGTCAAGTACGTTGTTTTTTTTCAGTGTGCTGGGGATTCCTTAGCAGGGCAGAACAGCAGCACAAAAAGAGAACTGATTCATCATTTGTTCAAGATCATCTGGTCCTGACTGATGTTTGGGGGCAAATGTGATACTGTGTCACTGACAGATAGAAAACTGTCCTGTGAAACCACATCTAAAAATTTTCTATGCCTTTACAGAGGGGCAACAATAGTTAAGCATGTGCCTATTTGTAAGCAAGTGAATAGCTTCACGTAACTCACCGGTATTACTCAAAATTCAAATGAACGCTAGATCCTTGACTAAATCATGGCCAGGAAGCTGAAACGATCCCATTTCTTAATTTCTTCCCTTTATTATTAGTCTAATCCCTGATGGCCATTACATGTTATTTGGACATTTACTACCTTTTCCAGCCCCCTGTATTAAAAACATCTGATTTTGTTTAAGGTTCAAGATCAAACCTCGCTTAATGAGGTAATAATTATAAGCAAGTTCTTCAACTGTCAGATGTATTTTAAATGAATAAATATTTATGAAATGTGAGCGCTAATACAGGACAATCCAGTTATGGCAGTATTTCTTATAAAGAGTAGGCGTTGCTGTTCAACACCTGCATGATCTGATTTGCACCAAACTGCTCTAATTAGCATATTTTGAGCTATGATTAGAGCACCAGAGGAAGCTTTCCAAATGCCATTAATTATGAATGTGATCTTAAATTATTCACTTTGAATAGGTTTTTTTTCTTGTTTATGCCTCTTTTATCTTCTACTAACTTATTATTGCATCTTTGAACAGGTCCAATTAAAGCTCCAAAGTAGAAGTTTGTTATGCTAAAAATAGGTAAACTGAAAATTAATCTTTTTTTAAGGTGTTGTGGATGGGGGAGAGTGAGTAAAAGAAATGTGTCCTATAAAATAGTTGCTATTCTCCATCTCCTACAACTTACAGAAATGATATTAACTCAACAAGTCAGCATGAAAATTTGTCTCTCAGTGGCCACATCTACGCAAGTGGTGGACTGAGAAGTTGTTACTGTGTAGTACCATCACCACATGGGTTTTTTTCAGACATTACTGTGAAGTAGCAATGAGCTCACTGCTACTGCATAGTATCATCTCATGTAGACACACCCAGTATATCAATATCATGGAAAGTAACAATCATATTAGATTCATATAGCTTTTAAGTCCAGAAGCGACTATTTAATCACCTAATCTTATAGGGACAGGTTCAAGCACACCCACCTAGCATGTCATGAATCACTGAGCTTCACTTGCCTTGAGCCTAATATCTTGCATTTGGCTGAAGCACGTTCTCCAGAAGGCATCCAGGTTTTTTGTTTTTTTTTTACCTCTGTATGCAGTCAAGCTAATAACAAATGGAATTAGACAAAAGTTTGACAGAGAAAGGAAGCTGGAATGATGTGTGCATGCTTCAATGACTTGAGAATGATAACTTGGAGGGAGAGAGCAAGATAATGCAGAAAGGAAAGGAAGGAAAGAAGGAATGGTGGAAAATAAGGTGAACTCAGTATATAGTCAGGTAGATAATGGGGGAAGCAGAGAGTTAGGAGGATAGAAGAAAGAAGGAGAGAACAGAAAAAAAAAACCCACTTCCCCAATCAGAGTGAGAAAGATACCAGGAAAAAGGAGGAATAAAAGCAATTTAGATAAAGGCATGCTATATTTGAAAAATATTCATTAGAATCTTGGACAAAGGTGTCCCAGTCACCTGCGTAGGGTTTGGGATTGAGAGTGTGGTCAGGGGTAGAAAGGTGAGAAAGGTTTATTGACTTAAGAAACACACAACTACGCATAAATAGTAATGCTACAATGACAGACATTAATAATTCATGTCAGCAACTTATCAGCAGTCCTCTCTGATGCCTGATGCATGACAAGTTTCTCTTCTGCAAAGCTCAGCAAATTCAGGCATCCCCGGTCACTGCTGTCCGAGGGGTACTGGGAAGGACCCTCGTATTCAGTCCTCCGGCTCCTCAAAATCCACTAGCCCATGAATCCAGGTCAGCAGCTAATTCCAAATCGGTAGTTTCTTTTACAGAGTTGCATCTTTCTTCTAAATAATTTCTGGATGTGCTAGCTAATTTATAATTTCTGAGCTATGCTGATAACTTAGAGCCATCCAGATTCTCCCTACTTCAAACTGTCCTTAGAACTGATCAATAGCAGTACAAGCCTTGTATTCTTTTGATAAGGTTAATTTTAACTATGCCACAGGGCCTACTTCTACTATAAGGCTTTGTTAAATTTACTAGGCCTTACTACATCTTTGACTTCAATTAGGCTCTTAACAACAATATATCGCTTAGTATCTGAACAAATGACAGGAAAACACTTGGTTTAATTTTCACAATATACAGCAAGCACCTTAGGCACAATTTTCAGCTGTCACAAAAGGGTTACAATTAAATATTTGCAAAAAGGACATTTGATCACAATGAAGGTGGATAGTAGCCTGATTCCTGAAGGAGTCTATGTTCCTTGAGGAATGCTGCCAACTCTTTCCAATTGATAATAACTTTCACCTTTGACTTCTAAATAAAAATCATGGGCTTTGTGTGGCATCAGGTGGCAGTGATACAATGTAGGCCTTGGAAAGGTCTGTATGGGTGTCATCTCCTTTTGAGACACGAGTCTAAGCCAGACTGTGTCCTCAACATGAGCCTGCAGAAGAGACCCTGGTGTAACACTGATAGGTATAGGTGCAACATTTTGTATACACATGTATAGGTGTAACACTGCACTCTAAGTAGGCTGGGGTAGCATTTTACTAAGCTCCAAAAGGTAATCCATGAGTGAGGAATGAGGGACAATGATGGGTGAGAACAGGAGCCAATTGTGATGGTAGAATATTCCCAAATAATATATTCAACTTTGGAAAAGAATGCAACACTTAAAGGGAAGCATGGGCCAATAAGGAAGTTACTGATAGGGCAGCTCCAAAGATGGAGGCAGGTAGCCAAGGAGTCTGGGTATGGCCTAGAGAGTTCCAGAACAGAGGTATCTCCTTGTATATAGAGACTGTGGTGTCAGCATATCCCTATGATCAGCACCTGTTTTCTGCTTTAGAGTGACAAATACTATTACATTTCCCCCAGCCCTCCAAAGGAATAATTTAGTGAAAACTCTGCATGTAAAGCCGAAACTGATATCATTGACCCTTATGAGGCTATTTCTGACCAACGTTGGGAGCATCTACATGAAATGTTTTACTGCAGAGTAGAGAAAATTGCTACATAATAAGTGTCACGCTCTACACATGCAGACCCTTACTACAGCAATTTGTTCTACTCTGCAGTTAACTTGCTATCTGAAAATGCAGGCAGCAAATTAACTACTGAGCAGTTACTGCACAGTAAGGCCCATGTAGACAACCAACTTGGAGCAAATTTGCTCCCAGTCAGCCAGGTAGCAGGGAACAGGAGATTGCTTCCTGCTCCCAGGAGCTGCTTGCTGCCAGAGTGGAATGCACTGGTGGAGCCTGTGCCAAGACAATGTCCCCTTGCCCAAGCAGCAGGGAGTTCCTGGCTCCATGACTGCAGAGTGGGGGCTGGGAGATTGCTCTCTGCCCACAGGAGCTGCCTGCTGCTGAAGCAGGCTCTGTGGAGCTGGGGCCAGGAGCTCTCTGCTGCTGGGTCAGGGGAATATTGTCCTGGCTCAGGCTTCAATGCTGGAGCCCACCCCAGCAGCAGACAGCTCCCACTTATGTAGATGCTTGCCCAAGGAAGATTTGCTCCGCAGTAATTTACTGTGGAGTAAACCATTCCAGCAGCATTTGCACATGTAGATGTGCCCAGTATCATTTAATTCCCAGAAATGCGTGTTTGATGAAGGCACTGGATGGGCGCTCATTGTCACCCTGTCCAGGATCCCAAGTGATTACCCTAGCAATACCAGACACCTTAATAACAAAAAAACGAATCACAAGCGAAGGGTTTTATTTCCCTGTGCTTTTTTTTTTCACAGACTGATCAGAATGTTTTGTGCCCTTTACAGAACATAATTTTGTTTTTCAAAACCAAAAAATAATATCAGGAGAATCCTAAATTATCTCTATAAAATATAATTTGCATATAAATACAATGGATAGATCAATGATAAATAGCTTTCATGAATGTCCTTCAGACTAAGTAGAATAGTAGACACCCGCCTTGTATATAATGCCTGAGCATGACCCTGGATTTTCTCTCTTTAACAGAACTTAGTTCCTCCTTTCAAGTTTCCTTTGGGACTTCTTAGAAGCTAATATATAGCTGTTTTGTTGAAGAGTACTGATAAAACCCAGTGAAGGGGAGTGAGGACTTTTGAAAGGTGTTTAAAATATATGTAACTGTATGAATTAAAGATAGATGGTGAGCTTTTCTTCAGCCAGGAGCTAAACCACTTTAGGCAGTGAATGCATCTGTCTTAAGCTAAACAGGAGTGACAATGGTCCCTTGCTGGATCAAAGACCTCCTAGGAGAGCACAGCAGCTGGAGGGATTCAAAAGCTAATGCTCTTCCCCCTGAATCAGTGGTGAATTGGAGGAGCTATATGACTGAGCTATGACTAAGATGACTGAGAATTTTAGGTGAAAGTTGGAGAAGATACATCTATCATCTGTGGTCATGAAAATATTTAAATTACCATATTTACTTAAATCTAACAAGACTCTAAATTTAAGACAACCCCCACATTAATTATACTTTATACTAGACTATTTATAAATTTGTTATAATTTCCCATGTATAGAGTCTAATTATTAGAGAGTTATCTTTAATTCATGCCTCCCATTGCTGCAGGGAGGCAGGCAGTGGGGGTCAGGTGATGTGGGGAAGTCAAGCAGCTTTCACCCTGCCTGTGGCTGCTGCATGCCACTGCAATGGGCTGCTTTAGGGCCATGCTTAGTGCCCCAGGTTGCAGCCTAGATGAAGCCTGTCAGCATGAAGCAATGATAGTTAGAGAAGGGAGAGGGACAGGTGGGGAGCAAAGGCTGTATGGGGGGAGAAGATGGGGGGAAGAGGCTTCAGGGGGTAGATGGCAGCATATGGAGGTAGCAGGGAGGCACAGAGCAGCAGTTGCAGGTAGGGACTAGAACCTGACCCACAGTGGCCACTTGCAGCCCTCCTCCCCCATCCCCACTGCGCTCGTACTCAGTTCTAAAATGAGTGGCTTTTTTAATTCATGGTTAAGTGTGGTGGGGGAGGGCTCATCCTCAAATCAAATAAATACAATAGTTTTACATCCTAACCCAGTTCCCACCTAGGTATTACCCACATTAGGCTAAACAACCTTCCCATTTTTACTTTTTTCTTCTTGTTCTAAACTCTGTTACCATTACCTACCAAACTACTCCTATTTTATTTCATGTGTGGGGCTATTATTGGTTGTTTCTGGACTTAAAACCTACTCCAGGACCCATATACAGAAATGGAAATTCTCCCACTGCCCTTAGCGGGTGATGATTTATTGTCAGAACATACAGAGAGTCTGTTCTTGCTCCTCAGGAAGTCAGTGAAATTACGCCATTGATTTCCATTAAGGCAAATGAATTTCAAGTCCATGGTGGGCAAACATCTGTCCTGCAGGGGCACTACAAAACTGTCATTTACAACAGAAGAGACAACTTATTATTCCAGAGTGTGGAGGAGAAGTTGTCATCACTGTCTTTGCTTTCCCATACCATCACAGATTTGTTCTTCCTTCTATCCATGCCCACTTGAGACCCAATGTCTGAATGCAGGATGAAGAAGTATTAGGGCTATAACTGGAACATAGGCGTGCCCTAGCAGATCACAATCCAGGGGAAGAGGATCGTGGACAGGATTGTGGGGACAGGGTGAGAAACCAATGTCCCAACTAGAGTCAGGGGATCTGGAGAAGACAGGTTAGGAGGCCAGTGTCTGTAAGGGGCCAGTCACCCCCTCCCCCCTGCCCCAAGCCAGGTGGGTCAGAAACAGGATGTAGGGATCCAGAGGGAACTCATTAGCCAGGGGGTCTAAGGCAGGCAGCTGTAGCTGTACAGGACCAAAACACTGGCAATGTTGAGGTAAATTGAAACTGAACACTATTGGCATTGGCAGTCACCAAACTTCATCCATGAACCAGGAGCTGCCTGTCAGAGGACAGGGGTCTGGACCATAGTCAAGAGCAAGTGTGTCAGGAGCCAGCAGTCTGGGGCAAGGAGTCTGGAACAAGGAGTCAGCAGGAACCAATGGGCAGAAACCAGGACAAAGGATGAAGCCAGGAAGCAACAGGTTATGATGATGAAGTGAGTGTTGCCACATGTATGATGGAAACATAAGGGCCAGAAAGTCAGCAACAGGTAGAATGGTCAATGTCAATAAAACCTTGGGCAATAAGGGCATTCATAGGTAATGTGGTCAGGCATTTGAGCTTGAGCACCACAGCTGCAGCCAGTATCATTAGAGAGGTCCTAAGAGAGCATGCTTGCCTTAAGCCATCCAATGCCCGTTCTGAGATATTTAAGAGCAATCCAGGTTCTGTGGGACAGCTGCCATCCTGAGAAGCAGAAGCTGGTTTGGGGATGAAGTTCTTTAGCCAGAGGTCTTGAGCAGTATATTTCCTGCTCCACTAATGGGAGATCTATACTATAAGTGATAGGCCATCTGAAGATTTGATGAGCTTATTGGCCTGAGTGGAGAATGGTCCCAGGTTCAGAAGCAGGAGGTCAAAAAGCAGGACCAAAGAACTGGGAATGTAGGAATCAACGGGTGGGAACCAGAGGCATCTCTCCACCTGGCAATGAAGGGCATTGTTACATGTGTTCCAGCAGTGAGGGGAGGCACTTTAATTAGAGTGGCTCCAAGGGCCGCTCCAACTAAAGCAGCTGCAGCATCTTATGTATTCAGTGTATCAAGCTTCAAAATGGTGGCAGGGGTGTTTTAACTAAAGTTCAGTGAGCTTTAAAGTGTCCATGCTGCCATTTTGAAGCATGGGGGGGCTGAATACACAAGATGTGGAGGCTGCTGGAGCATTCTAATTAGCATGCTCCAGCATACTTGGTTAATTGAGTCTGCTACAACACACTGAAATTACAGCATGTTGGAGAAGTGTCCCCACACATCTATAGGCACCCTAAAAGAGCTACTGGCAACTAGGGCCAGAAGGAAATAGTTAGGGTTCTGGCAGTCAGGACCACTCAGGTAACCAGGGCCAGCTGGAGGCAATTTAGCCTGTCTGCTGCCCTGGCTCCTGACAGGATGTCTGCACAATTCCCTTAAGCTAGCCATTTCTGGCATTCAGCATGTTGGGACTGTAGCATAATGAGTGACTGGGGGGCGTGTTGTGAGAGTGAGTAAGGTATTACACTTTGCTAATGGACTATCAAACCTGCTCAGATGTTAGTGATTATGTTCTGAACTAGTGGATGAAAGTCTACAGAGAATAAAAAATGTAAGCATACCAGCAGCAAAGCAAAAGTTTTTCAGTGGTCCCATTTTTTTTTTAACAGGTGAAGCCTTCAACTTCTATTTTCAGTGCCATGTACACATTATTATTTAGCTTACATCTGTGATTCCTGAATATATCAAGTCATGGATTTTAGTAAATCTTGTTATGTCCACAATGCCCCACTTGCCTTGGGAGAGACAAGGACACAAAATTGGGATCTATAATTGAGCCAGAGCCTCCCACATGGACGGATATGTTATCATTACTAAGTGCCAGACTTTATCAGTTACATCTATGTAAATGAAGAATAACTCCATTGACTTTGCTGCTGTAACTGAGATGAGCACCTTGCCTCCGATATCTAGCAGTAAGCCAAGGTTCTAGGCCTCTTAGACCACACCTGCATGAGACATATTAATGTGAATTAGCTTAATTTAATGTACATTATGGGTGCATGTCTACACATGCACTCCCTTAACACATATTAAAAAATGGCAAAATTAAGCTAATTGCAAATGCAGGTATCAAATGTAGGTGTGATTAGTTAAATTTCATTAATGCATGTATAGACAAGACTAGGCACTAACTGTAGTGCCAGGTCTGGCCAGCCACTAGGGGCACATGGCAGGGCTGCATGGACTTGGCACTAACTTTAGTGCCAAGTCCCTTCATGTGTAGACACCTGCCAAAAGTTGCTAAATGTGCATTAAATTTAGTTGCACTTAAATGCACATGTAGATACACCCCTAAAGTCATTGCCAAACCTATGCAGCCAGCATATCAGCCCCAACCCTCTCTGCATTAGGAGATTTCAGGAAACAGTGAAATTCCACCTGGGACCCATTCGCTTAAAGATTTCAAGCCTGCACTTTGTCTTGTGAAACATAGGCTTCATTTGGCATCACTGATGTTGTTATAAAATATCACCCTGAAGCATCTATGATAAAGACATCTCAGCAGGGTACTCACTTGCAAGTGCTCTTAAATGTCACCTTGTGGCACGCTTCAGATAGAAAAATAATAATCTGCTTTTAGATGGTTATATTAAACATGAATCTTCTTCTCATCTCATTATATTTGACAAAGTATATGTGTGTAGTGGGTACATGAAGAGAGGCATGTTGAGATGAACTTTTTTAAATTCAGCTTCAGAAAACAGAAGCTTTTTGCAGCTACACATAGAACTCCTCATTGATTATAAAATTAACCAGAAGCAGTGCTATTTAAAAGGAATAATGTCCAGTTTCAATTTACCTTAATATTGCTAAAACCTTGGTGGTGGGATTTGGTGCCCCCTTTATCTCTAAGTTATTTGTTTGGAGCTACCCCTGATGGTAGGGAATAAACCAAAGCTATTGCCATCTGAGTTGCGCCCCATGTGAAATGCATTGATATTTCCCACTCTTGCATCTAGATGGAGGCTATTCACATTGCACAAACACTATTCTGCCAGCTGGCCCATTTTTTGAGGAAATGGGCCAAGGTTTAAATGGATTGTAGAGACTGAACTAGATGCTTAGGTCTGACAGCTGCTTCTACTATGTTAAAAGTAGGGCATGCCAGCAAGAGAGACTGAACAACCATTAGCTTTATCATGTCTCTTATGTGTATTAAGGACCTTGTAATCAAGTAATGTCAACACAGCACTTTGCACCAACATCATATGTATAGGAAAAAGAAATACTTTAAAATATAGCCTTGATGTGAGTCCCTTTTAATTTGCATTGTGAAGTGTCCAGGGCACCTCTAGTTGCATTGGGAGGAGCGTGAGTGGGAGGAGATGGAGGATAAATCCCAATCAGTGTTGTAATATCAGATTTACTGAGGCAAAAATGATGGATTTGGCAAGTGTTCTGTCAACCAGCAGGGAGACCACAGATGTGTCTGTAGTTGTGCAACTGCTTCCTGAGCAGCTTTTGATTTTCCAGCCCATCTTAGGAAAAAAACAGCTGGTTTTACCTCATCCTCCCTCTCACCCCCTTCACCTCCTATCTGTTAGTGAAAACCATCCTCTGCATCTCAGGAAAGAGTGACAAAAATAAGAAAGCCTGTCCCAGCACTTCAGAAGCTGAAAATCCACCATGCTGGGGTAAATCCAAAAAGGGCGGATGGCTCAGAGAAAGTTGAGCAAAATGATTCATCCAGATCTACTCTAGATACATATTGCCAACAAGTTGTAAAGCTGTTTAGGGACTAGCAACAAGGGGTTTATGTTAGACTGTTTCCTAACAGGAAAATGGGTCCCAGTGCTACAACTTGACCCCATTCAGTGGGGGTCATGAGGAGCAAGTGTAAGAAATGAATGGGTCCTGGACACTAACATAAATTATCCTTAAGGGTCCACAGTCAGGTCACATTGCAACTGTCAGTGCATAACCTCTCTGTTAAAGGAGTAGCAGATATTAATCTTTAGAGCAGTGGTTCTCAACCTGGGTGCTGTGGCACCTTGGGATACCTTGAGATCCATTCAAAGGTGCTGTGGGGTGCTATGTAATGTTAATACTGTTAGGTGTCCAAACATGATTCACAAGATAAAAGCACCCACCAGAGATTTCAAATAGGAATTCAGGGTGTTACACACATTCTGCCCTGTTGTGAGGTTTCAGAGCTCTTTGGAACTGAAGAATTGTTCTAGAATTTTTTTCTAGTCAAAAAATGAGCAAAAATTAAGAGCTGGCATTTCCCAAGGGGGACCTGGAGTCTCACAAGGGTGTTTTGAGTGCAAAGAGGTTGAGAACCACTGTTTTAGAGCTATCACTTCTTTTGATCCCACAGCCTTGACCCTGCTTTTGCATTCAGAGTTATGGACTTTGTGGTTTCTCCCTCCTTTGAACGGATGGCCCTTTCATTGTTTTGGAGGTCCCTTTACACCAATCCAGCATTCAAATAGGTTGCCCCCCACCTTATCACCAGCATTAAATTAATGAGAATTTAAATTGCTTTTTATAGAAGTAGGGAAAGGAATAAATCTCATCTTGTTCTAATTGGAGCTATTGTGTCCCACTGTAGATTCTTTTCTACAAGTCATTTAATTCATGAGATGAAATTGCTCCAGAGGAGTAATAACCTCATCATCTTAATGCTTCATAATTATTATGTTAGTGTTACAGTAGATGACACGCTCCCCTTTCCATCTCCCTGAAGTAGTACTGAGCCAGTTCTGCAGTTTAATGGTAGGGGGTGCTCTGCTACTAGAAGTGCTTTCACTGGAATCAGGCTAAGTACAGACAGTTAAACAGCCTAATCAATCCAGTCTATGCAGATGGAATCAATCCAGTCTACGCAGATTTTTCTAAGATTGGGCCACTAATGTAGATTGGGCCATTAATGAACAGAATTCATGTTCGCTCTTCTGTTGGACAAGGCAGGCAGATGTCTGCACTGGCCAACGCCAAAGCGGGGGGGCACTCCTGCATGCCTCTCAGCTCCAGCCAGCAGTGAATGCCCCAGCACTGCCCCCTCCGGCTTCTCCTAGCCAGGGTCTGCACAGAGTGGTGGTGGAGAGCCTCTCAGCTATGGCTGGGGCATTTGCTGGGTTGCATGGGGAGGAAGCCCCCACCTAGCAGGATTTCCCCCCATGTGCACACTTCAGCTGGAGGGAGCAGGGCAGGGATGAGGATCTGTTCCCCTCCTCACCTGACCCCTGTGCCACCATGGACCAGGCTGGGGAGAAGAGACTTTGCAGCCTTAGCTTTGTGACTGCCCAGAGGCAGGGTTTCCCAGCTCAGCTGGAGCAAAGGAGTTGGGGTGGAGGTGGGCCCACCCTGTGAGGGGGCAATAACAAAGATCACAATGCATCCTGGGATGCTGGGGGACTGTGACCTAAGTTGCGTTGGAAGGGGATCTGGAACACAAGTTCAATAGACCAGTCTACCTTAAAGTAATTCAGTCTGATACTACATCTATCCAGATCTGTTTTAAACCAGACTCCACCATTTTGAAACTGGTTTATATGCACTGAAATTCTATTCTGTTACAGGTTTAGACTGGTTTCCAATTACTTAGACCAGTTTATGTGTCATTTCTGTCCATAACCATAAAGTCTATGTTCTGAGCTTTGGTACTTATTAAAGATCCTGTCGTGCTTCAGATATCTATATAAGGTGACCCTTTTCTCTCTATTGCAAGTCCCCCTGCAGTCATTCATTAATGTTTTTCTCACTTGCAAGCTAGAGCCTTGTAAACAACTGTAAGCTGGCATTCAGATAGAAATCAGAGTGGCTCCAGCAGCTGTGGATCACATCTACCCTTCTGCACCTTGGTGTGAGGACAAGTGGATAGTTAATACCTATAAAAATCATTCACAAGCCATACTGATTGCCAGTATGAAAACTGATTCAATGTCATAACCTACTGACAATATATACACAGATCAATCCAGGGTTTAACAAAATGTACATCAAAAAGTCTTCCCCCCCAGCAGGGTGAAATAAATCTACTTCTTTTTTGGAACACTCTGCTTAGTAACACTACAATGTTTTTTTAAGGCAGGAAGTGAAGAATAACACATATGCCATTAAAACTGATGGAAGAATTTCATTCAATGGAGTGTAACGAGTTGTGTCAGGACTGGAGCAAGACCACCAGCTTAACACATCTACTTGCACAAAAAGTGTCAAGATGCTTCTTAATTATTAGAACAATGAGAAGCTCAATGTAATATTTCATCCTTAAGAAGGCATCTCCTTTAGCGTAACCTGCCCTCCTCTGAAATGTCTCAGTAATTCATTTGGGTGTTATTAGTAGAAATCATAACAATGCATATGCTAAGAATAGGGGAAATACTAAGTCCCAAATGTAATAGAAAAAACATCAGTCACAAATCGCATTATTGTACAAAAGCCATCTTTTATTTGGAACTAAACACTATTTTAAACCAATGAAAAGGCTAACTGGTAACAGTTTATGAAAAGGTTAATCTTCCACAGTCCATTACAGTGGCCATGTAGAGTTGATCCAGCCACCAGTAAAGATAATTAGGTGGTTAACTATGTTAGTCTGAAGTCAGGCAGAAGGTAGGGTAGGACAGCACCTAGAAAATAATTGGTTCAGAGAGGCATGAGCTTCTTCAGGCAACAGCTTAAACACCTAAGGAAATAGGTTGTTGCCTACAAAAGCTCATGCCTCCCTAAACCAGTTAGTCTCTAAGAGCATCTTTACATGTGCTCCAGGGTGGGGGGAAGGGGAAGAGGGGCACTTTAATTAAAGCTCCCACAGGGACTCATGTATTCAGTTCCCCACTCTAGTTAAAGTGCCCCCACTGCCATTCTCAAGAGGGGTGATGCTGAATACATGTGATGCCAAGGCTCCTGGAGCATGCTAATTAGCACTTTCCATCAGACTTGATTAATCAAGTCTGCTCTGACACATTCTAATGAGAACACATGGGAGCAGATATTGGGCATGTGTATAGGTGCCCTAAGGTGCCACCCTGCCCTATCTTCTGTCAGTGAAGCGCATGATAATCTGTTCATTGACTTCAGTAGATATTGGCTCAGGCCTCAGCATAGCCAAACATGTAAAAGCTGCCATCAAATTTACACTCTGGTCTTTTTACACCATTTGGGAAATAAAAGAGAGTTAATTTGGTCATAAATTTACCCACTTTTAGGTCCTTTTTCACTACCAGAAGCGTACAGGGGCCTCAGTGTAACTAGGAGTCAGGTCCTATGCCTTCATAGATGTGTATGGTAATAGGAGTAACAAAGGAACAGGATAGTTTGAGAAAGCACCCAAAGAGGCATGGATTTTCACATAGGAGCCAGAGCTGCAGCAAGCCCACATATTTAACTCTAACCAACATGAATAGTAAGTTTGGTATCAATTTAGTCCCTTATTCAGAAAACACCCAGAGGTGGTATAGCTTTCTGTGAATGTGTAACATCTTTGACCACAATAGGACTCTATGTGTGAGTAAAGGCATATACAAAAGGAAAGGCTGGCAAGAGCAGAACCTTCAAGTGAAGAGCATCCCCCAGGAAAATTGTTAGTACTCCTTCCACAGAACCTGCATCTTCCCATCTTAAAACTGACAAGATCTGACCCAGCATAAGGCCAAATCCCCTCTCATTCGCAGGAGCCCAAGTTCAGTTGACTTCATGCAGAGTTGTATGTAGTTCTATAACTGACTGTAGTCTTTGACCCAGATTGCAAAAATTAAGACAAAACAGCAGTTCAAATTGATACAGTTACTGCCCTTGTCATTTCAGTTGCCCTATGAAAGGTTTTTAATTCGCTCAACAAAGCTTCCACATTCTTAATCCCATCGGGTTTTTAAAAATAAAAATCCAAGCTGTTACCACCCCCTTCACCCCCAATACACACACATACAGTCTCTTAATAAATCTTCACAACACCATAGAAAAGCAGGGCTGGGTGGGACCTCTAGAAATCATCTGGCCCAACTCTCTGTCAGAGCAGAATCATTCCTATCTAAACCATCCCATACAAATCCTTGTCTAACCTATTACTAAAAGTACACAACCTATTAGTAAAACTCCATACATCTCCGTGAAATAGTAAAATGCTCATTGCATTAATCATACTATCTCCATTGCGCTGACAGGAAAACTGTTTTAAAATATGTCATAGAAAGTAGAGACTGCAAAGACATATAAAACTGTGTAATTCATCTCCTTTCCTATGCCAAAGTCCTTTGATGAAAGACTGAGAAAAAGTGATTTATATAAGATTACAGAGTATATCATTGGCAGAGTTACAAATATCCCAAACTCCTGCCTCTGAATACTTTTTCTAACCACTTGCACACACTACTTCTAAGGCGACAAGATTTCTGCTGTCAACACAAGTTTACTTAAATTATGCTCTTTGACTCAGCTTGTGAACACAGTATACACCCACGGAAAAAGAAGAGGGGCATAATTACATTTTCTTCTCCCACATCTTGTAATTAATAATTGCAATACTTACTTAAATACACCAGTTGTAATTGGTGGGATTTTTTTTCCCTTTCTTTGATTAAGACAATTCACAGAATTATGCGACATGCCATATTTATTAACACAGCAGGCACTGTCAAATTTTCATCAGCAACTTGCATGTGATTTGGTTAAGGCAGTGTCCTCAATAGGGAAGTTTTGTTCAATGCTCTGTGTCTGGCAAGCAGCAGCAATAGCCAAAATCAATCTTTGGCTTGCTTAGTCATCCTGGGTGAAATGGTTCTGATCTTCAATAAATGAGAACCAGGACAGCCTTTATTAAAAATTGAGCCTGAAGTTTTTAAGTACGTGTATGTCTGAATGTATGTATGTGTGTGTGTTGTTGGGGGGGGGGGGGGGCGGGGGGGGAGGATCTGTAAATGCCATTAAAATCCATTTTTTAT
>NW_017729034.1:25425498-25434356 GCF_001723915.1 Gavialis gangeticus
TGGGGGGGGGGGGGAGCTGGAGGGGAGGATCTGTAACTGCCATTAACATCCATATTTTCATTCATTTTCATTGCACAGTATCTCCAGAAAATTTCTGGATGGATCCAAATGGTGAAAGAGGCTGAATCTCAAGAGAAAGCCAGTTCCCAAGAAACATTCTGACCTCTATCCTTGTCTGCATTATTTGAATAACGTGATTTTATCAATATGCCATTGTCTTTACTTATTTATTCACATATTCAAATATGTCCTACACTAAACTAAAGGACCCCTCCCAACCTCTGGGGATCCTTAACACATAAAATAAACAGATTACCAAAAATTGCCTGCAAACAAGAAGAAAGAAAAGAGTACTCAACTGGCTTAAATCAGTGTAACTTTCATGACTTCAATAAAGTTATGCAAATGGATACCAGCTGAATCTGAGTTCCATGGAGACTATAAGGGACTGGGTTGTCTGGTCCATAGGTGTTCATCCTTCAGTGGGATAGAATAAACCTAATGCTGTCCTAACCAGTTGCTTGATTCCCTTCTGCAGTTGGAGGCTGGTGTTTTTGTGCCAGAAATTCACACACTGTCAACCATGCTACACATTGAAGGTAAGTCATACTAATAACGGATCGTGACCCCTTTTTCCTTTATGTATATAACTACTGGTCATTAAATTTGGATATTCACTGATTTTGACCTCCTCAGGATGGAGTAGATCTCTATCCTTGAGTCTGGGGGCGGAAAAGAGATACGAAACAATGTAAATCAGTGAATGTTCCTGCCAGCCACTCTCATCAAAAAAGTCAGAATGAAAAATGCTGCAAATACCAAAGAAGCTGAGAAATTCAAGGCAAATCTCTCGGAATAATCCTCAAACAGGGAAATGTAAGCATTATTTTTATTTTATTATTGCTTTGTAAAAGATGAGAAATTTCTACCTCAGTGAATATATAAGTAAGTGAGTGGGTAAAGCTTTTAATGTGAGATAGAAAACCCTTAAACTTCATTTACAACTTTTAGGAATGTGTGCTGAGTAAACATCCAAACATCATGGTACACAGCTACTTTTTATCCTGAAACTTTGGGGAAGAGAACCCAGTGCCTTCAGCACCAAAGACTGGGAAGACCATGTTACACTTAAAACATGAGTGTCCACGTGTTAAAGCTTGTTAACTCATGCTAAATACCCTCTGAATGTCTCAAAGTTCTGATCCCTCAGACAAGGGTTAATTCTAGGCCATGCTACTTTACTAGTGCTATGGTAAAATTAATCTGCTCCATGGAAATAAAATGAGCAATTTCCAGTCCTCCAGCATCCCAGCATGCAATGCCCACAACTCCTCTTCATACTCCCCCAAACAGAGGAGGGGTAGAAACCAGGCATTCTGGATCCCCTGCTCACCAGCCCTCTAGTGGCAAGTCAGAGCTGTACAAGCAAGAAATGGTATCAACCCTTAATATCTGAATGCTCACAGCATGTTCTAATTCTAACACTGCTTCACATGCTAAGAGGTATTACAGTCTGAGTGTAACATATAACTTCACCCTTAGATTTCTACCCTCTAAGGAACATCTCATTTAACTCTGACATCAAGCTGTACAACTTATTTGGGAATAAGCAACAAGTAGGCAACATAGAGATCACATATATTTGAGCAAGTCTGATACCTCACCTGGCCAAAGGCAGGTCTAGTTAGATAATACCCTTGAAAACTAAAAGGTAGATAAAGCTGCAGAATAGCCAGATTTCCTGAGAGGGATTGTCAATATCTTGTCTACTCAACATACTCCATCCAGCTTAACCTGCTGTTTGAGGGATGGAGGATAGTGGGGGAGGGAGGGAAAGGGGATGTTCATGAGCTGTGTTCAGGCTTCTGCCCTGCTCTGTTTTCCTGCACCAGCCAGGGGAAGCTCCAGTCTCCCTCAGGTGCCAGCCCAGGGGATGGCAGGGGGTATGGCCACTCCCCATGTGCATGGAGATGGGAGAGCTGTATGGCTGCAGGGGCAGCTGTCTTCTGATGCTGTGCACATGGGGACCCATCTCCACATAGATGAGGCTAGGAGATAGCTGCCCCTGCAGCCAAATAGCTCTCCTGGCCCTGTGCACATTTGAACTGGCCCCTACCCCCACTGCCAGCCCATGGGTTGGCATTTGGGGGATTCTGGAGCTCCTTCTGGCTTGTGCAGAGGAGCAGAGCAGGGCAGGAGCAGTTCAGGACCAGGCTGTTTCTGTTGAGTGCAAATCAGCAGCTGACAGGGTGCATGTGTAGACACTTTCCCAGCACAGTTTACTATGCCTTATTTTTACTGTGCAGTAACTGTACTGTGCATTAATTGAACATGTAGACACACCCACTGAGGTCTACATTGGTCGATAGTGTTATCAGGGCTTCTGTGTGTTGTGTGTATACACTGATTAATGACTGTATTAATCCATACTCCAGTGATGCCCTAAACTGGGACAAAAAGCCCCTGCAACACACAAAACCTACAGGAGTTGAGGGTAAGTAGAAGTATGCAACCTGCATGGGAAATTGTGTATATAAGGCAAATGCTACATTTGCCCTCATTTCCAACATTCTTAACTGAGATGGACACTTAGCTTTTCCTTTATAAGCTCTGGAAGCATTGTCCAGGGATGCTGGTGACGCTGTTACCATTACATAGATCATAGTATTGGTTATTCAACACTCCCTAATATTCTGATGCCATTTTTAAGTATTATCATTTTTAATTTTCATGTGTGTAGAAGTGAGGTTGCTTGTGACCTGGTAGGATTCACATGGATTGTGCCCATTGCAACACAGGAAAGTCAAGACAAAGGAAAGTTACCAGCTGGCTAGGGAGTGCCAGGATGAAACTTGCCAGCCCAGGCTGCATCCAACACCTCTTAAAGCAGTAGTATGGTAACTGTACTGTTAAGTTCATCTGCTTCACAGTGTAGCTTGTTGACATATGCCCAGTGCCATGCTAAGTGTGCCCCATCACTTCAAGTGGAAAAGGAGTGTGTTTGGAACAGATATGACACTGCACTGCTGCCTAGTAGACAGAACTTTTGTCTTCTGGTCAATGGACACTGTGGCCAAAATTTGACTTCAGTTACCCATAGCAGAATCATCTTAAATGTAAACATGCACAACCATGATCAAAAGCAGGATCAACGGATTGAGGAACAACAGGAAACTGGAAAAAACAGTCCTTTCTTTCTCATGCAATACTAATAGGCAGTGTGACAATATGTACATTTAAAAGGCAGAAAAAATGCTCCAATACTGGTTTCCCTCTATTTTTATGCTGTTGCTCCCCTGAGAGTGACTAAATTTGGAGGACTGGACAAAAAAAAAACCCTTGTGGTTTTAATTATTGGCTTTTATTTCACCAGAGAGTGCACTTAGCTGGTTTTTATTAGTGCTGTAGATACAGTGAAATTTACCATCTGAAAGCAAGAATTTTGCTGCCTTCTGTTCATATAGTCAGAGTCGGTAGCTATTTTAAGCAACCAATGTTTTTAGCCAGTGGCTATTAATATGCATGATTATCTGAATCTCTATTTGCATTTAGGTTGTTTTATGCTATTTTAAGGCTATTTAGGTATTAAGTTACCGATGAAAGCCATGAGTGCTTGAATGATTTACAAATGACTGCGCATCATTTCCTGGAGGAAAAAAGGCAGTTGTTAAACTAGATTATTAGCCAATTAAAAGTTAACAAAATAAAAATCTATGATACATTATCAAGCAGGATGGAAACAAATGTGTAATGTTACCTAGTAATTTACCTATTAAAACAACTGTGCAAATATTAGCTAATTAATCCTCAAAAGATCCTTTTAGGGCACATCTACATGAGATGCTTAATGCTACTGTGCATTAGCACATCACAGCAAAAGCTTTGCTAATACACCACTGTGCAGTAGAATTAGTCTACTGCGCATTAACCATCACAAAAACATTGTATGCCTTTGCTACTGTGCAGTAGCACTGGTTACTGTGCATTTAGTTAGTACCTCATATTAGAAGTACTAAACTTAATGCACAGTAGTAACAGCACATTAATGCATGTGTAGATGTGCCCTTAGAGTAGATAAATATCACCTACTTCATTTATAAATCAGAAAAAATGTAGGCACCCAGATCTATACTCAGTACCACAAATCTTGTTCCCTTTCACCAGCCTTGTAAAGCTAAGAATTTTATTATTGACCTCTGTAGGACCAAGATTTTATTGCTGTGCATATATCTTTAAAAAAATTATAGCACGTATTTGCTGCCTGTAATAGACTGAAAGCCTTGCTTAGAATTAGCAATAGAGCAGATATGTGCTATGCAAATTTCTCATACATTCTGACAGTTGTAATGAACTGTGTGACCAGAGGTGTTTCCTGCTCATCCTGAAATTCTAGAGGGCTCGGAAATGTACGTCACTTCAAACTTTCTCACATCTCCTCTTCCAGACTTGGAAGCAGAGACTATTTATTGTGACAAAATGAACTGTCACTGCATGATGGCTCTATGAGGAGATCTAATCTAACCATCGCACTTACATTTCCTTTGGATAGGATATTGTCTCAAATTTCTGGCAAAATCATTAAACAAAAAGTAAACCAATCCCTATCTTTGTGGCTGGAGGTGTGAACAAAAGCAATGTGTATTTCTCAAATAATTTCCAAAGCAGTGACCTCCAAGTAAAATAATCTGTTTTCCATTCCCATTTCCCACAGCCATCTAGGTCTTCGCTTTAGCTTTAATTTTCATTTTCATTTTGTTTACTTGCTTTACAGACTTGCTGGATTGATTCTGTTTTTTTCCCTCTCCATCAAGTCCATTGTAACATAAAAGCATTAAATGGACCAATAAGACAATCTGATAGGAAAGTAGGAATAACAATATAAATTTCTCCCTACAGAACTCAAACTGAATGTACTTAACTAAATACATCCTTCTTTCTCATTCCTACCTAAAAGCATTGTGTATGTGCATGTGTATATACCATATTGTATAGATATATTTAGCAATCGGTATCTTAAAATTTACCTTTGTTTTTTCCTTTCTGAAAAATGACCTAAACTTTGGAATGTGCTTGGATGCATTTTTCTATCTTTTTATTCATTTGATGGCGGGGGGTTCCATGTTTTTAGGGCATATACTGCTTTCTTAGAATCATAGAGTCATAGGGGAAGTAGGGCTGGAAGGGACCTCCAGAGGTCATCGAGTCCAATGCCCTCCTTCAGGCAGGATCATCCTTATCCAAACTATCCTATGCAAACCATAATCTAAACTCTGCATAAGACTGCCATCAACCCGGACACAACACAAACCTAGCACCCTAACCTGCCACAGGTAAAGCAGGGGAAGCATGGCAGATAATGTCCTGTCCTGCTTCTATAAAATAGATGTTCAAGAGATCCCAGGTAAAGGGTCATGCCCCTGACTACAGAGGAAGGCAAAAACCCCCACAGTCCATACCAATCTGACCATAGGGTGAAATTTCTTCCTGACCCCAAATATGGCAATTAGTCTGAACCTGAGCAGAAGGGCAAGACCTTCTAGCCAGGAACCTCTGGCTTTATTCCCAGCAGGATCATTGGCACATCCGAATCAAAGTCTCCAGGCTTTGTTGTAGCCATTACCCAATACCTCTGAGGAAAGCTTAAAAACACCCTGACACATGTAGCAGAAAGCAGGGAGGAAGTGGAAGTGTGGGGCAGGGGCAACCAGCAAAGTCCGGAAGCATGGGAAATAGATCATTCCTGACCAGTAGCTGTGCAACATCTTCTTGAACAACTCCAATGATGGTAAGTGCACAACTTCCCTAGACAGTCTATTCCACTGCCTTATAATAACAGTGAAGGAGCTTTTCCAGATATCCAATATAAATCTACTTTGCTGCAACTTTAAGCCACTGGTCCACATGCTCCTCTCTGCTCCTCTCTGATCCTTCCTGACCAGCACCGAAGAGCTTTTTTTGACTCAGGAGGTGCATAGGCCAACTAGAGGCAATGAAGTTCTTGACCTGGTCCTGGTGAAAAGGAATGACCTGGTGACTAACTTAAACATAGAGGGCAGCCTAGATGATAGTGACCATGAAATCATTACATTCACAGTCCATCACAAGGCTGACAAAACAAGAGATACCAAGCTCGAAATCTTAGACTTCACAAGCACAAATTTTAAAAAGCTCAGGTCACTAGTAGAGAATGCCCTGAGAGACCAATGACCACAGGTAAAGGGAGCATGAGAAGAATGGTTGTTCCTTAAAGATGCAATCCTTAAGGCTCAGAGAAAATCCATTCCCTTATAGAGAAAAAGTAGCAGAAGGGTCAAAAAACCCTCTTGGCTAAGTAGGAAAGTTGCAGACCTCCTACAGAAAAAGAAAGAGGCATACAAACAATGGAAGCTTGGGACAGCCTCTAAGAAAGACTACTTGACAATGGCCCGCACTTGTAGAAAACAGATTAGGCAAGCTAAGGCAGAAAACAAATTAAAACTAGCTACAAAAATCAAGGACAAAAATAAGTCCTTCTTTAGCTACATAGGGAGTAAAAGGAAAACAAATGGGAGTGTGGGGCCGCTGCTCAATGCCTCAAGATACCTGGTCACTACTACTCAGGAAAAAACAGAACCCCTAAATGACTACTTTGCCTCGGTCTTTCACAAGACCAAAGGGAACAACATGCCAGGTAGGGCACAGAACAGGCAAGGCGGCATTGACACCATTCCCACCATTGCCATATAAATGATGCATGATAAATTAAAGAAATTAGATGTATATAAATCAGCAGGACTGGATGAACTCCACCCAAGAGTGCTGCAAGTGTTGGCCAAAGTAATTGCCAAACAAGGACGTGCTAAAGCTCCAGAGGGTCCAAAGAAGGATCACCCATATGATCAGAGACTTGCATGGCAAGCCATATGAGGGGATCTCAGACTCTTCAGCCTAAAGGAATGAAGGCTGAGAGGGGACCTGATTGCGGCTTACTGCTATATCAGAGGTATACATCAGGGGCTTGGTGAACAACGGTTCACCAGGGCACCCTGGGGGAAAACTAGAAACAACAGCCACAAACTCCTAGAAGACAGTTTCAGGCTGAATAGTAGGAACAACTTCTTTACAACTAGGGTGTCCAGACTATGGAACAAGCTCCCTCCAGAGGTGGTGCAATCATCTACCCTAGAGGTTTTCAAGAGAAGACTGGACCATCACTTGGCTGGGGTCGTCTGACCCCAGATGTCTTTCCTGCGCATGCAAGGGGCTGGACCCAATGGTCTTTCGGGGTCCCTTCCAGCCCTATGATTCTATACAGCAGTGGAGAAAAGGCACTTTCCCTCTTCTTTATGGCAGCCCTTCACGTAATTAAAGACTGCAATCATGTACCCTCTTAAGCACCTTTTCCATAAGCTGAATATGCTTAGCTCCTTCAGCCTTTCCTCATGATTTGCCTTCCAAGCCCTTGATCATCTCTTTTGCCTGCCTCTGGATCCGCTCTAATTTCTCCACATCTTTTTTTTTTAAATGTGGGGCCCACAACTAATTGTACACAGTCCTCCAGATGGGGCCTAACCAGTGCTGTGTAGAGTGCACTATCACCTCCTGTGTCTTGCACCTAATGCTTCTAAGCAAAAACATTTCAATAAATAAAAGTGTACTTGATATAAGACAGGTTTTTTTAATTGGATAAGGGAAAGCAGATTATGCCAAAGACACTTGTTTATCAGAAGCTCCATTTATTGACTGGACTCAGCAGAACACATGGGCATGAGCTTCACTTTAAGATGTGCATTTGAAGCAGACGTAGTTACTAGTAGAGCTGGGAGAGTGCTCTGGAAAATTATTCACAAAGATTTTTAATAACACCTAAGTAGCATTACAGTTCAGCTGTGTTTTCATTCCTGCCTATTTACTTTTCTCAAATATTCATGCAGCCCGTATTCCATTTATACAAACAATCAGAGAAATATCAGACCTGAAGCCCTAACTGATTTAACTACAAACCCAAGAGAGAGAATTTAGAGTAGTGGAAAACAGAAGGAACATTAAAAAGTGAAAGCTCCTTTTTTCCCTACAATATCTAAACTTTTTTCTTTACTGAAAAGAAAGTATCATGTGAAAAAATATGAATAAAACAAAAAAAATTAAAGAGGAGTGACATTTTTCATAAAATATATTTTTTCTCTTTTGACCACCACTATTAATTATTGAAAAGATCTTGTAATACAGGAAGTCATCATCATTACAAAGCCTTGGCTGGGATGATATA
Source organism: Gavialis gangeticus (assembly GCF_001723915.1). Taxonomy (NCBI): domain Eukaryota; kingdom Metazoa; phylum Chordata; order Crocodylia; family Gavialidae; genus Gavialis; species Gavialis gangeticus. The sequence goes on from NW_017729034.1 coordinate 25,433,747, forward strand.
GTTGGGGATGGTCCTGCTTTGAGCAGGGAGTTGGACTAGATGACCTCCTGTGGTGATTCCAAACTTCAGTTTCTATGAATCTATGATCATCTAGGACTCTATCTAAAAGCCCATTGGAAAAAAATGGAAAGCCTTCCTTTCATATCTATGGACTTTGGAACCAGGCCCTAATCTTCATTATCACTGATATTTTAGGTATCCAAGTACCAGCTAAACAAATACCCATCATCCATCATCTTAGGTAGACAAGTAAATAGATGGGTGCCTAAATAAATTACAGATTATCTCTTTCTTATAAGATGCCTGTATGTCCTCATTAGCCAACAGCAAAGTTTGATTGCCAGCACCCATCTCTTTCACAATCCAAAAGTCAACAGAATTATTACACACTGCATATAAGGAGCATTTGTTGATAAAGTCTGCCCTAGAGTTAAGCAGGAAGTGGGCTCCCTCAGTCTGTTATAAGATTCTGAAAGTAATTTTAGATGGCCTGGATCACTGCCATCACCTTGACAACATTTGATACTTGATTCAATGACCAAAGTTTGGGGGTGCTTTCACCCTTGATTACAACTAGCACTACTAACTCTCTAGACTGTACATAGCAATC
>NW_017729034.1:25439356-25440834 GCF_001723915.1 Gavialis gangeticus
ACAAATTAAAACTAGCTACAAAAATCAAGGACAAAAATAAGTCCTTCTTTAGCTACATAGGGAGTAAAAGGAAAACAAATGGGAGTGTGGGGCCGCTGCTCAATGCCTCAAGATACCTGGTCACTACTACTCAGGAAAAAACAGAACCCCTAAATGACTACTTTGCCTCGGTCTTTCACAAGACCAAAGGGAACAACATGCCAGGTAGGGCACAGAACAGGCAAGGCGGCATTGACACCATTCCCACCATTGCCATATAAATGATGCATGATAAATTAAAGAAATTAGATGTATATAAATCAGCAGGACTGGATGAACTCCACCCAAGAGTGCTGCAAGTGTTGGCCAAAGTAATTGCCAAACAAGGACGTGCTAAAGCTCCAGAGGGTCCAAAGAAGGATCACCCATATGATCAGAGACTTGCATGGCAAGCCATATGAGGGGATCTCAGACTCTTCAGCCTAAAGGAATGAAGGCTGAGAGGGGACCTGATTGCGGCTTACTGCTATATCAGAGGTATACATCAGGGGCTTGGTGAACAACGGTTCACCAGGGCACCCTGGGGGAAAACTAGAAACAACAGCCACAAACTCCTAGAAGACAGTTTCAGGCTGAATAGTAGGAACAACTTCTTTACAACTAGGGTGTCCAGACTATGGAACAAGCTCCCTCCAGAGGTGGTGCAATCATCTACCCTAGAGGTTTTCAAGAGAAGACTGGACCATCACTTGGCTGGGGTCGTCTGACCCCAGATGTCTTTCCTGCGCATGCAAGGGGCTGGACCCAATGGTCTTTCGGGGTCCCTTCCAGCCCTATGATTCTATACAGCAGTGGAGAAAAGGCACTTTCCCTCTTCTTTATGGCAGCCCTTCACGTAATTAAAGACTGCAATCATGTACCCTCTTAAGCACCTTTTCCATAAGCTGAATATGCTTAGCTCCTTCAGCCTTTCCTCATGATTTGCCTTCCAAGCCCTTGATCATCTCTTTTGCCTGCCTCTGGATCCGCTCTAATTTCTCCACATCTTTTTTTTTTAAATGTGGGGCCCACAACTAATTGTACACAGTCCTCCAGATGGGGCCTAACCAGTGCTGTGTAGAGTGCACTATCACCTCCTGTGTCTTGCACCTAATGCTTCTAAGCAAAAACATTTCAATAAATAAAAGTGTACTTGATATAAGACAGGTTTTTTTAATTGGATAAGGGAAAGCAGATTATGCCAAAGACACTTGTTTATCAGAAGCTCCATTTATTGACTGGACTCAGCAGAACACATGGGCATGAGCTTCACTTTAAGATGTGCATTTGAAGCAGACGTAGTTACTAGTAGAGCTGGGAGAGTGCTCTGGAAAATTATTCACAAAGATTTTTAATAACACCTAAGTAGCATTACAGTTCAGCTGTGTTTTCATTCCTGCCTATTTACTTTTCTCAAATATTCATGCAGCCCGTATTCCATTTATACAAACAATCAGAGA
>NW_017729034.1:25445834-25449788 GCF_001723915.1 Gavialis gangeticus
TCTTTTTTTTTAAAATGTGGGGCCCACAACTAATTGTACACAGTCCTCCAGATGGGGCCTAACCAGTGCTGTGTAGAGTGCACTATCACCTCCTGTGTCTTGCACCTAATGCTTCTAAGCAAAAACATTTCAATAAATAAAAGTGTACTTGATATAAGACAGGTTTTTTTAATTGGATAAGGGAAAGCAGATTATGCCAAAGACACTTGTTTATCAGAAGCTCCATTTATTGACTGGACTCAGCAGAACACATGGGCATGAGCTTCACTTTAAGATGTGCATTTGAAGCAGACGTAGTTACTAGTAGAGCTGGGAGAGTGCTCTGGAAAATTATTCACAAAGATTTTTAATAACACCTAAGTAGCATTACAGTTCAGCTGTGTTTTCATTCCTGCCTATTTACTTTTCTCAAATATTCATGCAGCCCGTATTCCATTTATACAAACAATCAGAGAAATATCAGACCTGAAGCCCTAACTGATTTAACTACAAACCCAAGAGAGAGAATTTAGAGTAGTGGAAAACAGAAGGAACATTAAAAAGTGAAAGCTCCTTTTTTCCCTACAATATCTAAACTTTTTTCTTTACTGAAAAGAAAGTATCATGTGAAAAAATATGAATAAAACAAAAAAAATTAAAGAGGAGTGACATTTTTCATAAAATATATTTTTTCTCTTTTGACCACCACTATTAATTATTGAAAAGATCTTGTAATACAGGAAGTCATCATCATTACAAAGCCTTGGCTGGGATGATATAGTTGGGGATGGTCCTGCTTTGAGCAGGGAGTTGGACTAGATGACCTCCTGTGGTGATTCCAAACTTCAGTTTCTATGAATCTATGATCATCTAGGACTCTATCTAAAAGCCCATTGGAAAAAAATGGAAAGCCTTCCTTTCATATCTATGGACTTTGGAACCAGGCCCTAATCTTCATTATCACTGATATTTTAGGTATCCAAGTACCAGCTAAACAAATACCCATCATCCATCATCTTAGGTAGACAAGTAAATAGATGGGTGCCTAAATAAATTACAGATTATCTCTTTCTTATAAGATGCCTGTATGTCCTCATTAGCCAACAGCAAAGTTTGATTGCCAGCACCCATCTCTTTCACAATCCAAAAGTCAACAGAATTATTACACACTGCATATAAGGAGCATTTGTTGATAAAGTCTGCCCTAGAGTTAAGCAGGAAGTGGGCTCCCTCAGTCTGTTATAAGATTCTGAAAGTAATTTTAGATGGCCTGGATCACTGCCATCACCTTGACAACATTTGATACTTGATTCAATGACCAAAGTTTGGGGGTGCTTTCACCCTTGATTACAACTAGCACTACTAACTCTCTAGACTGTACATAGCAATCCTAACACTGTTCCTATTCTAGATGACAGCTTGTCTCTGTTTCCCATGAATTGTATGGATGTATCAGAAATGTATGATTTTTTAAATTAAATATTATTTTATCAACTTCATTTTGAGCTTTAATGTAGAAGCTGTATAGAACAGACAAGGGTAGCCACTTCACTGTAGGGAAGGCTTTTTTATTAATTCAAATGAAATCATATTCTTTTGGAACAGGACTTTCCAAATCAGGCTCTTGTCAGACTCAAGGGAAGCAATTAGTTGTAAAGCAGGCCACCTGGTATGACAGTAATGAGGCTCTAGATCTGTTGTTATCAAGCCCCAGTGGCTACACTGTGAAATTAGCCCTGAACTTTAATTAAACCTGTAGCAAGATCTTACTTTTAGTTTTTTAATTATCATCATTTTATTGAGAATACATTTGAACAAGAGACGGGATGGCTCAGTGGACTAACAATGGCTTATACAGCCTATCTTATCAATACAGAGCAGATTAGCAGTGATCAGTAATACCTATCTGGCTAGTTAGTGGTCTATGATAAATGAATCAAAAGACTTGGTTCAGTGTCTCATGACTTAGATACTGTCAGTTCTGTCACTATACAGACAAATCTAGGTGCCACGTTCGACAATTATAGTTTATAGTCTGGGGTATTACAACGCTTCTAACAGAGAGAAAGAATGTTGGCCAAAACATGAAGGTTGTCTAATAATCTAATTTATATAGGTGTTCATGGAATTTTAAACACAACATTATAGACAAGGTTATTTTTTTCTTACAATCTGAAGTAAAAGTCAAAACATAAAATAATGTCAAGAGAATTACTGCTGACGCCAAATATCAGAACTTCATTCCTATTTGCCAGTAACTGCCAGTACAATCCTCCTCCTCAGTGTTTGCAATGAGTATAGACCCAAGTCTTACTGGGTGCATTGATATGTTATTCCTCCTGGGTGCAGCATTTACACCTGCACCTGGAATCACAGCACGTTGAAATGAGGTGGCCCAGCCCCAGCTGGCAAGAGGTCAAGGGCATCAGCCTGCCAGCCTAAAGCTGCTCCCCCCGGCCCAACATGCTTCAGAGGGGCTGACTGGGGCATGAGGATGCTACAGTGAGGGGCTAGCTGGCAAGTGCCCCAGCCATCCCCAGTCACCATCTACATGTACATTGTGGCAGAGTAAATAACTGTGCCATAGGATAGTACTTGTGTCAGTCAGTAGTATCTTATAGATTGCTAGGGGCTGGAAGGGACTTTGCAGATCATTGGGTCCAGTCTCCCCACTCTAGGCAGGAAGACATCTGGAGTCATATGACCCCAGTGAGGTGACTGTAATATCTTTTACAAATAAAGATATATATGATATATATGATCAAATAAATAATTGGAAAAAAACACCTGTTCTTTACAAGCTTCCAGGAACAAACACCCTTATTCACTCATAGGATGAGAATGCTGGTGTTTGTGAGCTTTCCTGTGTGGAATAAACAAGCCAATATGCAGGTCTGTGAAAATGCAAATGCATAGCAGGGAAGACCAAAAGGGCTATAACCTGGAGTTAATTAGTTTACTCTGGCCTAATAGCCCTGAGCATGTAGATGGTGATGCTTAACTGAGGAGCTACCCACTGGGTGTGTCTACATGTGCAAATAATCTAGGAATAGTTTACTCTTGAGTAAATTACCTGACAGTAAACTATCCCAGGCACATGTCTACACATGCAGAGACCCAGAAGCAGATTTGCTACTCCTAGCAGCAGACTGCTCCTGCTCCCTGCAGCAGGCCCATACAGCAGCCAGAAGGATCTCTAGTCTCCTCCTGGATGCTGTCTTAGAAGTCAGGAGACAGCTGCCTCCTGGAAGAGGCTGGGGCATTGCAGGAGATGCCTGCTGCCAGGGCAGGCTCCAACACCAGAGCCTGAGCAGGGACAATGTCTCCCTGCCCTGGTAGCAGGGAGCTTCCAGCCCCTGATCCACAATTGCAGGGCCCAATCGCAGGTTAGAGATCCTTACCTCCCAGCTCAAGTCCTGCAGTCACAGGGCTCAGGCTGGGAGATCCTTCACTCCCAGCACCAGCTCCATGATATAATTCTCTCTCTCTCTCTCTCTCTCTCTTCCTCACACACACACCATTGAAAAAAAAGATTTTGTTGATATGTCTATCTATAGCAGCTTCTGGAAAACTTTATTTTTTTTTAAATATTAAACTTTATTTAATTTGGAGCCCAAAGCAGTTGACAATGTCTCTTTAAATTTCAGGAGGGAAAAAATCAAACTTGAAGAACACCTTTATGAAGCTTGTAGATATTTTAATAACCACAGCTCAAAGGGGTCTTTTAACCTCATGGATGGATGCCTCTGTTATATCTTTTAATGAGCATTTTCATCAGATTTGCTTAATTCATATATTTAAAAAATAAGTCACTGAAAGAAATGGAACACTGATGTTTTTTGCAAATTTTAGTAAATGCTGATTTAATTGAAGTTTTACTAATGAGAGGATTGGTTCTTTTCTTTCACAAAATTACATCTGCTGTAATATATTTAATTTAGTATTTTGGTCTCATTCCCCTTGCCCCACAACTGC
>NW_017729034.1:25454788-25464611 GCF_001723915.1 Gavialis gangeticus
TATTTAATTTAGTATTTTGGTCTCATTCCCCTTGCCCCACAACTGCAACATATCATTTTCCATTTCCCCACTAATGCACCCATATCCTGTACCCCATAGAATGTAATGCAGATTTCTTGAAAATTATTGTCATACTAGCCAGTTTCTCATCAATAATGACACAGGGAGGGGTGGGGGGTAAAGGGGCAGAGCACCACCACCCAATGCCCCACGCTGCCACCACTTTGCCTCTGGCCCCATGTGCCCTCCATGTCTGGCTCCATGTGCCAGAGTGGACAGGCAAGTTCAGCACTGCACTGCCAGCACCCCATGCCACCACTGCCTCCAAAGAGCAGGACTGGGGGGTGGGGCAAGGCCCCTCAGCTCCACACCATCTTACCCCCCCCCACCTCTGGCCCCTCAGTCCTTGTTGTCATGGTGGCACTTCTGTCTGTGCAGAGCACTCCAGTTGCTTGTTTCAGTAAGAATTGTGAATGGCTGCCAAGACAACCAATCAGACTGTGAATAAAATGTTACAGACAGACAGACAGACAGACAAAGCCTTTTATAATATTAGAATAAATGAAGAATTATATCAAGAATCCAATTAATAGTTCCAAATTTGAACCTATACATATACCCCAAAAGAAACATCATTTTCTAATCTCCTTATCACTTAACCAAAAGCATGGCAGTTTAGCAATGTGCCCTGAAGATCAACATGCCTTGGCTCTGACAGACTGTTTACACAGATAAAGGGTAATATTTTATTGCTAGCTGTTTTCCATTGTAAATACGAAGGTGAGAGTTGGCCAAAAAAGAAGGGAGAGGGGTCAGAAGGGGGAGGTCCAGTACATAAAATTTTTTCTTTTAATTTTGAATCTTACCAAAAACTTTTTATTTTTTAAATATCCTGCAAACTGGAAGCTCCTTGTTCCCTGCAGGTGCTAGTTAAATTGATATTCTTGTCAGTTTCACTGCTAATAGCAGTTTCATTTTTACTAATCAGATACAAGGGATCTCCATGGCAGACTGGCCAGTGATTTCCCCACAACCCAGGGGCAATTGTCTCTAGCCTGGGGGAAGTCCATGAGAAATTCAGGCAGAATTCATGGAAACCCTATCCTGAATGCAGCGAAAATAATGAACCCCAATTTGTTTTGAATGAAACATTTTGCACTTGATGAACTAGCAATTTCCAGTGAAACAAATTGGATAGGAACATTTCTACCCAGGTCTACTACCGAGTGGCCAGGATGTATGCACAGAGAATATCCTTGTTTCAAACTTTCAGACCTTGAAGAATCAAAATTAATATCCTGCCCTGCTAAAACAACTGATAAAGTAGGAAATTAAAGGTATTTCTAAAGAAGACAAGTCCCAAACTTTTACAAATAAAATTTAATGAACTGAACTGATCCCCATTGTTGAGTGTAACAATATGGAAGATTTAATCTTTTAAATGCATCAAATAACAAAAGAAGTCCAAACAAGGACAAATAATATAAGCACAGAGAGCTGGAAGCAACCGTATATACAAACTGAAATTTAAAAAAATAAAGACGTACACCAACTATTACTGACATATAGATAGTTTGGGTTACTCTAAAGTAGTGAAGAAAGTTTTCTAGAAGGGATATGTTTCAGAGGATGTATTTTATGAAGGTATCCTACAACAATTCCCCATAAAATATAGAGCACAAGTCTTAAAAATTCACTTTCACCATCATCGTTGCTGTAAGTGTTTTACTTCTCTTTTAATAGTTTGTGGTTTCAGCTATACATAAGGCAAACTCAACCAACCACAGGCAAAATGTTTTTGTAGATTTCCATTATTTTAAAGTGTCTGAAGCTCTCCAGTCATTCACACAATGGCTCAGCCTTCTTGCTTTTCCTTTGGAAGATTAACACAGATGTTGACACTTTGATCAAATAAATGTCATCATCAAAGGTCAGGCTTCTTTGAAAAATGATGAGGGAGACAAGGTTTGTTGGGTACATCTGATATCTTTTATTAGACCAACTCAAGTAGTTGGAGAGCTATTTGAAATGGTCTAATAAAAGATACCAGATTTACCCAAAGAACCTTGTCTGCCTATGTCCTCTTAAACCAACATGGCTACAACCTATATCCCTGTGACAAGGGAGAAACGATCTTCTACCAATCCCAGTCTGGCATTTGAGTCCAGACAAACTAGAAGATGATTTCATACTTTTCCAGTGAATTCCACATCCTGAAAGACTTTGTGAAAGTGGTATAAGGCATATCCACATAGCTGAAAAATTCTGTGGAGTACACAAGGTCTCTTGTCAATAATTTCTTCAATATTCCCTTTGCCTGAAGCCTAGTGAAACCATGTTTCTTCATTCTAGTATTTTGTTTCCTAAAATTTTGCAAATTTTCAACTGCCTTCACAGTTGTGCAATATTCTTGTTCTAGTCTCTTAATAACTAAGTTAGAGTCATCTAACCATGCAGAAACCATACAAATGTCAAAAGCTGAATCCTCATTAGAACTCAGAGAGAGATTATTGAGTACTTTCTTGTGATATGAAACATGATGTAGACTGTTCATAAGCCTGTGCAGCATAAGCTGTGGTTAGTGAACAGCATTATAACCAAGCTATTCAAACCATTATTGAATTGTGATTAAGTGTTAATGTCAGACTTGGCTACTTCCAAGGAACCTATGTCAAAGCTGCAGGTGTATGACTAAACAGCAGGCCCAAAAGCCTCTCTCCCAGATACACTATATCATAACTGTATCTTAGAATATTAAAAGTAATGCTTAATATATGTAAATATATTAATTGCTATTTGTTGTAATGAATATATTTCTGCTAGAATGTTTGAATGATTGTAAAGACAAAGCAGCATTGATGGTTGTAGGGAAGAAAAGCAGCATGGTCAGATCACAGTTAATGAAAAAAAGTAATAAATCAGTGTCAAAGAGCAGGCCACAGTGGGAAATAAGGAATCCTTCCTTCTGCTGTCCCAAGGATATAAGTTTCAACTGATTGACAAGATCATAAATCAAGGTAAAGAATTGACAGGCTAGGGTCAAACAGCCCAGGGATAAAAAGCTCTGACTGAGTGACCCCCTGGGCCACAAGAAATCTGGCTCCATCCAGTTCCAAAAGTTTCACTAAGACAAAGATATTTAAAAAAAAACAATCAGGGATGATTTATTAGAATATCAAAATCAGCCATCTAGCCATCTATAAATAATGGCTAAATATATATATAAAAGAAATTTGCCCTTTTCCTGCCACTCAGCAGAAGGAACAACTCAGTGCAAGTCCCCAGGGGAACAGATATGCCTGGTCAGCAGACCTGTCCTCCCCAAATCCAAGACTGTGTAAGCATTGTCTTTATTGATATAAATCAGTCTTTGCTATTTTGTATCCTAATAAAGCTTTTGAGTTGTGACTAGAATGGTCTCATTGATCAATTGATCTCATTCCTAACCACAAGTAAACCTCTTAGAAGAACAATGACTTCAGATCATCATAAAGTCACAGGATGCATTCAACAGCCCAAAGTATCAATAACCAACAAGGAGTGTTATGTTGAAGGGCACCATTAAAGTATGAGAATTTGCAAGACTCTTTTGATTCCTGCACTCAGTTGATGTATTTGTAAAATTAACCATCAATTTTTGGCTACATAGACCACATCAATTGGCAATAAATCAGCAGCAGTTGGTCCATTATTGTTTACATTGTAAGCTGTGTAATCAATTCCATGAATCTCTTGTCCAGTGATAGCTTTAATCATTTACCAGAAGAACGTTTTTCCCAATTCAAGTTGCCTCTCTAAATTTATAAGGAGATCCACAAGTGTTTTCCCTGTTTCCTCTCACAGATTAGTAAACACCAGTAATTGGAAATGCCACTGGTACAACCTAAGTGTTGCGCAAGAACTGGGGCGACCATCCTGATGGTGAACGGTTAGACATGGCCATGACAACATTCAGTCATGCTTTCTTCCTGAGGAAGAAAAAACATGAAGCAGTGATAACTGTTTCAGTTTTACTAAAGGCTGAAGTCAACATAGAATCAAATATGTTCTTCACCAACTTGCTGTGCAATCTACTGAGTTGAAACATTGCAAATTTAACATCATGCTGATTAGGCCCAAATACAGTTCCTTAGTGCCAAGACAAGTTCATGTAATTTGCTTGTTGTCCCTTAACAATGTAGTTAATGAAAAGCAAGGACTTTGGGTTACTCAACAGGGCTGTGCAAAACACCATTGTTTCATTTTGATGTACATTTCACTGTTTTGAAGGGACAGTGTTTTGTTTTATCATTTTGTTTCGAAGCGCTGTTCTGTTTCGTTTCATTGCAACTGTTTCAGTTTCGAAGCTCTTCGACATGTCACACATAGGTTATAATGGGGAATCATGAAAATGCCTAAAACTTTGTCATTGCCTGCCTGATTCAGATGAAAATTGCAGGGCTGGTAGCTGCTTCTGAGGACATGAAGCCTGCCAAGCTTCAAGGAGATAGGTGCATAGGTTTATCAGAAACTGCCCCTCAAACTGGAAAAAGCAAAACTTGTGACACTTGCTGGCAGCAGCAGCCTTCTGTCATCCGGCACACAGATCCAGGGCCCACACCCCTGGGAGGAATGTGGGGCTGTGCTGGACTCCTCCCAGGGGTGTGGGCCCCTGGATCTGTGCTGGATGGCAGGAGGCTACCACTGCTGCCTGGAACTGGTGCTGGGCGCACCCTGTGCCCAGAACCAGGGAAAACTAATGCTGCCACTGGTCCTAGGCAGCAGTGGCAGCCTCCTGTCATCCAGCCCAGTGGCAAGAGGCAGGGGAGAGCCAGGGCTGCAAACCAAGCAGCTCTGCAGCCCCATGGAGCTCAGCCCAGCAGTGGAAGGTGGAGCACAGCCCTGGCTCTGCCTGCCTCCCGCCACTGGGCTGCGCTTCATGGGGATGAGGAGCTGCTCAGAGCACAGCCTAGTGGCAGGAGGCAGGGAGAACCAGGGCTGCACTCCAAGTGGCTCCACAGCCACATGACCACCTGAGCTTTGGGCCACCTAAGCTTCTCAAAGTGAATACATTAACATACATACATTATCAGTTTTACCAGTCTAAAACTAGACTAACTAGTCTGCATTAATGAAATTATTTTGCCAGTGAGAGCAAAGTCTGGCCAATAGTTTTCAAAACAGCTCTTAGAAATACCTACCATGATCTCAGTATCACCTTAATGGTGGATAATATTGGGTTTTGTATTTACATACCATCAATTCTGATGTTCTTCAGTGAAAGCAATACTCATACTGATACATTCTAGCTTGAATTCCAGCCTGATGAATGATGAAGACACACAAAATGGAGCTCAACAAGCGGAGAGACTTTCAAAGTTGTTTTACTGTAAGTTGTATTATTTAGATGTTTTGAATGGGTTCATTGAGCAGTAGCTTAACACAGATGCTTTTCCCATGTCTGAAAATATGTCAAGCTGTCAGGAAGGCAGCCTGTCTTAATAGCCCTTAGAGCATAAACTTCAAAGTACATTACAACAATTACTAATTCCTGAAATATCCCTCTATGGCACGTAGGTCAGTATGATCATTATTTTCTTTTTTCAGACATTGAAATTGCAATAGAGAGATTAAGATCAATGTTGGCTCTCATTAGGACTTAGGGATCTGATGCTCACCTGCTAAAAATCATCATTAAACATTTAAGCCATGGAGTTTAGGGTCCCTCAACTCTTTCTGAGGACCTCTGGCTGATTAACTGAAGAAACCAAGTTGGTCACATGGCTTGGGCTCCCCCTTTATTTCCAGCTACCAAAGTACATTATGACCAATCAATACTCTTTTATGTAAAGAATTACTGTAGCTGCCTCAGGGTTCTTGTGTACTCATAGGTGGGAGTGGGGAGATGATCTGCACAGTTATGATCATGAAAGTAGGCAGCCAGAAAGCAATCATGCTCTTACAATGCACCCACACTAAGGGTGTAATTTTTATTACCCTCTTCCAAGCCTATGTGGCAGCTTTCCAGCTGTGTGCCTTTTTTGTTGCCTATATATAGTTTGTGTAAGTACACGTGTGTATTCTAAACATGCTCAGCAATCCATGCACTGATCAGGCAGGTACATGTACATGTCTCTGGTATATGCATGTGCCTGTGCGTAATGCCCAGGGAGAGGAGGCTGACAATAACACTCTTGCATTTTAGCTCTGCTAGCTCAGTAGTTAGGGACAGGAAGTCAGGAAGCAGAAGACCAAGGATCTAGGCTCCACTGTACCCACGGGAAATTTAAATCTACATCTTTCTGACTTTCTAGTGCACTACTTTGACCTCCATGCCACAGGTTAGTCCCATCTTTTGTGCAGCATATCTTTTGAAGCTGAGCCATTGCCCCTTGCATTTAATTGGAAGTAATTGGATAGAATGGATGGAGAGCAGCACCAAATTTTCTTCCCCATTGAGAACAAGGTTCTAGGACAGAACCCAGGCCCTGCTCCCTTCCATCTCTCTAACTTTCTAGCACAGTGCTCCACCCACAAGACCACAGGTCAGGTCTCAAAGGGGCCCTTACTCCACCTCCACTCCAATGCTTGGAGACACCAAGCCTTGAATTTAATAGTCATTGGAGAAAGTAGCTTCAGAGCAGTGCAGAAATTTATTCCCACATTTCTCCTTTGGCTATCTGGGAGGCTAGCTTCAGTTGAGCACTGGACAACATACTAGGAAACACCTAACCTGTGGTGTAGTGGTTTGAGCACTATCCTGGGGGAGTCAGAGATGTATTTTTAAACCACCTCTAAGAGAGGGCCCAAGTAGCCACATTTTCTGCTCCTTAGGCAGTTACCCTAAACAATCAGGTACTAGGACCAAAACTTGAAAAGACAGTATTTCCACTTTAGCTATGGGTTTCAGGCCTGCTATATTTTCATAATTTATACATCCACACTGGGTGCACATACATAGCTATGTACTTGCCCAGCCAGTACATAGACAGCTGTGTATGCTCACTGTATAAACCTGCTCTTACATAGCTATGCTGCAGGGGAAATAGAAGCACTACCTGTGTGTAACTGTCAAAACTCCATTTACACACTGGAGGACTGCTATTTAAGTGTACAAAGGGAACAGGATTCCGCTCTCGGTTTTCTATTATTCTACACCTTTCCGCTAAGATATTCCCTTCTCTCTTAATTTGATAGTGAATTGTTCTTTCAAATACTTCAGGCACTTTAAATTAAAAGTGCCTTAAGTTTTGCTTTGCTCTTCCTTGTACTTAGATGCAATTGATTAGCCAGTCTTCTGTTCCACTGCAGTTTTCCTTTAAGACCCATCAGCCTAATGGAAAGTAAGTTTCTAAGCATTTCCCCCCTCAGTCATTTGCTGGTATGACTCTTCATTCAACACTGCTTGAGTAAAATAATGGATGTCACAGAGAAGCTATCTTCAAGGCAAGAGGAACTCTCCTTGAGATCTTGCAAAGGTCAAGTTAAGGGGCTAGGCAATCTGAAAAATGAAAAATGTCATTCACGTCCAAATTGAGATTCTGAATAATACAGTCAGTTTATTCTCTAAACCTTCCTTCCTCCCCTGCCCCGCTTCCTCAGCCTCAGTCATTAAAATGGAGCAAAATGAGTCAGATAGTGAGGTGGGGAGGATGAACCAAAATAAAATAAAATAATTCCAGAGACAAGAGTCAAATTGGCACTAGTCTTAGTTGCAATGAAGATTCTTTATTAAGGTTGATTGATGCAAATCCACATCATGGTTCTCTCTGGTAGTCCCATACTCAAATAATTTATTTACAGCCTGTTCTTATCAGCTCTAGTTATCATTTATCAGGGCTTGATGAAATAACGAGAGCATGGACACTCCTTTGGGTTTCTGTTTGAACCTTTTGTGTCTGTGATGAAGCTGGAAATTACACCATAGTAAATTATCTTAGGAAGTGTTCAGTGTTTCTGGAGATGGATTTGGCCATAATCTAGTAGGACAAATGAGAATGACAAATAATTATTCTCTAAAATGTATAAAGGAAGAAGGGTTCTCGGAGTTGGGACTGGATTTTGGAGGAAGGTCTTGGTCCCTCTTCTCTTATGCAAATTGGCTCCAATCCTCCACACCAAGGAGATACAGCGCAAAGTAGCAACTTTGTTCCTTGACCATCCAGACCCATCTGGGTAGTAGACAATACAGAGCAAACAAACCATGCCCTCCTCCTGAGAATGGGAGTGAGTGTTTCAGATGAGAGCTAAAATAGAAAGAAGACTTTGGACACTGGAATCTCAATCCCATTCCTACATGTGGTCAACCAGCTGATTTCCCAGGTTCATCCACCCTTCCATCACTCTTTATATTAACCCCTTTTCAGAAGGATGTGGACAGATTAGAAAGAATCCACCACAGATGGACAAAAAATGATTAGAGGCCTGGAAAGCAAGACTTACAAGGAAAAGATGAAAGGATTTTTTTTTAGTCTGGAAAAGGCTAAGGGGAGATTTGGTAACAGTCTTCAAACACCTGAAGGGTGACTATAGGCAGGATGAAAATGAGGCTTTCTCTAGGGCTATAGGGGAGAGGATTAGGAACAATGACTTCAAGCTGAAGCAGAAGAAATATAGGTTGGAGATTAGGAAGAACTTTCTGTGAGGATGGTCAAGCACTGGAACAGGCTACCTAGAGAAGTTATGGAATCCCCGTCCTTGGAAATTTTCAGGAGCAGGTTGGACAGACACTTGGATGAGATGGTTTTGTCAGGGACAATCTATTTTGACTAAATCACTTCACAAGGTCCTTTCCAACCTTTCCTATTATTCTTATAGCTCACTTCCATAAGGAGACCTAAGTCTATAACATCTGTCTTTGAAAATACATAAACAAAAACAAGTTAAGGGATCACCAAAGCTTTGGAGCTAAAAAGATTGGCACTAAACACAAGTCATAATTTCAGGCTAAATTACACTGATGTTAACTGAGGTTGAGCTGCTCCAGGTATACTGAGGATGGAGTCTGGTGTCTTGCTTTTTGTGCCATCATCATCTCCTGCTCATTCTCTTACATTTCTGCTTCTTAAACGTTAAGGTCTTCGGAGCAAGGACCATCACTTCAGGTATGTTTGTAATGCACAAAGCTCATATTTTGCATTAGTTAACTAATCACTGGTATATGCTATTAGTAAGAATACTAATTCCAGAACTGTCTCTGTACCAGTCTGGCAATTAGCAAGTTACCATTACTTGTGTTTTGGGAAGGCACAGGGCCACCAGATTTCTGTTTTGTCAGGCAGGTTTAATATTTTAGAAAGCTTCCTTCTCCCCATGCCTTCCATAGAACTTATTTATCATTGTCCTGTGGCCCGTAATGTCAACCTAACTGATGCAAATGGATCCCAGGGTAGAAATTAGACTCCTTTGGGGACAAAGAGTAGCAGAGAGAGGTCTGTGTGCCAAGTTCAGAGCCAAGCCTGCTAGCTGTTCATCCCTTCATTTCCTTCTATCCCTTTGAGAACAGGAAACTCTTCAGGGTACAGTGGAGGTAGATCAAGGATAAACTAGGAAGGGCAGAGGACTGATGTGGGTCAGGGAGGAAGTTTTATAAAAATGTGTTTTGTTGTGAATTTACTGTAACTCACCTAAATCTCTAGGTTGGTTGCAAGGTGTGGTAAATGATTCCTGCACCTATATCTAATTAAAAAACAATCAATAGGAAATGTTGATACTGGAACAGCAAGAGATGTAGACTGTTTAAGCTGATATAGGGTCAGATTCTGTTTTCCTTTAAACTGGTGTAGTGCCATTAGCTTCAGCAGAGTTGCACTAAATTGGCACTTGTGTCACTGAGAACATAATA
>NW_017729034.1:25469611-25477040 GCF_001723915.1 Gavialis gangeticus
GATGTGGGTCAGGAGGGGAATTCAGTCAAAACAGATTTGTTCCTTTGCCATTCTGAGACCCTACAATAGGCCATAAAGGCCCATGAATTAAGGCAGTAGCATGATGAGCGGAAGGCAATGAGGAATCCAGCTCTGGGTGCATGCTTAGAGGGGGTGCATGAACAATAGTCGCTGCCACTACAAGCCCAACCACCCACTGTGCAGACCCAGGCTGTTACACCTATGAAATGGGGGCACAAGTTTAAAAGAGCTGCTCTTACAAATACCGTGTGATGTCAGGCCACAGCAGTACCTGAATTTGGGACATGCATGTCACTTCACTTCTCTCTATGCATCTGCACCATCATGGAGGTGAATGTGGTGCTGTGGTTTTATGCAGGACTTTGAAAAAAGCAAAGAAGGAGACCCTGAAGAACCCATCACAAGATGAATTCACATTTTCACAAGATCATGGGCATGCAGTGGAATATTTACCCACTATCATACAGATGCTTAATCATGTGCTTACAATGTTTCATATAGAGAGAGAGAGAGAGAGAGAGAGAGAGAGATTATCCAAAATCTTAATGTACCAATTAAAGCTTCTTGACAACCAGAGACACAAGAAGCGCCCTGTATACATAAATTTACAGGCCTGTCACTGTATATAACTCAGTGGATTTACCTTAGGCTAAACTCAGTGGCAGAGTTTTTAAACCATCACAGTTAGTTAGTTAGTGATGATGACAAAGGGACATATAGGGACATAAATTACTCACTGCATTTATCTGCTAGCCTGCTGGACCCATCTGTGTGAGGAATACTATTTACCAAAGCCAGCGATCTTGGCTCCCAGGAGATGCTCTAGTGTATTAACCATAAGATGGACACACTTCTCAACTGAAAGAACTTGGGAAGTGTACAGGCCTTCTTCATGTACTTAATGCTGGTTTGAAAATCCCCAAAACTAACTTTCTGCTATCCTGATCTCCTTAAACGACGTGAGGGAAGTTCAGTACTTTGTTCAGCTTTTGGCTGACACCATAAAGAAAAACAGAAAACAAAAGGGCAATTAGTACCAGATGTGGTCTTGTCATATGTCCTTATAAAAGTGAACCAAAGGCATCAATTCATTTTACATTTACATTATCAACCATATGTGCTAGTTGGTACATGTTTTTGGATCATTCCAAAACTATGAAAGTTTATTGACTTATAACTTGTTATTTTAACAACAAGGAGAATTGGGAAAGTCTAGTACCAGGCTGCAATTTGTGGACTGGCAGCAGCAATCCAACCTTGGAAGCAAATTTATAGTTAAGGCAAAGTTGTCTCTTTCAAGCATGAATTCACCACCCTGGGAAAAAAACACAGTTCTCACAAAATATAGTGTCCAAAGGTTCCAAAAAGATGTCTCCCACCTTCCAAGAATCCAACATGTTATCAAGCAGATGTAAATAGCACAATAATCCGTCCCTAAATTCTCCCTAGTGCAGTAAATCTCTGCACTTGTCCTTCACGTGAGCCAGCGCTTAAATGGCACAGTTTGGCCTGTTGGCATCACAGCACTGTTTCTCTGAAATAACATTTACATTTAAATGCCTTCCCCACTGGAAGATTTAGAAACAGCAACAACATATTCGATTTCTATAGCAACTTTTATCTAAGGACTTCACAGCATCTCTCAAACAATAATTAATGAAAGCACTGGGAAGGAGAGAAGTAGCATTATACTTATTTTACAAATAAGGTAACTGAGGCTCCAATCCCCAGGGTAACATGGCCCAAGCTACAAATTGAGTGAGTGGAACTGTGGCCCCTATGAGTCCAGCTTTCTAATCTCCAGCATTAACCACTTGACCTCCTTGTCCCCACACATTTCTGAAGGTCTTGCCTCTGTTACACTCTCATTATATTGAATATTGAAGTGAACTTTATAAAGTCACATTACTTATTTACAGTACATGTCCCTTACTATGTCTGGGTGGATTTATTTTTCAAGAGAACTCTTCTTTCTTATCATTAAATAGCAAAAATATCAAGTGAAAGTTACCAGGGGCTGACTATATTACTTCTGAATGTCTTTTCAGTGTATTAAAATGTTTTCAATTACTTCCTAATACACCTCCAGGGAGCCTGGGAGAATGAAAGGATTAGCAGAATAATGAGTTTAAATTGTTTGGTTTTTTTTCTTAATTATGTGACTATTGGATTGAATCCTAGGTCAGATGCATTTGACAATACTAACCAGATTATATCTAATGAGTTATCATCATTTCAAATCAAAGGCTGGAAATAATTTGCATTAATATGCAAATTCCCACCCACAACCCTCTCTCACAGACATGCACACAAACATCAAACAAATGTTACATGAGATTTTTTTTTATTGATCCAAAAAAGTTGGCTGCTAAGGCAGTTATTGCATTAGGATGATTAGATCAATTTGAAACCAGTTCTACCAGGATGAGTAGAGGCACATTTGAAAGTGGTGGAAAAGTAAAAAAGGTTTTTGATCCCTGTAACTTTATATAATCAAACTGTTCAAAATTCAACCTAGTTTAGAGGCTCATTTTGGTTGGAAATATGCTAAAAGGTGGTAGATCCATTTGACTGATTACACTAGAGATCGGCCATCTGTCAGAAATTTTACATGAAAAGTTCCACTCTGAATGTGTGCCTGGAGAACTGTTAATGTATCTGTTGTCTGAGTAGTGAAGCAACAAATGATAGTTATAAAGAAAGTATAGAGACCTAAATCCAAGTTCTCAAGAGCAGGGGAGTGGGTCACATATAGTATCCGTCTTACAGGGTACATCTATACATGCAATTACAATAGCATGTACCAATAAACTGTGGCACAATTTTCACTGCAGTTCATTGCTCCAGGGCACCATGTTTACATATGCACCCCAGACTGCAGCACATTGAGCCAGGACAGAGCTGGGCCATTGGGCAGGCAGGGGCTGTCAGGCTGCCAGCCTGGGGCTGCCCTGGTTCAACGTGCTGCAGAAGAGCTGGCTGGAGCATGAGGGTGCTACAGTATGGGGCTAGCCACCATGTTTTCTTGAGACAGAGCCACACAAGGTCCTCTTATGTACCTTGTTCTCCTAGAAATTAACTCCAGCAACATCATCATAGAATCATAGGTCATGGAATCTGAGGAAAGCAGGGCTGGAATGGATCTCAAGAAGTCACCTAATTCAATTCTCTGCTCAAAGCAGGTTCGTCCATGTCTTAACTATCCCAGGCAAATATTTGTCTTATCTACAGTTAAAATGCATGAGTGAGGGAGCTTCCATAGCTTCTCTAGTAATCTGTCCCAGTCCTTAACTACCCTTTGAGTTAGAAAACTTCCCTAATACCTAACCTAAACCTCCATCACTTCAATCTAAGGCCATTAGTCTTATTCTGTCCCTTGTTAACACAGAGCACATACTCTTTATAGCAACCAGTTTTGTATTTGAACACTGTTACCAAATCGCCCATCTTCTGTTCTCCAAACTAAATAATCCCAGTTTTTTCAACTTTTACTCATAAATCTTATTTTCTATATCTGTAATAATTTTTGCTGCTCTCTTCTGGACTTTTTCTTATGTGTCCATATCTTTCTTGGAAAACAGACATATTATACCATGCAGGGCCTCAGCAGTGATGAATGGAGTGAAAAAATAACTTCCTGTACCTTGCATTTGATATTTCTCCTAACACATCCCAGTATATTAGCTTCTCTGCCCCAACACAATTACACTGTAGACTCATATTACAATAGTTATACTACATTATAACCCCTGGGTCCTTTTCCACAGCGCTGTAGCCCAATCTGTTGTTTTCCATTTTGGTTTTGTACATCTGATTGTTTCTTTTTAAGTATAATATTTGCACGTCTCCTTACTGAATTTCAGTCTATTTTTGCAGACTATTTTTCCTATCATGTTCTCTAAAGTTTCTCCTACCTCATACAGTGGGGGTCATCTTCAAATTTACTACTACATGTATACTCACTTCTATAGTCTAAGCAGTTAATGAATATATTGAAAAATACCAACCCTAGAATGTACGCCAAGGGAGCCACACTTGATACCTCCTTCCTTTTAAATGTGAGTTCATCAGTAATTGCTCTGGCCACAAAAATCTAGCCATTTTATAGAAGTTGCATCTTGACCCTATTTCCTTAGCTTGGTTATGAAAATGTCATGAGAGACAAGTGTCAAAAGGCTTGCTAAATAATATAATAATTAAATAATTATATCAATAACTTCCTACTAGCAAAGGGCATCTTGGATCAGTCTGGAACTTCAGTAATACATTAGCAAGTTATGTCTGCTAAAACTCAGGCAGGAAGGCCTTCTCTGCAGCCCCAAGAGATACAACTCCACCCCTATGAGTGAAGATAGCTCAGTCTAGAACTATACCATTTCATTTGCAAAAGCAATAGGAAGTTCCCCAAGTGGAACACACTAGGCCCCAATACCAGATGCAAGGAACTTAAATTAACCAGGATGTTTGCAAACCCAAACAGTTTCATAGAATCATAGAATCACTGAGTGGGAAGGTACCTAGACAGATCATCTAGTCCGACCCCCTACCATAGGCAGGAAGGAGCACTGGGGGTGGCAGGGGTCATAAGACCCCAGCCAGGTGCCTATCCAGTCTCCTCTTGAAGATCTCCAGGGAAGGTGAGAGCACCACCTCTCTGGGAAGCCTATTCCAGGCTCTGGCCACCCTTACAGTGAAGTAGTTCTTCCTAATATCTAACCTAAACCTATCCTCCCTCAGCTTGTGGCCATTGTTCCTGGTGACTCCAAGGGGGGCCCTGGTGAACAGACTTTCCCCGCGTCCCTGCTGCTGGCCCCTGATAAAGTTGTAGGCAGCCACAAGATCCCCCCTCAGTCTCCTCTTGCAGAGACTGAAGAGATTCAGGTCCCTCAGCCTCTCCTCATAGGCCTGGCCACGGAGGCCCCCAACCATACGAGTGGCCTCTTCTGGACCCTCTCCAGGTTCCCCACGTCCTTCTGGAAGTGCAGCGCCCGGAACTGGACACAGTACTCCAGCTGCGGCCTGACCAGCGCCACATAGAGGGGGAGAAAGACCTGTCTAGACCTGTTAGTGATGCCCCTGTTGATGCATGACAGGTTGCGGTTGGTTCTGCCTATTGCTTCGTCGCATTGGCAACTCATATTCATCCTGGAGTGAATCCTGACTCCAAGATCCCTCTCTGCCTCTGTGCTGCCGAGAGGGTCAGCCCCTAACCTATAACTATAATGCTGGTTCCCTCTCCCCAGGTGCAGCATCCTGCACTTGTCCTTCTTGAACCGCATCCTGTTCAGATCCGCCCACTTCTCTAACCTATCCAGGTCTGCCTGGATGCAGTCCCTGCCTGCCGGTGTATTCACTTTACCCCACAGGTTGGTGTCATCAGCGAACTTGAACAGGGTGCTCTCCACACACTCATCCAGGTCACTAATGAAGATGTTGAACAGCACCGGCCCAAGGACCTAGTTTCATTAATGTTTAATTTGAAATCAGCAGCAGCTTTGAGAAAAAGTCACCTTTCCATGGCGGACTGTCCCCCACCCCCACCCTTCACCATTACAAAAGTCCTCTGTTGTAGATGGATTGGGATTGTACCTGAGACCTCAGGATCAATGGGCAGAACTTTAGGTGATGTATTTATATACTTGAAACCAGCATGATTTAGACCTCAAAGTTATTACCCAGAATCCAAGGTATGGAAAGACAGAAAGGATGCTTGTACATGTTCTGTGGGCTCTACTGTCTCCTGTTTGCAAGCATTTTTCATACAAGTAGAATGATTTTTTTTTAGCCTGAATTAAATTAAGTACATTATGTATAACTACAAATAATGCAGATTCATAAAGGACTAGTAGTCTGTGTGTTTATAATATAGACAGCTAATGCTTGATGGAACTGTGTGATCTTGAGCAAACAGGTTCCAATTTTTTCTGTCTGGATGTGCCACTCTAGCTGTGAACTTTTTACAGCCTAATCAGTAATCCTTTTAAAAATAACATTTAATTTTCATAACTCAGATTCATAGTTTCATAGTTTCATAGTTGGTCGGGTCAGAAGGGACCTGAGCAGATCATCAAGTCCGACCCCCTGTCATGGCAGGAAAGAGTACTGGGGTCAAATGACCGCAGCAAAGTGTTCATCTAGCCTCCTCTTAAAGACCCCCAGGGCAGGAGCCAGCACCACTTCTCTTGGAAGTTGGTTCCAGATCCTAGCCACCCTGATTGTAAAGTAGCACCTCCTCAAGTATAGCCTGAATCTACCCTATGCCAGCTTGTGATCATTATTTCTTGTCACTCCTGGTAGTGCTCAGAGGAACAGGGACTCCCCCAATGCCTGCTGCTCCCCTCTGACTAGTTTGTAACAGGCCACTAGATCCCCCCTCAGCCTTCTCTTGTGGAGGCTGAACAGGTTCGGGTCCCGTAGCCTCTTCTCATAGGGCCTGCCCTGCTGCCCCCTGAACATGCGAGTGGCCCTCCTCTGGACCCTCTCCACGTTGTCCACATCCCTCCTGAAGTGCAGTGCCCAGAACTGGATGCAGTACTCCAGCTGCAGCCTGACCCGTGCCGTATAAAGGGGGAAGATCTCCTCCTTAGACCTGCTTGAGATGCATCTGTGGATGCATGACAAGGTGCGGCTGGCCTTCCTGACTGCGTCCCCTCACTGCCGGCCCATGTTCATCTTGGCCTCAGTGATGACTCCAAGATCCTTTTCTGTTTCTGCACTTATGAGAAGGGAGTTCCCCAGCCTGTAGGTATGCTGCTGGTTCTTCCTCCCCAGGTGCATCACCTTGCACTTGTCAGTGTTGAAACCCATCCTGTTCTCATCCGCCCACCCCTGTAACCTGTCTAGGTCCAATTGCAGCCTATTCCTCCCTTCTGTGCCCACGTCCCCCCACATCTTAGTGTTGCCTGAAAATTTGAACAGGGTGCTTTTTACCCCCTCGTCCAAGTCGCTGATGAAGATGTTGAACAGTGCGGTCCTGAGGATGGAGCCCTGGGGGACCCCACCACCCACATCCCTCCAGGTCAAAAATGACCCGTCCACCACCACTTTCTGGGTGTGGCCCTCCAGCCAGTTAGTGACCCATTTGACTGTAGGTGTCGACACCATAGTCCCCTAGTTTTTTAATGAGAACGGGGTGAGAGACAGTGTCAAAGGCCTTCTGAAAGTCCAGAAACACTAAGTCCACTGCTACCCCTTCATGTAAAGATTTTGTGATCTGGTCATAGAAAGCCACCAGGTTGGTCTGAAGAACCCGTGTTGGTTGCCCCTAAGCATAATCTCCCCTGCTGGCCCCTCATGGACATGCGCCGTGATATTTCTCTCAAAAAGCTTACCCAGGATCGAGGTAAGACTAACTGGCCTATAGTTTCCCGGGTCCTCCTTCCTCTCTTTTTTGAAGATGGGAACCACA